>NC_091063.1:77694071-78326371 GCF_000393655.2 Nicotiana sylvestris | reverse complement strand
GGCTGAGGACGGTCTGGGCCAACTCTGAACCGCCTCTATCTTCTTTGGATCAACCTAAATACCCTCACTGGACACCACGTTCCCTAAGAAAGCCACTGAATGGAGCCAAAACTAACACTTGTAGAACTTTGCATAAAGCTTCTCCTCCCTCAATCTCTACAACACAACTCTCAAATGCTCTGTGTGCTCCTCCTGACTATGTGAGTACACCAGAATATCATCAATGAAAACTATGAGAAACGAGTCGAGATAAGGCCGGAACACGCTGTTCATCAAATGCATGAATGTTGTTGGGGCATTGGTCAGCGCAAAAGACATCACCAAGAACTCATAATGACCATATCGGGTCATGAAAGTCGTCTTAGGAATATCCGAGTCTCTGATCTTCAATTGGTGATAACCTGAATGGAGATCAATCTTGGAGAACACTCTTGCTCCCTAAATTTGGTCAAACAAATCATCAAAGCAAGACAGAGGATACTTGTTCTTAATTGTTACTTTGTTCAACTGCATGTAATCAATACACATCCTCATAGTGTCATCCTTCTTCTTCACAAATAGAACCGATGCACCCCAAAGCGACACACTAGGCTGAATGAACCCCTTATCAAGGTGTTCCTGAAGTTGCTCTTTTAACTCCTTCAACTCCGTTGGTGCCATACGATACGGAAGAATAGAAATGTGCTGAGTGCCCTACACCATATCAATACCAAAATCAATATCTCTATCCGACTACATGCCTGACAAGTCTACAGGAAACACATCGGGAAAATCCCTCACAACTGGAACAGAATCAATACTGGGAGTCTCTGCACCGATATCTCTTACAAAGGCTAAATAGGAAAGACAACCCTTTCCAACCATATGCTGGGTCTTCAAGAATGAAATTACCATACTGGAACATAATCAGTCAAACCTCGTCACTCAATCTGTGGCACACCCGACATAGCCAATGTCATTGTCTTAGCATGATAGTCCAAAATAGCACGACACAGAGATAGCCAATACATGCCCAATATAACATCAAAATCCACCATACATAACAACAAAAGATCCACTCGGGTCTCCAGACCCCCAATAGTCACCACATACGACCGGTACATATTGTCCACAACAACAGTATCGCCCACCAAAGTAGATACATGAATAGGTGAAACAAGAGACTCATGGGGCGTATCCAAATCAAAGTATGATGACACATAAGAATAAGTTAAACCGGGATCAAATAATATAAAGGCTTCTCTGTGGCGGACTGAGACAATACCTGTAATAACAGCATTGGAAGCAATAGCATCGGGTCTAGCTGAAAGTGCATAGAAATGGGCCTGACCGCCACCTGATCGACCTCCCCTCTAGGGCGACCCCTAGCTGACTGACCTCCACCCCTAGCTGGCAAGGTGGGTGGTGGTGAAGTAACTGGCGCTGAAGCCGATGGATGACTCCTCTGCTGAGATGAATCCTCAAGACGACGAGGACACTATCTCCACATATGACCCACTCTCTACACTCATAGCAACTCCTAGCACTCGAGACGGGGACTGAAGTGAACCCCTAGCACCAGAATGACTAGCAGATGCACCTGGCATAGAAGAGCCCTGAACTGAGGGAGCACGGGATGAACTCTGAGCTGGAAAGGCACTGAGTGATGACTGGACCTGATGAGAACTGCTAGAACCATGACCCGATGACTCCCCACGATAACCAGGGCGAGCTGACTGAGCATGCCTGAATGGACGGCCTCTACTGTGCTGAAACTGACTTATCGAAGGAGCACCACCATAACTACCAGATCCTCAAGGCCTCTTGGCCTCCCTCTTATCTTGCTCTTGGAGACGAACTGACTCAATCTCACGAGCAATGTCTACAACCTCCTTAAAATTAGTACCAAACACCCTCTCCCTGGTCATGAGAATGTGAAGTTGATAAGTGAGGCTATCCACAAACCTCTTATTACTCTCTCTATATGTCGGAACTAACCAAATATCATGACGAGCTAACTTTGAGAACCTCATCTCATACTGCATCACAATCATCTCACCCTGATGCAACCACTCGAACTACTTGCACAGCTCCTCTCTGCGATACTGTGGCACATACTTCTCCAAAAAGAGAACGGAGAACTTCTTCCAGGTAAGGGGTGTTGCACCAACAAGCCTACGCCTCTCATAAGCCTCCCACCAAGTGAAGGCAGCTCCAGAAAACTAAAAAGTAGTGTGGTCTCTAGAATACCTACTGTGCGAAGAATCCTCTGACACTTGTCCAAGAAACCCTGGGCCGAGGCCTCCTGAAGACCCAGAGTCATAATGGGCATAGCTGGTGCCTGAGTTGGTGCTACTGGAGCGATCACAACTGGGACCTGATCTTGAACTAGGCGGCTGGTGGATCTACAGGTGCTTCTCTAGCTGCTGTGCAGGCCACACCCCTTCCCCTACCGCGACCACGACCGCGTCCTCTATTGGCCACAGCTGGTGGTACTAGTAGTCATCCATCCTAACTGGTAGCATGTGTCCTCACCATCTGTGAGAGAATAGAATAACAGAAATTTAGTATTCGAATCAACAGATTTGCACGATAAGAATTTCAAGAATATGAAGTTTTTCCTAAAGGTTCTACAACCCCTCGAGGATAAGTACAGACATCTCTGTACCGATCTGCGAGACTCTACTAAACTTGCTCACGACTCGTGAGACCTATGTAACCTAGGCTCTGATACCAAATTGTCATGATCCTAAACCCAAACCCGATCGTGATGGCACCTCTCGTGAAGACAAGGCCAGCCGACACAACTCCCAATTAAATTAATAGATAATAATTCATAAGTAAGTCATTAATAATGATAAATCCCATAATAGAGTGAAGTATATCAACTGCGAAAAACCAAACACAGCCCGACATTGGGGTGTCATCAGTAATGAACATCTATCATAAGTCTACAAGTCTAAAAGAGTTTACACAATCTATTACATAACTAGGACAAGGGAAATAAAATAGGGGGAGAAACACTGGGCTGCGAACGCCGAGCAGCTACCTAGTGGATACCGAATAGCCTGTTGAGCAATCAACCCTCACTGGCGGGACCTAAAGCTCTTGAATCTGCACACAGGGTGCAGGGAGTAAAGTGAGTACTCCAACTCAATGAGTAATAACAATAAATGAAGACTGAATGATAAGAAATCACGTAAAAATACAACAACATGCTATAAAGAAGCAGTGTAAAACTAAAGCCATCGGCCTTATAATCATAATTAGTACAACACTGCTGCGGTGTGCAGCCCTATCCCATAATAATCCTCACAACACAAGCCCTCGGCACTACTCAGTCAAAAATCTCTAAAAGCCACTCGAGCATAGTAAAACATGATGCTCAGCCCAAAATATCATTTAACTTGTTAAAAATAGAGTAAAGATGGCTGAGTTATGAAAACAGTAGAATATAGCATGACTGAGTACAAATATAAAATCAAAATAGTAAGGAAATAGAAGTAAAAATTTCCTAAGGGTCCAAATAGTTGCCATGAGGCCCAAATATGGCATGCAGCCCAAAACATGATGATAGCAAACAGTTTTCAATCAAATATGCGGTAAAATAGTCATTTGGGATGGACTAAGTCACAATCCCCAATGGTGCACGACCCCACACTCGTCATCTAGCGTGTGTGTCACCTCAATATAGCACAACGATGTGGAATCCGGGGTTTCATACCCTCAGGACAACATTTACAATCATTACTTACCTCTATCTAGTCCGAACTCTAGCTCGCGGTGCCCTTGCCTCTTGAATTAGCCTCTGGATGCTCCCAATCTTACCAAAATCAGTGCAAAACCACCAAAATATGCTAAGGGAACAAGTCCCACTTGAAAGAAATCAAATTACAACATAAATCTCGAAATTGGCCAAACCTGACCCTTAGGCCCACGTCTCGGATTCCAATAAAAATTACATCAATAGACTCCTTATCACTCCCCGAGTTCATTCATATCAAAATCACCAAAATTCAACCACAAATGATCCCTCAAATCCCTAATTTTAGGTCTCCAATTACAAGCCCTAATTCTTCAATATTAGGCTTAAATTTCATGATTAATTAGGTAGAAAACACATTAGGATTGAGTATAAAGTCCATAAATCTTACCTCCAAGTGTTCCCCCTTGATTCGCTCTTCAATCCCCTTCAAAAAGCTTCAAAATCGCCCAAAAATGAAGGAACTTATGCCCAAAATCGCGGAAATGAACTTTTAAAAGATTTTGCCCAGGCTTTCAAATCCTTCTTCACGCAAGTGGTCAAAAGCCTCACGTTCGCAAAGCACAACCTAACATTGACAAGAAATTCCTCTTACACGAACGTGACCACCCCCTCGCCAACGCGATGACTCCGCAGCTCAAACTATCGCGAACGCGATGCTCAAAGACCCCAAGCCTTTGCGAACGCGGGACCTCCTTCGCGAATGCGGGACCTCCTTCGCGAACACGAAGGCCAAACCTTCAACCTCACATTCTAACCAATCACGAACGCTAGGGTCCACTCGCGAATGCGAAGGCCATTTGTCTGCAACACCCAACAGTAGATTTCTGCAATCTCTTTCTACATGAAATGGTCCGTTTAACCACCTGAAACTCACCCGAGGCCATCGGGACCTCAACCAAACATGCCAACATATCCCATAACATAATTCAAACTTGTTCTAGCCTTCGTAATGCTCAAAACAACATCAAAACACCAAATTCGCATCAGATTCAAGCCTAAGAATTCTAAAATCTTCTAAATTCCGTTTTCGATCAAAAAATTATCAAATCACGTCCGAATGACCTGAAATTTTGCACACACATCCCAAATGACACAACGGACTTACTGCAACTTCCGAAATTCTATTTCGACCCCTATATCAAAATCTCACTTATCAACCGGAAAATGCCAAAATTCCAATTTCGCCAATTCAAGCATAAATGCACTCCGGACATCCAAAACATATTCTGATCACGCTACTAAGTCCCAAATTACCGCCCAAAGCTATCCAAGCTATCAGAACTCACATCCGAGCCCTTTGACACATAAGTCAACATCTGGTTGACTTTTCCAACTTAAGCATCCTCAAAAGAGACTAAGTGTCTCAAACCTTACCAAAACCTCTCTGAACCCGAGCCAACCAACCTAGTAACACAAAAATATAGTTGAACAAGGCAATAAGAAGCAAAAATGGGGGAAACAGAACAGTAACTCATGAATGACCGGTCGGGTTGTTACATGTATGGTTAGGAATGGTTGCCTTTCTTATTTGGTCTTTGTGAGAGATGCCAGTGCGGAGACACCTACTATTGATTCGGTTCTGGTGGTGAGACATTTTCCGGATGTGTTTCCTACAGACGTGAAGGGCATGTCACCAGACAGGGATATTAACTTCGGTATTAATTTGGTGCCGGGCACTCAGCCCATTTCTATTTCACCGTATCGTATAGCATTGGCGAAGTTAAAGGAATTGAAGGAGAAGCTTCAGGAACTCCTTGATAAGGGGTTCATTTGGCCTAGTATGTCACCTTGGGGTGCACCTGTTCTATTTGTGAAGAAGAAAGATGGCACTACGAGAATGTGCATTGGCTATAGGCAGTTGAACAAAGTCACAATCAAGAACAAGTATCATTTGCCTCGTATTGATGATTTATTTGACCAGCTTCAGGGAGCGAGGGTGTTCTCTAAGATTCATCTCAGGTCAGGGTATCGCCAGTTGAAGATCAGGGACTCGGGCATTCTTAAGACAACTTTCAGGACCCGATATGGTCATTATGAGTTCCTTATAATATCTTTTTGGTTGACCAATGCCCCAGCAGCGTTCATACATTTGATGAAAAGTGTGTTTCGGTCTTATCTCGACTCATTTTTATTGTATTCATTGATGATATCCTGGTGTACTCTCGTAGCCAGGAGGAGAACATTGAGCATTTGAGAGTTGTATTGCAGCGGTTGAGGGAGGATAAGCTTTATGCTAAGTTCTCCAAGTGTGAGTTTTGGCTCAGTTCAGTGGCGTTCTTGGGGCACGTGGTGTCCAGTGAGGGTATCAAGTTGATCCAAAGAAGATAAAAGCGGTCCAGAGTTGGCCCAAACCATTTTCAGCCACGGAGATTCATAGCTTTCTTGGTTTGGCGGGTTATTACCGTCGATTCGTTTAGGGATTTTCATTTATCGCATCACCCTTGACCAAATTGACCCAAAAAGGTGCTCCTTTCAGGTGGTCCGATGATTGTGAGGCGAGCTTTTAGAAGTTTAAGACCGCCATGACCACGGCTCTAGTATTAGTTCTGCCATCAGCTTCATGTTCTTATACGGTATATTGTGATTCTTCTCGGGTCGGCATTGGGTATGTGTTGATGTAGGAGGGTAGAGTGATTGCTTATGCTTCTCGTCAGTTGAAGCCCCATGAAAAGAACTACCTCGTTCATGATTTGGAGTTGGCTGCCATTGTTCACGCATTGAAGATTTGGAGGCATTATCTCTATGGTGTATCTTGTGAGGTATTTACTGATCATCGTAGCCTTCAGCAATTGTTCAAACAGAAGGATCTCAATTTGAGATAGCGGAGATGGTGGGAGCTGCTAAAGGACTTTGATATTACTATTTTGTATCATCGGGAAAGGCAATGTGGTGGTTGATGCCTTGAGTAGAAAGGCAGTGAGTATGGGTAGTCTTGCGTTCCTTCCTGTTGGTGAGAGGCCTCTTACAATTGATGTTTAGGCCTTGGCCAATTGTAAGAACGTGATTTTTGCCCTATGGAAGAATTACTCCCAAAAAAATTCAAACTAAAATGATTTTCCTTTGTGTGCAATTTTTAGAATTTTCGCGGCATTTTAGGACAATTATTTGTATTTGTCCATGCATGTTTATTTGTTAAATTAATAAAAAATACAAAAATATGTCACATTTGCATTTAGGATTTAATTCTACAATTAGGAGTAATTAAGTTTGTTTTACCAGAATGAAAATTACAAAAATATGCATCGTTTGCATTTTTAGCATTCAATGTCAAATTGTGCAATTTTGTTTTAATGGGTGTTTAATTATGTATGATAAATGTTGCTAGGAATTAGTTAGTATTTTTGATAAGTTAATTTAGTTTATAACTTAATTTAGAATTTTAGTTTTATTAATTAGAAAGTAGAAGAAAATAGAGCAAAAAATATAAAGAAAATCGGAATTGGGCCTCTTCTTCAATTTTAAACCACAGGCCCAAAAAAATACCCAACCTTCCCTATGACCCGGTCAATTTCAACACGAGTCGACCCGGTCCGCCCCATAACCCCAAATGACCTAACCCCTCCTAATCTTCATTTTTCATTTCCTAAACCTAGACCAAACCCATCCGCCCCCCTCTCTCTTTCCCTTTTCTTCTCCATCACCTTCCCCAAGCAGCCATGGTTGCTGCCCTTCTCCCTCACACGACCTCCCCCTCCCTATCGACAACACACACACACATACAGCAACACACACACACTCACGCATACACTCACGCACACACACACATACATACACAACAAAACACACACACACACACGCAGCAGCCCGACCATGGCTGTTGCTTCTTCTTCTTCATTGTCCTCATGACATCCCAACGACCCCGCCCTCCGTCGCGAGCTCATCCAGTCGCCGGAAAACCAATGACGCAGCCAAGCAACCACTAGCAGTCCACCATGGCTGCTGCATTTTTTTTCCGTCAGCCACTCGTCCATCGCCATCGAGCTTGAGCTCGACACCCATGGCTGCTACTGCGTCTTCTTCTCCACCCCGTCACCTACTGCTTCTTTTGCTTCGTCTTCAACAGACCAGCTGACCCCATTCAAACCAACGAGCAGCAACATCTCCAAGACTGCTGCTCCAGCTCCACCTTCGTCGACGTCCAGCTTCTCCAAACGACCAACCAGTGACCCCCATCGTTCTGCTCCTAACTCCAGTCAACTAGAGCGTCGAGGTTCCGTTCGAATCCGGGCTTCAAACTAGTAGGTTTTCATTTTCTTGTCTCTTAGTTTTCATTCAGCGAATTCATCTTCCGTTCCTTTTCTTCTTGTGTTTGTGTTCCAGTGGTTTGGTTTGAATTCGAACCCGGGTCTTTGTTTGTATTAGAGATAATTTGTGTTCATTTTGTTTGAAGTTTGTTAGATTTTCGTCAAGTGATTTGATGTTGAGTGTTCATTTTAGTTTGATTCATTTCATCCTTGTTATAATGTTGTTAGATTTAATTTAAAGTTCAATTAGTGCTTTGAGTTTAGTGATTTGAATCTATTTGTTTGTTATGATCAATTTGTTATTTTTGTTAAATCTGAAAGTAGGTTTGTTGTTAAAAAAAATATATATTCATTCAAAATAATTCCAGTTGCTTTTGTTGTTCATCATATGATTTCAGTTTGCATTTTGTTTCCGTTAGTTGTGATTCATGTTGTTTCAGTTTACTTTTATTGTTAATATTGTTGTCTCCTTGCTCATTCATTTTTTTGTCTAAGTTAACCAGGATTGGTTCCCAATATGGTTAATTTATTCCCATTAATTTGATGTTGTATGATTCAATCTGTGTTCATGAGATTTATTGTTTGAATTTGTTTAGAAATTGGTCATATTTGTTGTATTTTGGTTAGAATTGATTAGGTGAATTGGTTATAGCTGATAGGGGTAGATTGGTAAATTGTAGTACGTTCAGGGGTAAAATGGTAATTTTAGTAAGGTCGGAGGGGTATTTTTGGAATTGAACATTTGAACAAATTATTTAATCTGAGTGCTATATCCATTAGGCATTAACAATATTAAAATAATATAATGGGGGACAAGACATAATGTAGTGGGGGGGAATAATGTAATTATTTAAGTTAAGCATGGGGGACAAGACATAATGGGTTGGGAATAATGCATTTATTTAATATAGTGGGGGACAAGACATAATGGAGGGGGAATAATTCTTTAGTTTAATATAGTGGGGGACAAGACACAAAATAGTGGGGAATAATTCATTTGTTTAAGGTAGTGGGAAACAAAGCATGCAATGAGGGGAATATTTCGGGGAATGGTTCAAGACAAGAGTCATGTTATAAATAGAGTCATTCTTTGACACAAAAAAGGGGGACTTGGACTGGGACTTAGAGAAAAAAAAAGGGAAGAGACTTTTAGAAGAAGAAAAAAGGTTGAGAGAGTTGACTGAATTTTGAGAAATCAGAATTTGAGAGCAAAAGAGAAAGACAATTTGAACTTTTACTTGAATAATTTCCGTTTGCCTTTCCTTGAGTGTTATTCAAAATCAGTAAACTACTGCATCTTGTATCTGTCTCTTCTGCTTTGACTGCGATTGCATTTTGGTATTGCTGATTTTTCAATCTGTTACTGGGTTATTCTACTGGTCGTTATTGGTTTTGCTATGTTGTTGAACCTGTTGTTGCTGTGTATTTACACTATTGCTGCTTCTACTGATCTTCATCTTCTTTCCTTGTTTTCCAAATACCAAGTACACAAACTGATACACTGGTTCATCTTGTAAGCTACTCGAAGCATGAATGCAAAAATGAGAAAGATTTGAAGTTGTAGTTTAATGTAGTCTTTTTTTTCTTTTACTGTCTGTATGTAGAACATTCTATGCGCTGCCCATGTAAACTCTTTAAACGACTCACTTTCGAAACTTAACTATAATAACTCGAAAGTATGTAAATAAAGTAGGACCTTTTCTTCATTTATTTTAGAGAAAAACGAAAATAAAAAATGTAGTCATTCTAAGATTATCCGTTTTTTTAAAATAATGAGACGAGCCTCGCTAAATAAAAATACAAAAATGTGGGGCCCTTGGTAAATATTTTCTTTAAAATTGCTTAGACTTCGGGATGGACCGCTTAGCAAAATTCCACGGCCTTACCCAGAAATAATAATACGCTAATCACTTTAGGCACGCATTTTAATAATCTTACCTTCTTAAACTCGGGTGTGCATTTCATGCGACCCAAATCCAAATCCCTCAACAGAGTTGAAATGTGCCAACAACCACGGGTGCATTGATGTGACGTGGTTGGAGATGTATTTCCATGATGTTGCAATTCTTGAAAAAATATATAAATAATGACGAAAGCGGTTAAAAGTTAAAACTTGCACATTAGCTCATAATTGTATAAAATCAGATAAACAAGCCGAATATGACAGTTGAGCGACCGTGCTAGAACCACGGAACTCGGGAATGCCTAACACCTTCTCCCGGGTTAACAGAATTCCTTATCCGGATTTCTGGTTCGCGGACTGTAATACAGAGTCATTCTTTTCCTCGATTCGGGATTAAATTGGTGACTTGGGACACCCTAAATCTCCCAAGTGGCGACTCTGAAATAAATAAACAAATCCCGTTTCGATTGTCCTTTAATTGGAAAAACTCCTTCACCCCTCGCGGGGGAGGAAAAAGGAGGTGTGACACCAATCGGTTTGTGAGGTTGGATATTTCGGAGCCGAGTCGGGTCCTATCTTGTATGGTTTCTCGGTCTTCCCTATTTGATCGCATCAGAGAAAGCCAGTATGATGACCCTCATTTGCTTGTCCTTAACGACAAGGTTCTACATGATGATGCTAGATATGTGAGTATTGGTGATGATGGAGTATTGGGGATGAAGGGCCGGATATATGTACCCAATGTAGATGGGCTTCGGGAGTTAATTCTTGAGGAAGCCCATAGTTCACGATATTCCATCCATCCAGGTGTCGCAAAGATGTATCAAGATTTAAGGTGGTACTATTAGTGGAGAAGGATGAAGAAAGATATAGTTGGGTTTGTAGCTTGGTGTCTCAATTGTTAGCAGGTGAAATATGAGTATCAGAGACCGGGTGGCTTGCTTCAACATATAGAGATTCCAAAGTGGAAGTGGGAGCGGATCACCATGAATTTCGTAGTTGGACTCCCAGGGACTTTGAGGAAGTTCGATGCTATTTGGGTGATTGTGTGTCACGCCCCAAACCTGGGGAGGCGTGGCTGGCACCCAGTACCGTAGTGGCCCGAGCGAACCACTCTGTAACTCATTCATTCCTTTTTATAACTATCATGGGCTAGCATGGCCACAACTCATTATGTAAAATTGTAAGTAGGCAAATGTTATATCAATGAACCATCGTTCATAAAACATATATACATATGAGCCGTCAAGGCCTATAACATACTATACATAGTAAACCTATGTCTACAAAGCCTCTAAGATTATTTGACATAAAATGGGACAGGGTACCGGCCTACCCATAAGTCTGTAGTAAAATTCTGACATATGACTCATAGATTCGGATGCACTCCAAATGAGATGGAGCCTTATCGAACCTTCGATGAATGCCAATCTCGTCTACAATGAAGGCACGCCAAATTGATTATCTATACCTACAGGCATGAATGCAGCATCTCCAACAAAAGGACGTCAGTACGAGTAATGTACTAAGTATGTAAGATATGTAAAGCAGTACAAAAAAGGACATGGAAAAAACATGGAATCAAGGACTCAACCTAAAAGTCTGGATAGCTCTGTAATTTATGAAATATTTGTAATATCATGCATATGCATATGAATGTCATGTAATGCATAGGTCTGTACGTACATAACATCATCAAGCCTCTGAGGGAATCCCATCATATCATCTCGGCCACTTTGAGCAACATTATCAACGTATATTAGCTGATCAGGTGGTGGTGCGTATATAACGCCATAACCTTTCCTATATTCCATATACACATATATACTTATATTAACGTCATCTGGTCATGGGTCAATGTGCATATGTAGATGCATGAAATGCACGTGAAAATATGTTAATAAAATCTTTCAGTACGCCATAAGACCATTATGCCTTTGATTAATATCATGAAATAAACTTTATCAACTTACATATTTTCTGAGGCCTATGAACAGATGATAGAATAATATGACATATGGGGAATCAAGAACATAAGCATTTCTAGTATTTTTATGAATAGAGTCATTTATGGAAATTGTGCATTTGCTCGTTTCTTTGTGTCGTATAGATCATGCCAAAATAAAGAAGAGCTAGTCTTAACATACCTGGACAAAATTTCTTGACAATCCCTCTAGCACACGTCTTTTGTGAAGAAACGTAATACCGGATCAAAGTAGGGAAAAATCGTTATATTTCATTCAGCGACTACATCTAAGATTAGCAGCCTCCATGACCTCTTTAGATATGCTGCTTTGGTTATACTTAAACAACCATATTTAAAACTCATGTCACTTTGCATGTAAAGATTGGATGTTTTACCAATCACAAATTGATCTTTTTCATTTATAATTCAAGATACAACTGTTCTCTATGCTCACTGATGATTAATAGTTGTTACTTTGTTGTTAGCCTTGTACTGATATTGTGAATGAGAAACATTGACAAATTAAAGTAGCTACCAACAAGTAGTAGGAGTATTTAAGTATTAGTGTGAAATACTATGACAAGAATATCCACAAACCTCGCCTTTTAATATTTCATAAAAGACTAATCCAAAGTCGCTTTGACCAATCTTATTTTCCATGTTGAAGTTATTTGTAGCCTTAGCAAGTTCCTCATATGAAAACTTCACTGATTTATCCATTGTGATCCATGTCGGCCTTGGAGAATTAACACCAAATAAAGGACCTTATTCTGTATTTTTCTCCAAATTTGGAGGACCAGATGGATTAAGGATTTTATCAAACCGTACTAATTACTTGGTTTTGAAGGTACTCTTTCATCAATTGTTATCATTATTTATTTGGCAAGCATATTAGCTAAATTAAAATTATCTTTTGCTTGTACTTTATATTGTGACACCTTTTCAAGTATTATATGAGTCACTATGTTACACTAGTGGGCTGCCACATAATCCCCTTGTTGGGGATTTAACCTTTATCCAATCATCAATTAATTAGGTAATATCCCGTTAAACGGTAATTAACCAACTACCCGCATAATTAAGAATTATCTCAAATTATTTAAAATTGTACTTATTTTTAATACACTTTATACACCGTACTATTACAGCCATGTAGTACTATATAAAATAAATTCATACACTATTATTTCATTAAAACATCCATGTAAAAATACATATATTTTCTAAACTTATAATTTTCTTAATCTCATATAAAGAGTACAAATTGACGTACACTTAATTCTTAAACTGGTAAAAAGATCACCTTCTTTTCTTGTGAGAAAATAATTTCTACATTTACAATAAAGAAAATATCGTAAATTCTTTCATATTATATGTATAATTTAAAGCATATTCGGAAGTACTAATATTAATAACCATATAAAATCATATTTTTCAAACTATTTTATAAAAACTATTCCACTCAAAATACCATATCAAATATATATGTAATAGTATCAAGGTGGTTAAACTTATGGGGTTTAACATCCTTCCCCCCTTTAGAACATTCGTCCTCGAATGTTAACTCTTATAGATTTGCAAGATTTTCACTAGGGTCTCCTCTGTAAATTAAATTTAAAACCCAAACCATATCTGAAGTTTCTACTATTCACAGGCTTTCGTACTTGAGTATCTCGTATCTTCTTTACCTTTACCTTACTTACCTTCCACTCTCGCATCGTATCTTCTATTTCTTTCATAACCTCTCTTCCTTATGATGCCTTAAAGATCTACTGAAATACCTGCACCTCTAGTGCATACAAAAAAAATATGGGGTAAACTTCATACTGACTTCTTACGACTCAGCTTTATAGCACGATCTGGAAACAAATGAAGGGTAACATTTCCTATATGCACTATAGCCTCTCAATTATAAATGTGGCGTGCAACACATCCATAAGTGAGACTCTACTAGGCACGACTTTGTAGACCCCCTAGGACACGACCCGCTTTGCTACCACTTTGTCACGCCCCGAACCTGGAGAGGCATGCCTGGCACCCGGTGTCGTAGTGGCCTGAGCGAACCACTCTGTAACTTATTGATTTCTTTTTATAACTATCATGGGATAGCATGGCCACAACTCATTATGTAAAATTGTAAGTGGACAAATGTAATATCAATGAACCATCGTTCATAAAACATGAATACATATGGGCCGTCAAAGCCTCTGATATATTGTACATAGTAAACCTATGTATACAAAGCCTCTATGATTATTTGACATAAAATGGGACAGGGTACCGGCCTACCCATAAGTCTGTAGCAAAACTCTAACATGTGACTCATAGACTCCGCTGCACTCCGAATGAGATGGAGTCTTACAGATCCTTCGTTGAATGTCAATCTCGTCTACGATGAAGGCATGTCAAATTGATTATCTATACCTGCAAGCATGAATGCAGCGTCCCCAATAAAAGGAGGTCAGCACGAATAATGTACTGAGTATGTAAGACATGTAAATCAGTATAAAAAGGATATGGAAAAAACATGGAATGAAGGACTCAACCTGAATGTCTGGATAGCTCTATAATTCATGAAATATTTATAATGTCATGCATATGCGTATGAATGTCATATGATGCATAGGTCTATACATACATAACATCATCAAGCCTCTAAGGGCATCCCATCATACCATCTCAGCCATTGTGGGCAACATCATCAACGTATACAAGCTGATCACGTGGTGGCGCATATATAATGTCATAACCTTTTCCATATCCCATATACATATATATACTCGTATATAATGTCATCTGATCATGGGTCAATGTGCATATGTAGATGCACGAAATGCACATGAAAATATGTTATTAAAATCTCTCAGTACGTCATAAGACCATTATGCCTTTGATTAATATCATGAAATAAACTTTATCAACTTACGTATTTTTTGAGACCTATGAACAGATGATAGAATAATATGATATATGGGAAATTAAGAACATAAGCATTTCTAGTATTTCTATGAATAGAGTCATTTATGGAAATTGTACATTTGCACATTTCGTTTGTGTCATATAGATCATGCCAAAAGAAAGAAGAGATAGCCTTAACATACCTGGACCAATTCTCTTGACAATCCCTCTAGCTCACTTTTGCCAGGAACATTTAACGCCGGATCAAAGTAGGGAAAAATCATTATATTTCATTCAGTGGCTACATCTAAGATTAGCAGCCTCCATGATCTCTTTAGATATGCTGCTTTGGTTATACTTAAACAACCATATTTAAAACTCATGTAACTTTGCATGTAAAGATTGGATGTTTTACCGATCAGAGATTGATCTTCTTCATTTATAATTAAAGATCATTAAGCTACAATTGTTCTCGATGCTCACTGATGATTAATAGTTGTTACTACTATACTTTTTGTTGTTAGCCTTGTACTGATATTGTGAATGAGAAACATTGACAAATTAAAGTAGCTACCAACAAGTAGTAGGAGTATTTAAGTATTAGTGTGAAATACTATGACAAGAATATCCACAAACCTCGCCTTTTAATATTCCATAAAAGATTAATCCAAAGTCGCCTTGACCAATCTTATTTTCCATGTTGAAGTTATTTGTAGCCTTAGCAAGTTCCTCATATGAAAATTCCACTGATTTATCCACTGTGATCCATGTCGGCCTTGGAGAATTAACACCAAATAAAGGACCTTATTCTGTATTTTTCTCCAAATTTGGAGGACCAGATGGATTAAGGATTTTATCAAACCGTACTAATTACTTGGTTTTGAAGGTACTCTTTCATCAATTGTTATCATTATTTATTTGGCAAGCATATTAGCTAAATTAAAATTATCTTTTGCTTGTACTTTATATTGTGACACCTTTTCAAGTATTATATGAGTCACTATGTTACACTAGTGGGCTGCCACATAATCCCCTTGTTGGGGATTTAACCTTTATCCAATCATCAATTAATTAGGTAATATCCCGTTAAACGGTAATTAACCAACTACCCGCATAATTAAGAATTATCTCAAATTATTTAAAATTGTACTTATTTTTAATACACTTTATACACCGTACTATTACAGCCATGTAGTACTATATAAAATAAATTCATACATTATTATTTCATTAAAACATCCATGTAAAAATACATATATTTTCTAAACTTATAATTTTCTTAATCTCATATAAAGAGTACAAATTGACGTACACTTAATTCTTAAACTGGTAAAAAGATCACCTTCTTTTCTTGTGAGAAAATAATTTCTACATTTACAATAAAGAAAATATCGTAAATTCTTTCATATTATATGTATAATTTAAAGCATATTCGGAAGTACTAATATTAATAACCATATAAAATCATATTTTTCAAACTATTTCACAAAAAATATTCCACTCAAAATACCATATCAAATATATATGTAATGGTATCAAGGTAGTTAAACTTATGGGGTGTAACATTGTGGATCAGCTGACCAAGTCTGCACACTTCATTCTTGTGCGTACTACCTATTCTTCAGAGTGGTTGGCTGAGATATATATCCGAGAGATTGTTCGCCTGCATGGTATCCCAGTTTTCATCATTTTAGATAGAGGTACTCAATTTACATCTCAGTTTTGGAGGGTTGTGAAGCGAGAGTTTGGTACTCATGTTGAGTTGAGCACGGAATTTCACTCTCAGACGAACGGGCAGTGCGAGCGCACTATTTAGATATTGGAGGACATGTTACGTGCTTGTGTCATTGATTTTGGGGGCTCATGGGACCAGTTTCTACCGCTCGCGGAGTTTGGTTACAACAACAGTTATCAGTCAAATATTCAGATGGCTCTGTATGAGGCTTTATATGGGAGATGGTGTAGATCTCCAATAGGTTGGTTTGAGTCGGGCGAGGCTAGGCTTCTGGGTACAGACTTAGTACAAGATGCTTTGGACAAGGTGAAAGTGATTCAGGAGCGGCTTCGTACAGTGCAATCAAGGCAAAAGAGTTATTTGACAGAAAGATTCGTGATGTATCTTATATGGTCGGGGAGAAGGTTCTACTGAAGGTTTCACCAATGAAGGGTTTTATGATATTTGGGAAGACGGGCAAGCTGAGCCCTCGATTCATTGGGACTTTTGAGGTGCTTCAGAGAATTGGGGGATGGCTTATGAGCTTGCTTTGCCACCTAGCTTGTCGGGTGTGCATCCAATACTTCATGTTTCTATGCTCCAAAAGTATATCGGCGATCCGTCTCATGTCTTGGATTTCAGCATGATTCAGTTAGATGGTGATTTGACTTATGATGTGGAGCTAGTGGCTATTTGGAGCGACAGGTCTGAAAGTTGAGATCAAAGGATATAGCTTTAGTGAAAATGCAGTGGAGAGGTCAGCCCATGGAGGAGGCTACTTGGGAAACCGAGTAGGAGATGCAGAGCAAATATCCACACCTATTTGAGGCTTCAGGTATATTTATAGACCCGTTCGAGAACGAATATTTGTTTAAGAGGGGGGGATGTAATGATCCGGCCGGTCGTTTCGAGAGTTATAACCCTATTTTCCCATGTATGCTTCTTTTTGTGTTCTTCAGCTATATTATGATATGTTAGGTCAATTAGTTCGGGTATGGAGTGGTTTCGGAGAGGGTTGGAGACACTTAGTCTCTTTTGTGAAGGCTTAAGTTGAGAAAGATGACCGGATGTTGACTTATGTGTAAATGACCTCGTATTTGAATTTTGATGTCCGTTAGGTGATTTTGGACTTAGGAGCGCGTCCGCAATGGGAATTGGAGGTCCGTGGTAGAATTAGGCATGAATTGGCGAAAGTTGGAATTTTGGTGATTTTGGTCGGCAATGAAAATTATGATATCGGAGTCGGAATGAAATTCTGAAAGTTGGAGTAGATTTGTGGTGTCATTTCAGACTTATATGCAAAATTTGGAGCCATTCTGACGTGATTTGATAGATTTCGGCGTCGTTTGTAAAATTTGAAAGTTTAGAAGTTCTTAGGCTTGAATCCGAGGGTAATTCGGTGTTTTGATGTTGTTTTGGGTGTTCCAAAGGTTCGTCTAAGTTCGTATGTTGATATATGACTTGTTGGTTTGTTTTGTAGAGGTCCCGAGGGCCTCGGGTTGATTTTTGGGTGATTGACGAAACAAGTTTGGAATTGGAGGAATGATGAAGTTGAACTCTGTAACGACCCGTCCGGTCATTTTAAAAATTAACGCCATGATCCCTTATTAACTGCATTCTCCGTGTTTATTTCTGCTATTGTGAGTTGTCGGAAGGATTCGTTTGGAGTTTCGGAGTGTTTTCGGACACTTAGTCCCTAAATGAGAGCTTAAGCTTTAGAATTTGGACCGTAGTCGGAGCAGTATGAATATGGCCTCGGAATGGAATTCCGTCGGTTCCTTAGATTCGTGGGGTGATTATGGGCTTAGGGGCATTTTCGGATTGTGTTTTGGTGGTCCGTAGCTTATTTAGTCTTGAAATGCCGAAAGTTGAATTTTTGAAGTTTTCCGTTCAATAGTGAGATTTTGATCTAGGGGTCGGAATAGAATTTCGAGAGTTGGAGTAGCTCCGTAGTGTTGAATATGACGTGTGTGCAAAATTTCAGGTCATTCAGACAAGGTTTGATAGACTTTTTGATCTAAAGCGGAATTTGGAAGTTTTGGAAATCCTTAGGCTTGGATTGGAGAGCGATTTGTGGTTTTAGCGTTGTTTGACATGATTCAGGGTTGGAACAAGTTCGTATGATGTTTTAGGATTGGTTGGCATGCTTGGTTGAGGTCCCGGGGGCCTCGGGTGAGTTTCGGGTGCTTAACGGAAGTTGAATTGGACTTAGGAAAAATATGAAGTTGGCTGGATATGTGATAACTGCACCTGCGTGAATGGGACGGCAGGTGCGGGCCCACAGAAGCGATGGAGAAGCCGCAGATGCAGCTGGGCGTTTGGAGATCTGAAGTCGCAGGTGCGAGAGCTGGAGCGCACCTGTGAGACCGCTTGTGCGGTAAAAGAAGCGCAGGTGCGGCCCACTGCTTTAAGTGGAATTTCGCAGATGCGCACCTAGGACCGCAGATGCGAGGAAATGTTCGCAGGTGCGGAAACCCTGGGCCAGAACCTATATAAGGTTTCTGTCGTGATTTTGGCCTATTCTTTCACCATTTTTATCCGGGATTTGAGCTTTTTGGGAAGTTTTTGAGATGGAATTCAAGGGAGCTTCGAGGAGGTAAGATTTTGGAACCCAAACTCGTTATTATAGTATTATTCTACTGATTTGGCAAGAAATTTATGGAAATAAGGGTTAAATTTGGGGGTTTAGGGTTTGAAATTGGAGACTTGGAATTGGGGATTTGAGGGGTTATTTGTGGTCCGATTTCCATGTATTTGGTATGTATGAACTCTGAGAGTGTGAGGATTCTAGTTTTGCAAATTTTATCCGATTCCGAGACGTGGGCCCGGGGGACGTTTTTGGGCGATTTTCCTAATTTCGCGTGTTAGCTTCGAATTAATTAGTGGAATTGGTTACTTGAAGTTATATTTACATTATGCAACTCATTTGAATAGATTTGGGCCATTTGGAGTTGGGTACTCGTGGCAAGAACGTGATATCGAGTTTATTGAGCTGGTTCGAGATAAGTGGCTTGTGTAACCTTGTGTGGGGGAACTCCCTTTAAGATTTGGTATTGTTGATATATGAAATGCCTTGTACGTGAGGTGACGAGTGCGTACATGTGCTAATTTTTTTGAAAATCATGTTTTCATTAAGTAACTATAAATGTATTTTTCTTCCTTATTGTACATTATTTGCAATGTAAGCCTACTGTTAGGTTAGGGAAGCATGTCTAAGTGACTTAATTGCCTTACTTGTTTAAACAGCTTTATTTGAATTCTGTGCAGCATGCTAGGTAAGAAATATATGTTTTACTTGGTATGAAATTTGATTGAATTGAATATTTTTCGTATTTTTGTTGTGTGTTTACTTTAGGACTATGGGACGATATCCCGGGAGATCCCCACCTGTTTGTTTACTTTGGAACTACGGATCGGTATTCCGGTAGATCCCCTTGTACATTTATGTTTGGAACTACGGGACAGCACCCGGTAGATTCAATGTACTGGATATTTACTTTGGGACTATAGATTTGGTGTTCCGGGAGTTTCCCTTACACATTTACGTTTGGGACAACGGGACGGTATCCCGGGAGATCCCCTGTTGTTATTTCTGTGTACTGAGTTAAATTATTTCTGCGCTTTTATTCATTATAGACTGTTAGCACTTTAATTATATTGTCGTATTTTATATTGTTTTACCTTGTTTTCCATCTATAATCGGTAGGACCCTAATTTTCCTCATCACTACCCGATCGAGGTTAGGCTTGGCACTTATTGAGTACTGCTGTGGTGTACTCATGCCCATCCTACGCATGTTTTTCATGTGCAGATCCATGTTCTTCGACTCAGCCCTACCATCCTTGAGGCGAGGCGATTCATCAGAGACTTCGAGGTATATCTGTCGCGTCCGCAAACTAAGGAGTCCTTCTCCATTCTCTCTTGTAGTTACAGCCCTTCTGTATTTACTTTGATTTAGACATTCTGTAGTTAGAGCACAATGTAGTATCCATAGCTTGTGATTTCATGAGATTCCAGGTTTTGGGAGATCTTTTCAGTTGAGAGTATGTATTTGTATATGTCGAGCGGCATCTTAAATGTTTTCATTATGTTTATCCGAAGTTTCTATTAGTTTTTATCTGTTGTTTTCCTTTTTCCGCAAATTGTTAGGTTTACCTAGTCGTAGAGACTAGGTGCCATCACAATAGTTCATGGAGGGCGAACTGGGGTCGTGACAAACTCAGCTGTCATAACCGCACCTACCGAGTGGGAACCGTAGGTGCGAGCCCGCAGAAGCAGAGAAGGAGCCGCAAATGCAGCCAAGGCTGAGGTAGGAAGGAGCCGCAGGTGCGAAGGGTGGGTCGCATCTCCGAGACCTGGGGCGTAGATGCGGAAGAGAAGAATATGGCCAGTTTTGCAGAAGCGGGCAATGCCCGCATGTGCAATATTTTGACTGCAGAAGCGGTTTTGAGGAAATAAGTGGGATCCGCACCTGTGATGGATTTTATACAGGTGCGGCATCGCAGAAGCGACAGTTGAACTGCAGATGCGGAAACTCTGGGCAGAAAGTATAAATTGAAGAATTCGCGAATTTTGATCCATTCTTCACCATTTTCAGTCGGTTTTGAAGCTCTATGGAGTGATTTTGAAGAGGGATTCAAGGGATTATCAGTTAGGTAAGTTGCTTGAGCACTAATACTTGTGTTTATGGTGATTTTCCGTTGTTTAATTATGTAATTAGTGAAGATTAGGGGTGAAAATGAGGGGTTAGGGCTTGGGATTTTGAAAAGTTTTATTTGAGGATTTGAGGGACTAAATGGAGTCGGGTTTTGATAAATTTTATATGTATGGACGCGTGAGTAAATAAGCTTTCTAGTTTTATAATTTTTGTTGGATTCCGAGACGTGGGCCCGGGGCGGGTTTGGGAGAATTTCAAATTTGTGTCTGATTAAGTAAATTTTCATGTGGAATTGATTTCTTGGCCTATATTGATTGCCTTGTGTTGCTTTTGGCTAGATTCAGGACGTTTGGAGACCGATTCCAGAGGTAAGGGCGTCATGGAGTAGGATTTTGGCTTGGTTTGAGGTAAGTAATGCTTCAAAACTTTGTTCTAAGGGTTCGAAACCCCAAACTATGTATTATGTGATTAGTATTGAGGTGACGTACATGCCAAGTGATGGGCGTGCAGGCGTGCACTGTGAGAATTGTGACCTGGTTCATTCCATGGCACCGTTTAGTGACTCTTTCTTGCTGATATCCGCATTTCCATCATGTGATTAAGTAAATGAGCTGTAAATCATGCTAGATATCATGTTAGGGTTTTACGCCGAAACGATTGGGACTCGAATGGTCGTTTTCTTGTTGTCATCTCACTAGTTTCATTGATATTCTGTACTCAGTTTTATTCATGCATTTCATATCATATCTCAATCTTAGTTGTTATTTATTAGCATATCATATCATTGTTCCGGGCTAGTTTTCATGGCATTATGAGCCCATGTATGAGAGTGGAGAGTAATGACTGAGTGAGGCCGAGAGCCTGATTATGAATGACAGTTATGAGATCGAGTTGCATGTCGCAGCGGTTATGTTGATGATTATGATAGCGTTTGGGTTGTAGGAGCCCCTCCAGAGACTGTAACACACCCACAGTAAGCGCAGTTGATATTATTGAGGGATGGATCTTCCCAGGATATGGATCTTGTCCGAAGTATTTATACCTGGAGATGGATCTTCTCCATAGGGATGGAATGGCCTTCCTCGGTACTAAGTGACTGTTATCAGTGATGTGCATATATTCCGAGATGGATCCTCTCTGGGCTGGATGGCCATATACAGTACTGAGTGGTTGAGCACTTGAGAGTTGAGGTACATGGTACATTTTCATACATTCTGTACATTGGCACGTAGAGATTAGCTGAGTTTTATACTTCACATTGTCCAAATATGTATTTTCTATACTGCTTGAGCTGAATACTTGAATTGAAAGCATGCCTACTTTTCTGCACAGTTTATTTCTATTACCGGTTGAGGTTGAGTTCGCCACTACTTATCAGTCTATAGTTTGGACTTGTTACTTACTGAGTTGGTGTACTCACGTTACACCCTGCACCTTGTGTGCAGATCCAGGTATCTCTGGCCCCGGTAGCGGTTGTTGATTTACTTAGTAGCGAATCATCGGAGATAGCGAGGTAGCTGCCTGGCAATTGCAGTCCTGCTTTTCTCCTTCTTTATCTTCCCTTTAGTGTATTTTGGTTATCCTCAGACTATGTTAGTCTTGCTATTTTCAGAACTGTTGTAGTTGTTGCTCTTGACTTAGTGACATCTCGATGTCGGGCTTTTTTTTTTGCACTTTTGTTTTGATTTGAACTCCTTATTTAAGGTTTTATATTATATAGCTTGCAATTTATCTTGAAAATGAAAATATTATTTTGTTTTGGAAATGTGTCGGCTTGCCTAGTATCACGATAGGCGCCATCACGATAGGGTTAGTTTGGGTCGTGACAAAGACAAAGAAATATAAAGTCCCATGATGTCATGTGCAAGACACCACAAAAATAAATACAACAACAGTAAATAGGACTTCATTCTCAATGATATTAATCTGAAAGAAATATGTCTGCGAATGGGATAGGTGTGACTATTAATGAAGGAGTATGAAGTGTTGGTTGAGGTTACTTGTAGGCGTTAGTGTTTTTTCATTAATACAGTGCTTCACTTGGATTTAGATTGACTTTCATTAAGTGCAAATTTGCCTTAAATGTTAGATGTGTTGGACTTATACACAAATCAAAAGGATGCAACTATTAAGAAAAGACACTTTAATTTACGGAAAAGGTCCAAAAATATTTCTAAACTATGGTATATAGTATTTTTGTCCTCCGTTAGTAAATTAGGCCAAATATATCCTCCCTGTTAGCACAATGGGCCACTAATGTCCTTCAACCTAACAGCCCTCCACACAAGTCATTTTAATCCTACATGGCATCCACGTAGCTATGGCATGGCAGCCACATAAGCGGGCAGCCTTCTAAACCTGCTTTGAAACCCATTTTCGACGATGGACTGAAACTCAACCTTTGGAGCTGGTGTTTTTGCGCGAGAAAGGGATGTTATTTTCTTCGCATTTTTGGGTGGTTTTAACTTTTAAGTGAGGTTTTACGGCTAGTTTCTGGTAGTTTTGGAATGAGGTTGAGCAGCGTTTCTTAGCTGCCATTTCGGGTCATTTTGTGGTGTTTTTGGTGCTTTAATGGTGCTGATTTTGCAGCTTGTTTTGCTACGTTTTTCGGGGTGTTTCGTGCTTGTTTCGCTGCTGAATTTGGTGATGTTTTTGACTGAAGTTTGCTGCGTTTTCACCCGAGTTTTTAGAGCTAAAAGTGCACAAATTCATGGCTGAAATGGGCTGGAGGTGAGTAGCTTTTTGGAGGAGAGAATGGTGGCTTTCATGGCTAGTTTTTTCAGCAGCAACACAGTTGTTTCGACGTTTATTTTGGGAATCGTTTTTGGACAGAGAAGAGGGCTGCTTTGGTGGTGAAAATGGAGGCGCTAAAGTGAGGAAAATGGTGCTTCAAAGTTGCATTTTCATGGCTGAAAAATGGGATAAGCTGTTTTCGTGGCTGAAAAATTGTGCTTCAAAGTTGCCGAGTTGTTTCGACGGCTGCTTTGGAGCAGAAATTTTGAAGGGAAATTGGGTCTAGAAAGAAATTGGGTTTTTGTTATGAAATGGAGTTTGGAGGTGGGGTTACGGCCAGATCTTTCTTTGGAAATGGGTTTCGGAGCGGGTTTAGAAGGCTGCCCGCTTATGTGGCTGCCATGTCACAGCTATATGGATGCCACGTAGGATTAAAATGGCTTGTGTGGAGGGTTGTTAGGTTGAAGGACATTAGTGGCTCATTGTGCTAACGGAGAGGATATTTTTGGCCCAGTTTACTAACGGAGGACAAAAGTGAGCTATATATCATAGTTTAGGGATATTTTTGGACCTTTTCCGTTTAATTTATTACTTGTTTCTTTCACTTTTTAATTTATTTTTAAGTAAGTTATTTAGATTATTTAAGAGGATATTTGGTAAGTTGGCAAAGAAAGTTTTCTGCCAAAAGTGCATGTGAAGCGTTGGCTTTTTTCTTTCTCTTTATGAAGCATTGGCTTTTCTTTTTTGGTTGAAGCGTTTGCTTCTCTAGTTAATTTTATTTCATTAAGTAGTGTAAGGTTATTTAAAATACTAATTAGGTTTCTAAGTAGGGGTACTATGGTAATTTAATTTTTTAATTAAGGTATTCTCACTTTTAATATAGTATTAGTTTTAGGATACGCGAGTCGATGACTTTTTAGAAAATCGTATAATTACTATTAAATATAATATGTTTGTATTATAAACCATTCCATGTTATTTTATAATAGTTATACAAACAAGTTATATTTATTCTTAAAATATATATAGTTTCAGTTGAAAATGCTTATCTATAAACCCTTCCATTTTAATTTTTCTATTTTTCTGATTTTAATTTTTAATTCAAAGCTTCTAAAAGCCTCTTAATCTAATAGTTAATGTCTATTTTCTATTGTTGTTTGAAACATATTTAATTTTACATTCTAATTTGTTCCAAGGATCACTTTGGCGATTTTATTGTGGAATATAACATGGATTTAATATATTAAGCTTCCTATTAATATAAAGTTTCTATTGAATTAGTTTTGAATTATGACTATATTTTAGTGCCTTTGTTAAGGTGAGAGATTAGAGATATATTTAAAATAATAATAGAATCATGCTAAAGAGGGATGATTTTTGTCCAAGCGAGAATTTGTGTGGTATTCAAAGATCAATTTTTAGAATCTACTTCAAATAAGGAAAGATTTCTTATTAGGAAAATTATTAAATGACTTCCTAAATATTAAGGTAATAATAAAAGACTATTTTGTCTAGTGTAAATGTCACGACCCAAACTGAAGGGCCATGACTAGCACCCGACCACACTTGCCGAGCACCAACGTACATTTCATCTAACCTTCATTATTATCTTTTAAGGCTGACGAGATCAATATAAATGGTAGACCTAGATCATGGACAACCAGCAATAAAATATGACGGCATGAACATACATAGCAGGGGATGACCAGACAATCAAGAAACTACGTATAAGGTATGAGCTACCACGCTACTATGAAAGACTATACAACAAAAACTAGCCGACAAGGCATACCAAACTATACATGAGCCGACACCTGTCTATGAGCCTCTAAAAGAACATAAGTGTTGCAACATAGCCGGAACAGGGCCCCGACATACCCATAATGTCTATAACAAAAATTGCATACCAAGACCAAGGCAAGTCCGGAGAAGGGATCTCGCCAATCACCGCTGAACTGGACAGTCTACTGTGGTGGGGGAGCTGCACCTGCCTGTCTATCAGGACCTGCAGCACGACATGCAGCGTCCACAAATAAAAGGACGTCAGTACGAATAAAGTACTGAGTATGTAAGGCAAGGAACCATAAATACGATCAGTAATGTAAGCAAGGATAGAGAATATACAACCTGTAACATCTTAGTACCTCTGAGGGCTACTTACATGAAATGCATGATACATATGTATAAATACATAAACCTTTAAAGCATTCGCCTCTGTGGGCATCATCATCATCATATCGTACCCGGCCATAATAGGCTCGGTAGAATCGTACCCGGCCACGTGGAGCTCGGTAAAACCCAACTGATCAGTGGTTGCACAATAGGTGCCGTACCCGGCCAACTATAGCGTGGCTCGGTAGAGTAAAATAGATACATATATATAATGCATGCTCGACTCATGGAATCACATTCTAAACCTTTCGGAGTGACGTAAGGTCGGTATCCTCTGTACACGTTATTAGGACTAACTCTTCACTATGAACCTTATAAGAATCAGGAAGTACCAACAACATTGATAACATAAGAATAAGAGAAGCAACATTAACATCAATCGTTCCATAAGAGGGAAAACAATGTAAGTACTGCTAGCTTCTAAGAGTAGAGTATCTTTGGAAGCTCGTTCATTACATTATGTACAATCGGAGTCGTGCAAAAGAAGGAAAGGGATAGCCTCACATACCTTGTATATACTGCCCCAATCTCAAGCTATGCAATTGTCAAAACTCCTTAGTCTACAATAAGAGAAACGATACTATCGTTATCATTTAAGCGTCATAACTATTATGTATCGACCACAACCTATTTTACGATGAAACGGACAGCACCTCCCCTATATATATGACCTCACACCATTCAAAACAATCACCAAACAGCCCAAACATCATCAATAATAAACATATTGAGCCTCCCGAAATAGTCCACACACAGCCTAATCACTCCATACATACGACGACCACCGTAGTCGTGTCAAACAACCTGGAAATGTTACGAATAACTATCAGCCCATAAACCTACATATATATGGTGTTTCTCCACACCCTTCCTCCTCCAAAACTCCACAAGATAGTAGTAAAATACGCAGCCCAACAACAACGCAAAACAGTCCACAAAACAATAACACTACTACCAAACCTTTCGATATATATCTCACAAGTTCTAGCTTCAATGGCTTAGCCGCAACTTGGATAATCTTAAATACATATAGAGTAAGAGGTTCCTTACCTTTATACAGAAAGAACAACTCCAATTTGACCTTAAATTTCCAAGAAATATCCCTCCAATGCTGCCACAACAACAAAAAAATGAAACTAGCGATCAATTAGTGTTTTTCGGCACTAGAATCACTTTAGAAGGCTTGAAATCACCTAGGATTAATATTAAGAACATTAGGGAGTATTTACAGAACATATACCCTTTAAAACAACCTCCCACACGAGTTGGAACGACACAAAAATGAGCAACAACAAGAAGAACAAGAGACTTACTAGCGCCACGGAATTCCCGACACTTGATTTGTGTTGTTTGCCCTTTTTTTGGGTCTTGAATCTTGAGAGAACCTTGAGAGGATGTTCCTAGGGTTCTAAGTTCTGAAAATAGTGAAAAGAAATGACTAAAAACGGGTTGTGGTCATCCTATATAAGTCCAAATATCTTAAACCGACTTAGTGGGCCCCATAGAGAGGTGCTTGGCGCAGTCTCGCGAAAACGCGAATATCTCTCTACTCCGAGATCGTATCGATGAACGGTTTAATGCGTTGGAAACTAGACTCATAGATCTTTAATTTTGGTGGGTAGATCACCCCGTAATTCCTTGTAAATTATGAGAAAAGATTAGAAACATTTGACCTAATGTTTAAGTAAAATTATGAACCTAAGTTGCGACAACTTTTGTCGACTTTTGTTTCATAACTCGTTTGACTTCAAGACTTATGATACGGATATTATATGATTAAAATACCTTAATAAATGACCTCTTGAGTGTATTAAGCACCGCTAGATTACCTGAAAATACGAGTTACAACATCCTTGATTCGTTTAACTTCTAATATTGGTTAATCACCCTTATACACTCTTGTATCACTTAAGACCAATAGGATTGACTTCTTATCATCTCAAAGATAATTCCTTCTTGGATTTATGTTAACTAATATATGGCATGAACTAACACATGTGGATATGGGTTGTAACACCCTCCCCCCCTTAGGAACATTCGTCCTCGAATGTAAGGGTTTAGGGGGAGTTTAAATCACCGTGGATTCCAATGGAAATTTCCGATCAATTTTCCCCTATAAAATGGTCACTAGCAAAACTTGCATGTAATTAAGCCCAACATATGGCTTCACAAGGCTACACAAAGCATTATGCGTATTTACATTATCTACATATCACCATTTTGTATTAAGGAGGAGTATTCTCAAATTATTGCTTACCTCATAAAGCCGTTTCTTCTTCCAATGTATCCTGTCTTCCACCAGCATCCTTGTTATCTTCATTCTGGAATAAGTAAGGGTATTTAGACTTCATCTCCTCTTCTGCTTCCCATGTCATTTCTTCCATATTTTTGTTCCTCCACAATACTTTGACGGAAGCTACATCTTTTGTTCTCAGCTTGCGGACTTGCCGATCTAATATCGCCACTGGCACTTCTTCATATGATAGGTCCTCTGTAACTTGTACATCTTTGATAGGGACGACTCGAGAAGGGTCTCCAATACATTTTCTCAACATAGATACATGGAATACCGGGTGGACAAATTCCAATTCGGATGGCAATTCTAACTCATAAGCAACCTGTCCAATCCGTCGAAGAATTTTATACGGCCCGATATACCTTGGACTCAGCTTACCTTTCTTCCCAAAACGCATAATACCCTTCATTGGTGAGATCCTCAGGAAAACCCAATCACCAACCTCAAACTCTAGATCACGACGTCGGACATCAGAATAAGATTTTTGCCTGCTTTGTGCCGTCCTCAATCGCTCCTGTATCACTTTCACCTTCTCAATAGCTTGGTGAATCAAATCTGGCCCATATAATTCTGTTTCACCGACTTCGAACCATCCAACTGGTGATCTACATCTCCTCCCGTATAGTGCCTCGTATGGGGCCATTTTAATACTGGAATGGTAGCTATTGTTATAGGCGAATTCTATGAGTGGAAGATGATCATCCCAATTCCCCTTAAAATCTAGAACACATGCTCGTAGCATATCTTCCAGTGTCTGAATGGTACGTTCAGCCTGTCCGTCAGTCTGCGGATGAAATGCAGTGCTGAGATTTACTTGTGTGCCTAAACCCTTCTGGAAAGACCTCCAAAAGTTAGCCGTAAATTGAGCTCCTCGGTCTGATATAATAGATATGGGCACACCATGAAGCCTAACAATCTCCTTGATATACAACTTCACATAATCTTCAGCCGTGTAAGTTGTCTTTACTGGCAGAAAATGGGCACATTTTGTAAGTCGATCAATTATCACCCAGATGGAGTCAAACTTATGATAAGAGCGAGGTAATCCAATAATGAAGTCCATATTAATCACCTCCCACTTCCAGGTCGGAATCTCTATATTTTGAAGCAATCCACCGGGTTTCTGATGTTCTATCTTTACTTGTTGACAATTGGGACACTAGGCTACAAATTCTGCAATAGACTTCTTCATATTATCCCACCAATATTGCTCCTTGACATCATGATACATCTTTGTCGAGCCGGGATGGATGGAATATCGGGATTGATGAATCTCATTCATAATCTTCTCTCGCAACCCTGCCACATTAGGCACACACAATCGGCTCTGGTATCTCAGTGCCCCATCTTTTCCGATCCCAAAAGCCATACTTTTACACTGTTGAATGCTTTCTCTTAATCGTACTAAGATAGGATCTTCATATTGTCGTGCTTTTACCTCTGCTACCAAAGATGATTCTGATGTATTCTGTACAGTAACACCTCCATCATCAGAGTCTAACAATCTGATTCTCATATTGGCTAGCTGATGAAGCTCTTTAATCAACCCCCATCTACCTGCCTCAATATGTACTAAGCTTCCCATTGATTTACGGCTGAGAGCATCTGCCACAACATTGGCTTTACCGGGATGATACAATATCTCGACGTCGTAGTCTTTCAATAATTCAAGCCACCTACGCTGCCTCAAATTCAACTCTTTCTGCTTGAAGATGTATTGTAAACTCTTGTGATCTGTGTAGATGTCAACATGGACGCCGTATAAGTAGTGCCGCCATATCTTCAAAGCATATATTACTGCAGCCAATTCCAAATCATGGGTTGGATAATTCTTTTCATGCTTCTTCAATTGTCTTGATGCATAAGCAATCACATTCCCACGCTGCATCAATACGCACCCCAAACCTATACCTGAGGCATCACAATATACCACATAACCTTCTGTTCCTTCAGGAAGAGTGAGCACTGGTGCAGATGTCAATCGATTCTTCAACTCCTGAAAACTACGTTCACAAGTGTCAGACCACTGGAATTTGGTAGCTTTTTGTGTTAACTTAGTCAATGGTGATGATATAGAGGAAAATCCTTCTACAAACCGCCTATAATATCCTGCTAGCCCTAGGAAGCTGCGGACTTCTGATGGTGTTGTAGGTCTCGGCCAATTCTTTACTGCATCGATCTTCTGAGTGTCGACACTAATACCCTCATCAGATATCACATGGCCAAGGAATGCTACTGAGTTCAGCCAGAATTCACATTTGGAGAGCTTAGCATATAACTTACGATCCTGAAGCGTCTGTAATACTATCCGCAAGTGGCCCGCGTGTTCCGCCTCCGAACGAGAATACACTAGAATGTCATCAATGAATACAATCACGAACACATCAAGATAGGGCCTGAATATAGTATTCATGAGATCCATAAAAGCTGCTGGGGCATTTGTTAGCCCGAACGACATCACCAAGAACTCAAAGTGCCCATATCTTGTCCGGAAGGCCGTCTTTGGAATATCTTTCTCCCTAACCCTTACCTGATGATACCCTGAACGTAAATCAATCTTGGAGAAATACTTGGCACCCTGGAGTTGGTCAAACAGGTCATCAATTCTTGGAAGTGGATACTTGTTCTTTATAGTAGACTTATTCAACTGTCGATAGTCGATACACATCCGTAACGACCCGTCTTTCTTCCGCACGAATAGGACTGGTGCACCCCAAGGTGAAGTGCTAGGCCTAATAAAGCCCTTATCCAGCAAGTCCTTCAACTGCACCTTCAACTCTCGCAACTCTGCCGGGGCCATTCTGTATGGAGGAATAGAGATCGGTTGAGTGTCAGGCAACACATCAATGCTAAACTCAATCTCCCTTTCAGGAGGAAGGCCTGGGAGTTCATCTGGGAAAACATCTGGGAATTCATTGACCACAGGGATTGATTGTAAAGTAGGCGGTTTCGCCTCCGCATCCCTAACACGAACGAGATGATAAATGTAACCTTTTGAGATCATTTTCCTTGCCTTAAGATAGGAAATAAACCTACCTTTCGGTGTAGCAATGTTCCCTTTCCATTCAATGACGGGTTCACCCGGAAATTGGAACCTAACCATCTTCGTACGACAGTCAACATTTGCATAGCATGAGGCCAACCAGTCCATTCCCATTATCACATCAAAATCAACCATTTCTAACTCAAATAAATTTGCCGAGGTTTGACGACTACAAATCATCACAGTGCAACCTCTATATACCCTTCTAGCAATCACAGAATCTCCTATCGGAGTAGATACCGCGAGGGGTTTACTTATCAATTCAGGTTCAATGCCAAACTTATTAGCCACAAAGGGTGTAACATATGATAATGTAGATCCCGGATCAATCAACGCATATACATCATAAGAAAACACAGATATAATACCTGTAACAACATCTGGAGACGACTCGAGATCCTGTCGACCTACTAGAGCATAGGTTCGATTTTGAGCACCACTCGAACTCGGCACTGCACCTCTACCCCTACCACGACCTGTCGACTGCTGAAAACCCCGTGCTGGAGGTCGAACTGATGAGGAAGAACCAGACACAGATCCAGTCGGCTGAGCCATACCATCACCTCCTCTATTAGGACAATCCCGCATCATATGGCCAGGCTGCCCGCACGAATAGCATGCATCAGAACCTCGACGACACAGTCCAAAGTGGGCCTTGCCGCACTGATCACAATGTGGTGTTGGGGGTCTCATCTGACTAGTATCCCTGTGATGTTGCGAGCCAGATGCCCGCGAACTCTGACCTGGACCAGAATAGGATCGATCATATCGAGGCCTCTGAAACTGTGGAGGAGCACTAGCTACAGGTGGCGCCGAACTCCTCGAAAACTGTGGCCTGATGCGGCCTCTGAAGTCATCAGAATACCCTGCAAATCTCGCCCTCTTATGCTGGCCTCTATCCTGCTCCCTAACTGCCCTCTGCTGGCGCTTACGATCCTCTAGGGTCTGGGCATAAGCTTGAATACGGGAAATATCCATGCCCTCCACCAAGGAGGCTTGTCGTACACTCATTTATTAGATGTGGTCCCAACCCATTCACGAACATATGCACCCTATCACTCATCTCGGCCACCATATGGGGAGCATACCTTGCCAAAGAATCAAACTGCATACTGTACTCTCGCACACTCATATTACCTTGTCTAAGGTTCAAGAACTTATCAGCTCTAGCTCGTCGTATCTCAACTGGCAAGTAGTGACGAAGAAAGGCCTCAGAAAATTCCTTCCACACAGCTGGAGGAGGGTTCGGACCCCTGGATCTCTCCCAACTATCATACCAGAGAACCGCTAAATCCCGTAGCCGATAAGAAGCCAACTCTACTGTCTCTGTATCACTAACATGCATAACACGAAGTGTACGATGAACCTGGTCAATAAACGTCTGTGGGTCCTCCTTGGGGTCTGATCCGGTAAACACTGGAGGGTCTAAATTAATAAAATCACGAACTCTTGTACTAACTGGTTTCTCAGCAGCACCTGTATTCTGCCTCTGAGCCTGAGCAGCTACCAAGCTAGTCAATAACTGCAAAGCACTCCGCATATCCTGGTCTGGAGTGTCAGACGAAGGAACTGGAGGCGCTGGGTGCCTTCTAATATCCTCTGGAGGAGATGGAGTAGATGAGGTATGAGAGGGCATCTCACTTTGAGCCTCACTTTGTCCTGCTCTGACTTGGGGCACCTGACTGGTACCCTCTCCCGCTGCTGTATCAAGCCGCCTACTAATCGTTTGCTTCCTAGTCGAAGGCATCACTGAAAAAAAACAAGGTGAATATTAGAGACAAACACTTACGACTCAACTCTACGCACGATCTAGATTCAGGAAGAAGGTAACAACCCTAGATGTCATGTAGCCTCCTGATTATAAATGTGGCGCGCTACACATCCATAATCAAGACTCTACTAGACACGGCTCATAGACAACCCCTAGGACAGACTTGCTCTGATACCAAGTTTGTCACGACCCAAACTGAAGGGCCATGACTAGCACCCGACCACACTTGCCGAGCACCAACGTACATTTCATCTAACCTTCATTATTATCTTTTAAGGCTGACGAGATCAATATAAATGGTAGACCTAGATCATGGACAACCAGCAATAAAATATGACGGCATGAACATACATAGCAGGGGATGACCAGACAATCAAGAAACTACGTATAAGGTATGAGCTACCACGCTACTATGAAAGACTATACAACAAAAACTAGCCGACAAGGCATACCAAACTATACATGAGCCGACACCTGTCTATGAGCCTCTAAAAGAACATAAGTGTTGCAACATAGCCGGAATAGGGCCCCGACATACCCATAATGTCTATAACAAAAATTGCATACCAAGACCAAGGCAAGTCCGGAGAAGGGATCTCGCCAATCACCGCTGAACTGGACAGTCTACTGTGGTGGGGGAGCTGCACCTGCCTGTCTATCAGGACCTGCAGCACGACATGCAGCGTCCACAAATAAAAGGACGTCAGTACGAATAAAGTACTGAGTATGTAAGGCAAGGAACCATAAATACGATCAGTAATGTAAGCAAGGATAGAGAATATACAACCTGTAACATCTTAGTACCTCTGAGGGCTACTTACATGAAATGCATGATACATATGTATAAATACATAAACCTTTAAAGCATTCGCCTCTGTGGGCATCATCATCATCATATCGTACCCGGCCATAATAGGCTCGGTAGAATCGTACCCGGCCACGTGGAGCTCGGTAAAACCCAACTGATCAGTGGTTGCACAATAGGTGCCGTACCCGGCCAACTATAGCGTGGCTCGGTAGAGTAAAATAGATACATATATATAATGCATGCTCGACTCATGGAATCACATTCTAAACCTTTCGGAGTGACGTAAGGTCGGTATCCTCTGTACACGTTATTAGGACTAACTCTTCACTATGAACCTTATAAGAATCAGGAAGTACCAACAACATTGATAACATAAGAATAAGAGAAGCAACATTAACATCAATCGTTCCATAAGAGGGAAAACAATGTAAGTACTGCTAGCTTCTAAGAGTAGAGTATCTTTGGAAGCTCGTTCATTACATTATGTACAATCGGAGTCGTGCAAAAGAAGGAAAGGGATAGCCTCACATACCTTGTATATACTGCCCCAATCTCAAGCTATGCAATTGTCAAAACTCCTTAGTCTACAATAAGAGAAACGATACTATCGTTATCATTTAAGCGTCATAACTATTATGTATCGACCACAACCTATTTTACGATGAAACGGACAGCACCTCCCCTATATATATGACCTCACACCATTCAAAACAATCACCAAACAGCCCAAACATCATCAATAATAAACATATTGAGCCTCCCGAAATAGTCCACACACAGCCTAATCACTCCATACATACGACGACCACCGTAGTCGTGTCAAACAACCTGGAAATGTTACGAATAACTATCAGCCCATAAACCTACATATATATGGTGTTTCTCCACACCCTTCCTCCTCCAAAACTCCACAAGATAGTAGTAAAATACGCAGCCCAACAACAACGCAAAACAGTCCACAAAACAATAACACTACTACCAAACCTTTCGATATATATCTCACAAGTTCTAGCTTCAATGGCTTAGCCGCAACTTGGATAATCTTAAATACATATAGAGTAAGAGGTTCCTTACCTTTATACAGAAAGAACAACTCCAATTTGACCTTAAATTTCCAAGAAATATCCCTCCAATGCTGCCACAACAACAAAAAAATGAAACTAGCGATCAATTAGTGTTTTTCGGCACTAGAATCACTTTAGAAGGCTTGAAATCACCTAGGATTAATATTAAGAACATTAGGGAGTATTTACAGAACATATACCCTTTAAAACAACCTCCCACACGAGTTGGAACGACACAAAAATGAGCAACAACAAGAAGAACAAGAGACTTACTAGCGCCACGGAATTCCCGACACTTGATTTGTGTTGTTTGCCCTTTTTTTGGGTCTTGAATCTTGAGAGAACCTTGAGAGGATGTTCCTAGGGTTCTAAGTTCTGAAAATAGTGAAAAGAAATGACTAAAAACGGGTTGTGGTCATCCTATATAAGTCCAAATATCTTAAACCGACTTAGTGGGCCCCATAGAGAGGTGCTTGGCGCAGTCTCGCGAAAACGCGAATATCTCTCTACTCCGAGATCGTATCGATGAACGGTTTAATGCGTTGGAAACTAGACTCATAGATCTTTAATTTTGGTGGGTAGATCACCCCGTAATTCCTTGTAAATTATGAGAAAAGATTAGAAACATTTGACCTAATGTTTAAGTAAAATTATGAACCTAAGTTGCGACAACTTTTGTCGACTTTTGTTTCATAACTCGTTTGACTTCAAGACTTATGATACGGATATTATATGATTAAAATACCTTAATAAATGACCTCTTGAGTGTATTAAGCACCGCTAGATTACCTGAAAATACGAGTTACAACATCCTTGATTCGTTTAACTTCTAATATTGGTTAATCACCCTTATACACTCTTGTATCACTTAAGACCAATAGGATTGACTTCTTATCATCTCAAAGATAATTCCTTCTTGGATTTATGTTAACTAATATATGGCATGAACTAACACATGTGGATATGGGTTGTAACAGTAAACTCTATTTTAAATAGGTAAAAAAAAGGAACGATATTTCGCTAAGAAACTTCATGCTTTTAATATAGTAGTATAGTATAGTATAGATAGATAGATAGATATAGAATTAGGTAAAACAATATGGAAGGAATTATGTTATATTAATAAATAAGGAATGAATTTATGTAAGTAAAATCTTGTGTATAATTCATTTACAAAGAAATATTTATATTAAAAATAATGACTCCTGCATCAAAAGGAGTTTAAAGTGCTCCTTTTTCACCTAATATAATACGTTTCTATAAAATATTAATATGCCAAAATTTTATTGTTACAAAAGCCTTCCTAAACCTAAATGGTCGAATCTAGTCTAGTGTAAATGGAAAAGTGCGGGAATTCTAGAATGGTAAGGAATTGAGAAGTCAAGTCCCAAATTTTAGGAAAATAATTAAATAATTATTTTTAAATATTAGAGAAATAATTAAATGGCTATTCCTAAATATTAGAGAATAATCAAATAACTATTTTGTATAATATAAACTATATTTTAAAATGGTAAAAAAGACGAACGATATTTCGCTTAGGGCCTTCGTGCTTTTAATATAGATAGATAGATAGATAGATAGATAGATAGATAGATAGAAATAGATAGATTTTTGTCCTCATAGTATAGATAGATAGATATGGTTTTAATTTAATTTAGATAAATTATTTTCTGTATTTTCATTTTTGTTTAATCTGCTTCTTTCTAAGTATTGCTTAATAACAATTTACGAGTGCATAATATAAAAAATTTTATTATGAAGAGGAAATGAAGTAAAAGTCTTATCACCTTTTTATTTCTTTTTTAGCACCTGTATATGAAATGTAGTTGATATAAAGAAGTGAGAGTTACAGCAATGCAATGAGCTGGTATTAAATTATCTGGAGGAGATGTGCCCCTAGTTTTAAGGAGTATCAACAAGGAGAAATGAAAGCAATCAAGAAGGAAGTAGTTGCAGCTATTCTAGAAGCAGTCATCTACCACACCTGGAAAGTTAGGAGCTGGAATTTTTTTAGAGGAACTAATGTAAATACTGAGGGTATAATTGTACAAATTAAAAAAAAAAGTAATAGATAGGTTGGAAGCGTGTAGGAACTCAAAAAAAAAAACACGGAAATGTAGAGAATTTTTTGCAGGCAATAGCTATATAGTTCAGATATGCTGAGGCCATTGCTCACAGTTTCTTGTGGGGAGGTGCTCTTTAGTTTGTAACTGTTTGATTGATATAACGGTAATTCACAATGTTACAAAAAAAAACATTTGCATTTAAGTTTTCTGCAAATTTGACATCAGATTATACTATCTATACTATATTAAAAGCACGAAGGTCCTTAACGAAATATCGTTCGCCATTTTTACCCTCTATAAGTGTACTTTATAATGGATAAAATTGTAAATACAAATAAATTACTTTTAAAAAAAAAAGATATAGTCGTAGAATAAACAGAAATAATAATTAAGAAGAAGAGTAGAAGTAGGAACCTTCTTCCTTAATTAGTATACCTAATAATCTAACAAAGATTGTAAAGTCAAAAAATTCGTAGGTAAAAAAGGAAAAACAATAAGACAACAATTAGAAGACCAATTAATTTCGTAGGTTAAATATGGAAAAAGAATAAGATAACAAGTAGGAGACCCATTTATATTAAATATTGGACAAAATAGTCATTTAATTATTTTTCAATTATTTAGGATTTAAAATAAACTAAAATTTGTTTTTATATATCTTTCCTTATTAAAATTATGTAGGAAATCTTGTTTAGGACTTTAAAATTAATTAAAAGTTCCCTTATATAAATCTTTTTCTTATTTAAAGCTATTTTTCTTTAATTTGATCCTTACACGTTTCCAAGTTTTAAACTGAATCATCACGAGAGCTCTATTTTCAAGCTTCTGTCTTTTATTAAGAACGAAGGCCCTTAGCGAAATGTCATTCGCCATTTTTATCCTCTATAAGTGTACTTTATAATGGATAACATTGTAAATACAAATAAAATTACTTTTTAAAAAAATAAATATATCATTTACTATAAATGGGTCTCCTACTTGTTATCTTATTCTTTTTCCATATTTAACCTACGAAATTAATTGGTCTTCTAATTGTTGTCTCATTGTTTTTCCTTTTTTACCTACGAATTTTTTGACTTTACAATCTTTGTTAGATTATTAGGTATACTAATTAAGGAAGAAGGTTCCTACTTCTACTTTTCTTCTTAATTATTATTTCTTTTTATTCTACGACTATATCTTTTTTTTTTTAAAAGTAATTTATTTGTATTTACAATTTCATACGGAGAGTGGAGTTTGAGACGGCGCCCCCAACAGTAATTCATGTGGATGACTCTCCTCCGACGGACTCTGGAGAGGGTCTTAGCGAAATGTCATTCACCATTTTTACCCTCTATAAGTGTACTTTATAATGGATAACATTGTAAATACAAATAAAATTACTTTTTAAAAAATAAATATATCATTTAATATAAATGGGTCTCCTACTTGTTATCTTATTCTTTTTCCATATTTAACCTACGAAATTAATTCATCTGGATGACTCTCCCCCGACGGGCTCTAGAGAGGGTCTTAGCAAAACGTCATTCGCCATTTTTATCCTCTATAAGTGTACTTTATAATGGATAACATTGTAAATACAAATAAAATTACTTTTAAAAAAAACTAAATATATCATTTAATATAAATGGGTCTCCTACTTGTTATCTTATTCTTTTTCCATATTTAACCTACGAAATTAATTGGTCTTCTAAATGTTGTCTTATTGTTTTTCCTTTTTTACCTAAGAATTATTTGACTTTACAATCTTTGTTAGATTATTAGGTATGAAGGTTCCTACTTCTACTCTTCTTCTTAATTATTGTTTCTTTTTATTCTACGACTATATCTTTTTTTTTAAAGTAATTTATTTATATTTACAATTTTATCCATTATAAAGTACAATTATAAAGGGTAAAAATGACGAACGACATTTTGCTAAGGGCCTTCGTGCTTTTAATATAGTATAAATATAGATATAGATATAGATTGATTGATAAAGATAGATAAAGAGGTCAAAGTTTTCTGTAGTTAAAAAATGAAAAAGAATTTCTGAGGTAAACTTTCTAACTTTTAGATTGTTTTGATAGTTTTGTGACATTAAACATCTTCAAAAAAATTTCGTGCCAAAAGTTTTTGTGATTTTCTACGCAACTATCAAGTCAAGTCCTAATTATCAATTAAATAATATTCTTGTAGTATTTTATAAGTTATAATATAGACGTATTTATATATTACGTGAGAAATATTCGTGTTTAGCATGTCTATTTTTTGTAAACATGTAACTTGTTGTTTTGAGAAAAACTTACATAAATTTCATGAGATAAATTTTTTTCGAACAAAGTAATTAAATTGATACAAATTACAGATATAACAAGTATAATTAATAAGAAGTAATTTATGAGACAAATTTCATGAGCAATCTATTTTACAAAAAAGTAATCAAATTTCATATAGAAAGATATAACAAAGTACAATTAATAGTGTGCGTGGCTAAAAACTATATAGAATGTGAAATTGGCCTCATATTGGGGATGCTAGGAATATGAATGTCACTAAAAATTTATTTTTTTGGAATATAATTTCAGTTAGAATTACTACGGATCTGAAATGTGTCATATGCACTTTAATGCTATATAATGACTTTTCCATCTGAATACAAGAATTATTCTCATTGATAATATTCGACACCCTTATCTCTCCAACGTAGAGCTTGTTTGGCCAAATTCTCAAAATTTATTTATTTATTCTTTAGTTGTTTTACAATTTTATAGTATTTATTATTGGTAAAAAATAAAATATATTTACATTTTTCTTGCGAAAAAAAAGATCCGTTGTCAGTTAAAAGACCTTGTGTATGTGTTTTAGAATAAACTTAAGAATATATACTTTTCAAAATGTTTTTAGAAACTATTAAATTTTCAAGAATTTATGTGTTCTTGATAAAAGTAAAAAGAAAGCACGATAACTTATAAAATTGTAGTGATGAAATTATAAATATTAAGCTGAGAATATTGATGTGAGGACTTATTATTATTGTTTCTTCATTTAATAAGTTGCTAAATAGGATCAACAATCATCATTTTCAAGAACTCACACTATTTTCTTCAACTTATTTTATAACTCAAACGTAATTGTTAATAAAGTATTTAGCTAATTTTTTTAAAATATGTATTTTTTGAGACGGAATACACGCACATATTAAAAGCACAAAGTCTCTATCGAAATGTCGTTCAATTTTTTATGTGTTAAAATATATTTCATATTGGATAAAAGTGTAATTGTAATTTAATTGTGTAACTAATATTTAGGAATTTCAATCAACTAAATTATCAATTAATATTTTTTCTTATTTGAAATATTAAAAATTCCTAATATTCAAGAATTGAATTCACCTAAAAACTTTATATAGTCAAAATAGACTATGCAAGAGTAGACGTTAGCTTTATGCATATATTAAAATTATTTTTTTACGCTTCGTTAACATAATTCTTATTGGATAATACTATAACTGCATTTAAGTCAATGACGAACTTGAATCAACAAAAATAAAGTACTTCTTTAATACTGAGAATAAATAATTAAGTCTTTGAATTAAATAATTAGCAAAATAATTTAATTTAATAAATTTTTAAATTCAAATATATATAATGATTTTTAAGCTGATGAACCTCTTAGGATACATAATTTTCTTTGATAAGAAAAGCATTAATGGTAAAACAACTCAGAAAATCTAGCAAAATTGACTATAGTATAGTACGTATTAAGACCCAAACTGGTAAAACTGTAAACTTGAAGCAATACGAATGAAATAGTGAAATACAAATATATTATAAACAAGTTATTATTATTATTATTATTATTATTATTATTATTATTATCATCATCATTATCATCATTATTATTATTATTATTATTATGCATTTATATTAAATGACAACTCCCTATATATATATATATATGACAACTCCCTATATATATATATATATAAGTTCTTTTTTATACAATATTAAGTTAATATTAGTCACTAATCTTTTCATTGTCCCTCATCAATAACACCAACCTCTTCGTTCATAAATAGAGAAATTTAGTTTTTTCAATTTTTTTATATGTTAAATCTTTTTTGTTAATACAAGTATTTTTTATTTTTATTTATTTTCAGTTGAGGACTTTTACGAGGAAGACTTATTTTTTTATTAAGCTAGCATAATGGGATCAATATTCGTCATTTTCAGGAACTTATATATTTTTTATTAATTTTATTTTATAAGTCAAACACGTTATGTTATATATCTATGTGATTTTTTAAAATAGTGTATTTATTAATATAGGATACACGCGCAAAGCGCGTACCCTAAAACTAGTAATTTAATATGTTAGAATTATATTTTGTGATTTTGGAATACTTGAAGATGAAGCTTAAAATACGAATTTCATTATAATGAGAAACACATGATAAAGGATAATTGTCACGACCCAAACCGATGGGCCATGATGGGTGTCCGAGTCTTACCTGTCGAACACCGTTAAGCATGCGTCTAAGATATAAATATGAATAACATACGTTAGAGAAACCTGTCCAAAAGACATATATACATATACATGCGGAATATATGGAGCGAGGCGGCAAGGCTGCTATAGACAACTATATACTCAAAATTGGAAGCTGACAAAGCCACATACTGTACAACTATATATAACTATCTACAGACCTCTAATAGAATATACAACTGTACAAGGACGGGACTGGTCCCCGTCATACCCATATATGTATACAAGCATATCGTACCAAGATCAAAAGCAGCTCCGGATCAAATGGAGCACGCCAACTCTCGCTGATCAAGGATCCTAAGAAAGGGGACCGTCAGCTTATCTACCTGCACCTGCGGGCATGAAACGTAGGTCCCGGGAAATAGGGCGTCAGTACGAATAATGTATTGAGTATGTAAGGCATGAAAATCAGTACATAAGAGACATAGATGAAACATGGAATAAGGAATTCCGCCTGTAAGTCTAAATAACTTTGTAAATCCTGAAACATTTATAATGTCATGCATGTGCGTATAAATGTCATGTCATGCATAGGTATAGGTGTAAATAACATCATCAAGCCTCTGAGGGCATCCCATCATATCATCTCGGTTACTGTGGGCAAAATCATCAACATATACCAGCTAATCAGGTGGTGGTGCATATATAACGCCGTAACCTTTTCCCATATCCCATATACATATAAGTACATATATATACGCGTATATAACGTCATTTGGTCATGGGTCAATGTACATGTATAAATGAATGAAATGCATAAAAATATGTTAATAAGATCAATATACCTTTCGAATAAACTTTATCAACTACGTATTTTTCTGAGACTCATGAACAGAAGATGTAATAATAAGATACATGGGAATTCAAGAACATAGGCACCTCTAATACTCCTATGGATAGAGTCATTTATGAAAGTTGTGCATTTGCTCGTTTCGTTTGTATCGTATAGATCATGCCAAAAGGAAAGAAGGGATAGCCTTAACATACCTGAGTCGGTTCTCTTGACAATCCCTCTAACACACGTTAATTGCGACAAAACATGTGACGGCAAGATCAGAGTAGTAAAAAATCTGTATGATATTCTTGAGAAAGATTGCATTGTACTCCTTTATAATTGCAAAATCTCACGTTGCTTAAGATGTTATGAAATTTTGTTGAATTGCTATGAAAATCTCATGTTACATATGCATCTCTCTTTTAAGTTAGGGATGACTTTTGTTAGAATAGATATGGGGCCCACCTTATGTGGTGGCTTAACCACATATCCTTAATCTTGCCACATAATCCCTAGATATAAGAGTCATATATCTTAGGGTGGCTTGCTTCCACGTGGTTGGGGAAGGGGTCTAATCTTATCTCATTCTTTAATTAATTACCCAACTACTCTTTAATTAATTAGGTAATCTCCAATTATCCAATAATTAATCAATTACCCACATAATTAAGAATTATCACAACTTACTTAAAACACTACTCACTTTTAACATACCTTATACACCTTACTATCATGGTCATGTAGTATCTTGTATGGCACTAATTCATAAATACCGGGGACTATAGCTCGGACCTTTTCTATCCCAAATCAACAACCTTCAACGAAACTCATTTTCTTTGATTCGTTTACCCTTTAACCTTCATGGCACTTTATTTATCGCCTATTATAAATAGCATAAATACTCATAACCTCAAAATAATCTCATCACCGAGTCTACGTCGATTAACTTATGACGAAACTTTTGTTGAGTTTCTTTTTAAGGAAAAAGTCTTAAAAGAGGGTGAATGGGAAATGGAGGGAAAATAAAATTTTTGAGTAAAATTTTAAGTTTTCCTCTCTTGACAATGAGACATTGTCCTATATTGGAAGAGGAAAAGACTTTGGTAGGTATATATAAAATTGCTCTTCTTGTAGCTCTTAAAGAGTTAAGAAGAAGGCAAGCCTCGCGCCGCCGCCGCCGTCACTCGCTCGGCTCAGCTTCGGCTATGGCTACGGCTTCGGCTTCGAATTTGGATTTGGATTTAGTCAAATGATCAATTGATTGATTAATTTTTTGGACCAAATTTATTTGTTAATAGTGAATATTAATGTAATATTATCCGTGTTTGTAACGGATGTTTTCCAATCCATGGATAGAATCCAAGTGTCCCACCAGTTCGGCCAAGTGCATGCTCCATTGTCCATTGGCAGCCTAGTGCTCCTCCTACCATGACCAAATGCTTGCTCCATAACAGCCTAGTGCATGTTCCACCATGGATAGTGGCTGGTCCTTCTCTTAATAGCTAACTGCACTATAAATATGTGCAGCAGCTGTTAGAGCAAAAAAAAGGGAAAAACCGAATAAGGAGCTGTTAGGAGAAGGCATAGGCAGAAACGAATTTGAGAGATTGGCTGTTGTTGATCTCGTCTTCAGTTAAAACTCAACGTTGGCTATAAATTGCAATCCTTCCTCTCAGAATTTCCATTCGACTTCTGAGTTTTCATCCCTTGTTCTGCATTGTTTTTAACTACAAACAAAGAAACCATAAGTGTGATTTGCTACCGAACTTTATGTTCGCTGAGACACTAGGGTTTGAAGTACCGCTACACCAGTGTGTAATTCGTTCTATCCTGGGAGGAAATAATCCATAACATTGGGTACTAGGAGGGGATTAAATTCCTTAAGGAAACATTGTGAATTTAGTGGGCTCAAATTAATTACTGTTTCGTTTATATTTACGTTTATACTCTAACTTTCTTTTCTCTAGAATTATTATTTACAAATACAGCAAGTAAGAAGATACAACCAACAAGCTTAAGGAATTTAATATCTTTATTTCTGTTTTGGTTGGAGAACTTACAATTCTGAAGATTAAAACCTTTGTGGTTTCGTCTACTCTCGTTTTGGAGATTAAAGCGTTCGTGGCGTTTTGTTGGAGATTAAAATCTACGTAATTTTTTACTCCAGTTTTAAAGCCTTCGTGGCGATTTATTGGAGATTAAAATCTACGTAATTTTATACTCCAGTTTTAAAGCCTTCATGGCGGTTTGTTGGAGAGTAAAATGTACGTGATTTTTTACTCTAGTTTTAAAGCCTTCGTGGCGGTTTGTTGGAGATTAAAATCTATGCTATTTTTTTACTCCAGTTTTAAAACCTTTGTGGCGGTTTGTTGGAGATTAAAATCTACGTGATTTTTTTTACTCCAAGTTTAAACGTTTGTTTGTGTCATTTTTTTACAGAAAAAATGACGAATGATGACGGAAACCAAACTGGTCTGATGGTGACTGCCAATGTATCGACATGGTTTCTGAAGAAGGGTCAAGCAAACAAGATTGAAAAGCACGAAGACATTGATGACTTGTGTGCTATAGAGTGGTGGATTGATTTTGGAGCAAGTCGCCATGTTTGTGCTGTGAGAGAAGCATTTTCTACATATGCTTATGTTGGACCCGAAGAGACGCTTTCTATGGGAAATGCTGCTACAACAAAAATTGAAGGATATAGGAAGATATTTCTCAAGATGACTTCTGGCAAGGTCATGACTTTGAACAATGTCCTTCATGTTCCCGAAATTAGGAAGAACTTAGTCTCTACTGGACTTCTTGTAAAGCATGGTTTCAAATGCGATTTTGTATCCGACAAGATGGTGATAAGTAAGAACGGAATGTTTATAGGAAAAGGTTACCTTACTGAGAGCCTTTTCAAGCTGAATGTAATAGTTGTTGAAACTAATAATAAAACTTCAGTTTCTTCTTACTTACTTGAGTCAAATGATTTATGGCATGTACGCTTGGGTCATGTCAATTATAAAACCTTGCGGAAAATGATTAACTTGGAATTATTGCCTAAGTTTGAATGCGAAAAATCAAAATGTCAAATATGTATGGAATCTAAGTATGTTAAACATCCTTATAAGTCGGTTGAAAGGAATTTTAATCCTTTAGACTTAATTCACACAGATATTTGTGACATGAAGTCAATGTCATCTCGTGGTGGAAAGAAGTATTTCATAACTTTTATTGACAACAGTACTCGATATTGTTATGTTTACTTACTTAATAGTAAAGATGAAGCAATAGACGTATTCAGGCAATATAAAAATGAAGTTGAAACACAACTTAACAAGAAAGTCAAAATGATAAGAAGTGATAGGGGTGGTGAATATGAATCTCCTTTTGGAGAAATATGTCTAGAATATGGAATTATTCATCAAACAACAACCCCTTACACGCCCCAATCCAATGGGATTGCGGAAAGAAAGAATCGTTCATTAAAGGAGATGATGAACGCATTGTTGATAAGTTCTGGTTTGCCACTGAACTTATGGGGGAAGCCGTTCTTACTAATAATCGGATACTAAATCGAGTACCCCATAGAAAAACACAATCCATTCCATATGAAAAATAGAAAGAAAGGAAGCCCAACTTAAATTATTTGAAAGTGTGGGGGAGTTTGGCAAAAGTGCAAGTTCCTAAACCCAAAAGGGTAAAAATAGGACAGAAAACAGTTGATTGTGTTTTCATAGGATATGCGACCAATAGTAAAGCATATCAATTTCTGGTTCATAAATCAGAAAATCTCGACATTCATAATAATACGATTATAGAATCAGATAATGATGAGTTCTTTGAAAATATATATCATTATAAAAAGGAATGCGAGTCGATTGGTGAAGGATCTAAACGACCTGGGGAAGAAACAAAAGAAAGTACATTTAATCAGTGGGATCCAAACATAGTAAACGTCAAAGAATGTCTACTTCGTTTGGACCAGATTTCGTGACTTTCTTATTGGAAAATGAGCCTCAAACATTTAAATAAGCTAGGTCTTCTTCGGAATCGTTGTTCTGGAAAGAGGCAGTCAATAGTGAAATAGAATCCATATTGAACAACCATACATGGGAATTGGTTGATCTTCCTCTGGAAATAAACCTTTGGGATGTAAATGGATTTTTAAAAGAAAAATGAAAGATGATGGTACTATTGATAAATTTAAGGCAAGACTTGTTGTTAAAGGGTATAGACAACGAGAAGGTCTTGACTACTTTGATACATATTCTCCAGTGATGAGAATTACATCCATACGAATGCTAGTAGCTATAACTGCAGTTTATGGTCTTGAAATTCATCAAATGGACGTAAATACAGCCTTCTTAAATGGATATTTGGAGGAAGAAATCTACATGGAACAACCTAAAGGGTTTGTGGTTCCAAGTAAAGAAAAGAAGGTATGTATACTTGTTAAGTCTCTCTACGGACTAAAACAAGCATCCAAACAATGGCATACGAAATTTGACCAAACAATGTTTTCAAATGGTTTTAAGATAAATGAATGTGATAAATGTGTGTACATTAAAATTGTTCCAAATCACATAGTCATTGTTTGCCTATATGTGGATGATATGCTGATAATGAGTAATGACATTGCCAACATAAATGCGACTAAGCATATGCTAACTAGCAAGTTTGATATGAAGGACTTGGGAGTTGCGGATTTAATTCTGGGGATTAAGATCCAAAAGACTCCTCAAGGTCTGGCATTGTCACAATCTCATTATATTAATACAGTACTTGAAAAATTCAAGCACTTAGGGTTTAAAGTTGTAAAGACTCCAATTGACGTGAATCTTGCATTAACAAAGAACAAAAGCCAAAGCATATCACAATTGGATTATGCTCGTGTGTTAGGATGCTTAATGTACATCATGAATTGTACACGACCAGATATAGCTTGTGCTATAAGTAAACTGAGTCGATACACGAGCAATCCAGGTCAATCTCATTGGAAGGCAATGAAACGAGTTTTGGGATATTTAGAACATACCCAAAACTTTGATTTGCACTACAGTAAATATACTGCGGTGATTGAAGGATATTGTGATGCAAATTGGATAACCAGTTCAACTGATTCAAAGTCCATAAGTGGATATATATTCACTATTGGTGGAAGAGCGGTATCTTGGAAGTCGTCCAAACAAACTTGTTTTGCCCGCTCTACAATGGAGGCTGAGTTCATAGCCTTAGATAAAGCCGGTGAAGAAGCTGAATGGCTCCGGAATTTCTTGGAAGATATTCCATTTTGGCCCAAACCGTTGGCACCAATATGCATACACTGTGATAGCCAAGCGGCAATTGGAAGGGCTGGGAGCGTTATGTATAACGGTAAATCTCGTCATATACGACGAAGACATAAAACCGTTAGGCAACTTCTCTCTAGAGGAATTATCACGATTGACTATGTAAAGTCAAGTGATAATGTGTCAGATCCACTTACAAAAGGCCTAACTAGAGAGGTAGTTGAGAAATCATCGAGGGGAATGGGACTATGGCCAAGAACAAGTCATTGTGGCGGTAACTCTACCTAGAAGACTGGAGATCCCAAGATCTAGGTTCAAGGAGATCAAACAAAGTCATTAATGACGGTTCAACATTGTCAACAAAATTTGTTTTAGTCCATTCTCGTGATGAGACAATGTTCAGTACCAAGGATAAAGCATTAAGGCTTTTTAATGATTTCTAAATTTGATACAGGGTATATCAAATAGTGTATCTATGAGATGACACGTTTAGGAATCACCTATGTATGTGTGAAGTGTTAGCCGCTTCAAGGAGAATTTTGCAAGGCCAATTCTCTACGCACTTATGAAACCAGGCAGTGTTCATGGCTGAAACGAACACAACAATGAGAACCAAAGACGGTTAAGGGATTGATTGTGTGACTTATGGTTGTCTAGGTATACACTAAAGTTCGACGGTTCAAAGATATCAAATCTACCGATTGACCGAGTATATCCGACATAAGTTCACTACGGAAAGTTCAAAGGGAAACCTACTTATCCAGATGCAATTAATCCTTGCTTGCAAATCACACAAGTTTTTCATGCATACTTCCGTAATATAGCCATTCCCCATTCATGTGGGGGATTGTTGAGTTTTTTTTTTAAGGAAAAAGTCTTTAAAAGAGGGTGAATGGGAAAGTGAGGGAAAATGAAAATTTTGAGTTAATTTTAAGTTTCCCTCTCTTGACAATGAGATATTTTCCTATATTGGAAGAGGAAAAAGGCTTTTGGTAGGTATATATACAATTGCTCTTCTTGTAGCTCTTAAAGAGTTAAGAAGAAGGCAAGCCTCGCGTCGTCGCCGTCGTCGCTCACTCGGCTCAGCTTCGGCTACTGCTACGGCTTCGGATTCGGATTCGGATTTGGATTTGGTCAAATGATCGATTGATTGATTAATTTTTTGGACCACATTTATTTGTTAATAGTGAATATTAACGTAATATTATCCGTGTTTGTAACATATGTTTTTTAATCCATGGATAGAATCCAAGTGTCCCACCAGTTCGGCCAAGTGCATGCTCCATTGTCCATTGGCAGCCTAGTACTCCTCCCACCATGGCCATGTGTTTTCTCCATAACAGCCTAGTGCATGTTCCACCATGGATGATGGCTGGTCCTTCTCTTAATAGCTAACTGTACTATAAATATGTGCAACAGCTGTTAGAGCAAAAAAAGGGAAAAACCCGAATAAGGAGCTGTTAAGAGAAGGCACAGGCAGAAACGAATTTGAGAGCTTGGCTGTTGTTGATCTCCTCTTCAGTTAAAACTCAACGTTGGCTATAAATTACAGTCCTTTCTCTTAGAATTTCCATTCGACTTCTGAGTTCTCCTCCCTTATTCTGCATTGTTTTTAACTACAAACAAAGAAACCGTAAGTGTGATTTGCTACCGAACTTTGTGTTCGCTGAGACATTGGGGTTTGAAGTACCGCTACACCAGTGTGTAATTCGTTCTATCCTGAGAGGAAATAATCTATAACCTTGGGTACTAGGAGGGGATTAAATTCCTTAAGGAAACACTGTGAATTTAGTGGGTTCGAATTAATTACTGTTTCGTTTATATTTACGTTTATACTCTAACTTTCTTTTCTCCATAATTATTATTTATAAATACAGCAAATAAGAAGATACAACCAATAACTTTTACGTACGGAATGCGGGATATAACAATAATATTTAGGCTGAGATACGTTCATGCAATAAAACTGTAAATTTATAAAATTTAATTGTGACAAATCGTTATTTTCTCGGTTGTTTTGTCTCAAAACAAAACAAGGAAAGGAGAGTTTCCATAAAGACAATTAAATTAACGACGTATTAGATAGACTAAATACATGAATTAATGAACAAGTCTGCAGCAAATGGGACAGTAAAAGAAAATTCTCAGATTAACAAAATACTACTTCAATAGTTGGTAACAATGCAAGTAAAAGATAAAGTTGTTCGAAAAAATAATGCAACTCAAAATACTCCAGGGAAAAGAATGGATAAGAATGAACCTTGCATCTTCAATTCTTCACTCATTGGGTAATGAAAAAGGTTATATCAAATAAATAATTGTGATGAATGGGTCATCACTCGTTTTGAAATTAAATTCTGTGTTTCGAGGTTTTAAAAATTTCTTTTTGTTTCACTTCGATTTCCGGGCGCGTTTCCAGAAAGCTTTTATGTGAAAACTAAATAAAATAAAAAAATTGACTTTTAAAATTGAATAAAGTTGACTTTGTTCCACATTCTTGGTAAACGGATCCGGACCCGTGATCCGACGGTCTCGTAGGACCCGTAGTAAAATTTGGGACATAGACATATGCCCGGAATCGAATTCCGAGGTCCCAAGCCCGAGAAATGAATATTTGAAAGAAATTATTTAACTGAAATTATAAGAGTTTTGGAAATGAAAAGAGGTTTGAAATTGATGCTATCTTGCCCGTATTTTGGTTCCGGAGCCCGGTACAGGTCTTATATAATAATTAAGTTGAATTTGTGAAGTTTGGTAAGAATCGGAGTTCGTTTATTATAAATCGGACCTTTATTTGAGAAATTAAAAATTTTGATTTTCATGGGTGATTTCATGAATTTGAGGTTTAATTCATAGTTATTGATGTTATTTTGATTATTTGATCGCACGAGCAAGTCCGCATGATGTTTTTAGACTTGCGTGCATGTTTGGTTTGGAGTCCTGATGGCTCGGGTGAGTTTTGGATAGGCTACGGAGTGAAATTGGACTTAGGAAAACTGTTGTTGTGTTGCAGGTCTGTAGGCTTCGCAATTGCGAAGTCTGGCTTGCAAATGCGAGCTCGCAATTGCGATGATAGGCTGGGACACGGATACCTTTGCATTCGCGAGGCTCATGTCGCAAATACGACCTTAGCAGGCACCGCAATTGCGAACAGTTGTTCGTATTTGCGAAGAAAGCATAGGCAGGCCTTCCTTCGCAATTGCGAAGATTTGGTTGCGATTGCGAGTTCGCATTTGCGAACATGACATCGCAAATGCGATATTTGCGCCTTTGTAAAATCAAACTTAGACGAAAATTCTTCATTTTTCAAACTCCCTCAAACCCTAAGCTCTCTTGGGCGATTTTCCAAAGAAAAGTTATTCTCCAAATCGATTGTAAATCATTTCTAACTCATTTTCTGTAATCTATAACATCTTTTCTCATGATTTCAATCCAAAATTAGGGGTTTTCATGGGGAAAATTGGGTATTTTGGATAGAACTTAGGATTTTCAAATTTTGGGGATTTGGACCTCGATTTGAGGTTCGATTTCAAAATAAATTATATATTTGAGTTCGTGGGTAAATAGGTAATCGGGTTTTGGTTCGAACCTCGGGTTTTGACCATGTGGGCCCGGGGTCGATTTTTGACTTTTTGGGGAAATGATTGGAAAACCTATTTTCATGCATTAGAATTGATTCATTTAGCATTTATTGATATCGTTAAGTAAATTGTGGGTAGATACAAGCGAATTGGTGGTGGAAACAAGAGGTAAAGCGGTAGTTGAGGCTTGAATTGTGTTCGTGGCATCGAGGTAAGTGTTTGGTCTAACCTTAGTGTAAGCACGGGATTTTTGCTTCACGGACAATCGCTCCAAAAGAAAATGAAAATAGTGACAAATGACTTCGCTATACAATGTTTCGAGTTTTCCGTGACATGCGTTGTTAGTAATTTGTGGGTCTGTCCATTTTGCATCTAATCTTACCGATCAAAATACAAAGCATGTATGTCAGGGTAATTAAAACCATAATTCGGTCATTAAAAAGAACGAAAATTCAAAAAAAAAATATATATGTATCGCTCGTCCTAGGTTGTGTTTTAATTTACTTAAATATTTTAATTTGGTGTGATAATTGTGTTGAAGTGTCACATGGCCGTTTGTTTTAATTTCATTTGTTTTATTATTTATTTTGATATTTCATTTTTTGTTTTAAAATAAGAGAACAAAGAAAAGAGTGATTTGGGCTCAAGAGATAAGATAAAAATAGGCCCAAAACCGGCACAAGGACCCAGCCCAAGTCAGGCCTGCCCAAACGCTGATTCAAACGACGCCGTATCAGCTCCCTTATCAGAACCGTTGATCTGACTCAAACAAACGGTCCTGATCAAGTTGATCACTTCACTTCGACGACGTCGTTTCAGGCAGATTAATCTAAGCCGTCCAACCCCTTGATCCAACGGACCTAGGCCATTTCCCTTAAACCCGTCAAACTCTGACCCGATCCAGCCTCACCCGGTCTCACCCACTATCAAACCCAAAACGACACCGTCTTCCCTAAGTGAATAGATCCTGGCCATAGATCTCATTTGATCCAACGGCCAGGATCTAAACCCTTAGATCGTATATAAGCTTTCTATCGTACCCCACGCCCCCTATTCGAACCCCCCTCCACTCATCGTCTTCACCAAAGCACTGAAACCCCCCCCCCCAAACCCTAGCAGCCGCCCTAGTCTCCCTCGCCATTAAAGCCGGCGGCATGAACGCCGGTGACCACCTCCTGAACACCCTAGGACCACCTCACTGTCCTAAACATGGATCTGCTATCCATTTGCCTCGAATCACCTTCCGTCGTCTCGAATCTTCATTTGAAGATTTGAGTCGAACTCTGACCTATACCAAACCAACCCATCTTCGTACCAGACACTCCCCTAAACCTCCTCGTGACCAAACCAAGTTTGGTTTGGTCCGAATCTACCCACAACTCCCAAAAACTCAAATCTGAGAATCTGAACCTTAGAACACAAGAGCCTGAGGAATCCGACCTGCTTCATAGAGGGTTTGAGGTCTAATAGACCTTAACCAAGGTGTTCTCGGTTGAGAACACCCTGGTTAGAGTTTGTTTGGCCTCAAATGGTCAAATCTAATTCGGACTGGGGTCGGCCTGCTTTGAACATTTTCTAGTAAGTTTTCCTTTTCTGTTTTTGTGTGGATGAGTCTGTTAGCATGTTCTGTTGTGTTTGTTCGGTATTTTCTGATACTTTTCTTAATTTCTTCCGTCCTTGTAAAGACCTTTTATTTGGTCGATTGTCTTCTGTGTATGTTTTGAACGTATTCTGTGATATACATGTTCGATTAGATTAGTCGTCGCATAAATAATTCATATAGGTTCCCAATAATTGAACAAAAGTTGTCTGATGCCCTTTGGGTCCCTGTATGTATTGTTTATGTGAACGATTGATTATTACCTGTTGTATTTAGTATAGTCGACTCGATAAACCTCGTCGATTAGTTTTCTATAACTAATGGATCAAATGAGCTAATAATTTCACATGACTAATTGAACCTTGTCACTGACTGAATGCCCGGCATCGTCTGAAATAAGTTTGTTTGCATTGCAAAAATGACTGAAAAGTTTCAGTCCAGGGCAGTCCTGAATTTGAACTTTCATGAGTTCAGAATGCCCTGATGATGCAATGGGCAGGGCAGTAATAAGCAGGGTTTAACAGGGGTAGTCTGGGGTTTGAAAAGAAAAAAAAGGGCTTAGTTTAAATGAGCTGACAAGTAGGGTACTAATTTGGGATTAAACTAATACCAATGGGGAACAAGACACAAGAGTATGGGGTTTAAAAAGAATACTTAAATAAACCCATAACCTTTGATTAAAGAAAAAGCCAGGCGTGGGGAACAAAATGGCTGGCATCAAAAGATGCTTAAGCATGGGTTTAAAGAGTATGGGCAGTCTGCAAGTGGGAGGATCCAGGCAGCTTAGCTGCACTGGGTCGTTTGGCTTATAAATAGGCCATTTCAGAACTTAAAGAGGGGCTGGAAATTTGAGTCTTAAGAGAGGTCTTGTGAGTTTAAAGAAAACTGAAAATATAAGGAAATTTCTAGTAAGTACTGTAATCAAACACTGTCGGAAAGCTACATAAGGGTTCGTATTGGTCAAGTTGTCTTGGCCAAGTTCTGTTGTTTGCACTGATTGAGCTGCTTGTGATTGTTGGACTGCTGGTGTTGCTGCATAGAACATTCTGTTACTTCTGTTTGTTTCATTACTCTTTCTAGGATTACTTGTTTGGTGCTCGACCATCTGCTGGTTTTCTTTGTTCTGGAAATTGTTGCTGGTTGTCTGTGGACTGTGGAAAACACTTGTGATTGTTGGTTTGTTGCTGTGTTGTTGCTGTGTATCTGCTGTTGCTGTGTTTACTGCATACTGCCCAGCTGATCATTCCTTTCTTCTTTGTCCTCTATACCAGGTACACAACCAATGCACTATCAAATGTAATTGGAACATTGAGCATGAATGCAAAAAGAAAAGACCTGAAGTTGATTTTCATACATAGATTGTTATATTAGATATCATGTACTGTATGATAATTTTCATTCCTGTGTTGACAATAGAAGCAGCCTGTATGCCCAGTGTATATCAATATAGATTAGCTAAATGGTAGTTTACATATGTATGCTGATAGGTGAAAATATTCTCAATGAAATAGGTTGCATCTCAGACTTAGTTTTACTTTGTAATATGTGCTGTAATGTATGCCAAGCATGAAAACTGTACATCATTGGCTAAGTGCTTCCTCTTCTGATTAATGGTCTCATATAACTAGTAAACCACATGTTAAGACAAAGAACACAAAACTTGCAATCTCAACCTCATGAAGGTCGAGCCCAGGTCAAAACAGGCCAAGCAGGCCCGCATCGAACAAGCAGTGGCCCAGGTCTGGCCCCTCACGCATGGGCTGGATTTGGGCCCGCGATTATTTTCTCGGCTGACTGTGCATGCAGCCTCGTTTCTGAATTTTTTTAAGCATTCTGAATCCTGCTATAAAAGACCTGCAAGCATATAATTAACTAGGACTATCTCCGCTTTCAATTAATAGAGACACATGCGACAAGAAACGTAGTTGCTACAGGATATCCTTTTAAAATAAAAGACGAGATGAGCCTCGACAAATAAAAAATGCACAAGCTGCGGGGCCCTCGTTAAATGTATATTATCGAAGCATTCAGTTTCCAGGACGGGTCGTTTAGCAAATCTCACGGCCCTCCCAGAATAATAACGCGATAGTCTCTTTAAGCGCGTACTTAATAATGTTATCTTCTTAAACTCGGGTGCACATTTATGTGACCCAAATCCAAATCTCAACGGAATCGAAATGTGTCTCTAACCACGGGTACATTGATTGTGGCGTGGTCTGAGATGCATTTCCATGACGTTGCAAATTCTTTTCATAAGGAATGAGACGAGCCTCGACAAACAAAGATGTACAAAGTGCGGGGCTCTCTAAATGTATATATATAAAAATACTTAGAATTCGGGACATGCCGTTTAGCGAATTTCATGGCTTTTCCCCAAAATAACAATACGCTAGTTGCTTTAAGCGCGCCTTTAATAATTTATTTTCCTTAACTCGGGTGCACATTTATGTGACCCAAATCCAAATCTCAACCGAGTCGAGATATGTCAACAATCACGTGTACATTGATGTAACGTGATTCGAGGTATGTTTTCACGACGTTGCAATTCCCTGTAAAAAATAATAATAATTATGAAAGCAGTTAAAAGATAAAATTGGCACATAAGTTCATATTTGTATAAAATCAGATAATCAAGCCGAATATAACAGTTGAGCGACCGTGCTAGAACCACGGAACTCGGGAATGCCTAACACCTTCTCCCGGGTTAACAGAATTCCTTATCCGGATTTCTGGTACGCAGACTGTAATATGGAGTCATTCATTTCCTCGATTCGGGATCAAAACTGGTGACTTGGGACACCCTAAACCTCCCAAGTGGCGACTCTGAAATAAATAAACAAATCCCGTTTCGATTGTCCTTTAATTGGAAAAAACTCCTTGCACCCCCGCGGGTGCGGAAAAAGGAGGTGTGACAGCTCTGGCGACTCTGCTGGGGACTTACACCCAGAACCGCTGGTTCAGGGTTAAGAATTCGAGCTTAGAATAATTGTTATAGTTGGCTTTATTTATTATCTGATTTTTACATGATATATGCCTAATGTGCTAAATGATGCTTTTACCGCTTTAATATTATTTGAATTGTGAATATATACAACTGTTACGAAACCCCCTTCTTTCTGAGTCTTCTGAATTTATGGTGTACACGTGCGCGTGACCCACCTTTCTGTTAAAGTCATACCAAATAAGACGGAGTTGGGACAAGTAACTAGGCCGGGCAGACTTTCGTGCTCCCGGTACGTTGCCCCCGCTTCGGCTCAAACTGTCCGTTTGGGTAAGCCAGGTTTAGAACAATCAACCTCAGGTTTTTCACTTAGAATAACTCAGCCATGTACCGGATCCCTAGTAGGAACGTATATTTGCATCATGTACATTTGGCCTTGGAGACTCAACACAGGGGTTGGGTCTGTCTAGGACAGGTGAACCCGAAATAAAAAGACCATCCTGATGCATCATACTTGCTATATGTGCATTCATTTGCCTCGAACATGCTTGCTGACCGGCTTAAATGAAATCATGGTAAGAGCTGAGGAATAAAATGGGTTTTTTTCAAAAAAAAAAAATTAAAAATAAAAAGGTAAAATATAGTTTTCAAATCTTGAAATAAAGGTTTTTAATCTTGAAAGGTATTTAATCTTGAAAATAGTTTGAAAAATTCCCAAAACATAGTTTTAAATCTTGAAAATAGTTTTGACTGAAAATGATTAGAGTATGTTTTCAAAATGAGTCTTGACTTTATTAAATTAAATTTCAGATACAAAATGAGCACCACACAAAACCCCTCATCCGCAAATACAGAAGAGTTTCTATTCCAGCTTCAAATGTGGTGGTGTGAATTAGGCGAAGATGGTCAAAAGTGGGTCATCAAGCATTTGGGAAATCTCCCGGATATTATGAAAGTTAAACCCCGTGATGATCTGATTGCGGCATTAGTAACTTTTTGGGACCCTGTTCACAATGTCTTTCGTTTCTCTGACTTCGAGCTCACTCCTACATTAGAGGAGGTAGCTGGATATGTTGGTTTTGACGGAAGTTTAAGGAATCAAAGCTTGATATTCACGAAGGCTCCCTCGGTACATCGATTCTTCGGTCTTCTGAACATCAGCAGTCAAATCAGGAAAAGCAATGTCGTCAACGGATGTTGTTCTTTCAACTTTTTGTATTCAAGGTTCGGAAAGTCAGATGGGTTCGAAATTCATGAGAAAGGCCTTACTAACAAACAAGACAAAGACGCATGGCAGGTTCACCGTCGCTTCGCCTTCATGGTGACTTTTCTAGGAATCATGGTCTTCCCGAACAAAGAATGAACAATCGATATTCGCACCGCAAAAGTTGTGCAAATCCTCACCACCAAGGAAAACCACACCCTTGTCCCCATCATTCTCTCAGACATTTATCGGGCTTTGACTTTATGTAAAGCAGGAGCGAAAGTCTTCGAAGGATGCAAAATTTTGTTGCAAATGTGGCTGATTGAACATCTCCAACAACAGCCCAAGATCATACAGTATGGGCCAAGCAACGATAATTACATCGAGGGTTATGAGGAAAGAGTGAAAAATTATCAGGTTCCAGAAGGGATAGAAGCATGGGTATCTCGGCTAAGGGCTCTAACGGCAAATCAAATTGAATGGACTCTGGGATGGCTACCGATGAGGGAAGTGATACATATGTCAAACTCAAATAGTTATCTGCTACTATTGGGATTGAGAAGCATCCAGCCGTATGCGCCATTGAGAGTCCTAAGACAACTAGGAAGATATCAAGTAGTTCCTGATGATGAAGATTTGAGTACGCAAGAAATCGAATTACACCCAGAGGCCACTATTCCTGAGGCATTACTTCAGCAGATGTGGAATGGATGTCGATACTTAAAAAGCGATACTCAAGTCCCAGACACTACAAAGGGTGAGATAAATCCTGGATATGCAAGGTGGTTCGAGAAACGGTCTCGCGTGGATGATGTACCAGAACCTGAGCTGAGAAGGCCAACTAAAAGACCCCATATTCAAAACTTTAATGATAAAATCCAAGAGCGGTTGATCTGGGGAGAAAAAGAGAAGGGGTACAAAGCAACTATCCATGCCCTAAAGGAAAATCTAAGGAACCTCAGTCTGGAGAAGGATTTGCAAGCACAAGAAGCTGAAGGCGAGAAGAAGAGTCTAGCCTGTGAGAATGAAAGTCTTCATGCTCGATTTCTGAGAATGAAAAAGGCTTCTGAAATGCCAATAAGGAATTGGAAGGATCAAAAAACCATCGCCAATCTTTTTGAAAGAATGCAAGATTATGATTCCGTTCTTGCTGCAAAAGAAAGGGCGTTGAGCAAAGCAAAAGAAAGGATCCAACAATTAAACGAAGAAGCCAGATCTGATAAGGAACGCCAAGATAGGCAATCCGAGAAAGACAGGGCACAATTCAAGAAGGAAAAAGACCATTGGATACGATCAGAAGACCAACTTCGTGCACAACTAGAAGAGGCAAGAAGGTACAGAGAGCATCAACAAGCGGACACTGATAGAGAAAGAGCGCAGATGAGATTAGAGCAGGCCAGACTCCGAGCTCTATTAGAGTCAGCCCTAGATCGTGAAGGCCGTATCCGAGATATAGCCACCACTCGCCAGCAGCAGTTGCAGAATCAAGGCCAACATCTCCAAGATTTCAGGGCACAGATCCACGACCTGGCGGTCTACACCTCTCAAAGTTATGTAAACTGCCAAGGAATGGATTATGAAAGGTTTACAGAGCATGCACCCACCTTTGCCCGTCATCTAGCAGTGGAGTTGGAAAGGATGTATCGAACATTGGGAGGTCATCCGGGTCAAGCCCCGCCTTGAGCAAATGATCTAATAATTTACAACACAAGTGGAAAGTGGGGCACGTTATGAGATGTTAAGAATTGTATCTTTTTATTTCAATTTGAATGTGTGTATTTCAAGACATTGTTTTTACAAAGTTTTCAAATGTAATGTTTGTTCATCTTCTTTTTATAAATGTTAGCCTCATGGCAGAACTACGCCTGGTCTGATTCACGCGGGGACGTGATACGTAGGCAATCCCCATAAGATTCGACCGCTTTTAATAAATAAAGAAAAGAAAATACAAATAAAATAAAACGCAGGGTTTCCCAAAATACTTTAAAGGGACGAATGAGCAAACCGGGATGACGCATGTTGTTTGAAGCAAAGCATGTAGAAACGGTTAACTGCCTAGGTGCATTGCATCCTCTATGTGTTATGATCAAATCTGTTAAACTCTAACGCTAACAAAGTTTGTTGTTGTCTGATCCAGACAAGTTAGTTGTTAAAGAACTCTGGCAACACACTCATACCAAACCAGATCCAAAGGACCGGTAGCAACAAGCATGACTACTTCAGAGAATAGTAATGAGGAAGAAAGGCCAATGAGCCAGTTGTTAAAAGAAGCAATGGAAAAGATCGAAAGGATGGGACTAGAGATGAATGCAATGCAGCTTGCCCTAGCCAAAGCCCAAAAGAACCCTGAACCACTGGGGCACATGCCGGAGTACCCTCACTCCGGCCCTTCCACAAGCCGCCCGAATCCCCTTTATCATCAAGAAAGAAGCCCTCATGATTCCCAAGCTCCACCACCCCATCAACCTCTCCCAACACCCAATATTCCCATTTTTGTGGGACCAACATCAGCCCCTTTGCAAAGAACGACCAGTGAGCCATTGTTTCAGGCTCACGATACACAATACTACCCCCCCGAGCCTACGTTTCATGCCCCCGAACCACAGGCTTACAATCCACATTTGGAAGTGCCGGCAGAGATTGAGAAGCCGGCTAAGGCCCCTGAACAGGATGAAGTATTGAGAAAGTTCAAAAGCCTGGAGCAGTCCTTCAGGAACTTGCACGGGCTGGGCAATCAAGTCAGCGTAGCATACAAAGATCTGTGCCCTTTCCCAGACGTCCAACTCCCGGCTGGGTTCAAGATGCCTAAGTTTGATTTATATGAAGGGCACGGTGATCCCATGGCACATTTGCGGGGATTCTGTAGCAAAATGAGAGGGGCAGGCGGCAAGGATGAGCTGTTGATAGCTTATTTCGGCCAAAGTCTGAGCGGATCTGCACTAGAATGGTATACCAGGCAGGATTCCAGCAGGTGGTACACGTGGGATGATCTGGCGCAGGCTTTTGCAGGTCATTTCCAGTACAATCTCGAGATAGTCCCTGACCGTCTCACATTATTGAGAACTGGGAAGAAACCCGGGGAAAGTTTTCGCGAGTTCGGGTTCCGCTGGAGAGAACAAGCAGCTAGAGTCGATCCTCCCATGAGAGAGGGAGAGATGGTGGACTATTTTTTGCAGACATTGGATCCAACCTACTTTGGTCACTTGGTGACAACGGTTGGAAAATCTTTCAACGAGGTGGTCAAGATAGGGGTCATGATAGAAGAGGGTCTGAGGTCTGACAAAATCTTGAACTATTCGGCACTCAAAGCCACAACCCAGGCTATTCAAAGCGGCACGGGAGGTGCACTGAGAAGAAAGAAAGAAGAGGTTGCCACGATCGAGGCAGGCAGTTGGTCCAGGGCTGGCAGGCCGCACTACAACCAACCCAGACCTCACAGGTCAGAATACCCATACAACCCACCACAAAATTTCTATCCACCTCGAGAACCACATTGTTCCGTACACCAAGCCCAGGCATACACTCAGCCTCCGGTTCGCCCACAATGGCGCGCACCGGCTCCCCAGAACATATATGCACCACCACAAAACACCTACCCTCCACCAAGGGCGTATAGAAACCCTTCAGGGGCAGGCTTTCGGGGAAATCCAGATGCTAGGAATGACAGGTTGCGGAAGCAGAGAACTTTCACGGAGCTGGGAGAAACCTACACCGCTTTGTTCCACAAGCTGAGGCAATTGGGTTTGGTTAGTCCTGTCCAGACTCGAGAACCAAATCCCCCACCTCAGAATTTGGATCGATCAATCAGTTGTGAATACTGTTCAGGGATGCTCGGGCATGATACCGAGAAGTGCTGGAAATTAAGGCATGCCATACAGGATCTTATTGACACCAATAAGATCGAGGTCCAGACACCGGAGGCTCCTAACATCAACCAAAACCCACTGCCAGCGCACCACGAAACTCACATGATTGAGTTGGTGTGTGAGGGAGGAGAATTGAGAAAACCCTCACAAACAGTGATGATGATCCAAGCCGCCCCGAAAGAAGTCTCAACCAGTGGAGGAACGAGTGTACAGTCGCAGGGAGAAGGCGTCAAGCCGGTAGTGATATTGGGAAAGAGCCCGTCCGCCATAACAAGCAAACCCGAGCCAAGCAAGTTGGTAATACCAGGGATCCCGCCCACACCGGCGGTCGTGTTGAAAGGGGTATGTAGAGAACGGGTGACCATAAAGCCTGTGGTCCAGCTGCCGATGATTGACAGCAGGGCTGTGCCTTGGAAATATGAAAAGGCGGTGGTGATGTACAAAGGAAAACAGGTGGAAGAAGTCAGTTGTGAAGCGCAAGGGTTGACTCGATCAGGTCGATGTTTTGCTCCGGCGGAGCTAAGAAGAACCAACCCAGTTGCAACCAAGAAACCTGTGTCCGAAGAAGAGGCTGAAGAGTTCCTGAGGAAGATGAAAGTACAAGACTATTCTGTGGTCGAACAGCTGAGAAAAACACCGGCCCAGATCTCACTGTTGTCGTTACTGATCCATTCTGAGGAGCATCGTCGGGCCCTGTTGAAGATATTGAACGAAGCTCATGTACCCAGTGAGATTTCTGTAAACCACCTGGAAACCATTGCCAGCAAGATTTTCGAGGTGAACAGGGTAACATTCTCAGATGATGACCTGCCGGTGGAAGGTACGGAGCATAATAAAGCTCTATACCTAGCTGTCAAATGTGAAGACTCGGTGGTAACTCGAGTATTGGTGGATAACGGCTCAAGCGCCAATATTTGCCCACTATCTACCTTGAACCAGTTAAAGATCGACCACGGAAGGATCCACAAGAACAGTATCTGTGTCCGAGGGTTTGACGGAAACGGAACGGCCACTGTGGGGGATGTTGTACTTGAACTGACCATTGGTCCGGTCCTGTTTACCATGGAATTCCAGGTGTTGGACGCCACAGTATCTTATAACCTGCTGTTGGGACGACCCTGGATTCATGCAGCCAAAGCGGTGCCTTCCACCCTACATCAGATGGTGAAGTTCGAGTGGGAAAGACAAGAGGTCGTGTTACACGGCGAGGATACAACGTGCACCATGGGCGGAACCATTGTACCTTTCATAGAGACCGCTGATGACAAAGGTCCTTGGGTCTACCAGATTTTCGATACAGGGTCGGCCAACAAAATTTCTGAAGGAGAAATCATCCCGCACCCTAGGGTAGCTGCCGCAACAGTCATGATGGTCTCAGAAATGCTGGGTAATGGATTTGTGCCGGGAAAAGGCCTGGGAGTCGAGCTTCAAGGGATTGTCCAACCTGTCTCCCTTCCTAAAAATCTGGAAACTTTCGGATTGGGGTTCAAACCAACCGCAGCAGATAGGAAGCAAGCGCGAAAAATGAAGAAGAGGGTCTGGCTTCTGCCTAAACCAGTGCCACGTCTCTCAAGGTCTTTTGTCAAAGCAAGTGCCAAGGGGTCGCCGGTCCCAAAGATTCTAGGACCTTTGATCGGTATAAATGAAGACCTGAATCAGAGTTTTGAGAAGCTATTCGCGGATGTCAGTATGGTGGAAGCTGGAGAAGGTTCCAGCAGAGCAGAGATACAGTTTGTGGGGCCTGAGGCCAAGACCAACAATTGGACGGTTACTCCTCTTCCTGTCCGAGGGGAGTCTTGGTAGTAGGCTTTGATTTATGTTTTGTGTGTTTTGTTTTGTCCGGATTATTCAAGGGTGTAATCCAAATTTTACTTTCGTTTTTGTAAAAGTGTGAACCCTTTTATCCCGCAAGTTTAATAAAGTTCTTTTGTCCCATTTTAATTTTGTTTTGTTCTTTTCTTTCTGAACAGTTCTCTTTTTACTGGTTCTAATGACATGGCATGCACAGCGGATCTTCGACCTAGTCTAATAAATCAATCTGAATCCGACTCAATTATGCAAGAGGTCGTTTGTGATGATGAATCTGAATGTGACGAAGGTGAAGCCTTCGAAGAGATAAACCGAGAACTGTGCCAATTTGAAGAGAAACCCAAGCCTAACCTAAATGACACTGAGGCTGTGAATCTAGGAGACGCTGATAACGTCCAAGAGACCAAAATTAGCATCCACATTGAGCCGAATGTCAGAGAAGAATTGATCAAAACCCTCATGGAATTCAAAGATGTTTTTGCATGGTCATATGACGATATGCCTGGATTAAGCACCAATTTAGTGGTTCACAAATTGCCCACTGACCCGGCATACCCTCCGGTCAAGCAAAAACTAAGGAAATTTAAAACAGAAATGAGTGTAAAGATCAAAGAAGAAGTGATTAAGCAGTTGCAAGCGAAGGTCATTCGGGTCACTCGATATCCCGAGTGGTTGGCCAATGTGGTACCAGTCCCAAAGAAGGATGGAAAAATCAGGGTGTGCGTCGACTACCGCAACCTCAACAAAGCAAGTCCCAAGGACAATTTTCCATTGCCCAACATCCATATCTTGATCGATAATTGCGCTGGGCGCGAGATCGGATCCTTTGTAGATTGCTATGCGGGTTATCATCAGATCCTAATGGACGAGGAGGATGCGGAAAAGACAGCGTTTATTACGCCATAGGGAACTTACTGCTATCGGGTAATGTCGTTCGGACTGAAGAACGCCGGGGCAACATACATGCGAGCAATGACTGCTGTGTTTCATGACATGATACACAAAGAAATCGAGGTGTACGTCGATGATGTGATCATCAAATCTTGGCGTCAGGAAGACCATGTAACAGACCTAAGGAGATTTTTCCAAAGACTCCGAAGGTATGATATCAAGCTCAACCCGGCCAAATGCGCATTCGGGGTTCCATCAGGAAAGCTGCTAGGATTCATCGTCAGTCGACGGGGGATTGAGTTAGACCCATCCAAAATTGAATCCATCCGAGATTTGCCACTGCCAAGGAACAAAACAGAGGTAATGAGTTTGCTGGGTAGACTCAATTACATCAGCAGGTTCATCGCCCAACTCACAGCAACTTGTGAGCCCATATTTCGGTTGCTGAGAAAGGATGTTGCGGTAGGTTGGACGGCAGAGTGTCAGGAGGCCTTCGACCAAATCAAAGGGTATCTGTCTAATCCACCCGTATTGGTCCCGCCGAAGCCTGGGAAGCCCTTAATTCTTTACCTAACGGTCTTGGAAAATTCATTTGGTTGTGTATTGGGGCAACATGATGACACAGGAAGGAAGGAGCAGGCCATCTACTATCTTAGCAAGAAATTCACAGTACATGAGGTCAAGTACACTCAACTCGAGAAAACATGTTGTGCCCTAACTTGGGTAGCTCAGAAGTTGAAGCACTACCTGTCTTCGTATACTACTTATCTCATATCCCGTTTGGACCCATTGAAGTATATCTTTCAGAAACCTATGCCCACGGGAAGGTTGGCAAAATGGCAAATTCTGCTCACAGAGTTTGATATCGTCTATGTGACGAGGACGGCCATGAAAGCCCAGGCGCTGGCAGACCATTTGGCGGAGAATCCCGTTGATGAAAAATACGAGCCCTTAAGAACGTATTTTCCTGACGAAGAGGTAATGCATACAAATGAGTTGGAATTACTTGAGGAACCGGGTTGGAAGCTTTTCTTCGATGGAGCTGCAAACGCAAAAGGGGTTGGAATAGGAGCAGTACTCATTTCTGAAACAGGATGCCATTATCCTGTTACGGCTCAACTACGCTTCTATTGCACCAATAATATGGCCGAGTATGAGGCTTGCATTCTGGGTCTGCGCTTGGCTGCCGACATGGATGTCCAAGACGTCTTGGTCTTGGGAGACTCGGACCTCTTGGTACACCAGATTCAGGGTGAATGGGAAACGCGAGATCTAAAACTCATACCATACCGACAATGCTTGCATGATCTGAGCAAGCAATTTCGATCGGTGAAGTTCAAACACATCCCGAGAGTTCACAATGAGGTTGCGGATGCCTTACCCACCTTAGCATCAATGTTGCACCACCCTAACAAAATGTATGTTGATCCTCTACACATCCAGGTCCGTGATCAGCACGCCTACTGCAATGCCATAGAAGAAGAAGCAGATGGCAAACCCTGGTTTCATGATATCAAGGAATACCTCAGAATGGGGATATATCCAGAACATGCCTCTGGAGACCAAAAAAGAGCCCTTCGGCGTTTGTCGAATGGTTTCTTCTTCAGCGGAGGAGTATTGTACAAAAGAACCCCGGATTTGGGATTGTTGAGATGCATAGATGCCAGTCAAGCAACGACGGTTATGGCAGAGGTACATGCTGGAGTTTGTGGGCCACACATGAGCGGATATGTATTGGCAAGAAAGATCCTTCGAACAGGGTGTTATTGGCTCACCATGGAACACGACTGTATCACTTTCGTGAGGAAATGCCATCAGTGCCAGATACATGGAGATCTGATTCATTCTCCGCCAACAGAGTTACATACGATGTCAGCACCCTGGCCGTTTGTAGCATGGGGCATGGATGTCATTGGACCTATCGAACCAGCAGCATCCAACGGCCATAGATTCATTCTAGTGACCATTGATTACTTCACCAAATGGGTTGAGGCTAAAACCTTCAAGTCAGTAACTAAAAAGGCAGTGGTGGATTTTGTGCATTCCCATATCATCTGCAGATTTGGGATCCCAAAAGTGATCATCACGGATAATGGTGCGAATCTTAATAGCAGCCTGATGAGAGAGGTATGCCAACAATTCAAGATTACACACCGCAATTCCACCCCATATCGTCCCAAGGCGAATGGAGCGGTCGAAGCAGCCAATAAGAATATCAAGAAGATACTGCGAAAGATGGTGGAAGGGTCCAGACAATGGCACGAGAGATTACCCTTTGCTTTGTTGGGTTACCGCACTACCGTCCGAACTTCCATAGGCACAACTCCTTATTTGTTGGTGTACGGAACTGAGGCCGTAATACCAGCGGAAGTCGAAATTCCGTCCCTCCGGATTGTCGCTGAAGCCGGGATTAATGATGATGAATGGGTCAAAGCTCGATTGGAACAGTTGAGCTTGATAGATGAGAAAAGATTGGCAGCAGTGTGCCATGGTCAGCTATACCAAAAGAGAATGGCAAGAACATATAATAAGAAGGTGCGCCCCAGGAAGTTTGAAGTAGGGCAGCAGGTATTGAAGAAGATCCTCCCACATCAGGTCGAGGCAAAAGGCAAATTCGCACCAAATTGGCAAGGGCCGTATATCGTGACCAGAGTATTGTCCAACGGTGCTTTGTGTTTGACAGATGTCGAAGGTAGATGCGTCGACATGGCTATCAATTCAGATGCAGTCAAGAGATATTATGCGTAATTTCTTTAATTATGGCAATTGTTGGTTTATTTGTTTGTATTTGGCATTTATTGGATAATGAGATGACGGAGGCAATTCTTTCTTCTATCCAAACACTTTTAAACCCTTGCTTCCCCCTTTGAGCCTTAAGTTATTCTTTCATACCCCTCTTTTGGAATCACTAATGGAAAAGACATGAAAAAAAAAAGAAAATGAAAAGAAGGAAAAGAAAAAAAAGGAAGATAAAATCATAAGAAATACAAAACCGTGGGAACTACGTTTGACTTGATTCCTCAAAGAGGATACGTAGGCGCCTCACGGCTCGGTCATAGTATGCATCATAGTGAATATAGGATGCATAATGTACATAGTATGCATAATAGGCACAGTGTGCGTAACGCACATAGCGCGACATAAGGGTAAAAAATAAATTCCCCAAGCAAGAAAACTGGGGCAGAGGGTATGTTTCAAGTTCCAACAAAGGTTTGATTCCAAAGTTGTAGCACATCACCCATCCAATTATTTTCATGTTTATAGCCTTTATTTAACCCCACACTAAAACCAACATCAACGTCCAAAAGACCCCCCGATCAATATCCAAGAGATGCCAAGTCAGGCAAATAAGGCCGAGAATAATACACCGATCCCCAGCAAAGAAGAGGATCATAAGACTGGGATTGAATTGATGGTCAAAGGGATCTCCAGAAGAGAGGGTCGTATCGACAACACCCCGATTCTTCAATTAAGAAATAAAATGAGAGAGTCTTATCGGTGAAAACCTTCACAGGCACCGAAAGGCGACGTAAGATGAGAGATATGAAATGAGAGAGTCGCATTGGTGAAAACCTTCACAGGCCCCATAAGGCACCGGGAGATGAGAGAAAAGAGAGAGTCTCATTGGTGAAAACCCCTCGAAGGGCACTATGAGGCTACAAGACAGATCAACAAAAAGCGACCACATTCGCAACGAAATGGACAGTCATTTATCATCCCCCAACAAGTCAGACCATCGGGCAAATCGATTGATACAAATAGACTGGGTCGGGAATCTATGGTGCACGTCATGATCACGGGGACCAGTCATGTCCCCAAGATAAGTTCTTCTGAGTTTCTTCTCCCACCAAATATTGGCCAAGAAAGATTTTCTCCTTTCCTTTTTTTTATTTTTCTCTTCCTAAAAATTTGTCTTGAAAAGGATTTTTCAAAGCTTACTACCAGAGACCGAAGGGAGTTCATCCAATGCAGAATAACACAAACAGTCTTAAAAGCCGGCCCTAGGCAATGCAATAATCGTGCCTCGCAGTTTTGGAGGAAGTAAGCTCCAAAGGGAATGGTTTCGGGAGTAAAAGCAGATTCCCACAGCATGTGCTTAAAGAGAAAGCAGAAAAGGGAACAAATTGAAAACCAGCCCCAGCAGGCTAGAGACCCCCAGCAGGCAATTTTGTCCACTAACCAATTATGGGGACATAGAGCAAGAAAAGGGGAAGAGAGGAAAAATCATCCGCCGGAAAGGCACCCTCTACCACCACGATTAAAACTAATTAAATCCTTTTGTCTGCTGCAGGAAAACAAAGGATTGATGATGGCAGCAAGATGCAATGCCAGGAAAGTCACCAAAAACCGGGGCAGAAAATTTTCTGCCAATTGTCAAAAATTTTCTCGGAGAAACGGGGGAAACAATTTCAATACATTTGAGTTCTAGGTCGCCCACCAGTATAATGCGGGAATACATTCAAGTTCTAGGTCGCCCACCAGTATAATGCGGGAATACATTTAAGTTCTAGGTCGCCCACCAGTATAATGCGGGAATACATTTGAGTTCTAGGTCGCCCACCAGTATAATGCGGGAATACATTTGAGTTCTAGGTCGCCCACCAGTATAATGCGGGAATACATTTGAGTTCTAGGTCGCCCACCAGTATAATGCGGGAATACATTTGAGTTCTAGGTCGCCCACCAGTATAATGCGGGAATACATTTAAGTTCTAGGTCGCCCACCAGTATAATGCGGGAATACATTTAAGTTCTAGGTCGCCCACCAGTATAATGCGGGAATACATTTAAGTTCTAGGTCGCCCACCAGTATAATGCGGGAATACATTTAAGTTCTAGGTCGCCCACCAGTATAATGCGGGAATACATTTAAGTTCTAGGTCGCCCACCAGTATAATGCGGGAATACATTTTGAGTTCTAGGTCGCCCACCAGTATAATGCGGGAATACATTTGAGTTCTAGGTCGCCCACCAGTATAATGCGGGAATACATTTGAGTTCTAGGTCGCCCACCAGTATAATGCGGGAATACATTTGAGTTCTAGGTCGCCCACCAGTATAATGCGGGAATACATTTGAGTTTTAGGTCGCCCACCAGTATAATGCGGGAATACATTTAAGTTCTAGGTCGCCCACCAGTATAATGCGGGAATACATTTAAGTTCTAGGTCGCCCACCAGTATAATGCGGGAATACATTTAAGTTCTAGGTCGCCCACCAGTATAATGCGGGAATACATTTGAGTTCTAGGTCGCCCACCAGTATAATGCGGGAATACATTTAAGTTCTAGGTCGCCCACCAGTATAATGCGGGAATACATTTAAGTTCTAGGTCGCCCACCAGTATAATGCGGGAATACATTTAAGTTCTAGGTCGCCCACCAGTATAATGCGGGAATACATTTAAGTTCTAGGTCGCCCACCAGTATAATGTGGGAATACATTTAAGTTCTAGGTCGCCCACCAGTATAATGCGGGAATACATTTAAGTTCTAGGTCGCCCACCAGTATAATGCGGGAATACATTTTGAGTTCTAGGTCGCCCACCAGTATAATGCGGGAATACATTTAAGTTCTAGGTCGCCCACCAGTATAATGCGGGAATACATTTAAGTTCTAGGTCGCCCACCAGTATAATGCGGGAATACATTTAAGTTCTAGGTCGCCCACCAGTATAATGCGGGAATACATTTGAGTTCTAGGTCGCCCACCAGTATAATGCGGGAATACATTTAAGTTCTAGGTCGCCCACCAGTATAATGCGGGAATACATTTGAGTTCTAGGTCGCCCACCAGTATAATGCGGGAATACATTTGAGTTCTAGGTCGCCCACCAGTATAATGCGGGAATACATTTAAGTTCTAGGTCGCCCACCAGTATAATGCGGGAATACATTTAAGTTCTAGGTCGCCCACCAGTATAATGCGGGAATACATTTAAGTTCTAGGTCGCCCACCAGTATAATGCGGGAATACATTTGAGTTCTAGGTCGCCCACCAGTATAATGCGGGAATACATTTGAGTTCTAGGTCGCCCACCAGTATAATGCGGGAATACATTTAAGTTCTAGGTCGCCCACCAGTATAATGCGGGAATACATTTAAGTTCTAGGTCGCCCACCAGTATAATGCGGGAATACATTTAAGTTCTAGGTCGCCCGCCAGTATAATGCGGGAATACATTTAAGTTCTAGGTCGCCCACCAGTATAATGCGGGAATACATTTAAGTTCTAGGTCGCCCACCAGTATAATGCGGGAATACATTTAAGTTCTAGGTCGCCCACCAGTATAATGCGGGAATACATTTAAGTTCTAGGTCGCCCACCAGTATAATGCGGGAATACATTTAAGTTCTAGGTCGCCCACCAGTATAATGCGGGAATACATTTAAGTTCTAGGTCGCCCACCAGTATAATGCGGGAATACTTTTAAGTTCTAGGTCGCCCACCAGTATAATGCGGGAATACATTTAAGTTCTAGGTCGCCCACCAGTATAATGCGGGAATACATTTAAGTTCTAGGTCGCCCACCAGTAAAATGCGGGAATACATTTCAGCTCTAGATTTTGGAATCAGTAACCCCACCTGAAGACGGAAGGTTGCAACAGAGGTCCCCCAAGCGGTATACAATAAAATCCCCAGCACCAAGAAGCAGAAAGCTGCAAAGGCAAGCGCGCAATTCAAAAGGAAGAAGGAACGCGTCTCAAAAGAAGCAGTTTGGGAACGTTGTAGCATGCCCAACATAACAAATTTGATAAAGGAAGCCAGACCACTGAAAGGTTTAAAGAAGAGGGCCATGTTCCCATCAGATCAAGCAGAGTGATGAAAACTGACATACAGAAAAGGCGAAGGACCAGCATCATCTCCCAAGTTCACAAAATAAGGGCATCAGAGGAAAGCGTTAGCCGACAAGAAAGCAAGGCAACAAGAACAAGTTGAAGATAGATGAGATCTCATACTCTAACTTAGCTTCTTGTTTTTCCTTTCAAGAACAATGTAACAAGGAGATCAGCGAGCAGTAGCGTCCTACAGCAGCATGCAACAGAGCACAACAACAGCAAGCATTACAGTCACACGGTAATCCCAGCTACCAAAGTTTCCCGAACTACATTGACCTGATTCCTGTTCAGCCCAGGATATGTAGGAAACCTCTGAAGCAAAGGTTTGGTCAAATCTCTTTTTCAAAAATGCTTCACACGGAGTACTCGGACGAGCAAAAATCGCCCGCTTTTATCTTTGCGCGAAAACCCTTCGTGTCTTCGTGCAAAGAGGGGCAGCTGTAAGCACGGGGTTTTTGCTTCACGGACAATCGCTCCAAAAGAAAATGAAAATAGTGACAAATGACTTCGCTATACAATGTTTCGAGTTTTCCGTGACATGCGTTGTTAGTCATTTGTGGGTCTGTCCATTTTGCATCTAATCTTACCGATCAAAATACAAAGCATGTATGTCAGGGTAATTAAAACCATAATTCGGTCATTAAAAAGAACGAAAATTCAAAAAAAATATATATATGTATCGCTCGTTCTAGGTTGTGTTTTAATTTACTTAAATATTTTAATTTGGTGTGATAATTGTGTTGAAGTGTCACATGGTCGTTTGTTTTAATTTCATTTGTTTTATTATTTATTTTGTTATTTCATTTTTTGTTTTAAAATAAGAGAACAAAGAAAAGAGTGATTTGGGCTCAAGAGATAAGATAAAAATAGGCCCAAAACCGGCACAATGACCCAGCCCAAGTCAGGCCTGCCCAAACGCTGATTCAAACGACGCCGTATCAGCTCCCTTATCAGAACCGTTGATCTGACTCAAACAAACGGTCCTGATCAAGTTGATCACTTCACTTCGACGACGTCGTTTCAGGCAGATTAATCTAAGCCGTCCAACCCCTTGATCCAACGGACCTAGGCCATTTCCCTTAAACCCATCAAACTCTGACCCGATCCAGCCTCACCCGATCTCACCCACTATCAAACCCAAAACGACACCGTCTTCCCTAAGTGAATAGATCCTGGCCATAGATCTCATTTGATCCAACGGCCAGGATCTAAACCCCTAGATCGTATATAAGCTTTCTATCGTACCCCACGCCCCCTATTCGAACCCCCTCCACTCATCGTCTTCACCAAAGCACTGAAACCCCCCCAAACCCTAGCAGCCGCCCTAGTCTCCCTCTCCATTAAAGCCGGCGGCATGAACGCCGGTGACCACCTCCTGAACACCCTAGGACCACCTCACTGTCCTAAACATGGATCTGCTATCCATTTGCCTCGAATCACCTTCCGTCGTCTCGAATCTTCATTTGAAGATTTGAGTCGAACTCTGACCTATACCAAACCACCCCATCTTCGTACCAGACACTCCCCTGACCCTCCTCGTGACCAAACCAAGTTTTGTTTGGTCCGAATCTACCCACAACTCCCAAAAACTCAAATCTGAGAATCTGAACCTTAGAACACAAGAGCCTGAGGAATCCGACCTGCTTCATAGAGGGTTTGAGGTCTAATAGACCTTAACCAAGGTGTTCTCGGTTGAGAACACCCTGGTTAGAGTTTGTTTGGCCTCAAATGGTCAAATCTAATTCGGACTGGGGTCGGCCTGCTTTGAACATTTTCTAGTAAGTTTTCCTTTTCTGTTTTTGTGTGGATGAGTCTGTTAGCATGTTCTGTTGTGTTTGTTCGGTATTTTCTGATACTTTTCTTAATTTCTTCCGTCCTTGTAAAGACCTTTTATTTGGTCGATTGTCTTCTGTGTATGTTTTGAATGTATTCTGTGATATACATGTTCGATTAGATTAGTCGTCGCATAAATAATTCATATAGGTTCCCAATAATTGAACAAAAGTTGTCTGATGCCCTTTGGGTCCCTGTACGTATTGTTTATGTGAACGATTGATTATTACCTGTTGTATTTAGTATAGTCGACTCGATAAACCTCGTCGATTAGTTTTCTATAACTAATGGATCAAATGAGCTAATAATTTCACATGACTAATTGAACCTTGTCACTGACTGAATGCCCGGCATCGTCTGAAATAAGTTTGTTTGCATTGCAAAAATGACTGAAAAGTTTCAGTCCAGGGCAGTCCTGAATTTGAACTTTCATGAGTTCAGAATGCCCTGATGATGCAATGGGCAGGGCAGTAATAAGCAGGGTTTAACAGGGGTAGTCTGGGGTTTGAAAAGAAAAAAAAAGGGCTTAGTTTAAATGAGCTGACAAGTAGGGTACTAATTTGGGATTAAACTAATACCAATGGGGAACAAGACACAAGAGTATGTGGTTTAAAAAGAATACTTAAATAAACCCATAACCTTTGATTAAAGAAAAAGCCAGGCGTGGGGAACAAAATGGCTGGCATCAAAAGATGCTTAAGCATGGGTTTAAAGAGTATGGGCAGTCTGCAAGTGGGAGGATCCAGGCAGCTTAGCTGCACTGGGTCGTTTGGCTTATAAATAGGCCATTTCAGAACTTAAAGAGGGGCTGGAAATTTGAGTCTTAAGAGAGGTCTTGTGAGTTTAAAGAAAACTGAAAACATAAGGAAATTTCTAGTAAGTACTGTAATCAAACACTGTCGGAAAGCTACATAAGGGTTCGTATTGGTCAAGCTGTCTTGGCCAAGTTCTGTTGTTTGCACTGATTGAGCTGCTTGTGATTGTTGGACTGCTGGTGTTGCTGCATAGAACACTCTGTTACTTCTGTTTGTTTCATTACTCTTTCTGGGATTACTTGTTTGGTGCTCGACCATCTGCTGGTTTTCTTTGTTCTGGAAATTGTTGCTGGTTGTCTATGGACTGTGGAAAACACTTGTGATTGTTGGTTTGTTGCTGTGTTGTTGCTGTGTATCTGCTGTTGCTGTGTTTACTGCATACTGCCCAGCTGATCATTCCTTTCTTCTTTGTCCTCTATACCAGGTACACAACCAATGCACTATCAAATGTAATTGGAACATTGAGCATGAATGCAAAAAGAAAAGACCTGAAGTTGATTTTCATACATAGATTGTTATATTAGATATCATGTACTGTATGATAATTTTCATTCCTGTGTTGACAATAGAAGCAGCCTGTATGCCCAGTGTATATCAATATAGATTAGCTAAATGGTAGTTTACATATGTATGCTGATAGGTGAAAATATTCTCAATGAAATAGGTTGCATCTCAGACTTAGTTTTACTTTGTAATATGTGCTGTAATGTATGCCAAGCATGAAAACTGTACATCATTGGCTAAGTGCTTCCTCTTCTGATTAATGGTCTCATATAACTAGTAAACCACATGTTAAGACAAAGAACACAAAACTTGCAATCTCAACCTCATGAAGGTCGAGCCCAGGTCAAAACAGGCCAAGCAGGCCCGCATCGAACAAGCAGTGGCCCAGGTCTGGCCCCTCACGCATGGGCTGGATTTGGGCCTGCGATTATTTGCTCGGCTGACTGTGCACGCAGCCTCGTTTCTGAATTTTTTAAGCATTCTGAATCCTGCTATAAAAGACCTGCAAGCATATAATTAACTAGGACTATCTCCGCTTTCAATTAATAGAGACACATGCGAAAAGAAACGTAGTTGCTACAGGATATCCTTTTAAAATAAAAGACGAGATGAGCCTCGACAAATAAAAAACGCACAAGCTGCGGGGCCCTCGTTAAATGTATATTATCGAAGCATTCAGTTTCCAGGACGGGTCGTTTAGCAAATCTCACGGCCCTCCCAGAATAATAACGCGATAGTCTCTTTAAGCGCGTACTTAATAATGTTATCTTCTTAAACTCGGGTGCACATTTATGTGACCCAAATCCAAATCTCAACGGAATCGAAATGTGTCTCTAACCACGGGTACATTGATTGTGGCGTGGTCTGAGATGCATTTCCATGACGTTGCAAATTCTTTTCATAAGGAATGAGACGAGCCTCGACAAACAAAGATGTACAAAGTGCGGGGCTCTCTAAATGTATATATATAAAAATACTTAGAATTCGGGACATGCCGTTTAGCGAATTTCATGGCTTTTCCCCAAAATAACAATACGCTAGTTGCTTTAAGCGCGCCTTTAATAATTTATTTTCCTTAACTCGGGTGCACATTTATGTGACCCAAATCCAAATCTCAACCGAGTCGAGATATGTCAACAATCACGTGTACATTGATGTAACGTGATTCGAGGTATGTTTTCACGACGTTGCAATTCCCTGTAAAAAATAATAATAATTATGAAAGCAGTTAAAAGATAAAATTGGCACATAAGTTCATATTTGTATAAAATCAGATAATCAAGCCGAATATAACAGTTGAGCGACCGTGCTAGAACCACGGAACTCGGGAATGCCTAACACCTTCTCCCGGGTTAACAGAATTCCTTATCCGGATTTCTGGTACGCAGACTGTAATATGGAGTCATTCATTTCCTCGATTCGGGATCAAAACTGGTGACTTGGGACACCCTAAACCTCCCAAGTGGCGACTCTGAAATAAATAAACAAATCCCGTTTCGATTGTCCTTTAATTGGAAAAAACTCCCTTGCACCCCCGCGGGTGCGGAAAAAGGAGGTGTGACACTTAGCTTGAGGGATTAGGAGTTGTGTCTTATTTTCTATGTGTTAACTGTTGAATACGACGTATAGGTGTGGTGACGAGTATCTATACATCGATGTCAAGCATGCCCGTGAGTCTTATACTATGATTGATGTGACTCCATTTCATTTTGTTCATGTTTTATATGATGATTTCTATTGTTGAACAAGGCTTGTGGAAGTATTATTGGTAATTGAACATTGTATAGCGTTGGCTCAAGTTGAGAATTGAGTCGGGAAGTAATTATGGAAAAGAGAATAGGTTTATGACATTGTCTCCCTTGCCAGGATGTTATTGCTTTTGATATTATCTCCCTTGCCGGGATATTGTTGTTATGCTATTGTTCCCTACCGGGATTTTATTGTGATATTAGTGATTCCCTTGACCAAATTGCTTGTGATTGTTGCTTGGGTGAGGAAGAGTGTGAAGCACGAAGGGTAATGTCGTGCATGATTTTGAGAGTGTTAATGCACGAAGGGTGATGTCGTGCCGCACGATGTACAATGTCGTGCCATGATATGAGTGATAATGCACGAAGGATAATTCTGTGCCATGATTATGTGAGGTAAAAGCATGAAGGGTGATGTCGTACCGTTTTTATTAATTTTTATGGTGAGGATGAGAATAAAAGCACGAAGGGTGATGTCGTGCACGTGTTATTGAGTTCTTGATTCTTGCTGATAATTGAATTATGGCTTTCTTTACATTCCTATATTGGTTTTTTGTTGTTACCTGATATTCCCTGCAGCATGTTCCCCCCCCCCCCTCGTATCTTTAAGTGTGAATTTCTGCCTTTATTTTTACGTTGTATATGATTTAACTGCACATATTTATTTGGTAGTCTTGTCCTAGACTCGTCACTACTTCGCCGAGGTTAGGCTAGGCACTTACCAGCACATGGGGTCGGTTGTACTGATACTACACTCTGCACTGTGTGCAGATCCCGATGCTGCAGCTTTTGGACCACAGTGAGGTTGCTGCCTTCAGTCCATCAGGAGATCCGAGGTAGTCCTGCAGGCGTCCGTAGGCCTTGGCGTCCCCTTTTTATCTAGTTATTCTTCTGTTCTTTACTATTTCAGAGACACACATGTATCTATTTTGTCCGGACCCTATTTGTAGTATTCTTAGATAGTCTGTGAGATTGTGACACCAGTTTTGGATGTTTTGTGTTTATGGATTTGTATCGGTATTATGTTAAATTATTACATCTTATTCTTTCGCTTTATTATTTCCGTTGTATATAAAATGTTAGCTCACAATTATTAATGGATTAAAAAGGAAAAGGGTAAAATAATTGGAATAATTGGCTTGCCTAGCTTTCACTAGTAGGCGCCATCACGACTCCCGAGGGTGAGAAATCCGGATCGGGACAATAATTTAAGTTTACCAAGACTCGCGTACAATAGCTTAACTATTTGGAGTTTATATAGTGATAGGGATGGCAATGGGACGGGACGGATTTACTCTTATGCGGGTACATGGCAGGTTGATCAATTTTTAAAATTTTTAAAGCGGGCCGGGGCGGGGTGGGGCGGGTTTAATGCGGGGCAACTTTGAATTTTTTTTTTTTTGAAACAAAGCAATCATTTCAACTACAATTTCACATTCTTCTTCACTAACACGAATACTATTTTAATTTATAATTAATTAATTTGCATAAGTCTCATCAAATTGATATTACATAAGTTAAGATATCATTATTGATGCCTTTCATAATTTTTTTTTTCATATGAAGATTTAGAAGTCTACATACAATAAATAAGATGTGCATCTTAATACGTTGCTGCTAGTTTGCTATATTGGTATAATACCTCCAATTTAACCTTTCTGGATATGTACTCATAGTGTTTAGTCCCTCATTGCTATCTGTTTTATAACCATTTACAAAAAGAGTTTTACAAATTCAACAAAGACAGGTATTTATCTTTGAATATATAGCTAACATGTTGGTCAAAATCATGACATATAGTTTGACGAGACATATTTAACTCCTTTGATCACCAAGAATGAAATATCCTCCAAACTTTGACGAGAACCCAAGGGCGGATCTACTCATTGAATTTGGGTGCTCGAGCACCTATTAATTTCGACTCCGAGTATATGTAATTGTGTAGAAAATTTGAGAAAATAAATATAAGAAAACAGAAAGCACCCAGGAGACAAAAAGTCTAGTAGATTCTTTAGTTAAGGAAGGGGGCTGGAAGTTTACAAAAATTGAATGAGTGAGGGTTCAAATCTTTCTCCCGAAAAGCCTTTTAAAACAAACAAATTATTCCCTTTTTCTCTCCTCATATTATCAAGCTACTTTCTCTTTTTTCATTCTTTCCGGTTTTCACGCGCCGCTTTTTTTTTACCCAATACTTCCTCCGGTCCAAAATAAGTAATTTTTTAGTTGTTTTCACACATATTAAGGGATTCACATTTTAACATTTATTAGCAATGAAATTGACTATATTAATCCTTACTATCTCTTCACATAAACACTTCTCACACATACTCTAACATTATTTACTCCAAGGATAATGTAGGAAAAAAATAATCAATTTATTCTTGAAATCTGAAAAAATCACTTATTTTGGACCACAAAAAAGGCCAAAAAATCACTTATTATGGACCGGGGGGAGTACTACTTTTTAGAATTTCTTTCTACTGACTTTCTTTTATCTCTTCTTATTTTACAAAATGTAATTCACTATAAAGAAAGAAAAAGAAAAAGGATTCCAAAGTTCGACCCTTCTGAAGACAGAGCAATTCCCCCCGAAGGGACAAAACCATCAATCTCTTTTCTTGTCAGTTATGTTATCCATCACAATTTTACGGCGTCCATAATATTAATACTATGAGTTTTCTCGTTAACTTTTTTCATCATCGTGTTTCAATAGTTATGCATTTATGTAATGTGATTGCTAATAACTTTATGTCAGAAAAGCTAAGCACCCACGAACATAAATTCTTAGATCCGCCACTGCGAGAACCATATATTAATTACATTGTAAATGTGCAACATGTTTACTGTAAATATTTATGTGATATTGTGCAAGATGTTCATTGTAAATGTTTATGTGATTCTATTAAACTCTCCATTTTATAAAATAATAAAATGTCAAACTAGTTTGTTTTAGAAAAAAAATTAAAAAAAAAAATTAAGTGCGACGGGGCGGGTCCAAGCGAGACAGGGCGGGGCGGGTTGAGATTTTTGTGGATTTTTCCAAACCCGCCCCGCCCCATTTGCCATTCCTATATAGTGATAATTGGATATTGATGTTTAATTCCAAGACAAATAAAATATGAAATTAATTGGTTAACTCTGAATAAACCTTCAAGTAAAAATTCCATCTTAAAATATAATGTATTGATTAAGTAACTATGAATGCTCTTTACATAATAATGATAATAATACACTACCACCAAAGTACTTTTGGAGAGAATCAATTTGTGTTTGGCTAATCAGTCTGAAAAGTACTTTTGAGAAATAATTTGTATTTGGCCAAGCTTTTAGAAAGTGTTTTTAAGTGTCAAATTACGAATACAGACATGAATAGATTTACTTAATAATTAATATTATAAGTAAATAAATAATCTCAAAATTTTATTATTACACATAATAATTAAAAAAATTATTTTATTTAAGTAAAATATGAAAATAAAATTAAAAAGTACTTAATTTTTTCAATATAAGTTAAATATATTAAAATTCCTTCAACAAATATAAAAACATTCACTCCTGAAGTCACTATATATTAGAAAGTTTTCCTAAAAATAAGAAGAAATATTTATAAATTAATATCCTAAGTATTAGGTTTAAGGGTTATTTTGGTATATACTATATTTTGTTAAGGGTATTTTAGGTAAGAAGAAAAGCCAAAAATGCTTCTGCTTTTGGAAAGAAACTACTTTTTCTGTTTCTCTGAAACTACTTCTACTTCTTCCCAAAAGCACTTTTTTCCCCAAATAAGCTTGGCCAAAACACCTCAAGTTAGGAATAAAAAGTGCTTTTGGGGAAAAAACACTTTTTATCTCTTGAGAAGCTTGGCCAAACAGACTATAAGTGGCTGATGTTGCTTACAAAGGTGAGAGGTTTGAAATCTCGCCTTAAACATTTTTTTGGCAAATATATGAAGCAATCCTCTTTGGTGAAAAATTTGTAAGTCAAAGTAGAATTGAATCAAAAATCTCCTCGTCTCAAGAGTAAAGACTCAGCAAAACCAATGAGACAAGGCTCATCCTCATCTACAAAAGTGATAAGTTATATTATTTATTCTTCTCTAAATAATGACACCAATCATATTAATTCACGTGTAATTACAACAACTAAACCAATCTTATCATTTGGGAATTTAAAAAGAAATTGGAAAGTAAAGTTATTGTAAATAGTAAGCACGTACACGTTAATAATGCAAATTGCAAAACATGAGAACTTTTTCGTGTGTGTCACACAACCAACACAATTCAGGTGAGACCTTAAAAAATTTGACAAGTAGAATATTAGGACCCACTTCATTACAATAACAACAACCCAATGTAATCCCACAAGTGAGGTCTGGGGAGGGTAATATGTACGCAGACCTTATCTCTACCCCGAGGGGGCAGAGAGGCTGTTTCCAGGAGACCCTCGGCTCAAAGAGGCAACAAGAGACACTACTTCATTAATTTAAGCAAATTCACATCTCCTCTCATTATCTTCTTCCTCTCACTGTCATTGCCTTTAATTTTCATTAGCACACAAATCATTTTTTACAGCGTATAGCAAACCTCTCCATTTTCTGACCACCTAATGGGGATTCCCTTTTTCTATTACCATTCAAAAGAATCATAATTTGCATTTTAATTTTAAAATGTTAGTATCTTTTTTTAGTGGAGTAATAGCCGTTACGTTGGAGCATCTGATGCAGGTTATCCATTGGGTGGGGAGGAAAATGAAATTTTATGGGTTCGGTCAGGTGAAAAAAATTAGGTGATGATTGACGAATGCATGTAGGATGGGATAGTATGGAGCCATAATTTTAAGTTTATGAGCTATAAGTTATAAGACATGATAATTTACTGGGTTCGAAATTATATATTAAGTAAAAATCTTTAGCACAAATATATAACTTGAGCAAAAATTATTAGGTTTATCCAAACCCCTAATTAATAATCTAGTTTTGCCCTTGGTCATGAGGGTATTGAGGAGACTGAGGAGATGGGGCGATGGGACGAGGAGGAGGAAAAGGAAGAAAATGAAATAAAGAACCTATTGTTAGAACCAAATTACTTTAAAGATGAATACCGTCATCTTTTACCCAAGACCTATCATATCAAATCATCGAGAATTAAAAACTAAAGCGGATGCGTACCTGAAAAGAAAACCAAGACGTGGGTGGCTCCCAAACCAAGATGTGGGTGGCTCTCAACTTTTCCAACGACGGGATATCAGAAAAGAAAACCCTACGTCTGATTTGGGGACCATAATCCATTTATAGTTGCACATATTTGTATAATTATAATTTAGCCCATCATTAAATTAGAAGTTACATCCGAGTATCTACACATAAGACCTCATACTTTAGGAGGTGTCTTATAGACCCATTTAACTTTAAACCTTAGCAGATCACTTTTAATTTGGGTCAACCTTTTAACGATAGCAACCAATATACAATTATTCTTAATACAAAATATATGTGCAAGTCCATAAACTCTTACACCCATCCCTTCTGTTTGAATGAGAGAGGGTATGTAATGTAACAACGCAATTTATTAGTGATATTGTCCTCTTTGAGTCTAAGCCTATATAATTTTAAAATGCATCACTAAAGTTGAAAACTTTTTTATTTATATACCCAATATTTTTTTGTTATTTTGCGGATGTAAGATTTACCCGGGATATGAAGATAATGAGAGGAGAGATGTGAATTTTGCTAAAATCAAATCAAACATTGATCTATATTATATTAAAGGATATAAATGGATAATGATATTAAATAAAGTGGAAAGTTAAACAAGGCCACATGAAAATATGAAATAATATTTATTAAGTAACGTAATAGTAATAATCTAAAATTCAAAAATATTTAATAGTAGAAATAGAAGAGAAAGATGATTTGAACTTAAGATTATATTAAAATTACGGTAAAAAGCTCAAACTATAGATAGGACCATTAAATTAAAGTTTTACTAGATAAATAAAAATAACAATTGGATAACAAATTAAAATTTTAAAAATACAAAATAAATTTAATAGAGTACTTAAGTTAATGAAGTGGGACCTAATAATCCAGATCCAGTTGTGTAATTTAAGGTGTCACATGGTTGAAGGACTAACAAAACAAAAATTCTGAGCTATATTAATCCCATAATGTAGCTAGCCGCTAAATGACACTGGAGTAACTGGTACTTCAGTACAGCTGGATGTTGTCTTTTTCTTGGGTAAGATTCCCATGTCTTCATCCGTGCCTCTTCTTTTCCTTTACTTCAGCTGAAAATGCTGTTCATTTCTGGAATTATTATAGCTTTTTTGTTTCTTTGGTGAGAGCAATTATTTTCTTTCTTTTTCCTTTTTTTTTGGGTGCCTTTCTTCTCTGCTAATTGTCTTTCATTGCATGGTCTTCTTGATTACACATTGGGTATGTGCTTGTATCGTCTTCTATCTATCACTCGCGGCACTCAATTATTAGTCCAATTACTGAGAAATTCCTCTTCATCCTAGGCAAATTTTACTTATAATTAGAAGCCAGCTTTGTCTTAAAATGATTCATTTCCCAACATACATCTTTATAATAGGTGAAAAAGCTTCAAGCATGTATTTGGTTTATTTATTACTACTCCATTTTCAGTCTCTTCAAAAGTTCCTTTCCAATTCAGTAATTTCTTTTCATAAATTTCAGCTGTTCTATTAAAAAGTTACACGCCGTGAGACAACAGTTTTCGCTTTTGAGGTTTCCACTTTTGTTCCTCTCTTTAATTAATTTATTATTATTGTGGGAGTGTGGCGTGTTGTGAAAGGGATGCATTAGTTCAGTGTTTATTACTCCATTTCTCCCTTTCGAAGACTATTTATTTGTGTATATTAAAACTGAGGGGCTATTTCTTTTTGTAATTTTACAGTTGGAAGAAAAGTATAACAGGAGAAGGAAAGGATTTCATGTGATGGACAGTTAAAAAGTAGGTTGGGAAGCAAAGCACATGACTATATACTCCTTTTGAAAGAGTGAAATGGTCATTTGTGGGGAAAAGATGGAAGCTTTGAATCAGAGTTCTCTTGAAAGAGTTGTTTCACAAAGGGCTATGCAAATGGGAAGCTCATTTCCATGTCGAATTTGTGTGGTTGGATTTCTCTGTGGTGTTTGCCTCACCTCTTTATTTCTTGCTGCTCTTACTTCATTTGGTGCCTTTCAGTTTGGTGGTGGCCTTTCCTTTTCAGCTTTTTCATCTGGTATTTCAACATCCAATTCTACTTCCCCAAGCATAATAAGTAAGTCGAATTCATTTCCGACCTCACGAATTTTCACTTGGGCATTTGTTTGAAAGATAGAATGTTTTTTTTCTTCCTATGATAGATAACACTGTTTTATTTTGTTTTTTGATAGGCCAGCTCTTGATTATTATATTAGACGATATTGTAGGTCATGAAAACAGTTGATTTTTGGGATACCTGTCAATTGTCTCAGCATTACAAACCAGATTTAATATTTCTTTTATAGAAAGAATCATTAAATGTGTTCCAAGAGTGATTTTGAAGCAAGCAACCTAAGGTTGAAATATAACTGGTTTGAATAAAGCTTGTGTATGATTTATCTAATAATTTTGTATAACTGCTCTATGTTAGCTGACTTCAACTTTAAGTCTATTTTGACTGGTGTGGCACTTTTCTATTTATCCTTTGTATAATTGATAAGTGGAAACAGATCTCGTAGATAAAGAATATTTGACTAGTAGCGACATGATTTGTGACAAAAAGGCGCTGACACATAAGGTGAAATTAGATCAAACATGGGATAAACTACTTTGCCTAAGCAATCTGGTACCCGTTGGAATCTATAACTTATGTTATGGCACAGCTACTGCAATGGAAAGCACTACTTAAGCTGATGTTTATTGATGTCTTGTGTGACTCTAAATATACTCCACTCCCACTATAGAAAAGGAGTGGAGAAGAAGAGTGTTTGTCTTCGTCAATAATATCAATTTCTTAATTATTTGTTTGCACCGAAAAACATATACATCTTCCTGTTGTTGCGGAAATCTTATGAGCAACTAACCTTGTTTTGGATATGTTACAGGTGGAGACTGCAATGTTAAACAAAAGAACTCGGAAAGGTTGTTTTTTCCCCAGGAAAAACTTGCAGTGGGGGTAGATGAGAGGGTGTCATTACTGTACTCATCTTGGAGTAATTTACTGACTCAATCAGCAAATGAAGACAATCGTTTGGGTAAATCCAAGTTACCAAAAGCACCTCACTTTGAGGACTGCAAGCTGAGTGCAGAAACAAATAAACGACTTGATACCCGAGTTCGAAATGACAGTTTCCCTCCATGGACTATATGGAAGGGACAATTAGATAACTTCCTTTTGACAGCAGAAGACGAGAATCTGCGGTATCATAGGCATCAAATAGTATCTGAAGGAGCTTATCCTCCCTGGGTATGTTATTGTCGGGCAGTACGTCTATTCTAAGAAGTTCTAGGCATAACTTAAATCATTTATTTTATCAAACACTATAAAATATAGGATATTCACTTTCATATTTCAATACCAAAAAGCATCTCAAACATAAGAAGCAATTGCAGATCAAGGGGTCAGATGAAGAGAACTACCCCTTAACAAGGAAGGTGCAACGTGATATATGGCTCCATCAGCATCCTTTGAACTGCAGTGATGGAAATGTGAAATTTCTGATAGCTGACTGGGAGAGAATACCTGGGTTTGGTATTGGTGCCCAGATAGCCGGAATGTGTGGTCTTCTTGCAATAGCAATCAATGAGAAAAGGGTCCTTGTTACGAGCTATTATAATCGTGCTGATCATGATGGTTGTAAAGGTAGCTCTAATTGTCGCCGCTTGTTCTTTACACTTTTACCCCTTTGGATCATCAACATTTGACCATTAGGGGCAAAAACAGTTCTAGAAACCACAGGAGAACATAAAAAACTGATGACTTTCCTCTTATTTTGGTTCTACATTACGTCCCCTTTAGTTTGTCAAACCTATTTCAAATCTCCATTAACTTTATATGCATTATTCCAGGATCCCACCAAAAACTTAGAAAAGTTAAGACATCAGTTAAAACTATGGAGTTCCTTCCTGAATGCATTTGAAGTTGAGACATGATAGTATGGCTATTGGCATGAAATTCTATCACTGTTGCCTTCATAGGTTCGTCACGCTCCAGTTGGTCTTGCTACTTCTTTCCAGAAACATCCCAGGAATGCAGATATCGTGCTTTTGAGCTTATGAAACAAAAAGAAGCATGGGAAAGAGGGATCGTAACGATAAAAGAAAACTATACTTCTAAGGAAATATGGTCTGGACACACTCCAAGGTAAAGCTGTAACATATGCCATCTGTGAAAATAAATAACTCTGCAATATCAAGTACATTGTCTGTCCACTTTATAACTGTTACTAATTAGGAAGTCAAAATAACTTTTCGTTTTGGATTTCCGTCTTAATATAACTGTGATTTACACTTGTTAGTGCTTTTATGTAGCTTCTATACATGCAAATTTAGTTTTCAGGAACGTCAAAGGAATGTCGTCCAAAATCATACCATAAATCAGCAGAATATAACTCTGAACCCGGTCATTTGTTTTGGGATGGAGATATTATTATTATATAGTTCATGAAACTCAAAGTATCTTGATTTCAGGTCATGGGGCAAACCTTGGAGTTATTTGCAGCCAACAACAGATATAAATGGAACTCTAATTGCTTATCATCGCAAAATGGATAGGAGGTGGTGGCGAGCTCAGGTAGAGTCAGTAGGCCTACTTAACTTAGAACATCATATAATTTTGGATGTTCGCATGCTCCTTGTGTGTAATTATATCGACTCTTTTGAAAGACAAATAAAACAGTGCAAAATTGTAATCGTTGCTCTTTCAGTTGGTACCCTTAGTATATAACAAAATGGATGCTAATGTTCTCATCAATCTGCCCTTTTCCAGCTGCAATTCAAAAGCTTTTTTACCTGTTGTTTTTCCCTGTGCATTCAATAAATAGCTTTATCAGCGATGTGCAAGGCGATAAGCATATGTACTTGTCATGACTTTTATATCTTTCTTCTCCAGGCAGTGCGCTACCTAATGCGGTTTCAGGCTGAGTACACATGCGACTTGCTAAACCATGCACGACATGCAGCATTTGGCTTGGAAGCAGCGAAAATGGTTCTTGAAAGCCCACTTAAAGATTTTTCAGAGGTACTGAACTCTATTCATCTCTTCTTGACTAGAAGCTAATTCTTCAGGGTTCTACCTTTTCATCTAATTGTGAATATTGTGATACAGTTTATAGTATCATGCATCTCATTGCGCTCTCATCTTCGGTCATCGATCACATCTAATATAAATTTCCTTTATTCTGATCACGTGGAAAAGTGATATCCTCCTCGGATTTGTTCCAGTAGTGTAACAGAAAATATTTGTCATGCTTCAATATGAATCTATATGATTAAAAAGAAGATTTTTTCCCTGTCATTTCCTTTCTTCAGGGAGTAGAAAAGACAGGACATGACATTGCAAAATTTGTATGGTCAAGTCATAAACCTTGGATTCCTAGGCCAATGCTGAGCATGCATGTCCGGATGGGCGACAAGGCATGTGAGATGAAGGTTGTAGGGTTCAAAGAATACATGCATCTTGCTGAGCGCATAAGAGAGCACTTCCCTAATCTTAAGAGCATCTGGCTTTCAACAGAAATGCAGGTATGACACTTTTCTCATACTTCAATTGTTTTTTTCTCCCTGATTTTTCATTAAAACACTTCTTCCAACATAACAGGAAGTTGTCGATCAATCGAGACAGTACCCCCATTGGAAGTTTTACTACACAAATGTGACACGCCAAATGGGTAACATGACAATGGCAAATTATGAAGCCAGTCTTGGCAGGGAGACGAGTACGAATTATCCTCTTGTTAATTTTTTGTTGGCAACTGAAGCCGATTTCTTCATTGGAGCATTGGGTTCCACGTGGTGTTTTCTCATAGACGGTATGAGGAATACCGGAGGAAAAGTCATGTCCGGATACTTGAGTGTTAACAAGGATCGATTTTGGTAGCTACACAGTGAAGCTTCTAAGCAATTATTCCGGGGACAAGATCTCAGATAAACCTGGAAACATCACCTTTAACTCTTAAGCCAAAAGATTTTGGTTCAAAATGCTCCCGGCTTTCTTAGCTGAGATCGTGTTGATAGTCTAGATGAAGAGCTGATGCCTAAGAAAAAATACTCGGATGCTACCAGATGAGTTCTGATTATGAGCAGACAGGGAGCAGCATCTTACCTGTAAATTATTTGTTGTAAAATAAACTTTGCATCACTTTTGTCTCTTGATAATCCTACTACTCATTTCTTAAAGTTGTGGCTCAGTTAATTTTTTTCCCCAGTATTGTGGTGATAGAACCAGCTTGTAAATATCTGGATATTTCATTTGAGTGTCTACATATTAGTAGTACAGAACAGTAATCAAGCAATTCTACCTACTAAAGTTTAAATAGATGGAAAGAAATTATGTAACAATTTGTTGCTCTTAATAATCAACTGGAAAAAAAAATAAGGATGTGGGGAAATTAGCTAAACAATGATGACCCAGCTCTATTAATTCCATTAATATGTAGTAATTATGAAGTGTGGAACTAGACAACAAATTAAGTAAGGTGATAATGAAATTCCTTGCGGACAATTCTCTACTTGCTTTAACTTATATACCCAGCCTCCCTCTTGTATTCGGGATTAACACAAGAGTGACTCTGATATCATTTGTAACAGCCCAGCTCAGCCCGCTAGTGATATTGTCCACCCAGCAAGGATGTTAAGGCTTGTTAACTTATATACCAAGCATCCCTCTTGTGTTTTACCGATGTGGAATTCTATGTAAAGTCTTAGGTGTTAGACTTTACCTGTCATTTTCCAACGAATTAACCTTCTTTCATGCCACAATAGTTGAGCTTATTAGCAAAAATCCAACCCTTAAGGAAAATGAATTTCCTAGAAACTTACATAGTCAGCTGCATGCAAATAACAAGTCCAACTCCGCCATGACACTTTATTTAGATTTATAGGAAATATAGTAAAATCACGAGGCTAGCTGCGAGGGGGAAACATTTTATTTAGATTTATTAAGAAAAATAATTACGTAAATGACAAAATGATAGTACTGGTGGATGAAGAATATTAGCAAAACGTAAGAACAGTCTATCTAGATTTGTATGAAATAATTAACAAAAGCAGAGCGTTGGAATCCAGTTCGAACTTCAAATATTTGGGTCTGAAATTAGGTTTGGCAGTACACAACTGTAACTTTTTGTTTCTGTACATGAACACTTCTCTTTGGTATTTGTATAAAAAATATGGACCCAATTGAAATTGGAGGGAGAAATTCAAAAATAGCCATATTTACAAGTGGTCATTCAAAAGTAGTCACAGTTTCAAAAGTAATCGAAATTTAGTCACTTTTCATGTAAAGATAAATCTGAACGAAAATGATGTTCAAAATCTAGAAAAATACTCCAGTATACTTATGTTGGAACTCCAGTATATCCTGTATAATATATTGGAGTTTCAGTATAATATATCATTCCAACATGATATACTTGAGAATGGAGCACCGGTACTCCAATCTCCAATATATTATACTGGAACTTTCGGCGTGTTGGAGTTCCAACATATGCTGGAAGTTCATATATAGGTGCACCGATCTCCAGTATATTATGCTGGAACTTTCCGTGTTATAGCAAAATAATGACTATTTTTTAATAACTTTATAAATGCGGGCTACTTTTGAATGACCTGTCCGAAAAGTGGTTAGCTTGTGTTATATTTACGAAAGGGAAAACTACCCTATATACCTACCTAATCAAAAGTAATTATCTGTAATTACCCATTTTAAAAGTAATTACATCAATACCTATTCTATTACAACTAATTACCCGCCCAACCCAATTCTAGCGTGCGATGGACATATCTAATTTTAAGCAGCAAAAGTGTGAATCCAAAAAAGAAGCCAAAGAATATTTAACTTTTCTCAATAGTGGACAGTGTTGTTAGTATTGTACTTTTTTCTCCTATCATCACCCCCTTTTTTTGTGCTCCATAGTTTATTTTATCTTCTAAAAGTTTAAAAAAAAAGTACTATCTAACTAAAATTTGAATTTTCATGTGTGTTGAAGTATTTGGTGATGGAATTTAATGGGTATTGTTCTTTGATTATGATGTTAATGCTAATTTTCAAAGATTTTATTGTGAGAAAATTAAATCCATCATTGAAGGATCTTGAAACTTGAAACTTATAACTTGGTTTGTTTGAGTTTTTAATTGTTTTGATCCGATCCTAGATGAGTTTGTTTGGAAAGTTGATTGAAGGTTGTAGCTAAAGTTTTAGTCAATTTGATGGAGATTTTGTAGTAGATTTTACAAATTTGGGTTGAAATATAGTTGAACTAGAGAAGATGACGAATTTGTATTGTATACCCAAATAGTATACAAATATACCATTTTGGTATACAATTCATTCCAACTATATACCCTATTAGTATAATTATATACTATATTGGTATCATATGCTAGTTGAATCATTTTTTGTTGTATTAGCTGCATTTAATTGATACAATATTTGATTTTCTTTTAATAATAATAATATAGTACAATTTCTTGAAATACTTTATTATATTAATATGTGGTACACTATTTTTTTATTTTTCTTTGTATGCATGTGTGTTATGTAATAGTAGTATAGTCATATAGTTGCCGTGAATTAACCAGTAAAGATGTATACCATGTTGGTATAGTAATATGTTATATGGTAGTTTGTTTTGATTGTTTTAGCTGCATTTTAAGTGAATTCTATTATGAAATTATTTATATGAACATGATTTGCAGTGCTGGAATTTTTGTATGACGATGGACATAAATTATGTAATAGTTTTATAATTATAGGCAATTGTTGGAACAACTCCATACAACTATATACTATGTTAATATATGGAGTGAGCAAGTTGTTTTGCGAATATTTAGCTTGTAACATGAGTATGTAATTTTCTCATACTTTTATTGCGTCCTTTAATGTTTTGGTACAGTAGTATAGTTGCAGGTAGTTGTAGCAATATTCTAGAGCAATCATATGCTCTGTTGGTATACATATATACTATACTGATATCATATGTTAGTTAATATTTTTTTGATTGTATTAAACATTTAATTGGTACACAATTTGATTGTTCTTTAGTAATAATATATATAAAAAATAGTGAAAACAGTAAATGAAATTAGATTATGAAGAGAAAAAGAATATATAAAAAAAGAAGTTAAATGAAATTAGAAAAGGAAAAAAGAAAAAAATAAGAAGAAAACGAGAAAAAAGAAAAGGAGAAAAGAAAAAAAAAAAAGCATAGAAATAAAAAAGAGTTGGAGAATAAAGAAAAAACTCCCCACAAAACCTACAACAACAACAACAATAACAACAATCCAGTATAATCCCACTTGGTGGGGTCTGGGGAGGGTAGTGTGTACGCAGACCTTACCCCTACCCTAGGGTAGAGAGACTGTTTCCAAATAGACCCCCCAACATCCTTCCCTCCAAGAACTCCCCACAAAACCTACTATGGCTAAGAAATGTAATTAATTTATGGGTAGGAAAACAAATGGGTAGACAAGGATAAATAGTTTTATTTTTGTGGGTAACTGTGTCAAAACCCCTTTACGAAATTGGAATATTTGTCAAAATCGCCCTAAAAGTTCATGGAGTTCAGTTATTAATCGGTCAAAGGGAAAGTCTGCATTAACTTAGCCTACGCTAATAGAGGCCAATTGGGGCCTGGTTATGGTGATGTGAACATTAATGGTGAGCTTTGTGTGTAGATCAAATTAAACGATCTAAGGGATCGTTTTGTTTAAGGGATAAAGGAAATTAACCTTGCTATAAATTAAGTATTATTTATATATACATCATTTGATTTCTGGTATAAAATGTTTGAATATTTTGAACTAGCAAAAATTGATGTTGAATCTTTGCAGTTATGATAGAGATCATTGCCTTCTCCGTTTTTAGTGCATGAAATAGTTGCTCATGCCTGAAGCTTTATGGGGAAAGTTCTTTGTAGAATTGAACTCAATGGGGAAAGCATTTGCAAAACTTTTTTTTTTTTTTAAAAAAGAAACAAATATTAAAGAGTGGCCCCAAAAAGGCTATTTGTGCAATTCACGCGTTTAATTGAATGGATTCTTCGAAACTTTTCTCTCTATCTGCGACCCACCTGACAGCCCTAACGGCTACTGAACAACCGATCTCTCACATCCCTCATCTTTCTTTCCCGTCTTGTTCTTCTTCCCCTCTCACTGCCGGCGCCGCCTTTCTCCCCCTACTCTTTCCGGCCGTCCTCTCTCCTCCTACTTCTTTGAAATATTTCCTTAATTAATTACGTTTGAAAGGGTGTCAAAAACTGGTCCAAACCTGCAAATCCAATAATTCTGACCTAATATACCAAACGGATATAAAGCTAAAAATCAAAATTCTGACCTCACCTCATTTTCAGTCTCCCGTCTCCCGTCATTGCTGAAAATGGAGAACACAAGTTACTCAAAGTTGAAAAAATCTTTTGTGATTGGAATACGCAGCTTGTTAAATTCTTGCTCTAGAAAGGTACAATAAAAAAACTTTTCTTTTTTTTTCCCTCTCGTGAATATACCATTAATTTGAGAAATGCCCTAAAACCACTACTTTAATTATTGTCTTCTTTTTTGATGAATGAATTGAAGAAATTTGGTGAAACTTTCCCCAATTTCACTCCAGCAGAAGTTGAAAGACTTCATCGGTTATATTTTGAGGTTAGCTTTTGTTCTTATTCTATTCGTTTTTAACATATTTTCTAAAGGCTTCAGAATTTGAGAAATTTAGAATATCTAGTTGGAAATTGGACTTATTCATTAAGTAAGTTAAAATTCATCACTGGAGTTTGGAGATATCGCGATTTGTTTCTGAGTTTAAGTTCCGTGTAAACTTATTTACATTCATGTGGCATTCTTAGATTATGCTATAAGCCTATAACTTAAATCCTTTTTGAGTTTAAGTTCATCTGTATAGAAATTGACATGTGGTGTAAACGTTATTTACATTGTCAGCGGATATAACTGAAATCCTTTTGAGTTTAAGTTTTACACACTATCGGTGATAAATGTTTTGCATGATAGGTTAAATTGACTTACAACAATAGGTAAATCTTCATAGCAAACCTTATAGTAACCTATAAAATAGAGTAATAGCTTGCTGTACTCAATAATTTTTTTTTCAATGTCAGTGTATATAATTTAAATCCCTGTTTTTAGCTTATTCTAGTTATTTTCATATTTTTCACTAGCTTAATTATTTTCTTCTCCTATGAATGTTTTGTTCCGTTTCAGGTGATTACTGGTTTGACCGAGAGTATAGAGGTATGTCATGAATACAATTTTTATTTTTTATTTTTTATTTTTCAGCAAAAGCCACCATTGTGGTGTAGGGGTTAAGGCATGACCCCTAACCTTTATATATCAAAATTCAGTAGGTGAAGACATGGAGAAGGGGGACATATTGCCTAACCTCTCCAAGAAAGTAAAGCTTACAAAAAAAGAGTTGTTCCTAGGCAGTAGCCTGGTTAGTTACAATTAGCAATGCAGAATCATCTTCCTGTGTAGACTATGATATACAAACTAGGATGTACAAGATAGCTACACTACTATACATTTTAAACATTTGAATTTTTCCTAACTTGTTTGATTCTAAAAGCATGGAAACTGAGTTTAGCACCATACTTCGCTAGAGCATCCACAGTTTCATTCCCCTCTCTAAAGCAATGTTGCACTACTACCCTTTGAGAGAAGATGATCTGCTTCATGTTGTTGATATCATCTGTTAGTTTCCATGGAGGTTTGAAAATATCCTTCAGCATGTTTATCCCCAGTGAGGAGTCCATTTCTAGAATAACATTTTGGATATTATTGTAGAGACACCAATTCAAGGCATATTAGGCTGCTTGGACTTCAGGTTGGTTGTTACTGCAAAACTGGAGATTCTTAGCAAATGCCATGATGAGCTCTCCATTTTTGTTCCTAACAATTCCTCCTATCCTTGCAATCTTGGTATGGATTTGACTGCTACCATCTGTGTTAATTTTCCGCCATCCATCTGGAGGTTTATCCCATATGACTGCTCTGCCACTGATAGTAGGTCTGTATCTCTCTGTTTTGGTTACAAAGCTGAAGCCAGGACCAAGACATATCCATAAAGACTCCCTTTCTTCTCATATAGATTTTTAGATGGAATAGAACTTCCTGTCTCACTCTTGAGACTGAAATCCTGTTGTTCCCATATTTAATTGAACACCAGCATTTCCGAAGTTCCCGGAAATATGGCTGCTTCCTGGATCATAATTCTCATCATTGGGTTTTTGTTATTGTTGTTCCTCCAGTCTTGAAGGGTATGTGCATAGAATAAGCATTGGACTGGATACCTAAAAAATTCCAAGTTAGAAATGCAATGTCACTTGTCAGAAAAATTTGTGAGATGGTTTCATTCTTTGGATTCCTACAACACAAGCATTTGGACACCATGTTCTTTCTAAATTTTCCTATAGTCTCATCAACTGGTAGTTTTCCTTTGACTGCCCTCCACAAAATAAAAGACATCTTAAAAGTGAGATATTTCCTTCATTTACTTTCCATATATCTTTCCAAAGAGGAAGAATCTCTTTTTTCTTTCTTAAGTAGTTAAAAGCAGAGGAACAAGAGAAAACACAAGTGGAGGTAGGTATCCAGATAGGGATATCCCTTAATAGTCTATCACCAATGGGAATTTTCCGGATATGATCCAACAAATTAAGAGGGACCAATCTGGAAAGAGCAGCTTCATCCCAGATATTGTCCCTAATAGATTTCATAAGTTTCATGTTGCCAGGTTTTTTATCCCTCTGAATATAGGACCCCAAAAGACCAATCCCGGCCCAATTATCCCATCAAAGTGAGATATTTCCTTCACTTACTTTCCAAAGAATGTAGGGTTCAATTTCCTTTTTAATGATCATAAGCTCTTTCCAGGCTGCAGAGTGTTTCGACTCTTAAGGATTTTGCCGCTGGGCGACTCCTGGGACAATATTTGGCCTTGATGAACCAAGACCAAAGGTTATTATTGACCCTAAATCTCCACCATCTTTTGGCTGCAAATGTCTTACATACCAGATTCTTAAAGCCAGCACCTCCCTCATTCTCCGGAAAGCAAAGGTTGACCCATGAGCTCCAGTGGTATCTGCTTTTGTTCTCATCTGTTCCCCAGAAGTTTGAGAAATGTTTCTCAATTTGGTTAATGATAGTTTTAGGAGGGGAAACAACAGCTAAAGTATGAATAGATTTAGATTGAAGGACATTCTTGATTAAGATAGCTCTACCACCGGGGATATTAACTTACCTTGCCAGCTACCAGTCTTATTTATGACTTCCTTTCACATGTCTGCAAAATAACAAAATTTCTTTCTACCAGAGTAAATAGGACAACCCAAATATTTAAAGGGAAAGGATTATACTTCTAACCTGTGATCTTTCTGATCATATTTTTACGATGACGGATGATCAGAAATGTAGTTGGAGGTTAAGTAGAAACTCGTCTTTACTATTGTCTTGACCATAAGTATTTTCTTACTTGTGAAGGATCATCATAACTTGTTTCAGGGAATGCTTTTCCCCTGACGAGAAGATAACTAAATCATCTGCATATGCAAGATGATCTTAGGACCCCTGTTATTCATAGTATATCCAACAAACCTGTCCTTTTCATGGAGATAATTTAAAGCCTTAGATACTGCCTCTGCTGCTAGAATAAACAAGTTAGGGGGATAGAGGGTCTCCTTGCTATAATCCTCTAGTAGACTGAAAAAAGCCATATCTAATGCCGTTAATAAGCACAGAATACCACACATTAGATAGTAACCTGTATACCATGTCCATGAAGAATTCTGCAAAACCCATTCTTTTCAGAACAGCCATAAGCAAGTGCCAGGAGACTTTATCATATGCTTTAGCCATGTCTAAATTGATCATAACATTTCCACCTTTATTCTTCTTATTGATATCTTGAGCTATCTCCTGAGTCAAAAGGATAGCCCTTAACAAAACCAGTTTGATTTTCAGATACTAATTTAGCTCACAAGTCAGTCAGCCTGTTAGAGAGGATTTTAGAGATGATTTTGTTTGAGAAATTACTCAAATTAATAGGTCGCATCTGGGAAAAGTTGGTAGGAGAGTCCACTATAGGAATTAAAATCAGACAGGTATGAGTAAAAAATTAGTGAGCTTTCCTCCTTCAAAAAAATCCTTGATCATATTACAAACATCTTCAGAAATGATATGCCAACAGATTTCGTTAAATCTGCCTGGTCCAGCTACACTATCAGAGCTAATGGATAAGACAGCCGCTTTAATCTCTTCATTAGTAGGAAACTTCTGGAGCATGGTGTTATCCTCCTCTGTAATGATTCTATCAATTCTCTATAAAATCCAGATCATAGTCCTGATGAGGTTGAGAGAATAGGCTGGTATAATATGCAACTGCTGCATCAGCAGTTTTATCATTGCCATAGATCCAATTATCCTCATTCTTGATTCTGTGAATGTAAGCTTTCTTCCTTCTTTGCCTTATAACATTATGAAAATATTTCCCATTGCTGTCACCTTCCTCTTCCCAGTTTATCTTAGCTTTCTGTCTAAGAATGGATGTTTGCATATTCATCCATTTGATTTTTTCTGCATAGAGCCAATTTAGTTTGATCCTGTTGGTATCATTGTCATCTTGCTCACATATCAGCCATTTATTTTCTAATTCATCCACTTTATCAAAAACATTACCAATACTCTCCCTAGACCATTTACTAAGACAATGAGATAGTCTTTTAAGCTATCGATGAAGAGAATACGTGGCATTTCCTTGAACTTGCTCATCCCAACTATCTTTGACTACCTTCATGAAATCTGGTTGTTCAGCCCAAAAATTCAAAAACTTGAAGTATTTGATAGGAGGGATAACTGTTCCTGTGCACTTAAACATCAAAACACTATGATCTGAACCAGTCCTTGGTAGATGATAAACAGTTGATATTGGAAACATGGTAGACCAAGAACCATTATACAGAATTCTATCCCGCCTCTGCAAGATCCTTTTTTTTTCTTTTTCTTCCATTAGTCCAAGTAATATTAGTACCAGAATATCCTGCATCTGTCATCCCACACTCATCCATACAATTAAGCCTGTGAAGTTTTCCACCCTTCTTTTCACTGGCTTTCATAATAACATTCAAGTCACCCATGATGGTCCAAGGGCCATCAATCTGATTGTTAATATTAGAAAGGTATTCCATAGTCTTATCCTCCTCCTTGAATTGGTGCTGGCATAGACCATAGTAATCCAGAGTAATCTGCTGCTTTTTGTTACTAACAACACTGCAGTTGTAATTCCCATCCCCCAAAACCCATATTTTCCATTACAGTTAGCAACTGCATTTGGAAAACCAGTGTTCCTCCTGTAGTATTTCAATTTTCTGTTGTCTACAAAGGGCTCCTGCAAAGCTATGAAAGAAGCTCTATGTTTCTTTACCAAGTTGTTGAGTCTAGTGAAAGCACCCTTAGACTTAACCCCTCTAATGTTACAACTGATAGAACTATTCATTAAAAAACAATTATTGGGGGTTTTTGATTTTTTTTTTCCTCTGCCTCTTGTTAAAGGAACATTTGCAGTTTTCTTTGTAATTTTGTTTTGTGTCTTGGTGCCTCTTGGTGATATTCCTCCTTTGTCGATGACTTCAGTAATTTGTTGCACGACTATGTCATGTAACTCCAGATCAGAGATAGGGGAGTCTATGTTAATTAGATTGCCTGCTCTAGGGACAAAATTATTGGCCCTTCCTTCATTGTTTTTGTCTTCCAGAGGAATATATATAAGTTTTCCATTGTTTTTCTCATTGTTTATATGCTGGACATTGCTTATTGTAGTAGCATTCTTATGGTTTTCAAGGCTGCTTTCATGTGGATCAACCTGCTCTTCATTAGTAACCTCATCAAGATTTTGAAAAGAGTTGTTCGTGGTGATTGGATGATTTGTCGGGACACACAAAGATTGTTTTTCTTCTGATCCAGTAACCACTACCACTCTTCTTTGTACCATCATCTTGTTGGCTCCAAAATTTTTCTCTCTCCTTATCTGATTGTTATCCTTATTCACTTCAACTCCTGAACAATGAGTTTCACCCTCTATAGCTTCAGTTTCAATGGTAGTACATATTTCTTCAGCATCACCATTCCTTTGTTGCATAGTAGAGTTGTTCCCATTGTCATCTAATTTATCAACATTTCCAAGTTGATTAGAAACACCTTCCACTGACTGAATATTTGTAGGCTGACATTCTTCGTTAACATTTGATCTGGGTTGCTTAGAAATAACTTCCACTAACTCATTAGTTTTAGCTAAGCACTCTCTATTAGCATCAGTTTCAGTTGAGACAATTTCATCTTCCACCAAATGCTGTTGAATCTCTTTTTTCTGTGTTTTTTCGTTGCTAATGATTCTCTGGATAGCAGTTCTCTCCCTCCTTTTTTCTTTTTCCTGTCAACTCTCTCTTGAACAGAAGGATCATTTTGTTTAGGAGATTCCTTATTCTTATTCAGAATGTTCTTTCCTTGTTCTGTGCTTACACTGTTTTGCTTGCTAGACTCAACTTGATCAGATATGGATGTAGTTGTGGTTGTTTGGCTCTCATCATCTTTTTGTGAATCTGTAGATATATTCTTTTGAGTTTCTTGAGGTTTGGCTTTAGCGTGAATACAATTTAATGGCCTTTTTTTCCCTTGGTGAAATTTAATGCACAGAATTATGTTTATTGTTATTACAAAGAATGAAGGTTATGTGTTAGGGTGAAAAGTTAGCCTTCTGCGTAATCCTTGGGGGACAGAGTTACGCGACGCCTGGGCTGATGGGAGGTAGCAGATACCTAATGGAATAATGGAGGTGCCCGCAAGCTAGCCTAAACACCTTCTTCATAAATAAATTAATTAATAGAAGAATATAAAGATGTGTACAACTTATTGCTATCAATCATCTCGGTTTGTTTAGTAATAATTGCTGTGCTTGTTTAATCGGCAGTTTTGATGAACCTTCCTAATCTCAAGCATCTTTGATTTTGTTCCATTAGTGCTAGGGCTTGGTCTGTTTGATGTATGAATACTTATTCAATTGATGTATACGTTTTAAAACACTACAAGCATAATCTTTACTTGTGATTGAATACTTATTCAATTGATTCTCTTGCTAACTGTTACTATTGATTAATAGCCTGTCAAATACATGGTTTGTGTCAGGTATTTCTATTTCACAATAAGCTCAACTGATGTTTAGGTTTAATCCCTAAACATGATGCTTCTTGCTTAGAGAGAGCTTTGAAGAATACTAGTGTTTAGATGTTCTACTCTATAACATGATGATTCATTATCAGTTGGAACTTGGAATATTACGCATACCTGCTTACTATTGCTTTCTTCATGTTTCATGTGTTATCTCTTCTCCGTCAAAGGAACTTAAAGAAGTCTATTTTACTTCAAATCCTCAAATTGCTTGTCCCCCCCCCCCCCCAAATTAAAAGGAAAATTGATACATGAAATGAATCTTTAGTTTGTGTTTAAGATATTATAGTCAAATGCACGTGCGATTCTTTGAAACTTCTTATTAAATATTCATTCCTTCTCAATGTGACCAGGGGTCATTTGGATAATAGTTCTTATTTGTGGAAAGAGAATACATATAGAGTGTCTCTCCATTTTTGTTTTGTTTAATGACCCTGTTATTGGGTTTATTTTGGTTGTAGTTATAGTGCTATTCCAAAGTATTATTCCATGTTTACTAGTGAACTTATAGAATTTTGACGAGCTTCTCATTTTGAATTGAACAGATATGAGTTGACTATATCAAATATACTAGTTGTTAGATTTTGTTATTCTCTCCTTTAATTGGAAGGCAATGTTGAATTGTCTGTTTCAAATGTTGCAGGATGAATTTGAGTCTCTATGCGAGGAGACACAGGTACATATCATATGCTTCTTAGTTAATTAAAGTTATTCTGAGAAAATATGCATCCTATTTCTGGAGAAGTAAAAATTGAATAAACCTTACATAATAAATATTCCCTTTGCTGCTTCAAAACTAAGCATTCTGCAAGATCTACTCTACCTTCTCTTTTCTACTAAAACATCTCTCCACTTCTAATAAAATATGGTTTTGAAAGTAAAAAATCATGATTAAGTTTAAACGTGAAATTTCATTTTCTGTCCTTCAAGAGCGTACTTATCCGCTTGGCTGACAGCTAAACTAGATTCTCCTGGCGTCCATATTGTAAGGTGAATAAAAGAATAAAGATTTGCAAAAGTTACACCCCCAGTCTATGAGGACTGCCAAGTGCCAACTGGTCTTCAGTTGACCACTGCACTACTAACTTTTCAGGATGTGTACTTTTCGACCGAGATATAAGTTCTTCTTGGACTTGTTCCTCTTTTGGACAAAATCTGAAGATAATAGAGCATTGCTGAGGATTGTATATTGTTGAAAAGAGAAGTTCTTGGAAAATATCTGTCAATTTACGTCTAGATTTAGGGATGGCAATGGGGTGGGGCGGGTTTAGACACATGCGGGGCGGGGTGGGTTTAGGCATACGCGGGTGCGGGGTGGGGCGGGTCGAAATAATTTTTTTTTTAATTCTATGCGAGTGCGGTGCGGGTGTGGGTTCAGATTAATTTTTTTACAGAATTTCGACTTTTCCGCCTATGCTAATTTCTTCGGCTTTCACCTTCCTCTCTCGGTTATCTATCTTATGAAGACTGAAGCTACCCTTACAGTTTAATATAAAGTTTTTGACTAGATTGCACTGCCGATATTAAATCAAAGTGATATAATCTATTATTATTTAAATTCAAGAGATATTACTTTTATGTCCTTAATTATTTTAGATTTCTGAATTCTTATCGTGATGAAGAACTGTCCTAGTTTAATTGGAACATCTTGTAGCACTCCAGGTTCTTCTGCAAACGTGACATCTTGCAAGTTCTTAACTAAATGGAACCAAACTAGAAACAATATTTCCAGTCAGTTTCTTATGGTTTTTGGTTTCTATTACAAACTCAGAGTGTGATAGTTTAAAATATTTTATTTATAGTATATACCATGGTGAAATGAGAAAAATCACATCAACAATTTCAGACCAAGCTTAAATCCTTACCAAAATGAAAATTCTAGCCAAAGGATTAAAAAGAGATAAAACTAATAAAATGAAAAGAAGAAAAAAAAACTTAAGCGGGGCGGGGCGGGTGGATGCGGGTGTAGGTGCGGGGCGGGTGGACGCGGGTGAAAGTTCTATGCGGGGCGGGGCGGGTTGAAATTTCGCGGGGTTAAAACAGAACCCGCCCCGCACCCGCACCACTTGTCATCCCTATCTAGATTATCAAATGTGCTTTCATAGAAGTCTCTCTCATTGTAATGTTGAGAATTTCAGATAAAGCTTTGCTTTCATATGGATTAAGTGTAGGCTGACCTCCATTTAGAATTTCATTTACTGTGATCATTTATTCTATTATGCCTGATGGGAACCTTAAGGTTCCATGTATTGGAAACTGTTTGAGAAAGCTCTGCCTTGCAAAACCTAGTTATGCCGTTGGAGAAGAGATTCATAAGAGAGAAGGAAATTAACTGTATGAGAATTTTTAATGAAGGGGCCCTAAATTTCCTTAAAAATTCTTTGGCTCCCTCATGTATTCGTTTGATTATGTAACTTATTGCGCATGCAAATCGATATTGTAGAAGACAGATTCCAACAAGTTGATTATGTCCACATTTCAGCTGACTGAATTCTTTTATTAAGAAAAAAGCATTTTCCAATACCATTTCTTTTGATATGATGTTAACCTGGAATGCTTATGTGAGTTTTGGTTGTTAAGTTGGAATAATGTGTGTGATATGGTTTTCCTTGGGATCGTGTTTTCTACTTGTAGGCAGGAACAACTCTAAACATGGTGGAGGAGCTTGTGGAAGAACAACACTTGGAAGAAAGCTTGAACCCCTTGTTTCTGGAGAGGTATGCTTACTCCCATTCTGCAAAATTGCATAAGCAGGATTAGAATGGTTTTCTTTTTACCCACTATTGTTTTAGAAAAAGCTTTCTGGAATTCTATTTTTCTGTTTTGGTCACACCACGTGAAGGAAATCCACTCTAGATGATAACTGGACCTGCGCATATGTGCTAAAAAACTGTGACGAACATCCTTAGTGCTATAGCAGTCTTTCTTGTTACAAGTGACATAGAGTACTAAGTTTTTGAGTCCTCAAACCCATGCATATATCCTGTGGTGTAACAAGAAAAATGACCTTCTAGGAAAGGATTTGTGCTGTAGGTGTATCTGAAGAACAGACATTTGTACACTATAATTTGCATCAAAATTGTCTAGATACTTTATAGTTTATACTTCTGCTTCTCTGGTTTTGGTTATTCTTCTCATCTTATTCTTCCCATGCTACCTCTGAACTGTCTTGTTAGCTTTTATACTTTGCCAAGTGCAGTACAATCCACTTGTGCAGCTTTAATACCTTAATAACTTTACAGTTTGCACACCACCATGACAGAGTCAAAAGATTTATTGACTACTGATTTTCCAATTTCTCAAAGGATTTGACCTGAAAGAGAACTTTAACGTAGAAGTTGAATCATAACTTATTATAACTCTTTAAACGTGAGAAAATAACGAAAAATGTAGCATTGATTTTCTATAGTGTAGAAGCTATTTGTTGATGGTCAATGTACCGATGCACTATTAGCACAATAGTTATCTTCCACAGGCTATTCTTGGTTTCTTGAAATTGGAACTGGATTTCTTTTGTGAATTTCCATGTGATTCAATAGATGGACTTGTACATTTGTTGGACTACATGTGTATCACGAAGGCCTATGGTTATGTATAGATTTTTAAAGTATCTCTGAATATAATACATATCCTTGGGTCAACTCTTAAGGTAGTAAATGTCTAGTGCATGCTAGATATTATGTGGTCTGGATGGTCAACTGAAAAACATGGACTACAAACTCCAGAAAAGGAGAAAAGAGCAGGAAAAAGCATTCTCATTTCACTACCAATAGGTATAGATATGTAATTCTACGGTCATGGTGGATACCGCCTATCCAGATACTGAATTTTTAATTAGTAAAACTAAAACATACAATTAGTTTATATCTGTCTATTAAGCAAACTTCTTCATGGTTCTTTAAATGAGAGAATGTTGATGGTTGTTGAGGCTTCTATCTTTTTAAGTGTTAGTATATTTACTTTCGGTCCTAATGCTTCATGGAGTCTTATATGCCAGTGAAAATATAGAGAACTTCTAGTAATAGCTAGTCATTTTGCAGGAGCAATACTGAAGAAGTCATGAGGCACTACCTATCTGAAGTCAAAAAGGACGAGATCAGTTACTTGATGGCTATGTTAGAGAAGGTGGTCTCAGTTATTTTCTTGCACTCTTTTGTAATTGAAGAGCTAATGCATCTTTTTTCTTATTTAAAACTAAAATTTCCTTGACTGATTGGTTGACATCCTAAAATGATTTGTTAGGCAGAAGAACAGAAACGTGCCGTCACTTCTCTTCTTGAAGCCCTGAAGAAAGAAAGGCATGATAGTACGGATAATGAAGACAGAACTCGAAGTTTACTTTGATTCAGGCTGTGATTCAACATATAAGCCGTGAATGCACGTCCACTGCACTTACTTCAGTTAAAGAAAAAGTTTATGCACCTGTCCTAGATGAATTAAATGTACTCCTTTTGCTACAAATATATACAATAGTAACGAATGTATAGGAGTAACTTCTCATTGATATTGTTATTTTGTCTAAAGTTGTACTATTACTTGTGATCAGGGGCGAATTTATAGGTGTAATTACGGTACATGTGAACCTATGGTCTCTCCGTAAATTAGATATTTTATGTACATATTTTCCAAAATTGATATAGTATATTATGTACATATTTTCCAAAATTACTGTTGGCACCCCAAGGTTATGATGCATTTGGTTGATATTAGGTACTCGTAAAAAGTAGTCTATTAATTAATACTGAGAAGGGTCCAGCTGCAGTGGGACCATATTCTCAAGCTATCAAGGCTAATGATTTCATTCATGTAATCGTAGTGTTCGGGCTCGGGCTAGAAATTTGTGATATTACCATCGCAGTTATTTATTTTTTAATCTTAGATCATTTGAACTCGTGATATGCTAGCATTTTCCTGTTCCTTTTACAATGTTTAACTCTTCTGTTACTGAATGTAGACTAGAAATTTTATAAGAACTCAATAATGTTTCTCTGTCTAAAATGCAAGACAATTTTCTATTGCACAACAACTGCATCACCAAAATAAACAGGGTGCTTTCATACTTTAACTTCTACATCATCATAACTTTATTTATCGAGTAGACCATACACCTTCCTATGAAATTTGAAAAACTTTCTAGTCATAAGAAGACACCTTCATGGAATTGGTTTCCACTTGTATAAAGAAATGAAATCAATATATTTTGCTTGGTTTCTTGTCCTTTGGGTTTCATTCATTTGAACTCCTGGAAGTTCACATGTCCAGTTGCTTGTGCATGCTCAACAGCTTCCTGTATATCAAATGCAATTTTTAGCAAAAAGCACAAGTTTAAGAAAGTAGGCAGAATAATAACAAGAAGCAAGCCATGATATGCTGTGCTGGTCAAACCTTTTGGCCCACGACCCCGATTTGGCAAACTCCACAACGCAACGTGAAGTTGGCTGTATCAGTGTAGCTCCTCTTTCTGCTATGTGCAACAGCATGGTGATTAGTAGATTTAAGTAGTTTCTATTCATATCCTAGAAGCAAAATAAGATCAGATAAAAAAGAACAGCAGCTCAGAATTAGAACACACACACACACATAAAAAATAAAAACATCAAGGCATAAAGTAAAATAAGTCCTCACAACCACATTCTTATCATGCCAATAACCTCAAAATGCAAATAATCTATAGAACTCTTATCCGCAAATCCTCTAATTCTTATCATGCCATTCCTCTCAAAATTCTGTAACTTCAGATCTTACCAATTTTACCCAACCATAAACGCAAAGCAGCATAAGAACGAGGACTTTAAGTGACAAGAACGCACCAACTAACAAAATGCATGAGTATAACTGCCCAATGTCTATTAAGAGATCCTTAAGTTTTATCATGTTAGGACATCTTATCATTGTTGTCCATGCGAGCAACTACACCACAAACTCAGCAAAGAGAACTATGGGTAGATTTGACCCACAAGGAAAATGATCATAGTAGTATGTTCTTCTTCAGAACAAACAAATGCTCTCCAACTGTATGAGTGATGAATCTCTTCTATTATTCAAAGCTTCATATTTAGACTAGTAAATGCGCTACAAAGGAATCGAATTGTATGAAAAGCATAACCTAAAAGTTTAAACTATTGGAAAGAGAGGTCTTCTATTCAAACACGCGCCTCCTCGCACGCTGCAAGCATGGCCCTGGACTTGATTTTTTATTCTTAGGCCACACGTGGAAACTTTTTTTTCCTTTATGAGACAGAGCTTCGAACTCATGACTTCTGTCAAATAGTTGAATTGTTTGAATGGCCTTAAGCTATTAAAGGGGAACACTATCATTAAATTATTTATTTTAGGCATGCAACATAAGGGAAGCAAAATCACAACCCTAATCTGTATTTCTAGACTGTATTCGACCCCTACAATGTGGGCTTGAAATGCAATTCCCAACCTTGCAGATCTGTTAGCTGGTATCGAATGGACTTCGAATAAACGATAAGATGGCTGACAGACGTCCTTTTTTTCCCCAGACCCCACTTTGTGGGATTACACTGGGTTTGTTGTTGTTATGGCTGAACAGATGATGCACAGCCAGTTGAGAAGTCACGGCTACTAGCAGCCTTTTTAGTACAGAATATTTACACACACAGAACAGACTGTTTACCAATAGCTCCTTGAGCTTTTGGGCACCTTAGCCTTCTGGACAAGCCAAAGTAAAATTCCCCATGCTATATAGCTATTATTTTAGCTGCCAACACTGCATGAATTTGACAGCTTTAACTTAGATATGGTTGTTCAAAATTGATTCTGGAGTTTACTTATGCCAAAACTTATTTAAGTTGGATGATTCAAGAGTACTGAGTGTTTAAAATGAGGGAAGAGACAAGTAAAAGAAAAACTGGGATTTACCATACGGTGCTGCAGATTGCCTACATACACCAGGATTAGTGAAGGAGTTATTGCGATTAGCTGACAAGATTCTAAAGAGCTGCAGGATGCACGGATGCTCCCAGAGCGTGGATATCATTTTCTGGGGAGTGTCGAGGGTATAAAATGCTAAACCCTTGATATGTCGTTTTCTAATTGAATAAAGAAATCCTTGATTGAGCTCTTGTATCCGAAAAAAGGAGATCAAATATCACAAGATTGTAACCAAGGATATTTAAATAGCTAGGATTCCAAATCCCATTGATGGCTTGAAATCATGATCCATAAAGCCAGAGGCAACAACAGCCATGTCCTAAATGGCACTGATTGAACAGCTTCATCCAGTATTGGCTTCGCACATCATTATCCATTGTATACTAAAAAGCTTAGTATATTGTATACTAAGCTTTTTAGTATACATTTAACTGCGTAAGTATAGTCAACTGTGTTATCATTTAACTTTCCTGTAAGCAAGCGGAAGAGTACGATCTGCCCCTAAATATTAATTCAGCAATCGACAATTTTTAATCAATCCAGGTAAATAATGTTTAATAGGAGAAGCAACCAAAAAGAGGTACTCAGAATTATCATGATAAAAAGAAGAGCTGATGCATGTGAAACAATACAAGGAAACGAAAAACTCAACGTCATAAATATAGAGAGAAATAGAGATGGATCAAAACTAGAGAAAAGACTTCTCACTGGGAGCTGTCCGGAAATAGGTATAAAGCACCAAATCGATTAAGCAATATATATAAACCAATCACCTATGCCTCAATCTCAAACCAATTAGTGTTAGGTTTATGAATATTTTGTATCAATTCCGCTTGAACCAGAGTATCATTCCAATTCCAATCTAAATAATTTATCTTTTAAGGCAAATGATGGGCTTTCTAGAACTAGAGTTCACTAGATCGTACGCTTATCATTACTCCAAACAAATACCAGACCTAATGTAAATCTTAACAACAACTATACCTCAATCCCAATTAGTCGGCGATGCCGATATGGATTCTTTGCTTCCATTATGTTCTACTCCTAGTCGAGTCTGATTTGATTCCACTATATTGTCGGTCTTCATAGACAACTTCTCTTTTGTGATGTGACATCTACCTCGTCTCCTTTTATCACCTTCAACCACAACAGTGTTGCACCTACCAATCGGTGTATATGGAGGTTCTTGTAGCACTTGAGTAAACTATCTCAAGCAGCTTTCTCTTTATTTATCCTCTATTTGTGCTATATCTGATGAGATCATTTCTAACCTTGTCGAACCTTAACATCTGAATTTCTACTACATACATTGTATAGGATATGTTAGACCATACAGACTCAACATTCACTCCATGTTAGTCTCACAATTGTTCAATAAAACTTGCATCTCATTTTATTACGTTTCTCCATATCGCATAACACTTTTGTGGTACTCCTTAAATTCAAACATCATATCTTAATTCTACGTCATTTTCACCAATCATGCCATTCTCTTGGAAGATTGAACCAAAAAATATGAGTTGTCCGCATTTAGGCACCACAATCCGTCTCACTTCTACTTATTCTAGAACTGACTCTTTGTGTTTATTCATAGTTCCAACTTTTGGTTAACTCCCTTGCTAGCTTCCAATTAACATAATTAGGCAAAATATCGCTTTGTAACAAAAGTTAGATCAGATACCAACTCGTTCAGCACCCAGAAGAGAATAAAAGCATTATTCCCAGGAAAAATAACAAATCAATCTGAAGTAAAGAAAGTTGAGATCTCCAGCACACTAACCACAAAAGACTAGTTCCTATACTAATAGCGCGGAAAAGCATTTTAACAAAGAAACTTAAGGAACCAGGTAGATGTATCAAATCTGAGCCCATTATCATCTGGCCATACAAAACTTCCCCAACTCTAACTCTTGCTGATTTCTTTATTTCTTGAGGAATGTGTGTCAAGACATAAGCTTCAAAGGAATTTTCTGATGCTTACCTTTGTTGCTCCTTAACCAGATTAAGAGCAAGCCTCTCAGCTGGTCCTACAGTCCCATCTCTCTGCACAGTAAAGATTGTCTGATCAAACTCCTCTGGAGCTCCTTCAGCAGGCGACATCTATTGATTGAACACATGAAACAAGGGGTAAGTGGGATAGTATAAACTTAAAAAAAGGAAATCAAACTCCGCGCAGCTTTGTCAAACGATAGCAAAATCTTCATACAAATGTTAGCTTGATGATCTCATACTCTACTAACTGGCAGCTAATAATTTCACATTTCTTATGATGGGTAATTTCACATTTTTTATGATGGGTAAATGCAAAATTTCATTAGGAATGGCACTAGCGATGGGCACAAACCCAATTAAACGAGCACAAGAACAAAGATATAAGGAGCTCCTACCCGTTACAAATATGCTATTATAAAACAAAATTAAAAAAAAGGGCAGCCTTGTGCACTAAGCTCCTGCTATGCGCGGTCCGGACAAAATAACCCAACAAAAATTAAATAACAATAAAATTTGAGCCAAAATGACCCAAAGCACGTTAAACCCAACAGACTAACCCAGCATATCATTTATCTGTGCTTTTTTCAACAATTGTTATATCGGATTCAGATCACTAATCCTATCTCATTGATTTGATAGGAGTCCAGACAAAGTCCAACTTGGGACCTTAACTTTGCCTATAGTCCATCGATTTATAGGATCTATAAACACATTTTTTCTCTCCTTGTTCTTCCAGTGTAGAAACGGAAAGATCCAGAAGGTGCGTGTGTGTGTGTGTGTGTAGAGAGAGAGAGAGGGAGAGGGAGAGAGAAACACCATACAGCCAAAGCATCATAATGGAGCCCATCATAAATCAGCATTACTCTTTCCTGATAGTTCTTTCCCTGTTTAACGTTCAGCCATATAAAGGTGGTTAAGAAGACTTGGAATTGAAAATTACTCATGTAGAACACATCCTACTACTTAAATACTAACCTGCCCATACAGATCACAGCGTGTGGTTTGAATATCATAGGCTGCGATTTCTCGTCCATAGTAGTCAGTCAATATTGAAAGCTCTATGGCACCTTAAGAAAATAAGTGTTTCAAAGGTCAGAAATGTCGATGAGAAAACACAATACAAATAACAAGAACTACAACGAGTAAATATGAAAGGGCTGTTCCTAAGCAGCAAGAAACTAGAGTTCATCCAGCTAAACATAATCGTAACTAGACAGACAACTAATTGCAAGATTTTATCACCCAGTTCTACTGTAAAACTATCTGTGGAGGGACCGAAAAGGAGAGTATTGACTAGTGAACTTATTGTTTTACCCCAACAGGACTTCAGAGGTTGAGATAATGCAGGAATATGATAATTTAAAACAGACATCAAGTATATCATACCTCCCCATTTCTCTGGGTTAAGAATCCAATCACAGTACTCTTTGTTGGACTTCCCAAGAAAGGCATCAGAATATTTTGTCGGGTCACTTGCCACTGTTGCAGCTATAACCTTCAAATTTAAAATGTGCAAAGAGTCATGGATGAGGAGGACTGATTAGCTTTACTTATAAGCAATACACCAGGCATCAAACCATATCAACCTATTGATTCAAGTCTTTCTTATATATATATATACTGATTTAAGTCATTTTTCACTAATAGAACTAATAAACAGGAAATCACAAACTGGCTGTTTTGACATCAAGTGATCTTCCTGAATTGAATTTTCCCTGTGGCAAACAAATTATTTCAAAACTATTATAAACGCAGATTTCCTGTCCACTATTGATGTCTAAAGAGGTATTTCGTACCCAACCCTGAGGAATGTCTTTCAAATTCCCTAGGCATGACATTGAAATTAAAAATAATCTTCGATCACCTCTCGACATTGGTAAGCAACAAAGATCCATAAGAAAAAAATCATCTTTTTATTGAAAAGTAAGTGATTTTGAAGGCAAAATCGGAACCTGTCTAAGCTCGGGGGCTTTATTTTTGTCATGGTCCATCACATAACTGCATAAACAAAGAAGAACGAGACATTGATTCAAATCCATCCCGTCTCCACTTCAATGGAAGAAAAAAAAGGTGAAAATCAGCAGAAAGTAAAATGGAAATAAAGTTTACCCAACAGCATTGAAGAGACAACTGTTATCAGAAGGAATAACCCTTCGAACTATAGCACCTTCCATCTACAAACTATGCACCTACAAAAAAAAAAAAAAAAAAAAAATGAAGTTGCTGATTTTGTACACAATAGGCTATTACCTGCAATAATTAAATGCAAAAAGCGGTTAAAAAGGACAAACCTTTATCTGGATGAACAGCGTCTTGAGAAATGGAACCGAATTTTTTGGTGAAAAAAATCAGCTAAATTACACGAAATATCTGTCAGATAACGAAAAAAAAAATTCAAAATTCGTAAATGGAAAGGATACACAGATAATGAAGGAAGACGATAGTTCCAGATCTATATACCGATAAATACGGAATTGCTCTTCTTCTTTTATTGGTTTATAGTAAACCGAGAATCGCGACGACAGCTGAAAATGAGAAGACAAGTTACGAATCTGAAGAAAACACCACTACTTTCTATTTTTTTAAGTTTTAATATCGTGGATAAGAGAAATAATTACCAAGTCATTTCCTCCGTGACTGTTTCATTTTAACATGTAAAAAGAAAATACATTTCTATAGTTATATATTTAACTTTATTTTTTTTTTAAAAATTTCGTGCCAAGTCATTAGGGTCAAATGTTAGTCTTTGCAAACTTATTTTTAGTTTTATTTTTTTTCCTTATATATGACTTTAGAGATTTATCGTTTACACATACAGATTTAAAAAGATATTTTTTAAATTTTAATATAAATATTTTTAGAAGGAAATGGTTCAATATAATGCCTGCAAAATTTGGTATATTTTATTTTTAGATCTTTTATATAGAAAATAAATTTTTGGATAAATTTGACATAAAATTTAAAAAAATTTAATGTGCCATAAGAGGGAGGAGTAGTGTTTGGTTGCTATTGTAATCCCAGGTAAAATTAATTAGGAATATTTTGTAAAAAATAAAAATACCTGATCCCTGTAGCGCGCTGTACGTAACGTTAAGGTGGTCCAGAAAGGAATAACGGTCAAAAACAGGTAATTGGGCAGATGCCGCGGCCTGGTCCAATGCATCGGATTCTATAAATCTCTGTTTATTTTAATAATAATATATCTCTGACTATTAAAAGATGTTCTAATCTATTTGTCTGTGCAGATATAATATTGACATGTAGCTTTGGAAAAATATCTTCTCTATTATTACACGACCCATTAGAAAATACCCTTTTTACTCACATCTTAGTGCCCGTTTGGACATAAACTTTTGATGGAAGATTTTTCCAGAAAAAATTCATTTTTTTTAAAATTAGATCATAAAATTTTTAATTTTCACTTTAAAATGCATTTTGGAAATTTTCTAAAATTTGAAAAACTACAAAAAGTTTTTTTTTTCAAAATTTTCACTCAAATCACTCACAAACTTCAAAAATAACCCAATTTGAAATTTATGTCCAAAAACAACTCTAAATTTCAAATACCATTTTCACTTGAAAAGTTTCTCACCATTTTTTCGAATTTTACAAAATCTTATGTCCAAACGCCTACTTAATCTGTATGTAAAAAAAATAAAAAAATAAAAGCTCTTTCTTCTGGTCTCTTTTATTTGGTCATCAATGGTCCTTTTTATGAATTGAGATGGAACCATTAGACCTTTTCTTTTAATTCTTAAGATTGAAAGAGACAAAACTAAGCCCATGGGTCAATTTGAGTCATTGTGTTTTAGAAAAGTGCAAAACTTTCCCCATCTTTTCTGACCTCTGACCGTTTGATACCTCCAAAATATTATTCTTGCATTTACCATTGCTGTTCATTAATCCATAAATCAAACAGTGATACCTCTCTAAAGTCATTGTAATGCTCCAGAAAAAAGAAGTTGCTTTTTATTTCTCAAAATTATTACGTGATAAAAGGAGAAAAAAATGATAAGTTCTCTATGACCATATATGGATTTCTTTATGGTATCATGAGATCTCAAAAGGATTAGTTCTTTGCTGGAATGTGACTAATATGTCAAACTTTTGAGACATCGCTTATATATTGTGGACAATACATACACGTATATGGTACATGATTTTTAAAAATATAAATATAATTCATTACAAGAATGGTCAATATCAATTAGAAGCAATTTCCTCTTGGGGGAGGTGGGGGGGAGGGGGTCATGATTTTATCAATGACTTTATTTTCCTTCTTTAAACTTTTTGATCATTTTTCAACAATCAACTTTAATAAATGAAGGCAAAGAAAGAAGGACAATTATTTCAGACAGAAACAAAGGAAGGAAAATGAATTCAATTATGCAAATTAAGTTCTTCTTTCCTCTTACTGAAACTTCTGTGGATGATGTATAATTGGCCACCAAACAATACATTATAAAGACATAATCAGTAGCCAATAATGCATCTTCCAAATTACAAGATAACAACTCCATAGCTCCAACAAAACATTTCTGATTGATACAAAGACGATGCAAGAAGTTTCAGTAAGCATAAAATGAGGAGATACAAGTCTCGGGAGAATGTGGACTTAAGTTTTAGTTTTATCGATATACCAGCTGAGACGGATGATTTGGGCATTCAAAACTTGTAGTCTCTAAATCTTCTGCTTCAAGACATGGCGCAACTGGACCTTCTGGCTCTCCATTCTTGCCTCCAACAGCTTTGATTTTAAACTGTGCTTGTGAGAATTCCGCGGCCATTCAATGCACCCCTTCATCCCTCGTGTTATTTGTGGATTGGTTGAGTCGGGTGAGCTCCATTGTCCAGCAAGGTCTGAGGGGCTAAATCCACTTTTACTCGAACCATGATCTGGAGAAAGAACAGCGCAATTTGATAGCCTCCCATTTGATAGTCTCCCATTCATTCCTTCTACTGATATCTTTTTGTAATTGTCTCCATTCGATTTCCAAAGCCTAGATATAGATGACACCTTCTTAAGCTGCCGACCTGGCCCTGAACATACTTCACTTATCTCTGTAATTGGTGTACCATCACCTCTTGAGACATTGCTATACTTCCTGTTGGTAGAAGAGATGCTTCCTTCAGGGGAATAACTAGAGCCTTGTTCATCGAGATGGCTCACTGTTTCCCATTCACTTCCCTCTTCCTCTAAATCATCGGTTTGATTGACATATGCGTGAGAATGTCTGTGGAAGTTGTCTTTATTGTATACACCACCATCAGGACTGTATGCAGGACACGGCTCAATCTCCCTGTCATTATTTTCAATAAAATTAACATCCTCAAACATAGCATCATCTGGGTTTGGAGGTTCATAAGTGAATTCCGTGATATCACGAATATCCACTGAAGCAGCTGCATGTTGAAGCTGCTCAGCTCTTTTGATCACTTCCTCGTCGGGGTTCATACCTCTAGAACTTAGAAAAGACTCTAGCTCTGCAATTAGTCTATTCATCTGGGAATACTTCTCTTCTAGTGTCACCTTAGCATCAACTAGCTTCATCTGAACCCGTTCCTCACGCCAAACCTCAGCCATCTGCAACATCTTTCTTTCTTCATCTACTTCCTCTCTTAGTGTCTGAGATTCTCTCTTCAATACCTCGACTTCAGCCTTGTCTTCTCCAATTTCCTTGGCTAATTCTTCACACACTTCCTCTATCAACTCTCTACCTTTCCTTTCTTTTTCGTAATCTTGCAAGTAGCGCTTTGCTGATAACTTGGTATCAGCCAACTCATTAACTAACTTGGAGTTAACTATTTCCAGCCTCTGTCGGTTTTTCCTCTCTCTTGACAAGTCAGCTTTCATATCATCGATAATTGCACGAATTTTTTCGTGTTCTCGGCTTCGCCATGCTGTCTTCTCTTCGCTAAGTTTTCTCAGAAACTGCTCGAGTTTCTTTTTTGATGACCGCCGCTCCATCTCAAGCTGATAAATTCGGGAGCGAGCCTGCTCTAATTCACCCTCAAGCTTAGAAATCATTGCAGCATTCTTCGACTGTTTATCAGGAACCTTCTGATGGCCGTAAATCTCCTTTATTTCCTCAGCTATTTGCCAGCCAATTGGATCCCACTTTGTTGCCCCCTCCATAGCTGAGTTTGAATATTGAAATGACGGTTCTAGCTACAGAATATAGAGGTAACCCTTTTGTTAGACGAGCAAGTACGGAAACAATGAGACAGCAATGGTAAAATAGTACCATGAATAAACTAAATAATAAGAGTTTTTGATACTCAAAAAACAACTTTCATTAACTTCCGATAACTCTAGGATTTCCCTAATACAAGGGAAGTCCCTTTTCCTGCGCCTATTACATTGTTTAGGACTATTACACCAACTTTAGGACTTACATAAAGGAGCTTAGATAGTTAAGAAAACATTGAGAAAGCACCTACATACCTTGTGAAAAAAACCATTTCTTGGACCGGAGACAGATCGAGGACTCTGCACTGTATCATTAATGTGAGAATCATTCTGTTCACTGTGATGATGATGACCGTAAAAGGGCACATCAACATGACCAGCCTGGAGGAAGGAAAGGAAAATTGAAGTTGAAAAAAGTTGCTTAACTTAGGATCTAGAATAATACAGCACTAGTCGAAGTTGCCCTTCGCTCTAAGGTCATAAAAGTATGAACATCCTAAAATCACAGGGCCTGACAAAATTAAACTACCAACATAAGAAAATGAAGAAGTAAAAGCAAGAAGAAGTGAAGCTGCTCATAATTATACCAATGGGACCAGAAAACAATCTCAACTGGGAAGATTAAAATAGATTATAGAGATGAAACTTAAACTTCAATCCTAAAGTTTCTAATCATGCATTCATAATTGCTTTGCCAAAATCTTTTTAAGGAAATGCCAAAGTCAATGTAATTAAAGCAAGTAACCAAGTGATCTCAAACTAGTTGAGGTCAGCTACATGAATCCTCTATATAATATCAATTCAGCTCTATTCAAAAAGCATTAGAATCATTTCAATTCCAAATTCACTTTGACATTTAACATACAAATGACCAAAACTAGAGAGGAAAAGAAAAACCCTAAAGAAAATGAACTACCTGAAATGCTAACTTTTGAGGTGGGATATTGGGAACTTCTTGCAACTGAAGCCTCCATAATCCAGCAGCTAACTTCCTAGCAGAAACCAAGGTTTTAACTTTCCGGCCAGATTTCCTACCAAGCTCCACCGTGGACTCGTCGGCGTCCCAGGTACAAGGAGCATTGTCATTTACATCCTCGTTATATTTCCAACGTAGTAAAGGGGTCTCAGGTCTGCTCTTTTTCCCACCAGCAATATCTCTTTTTAACCTCACTCCGGTGCCGGAGTTCTTGGTTTTCCGGCGAGGCGGTTTACGAGAGCAAAAGGGTTTGTGTAAAAGATCTGAATCAGGTAAAGGGTTCACTAATTTGGATGATGTAATTGCTGGAAGCTCATCTTTGTTAGCAGTGACCTTCATCTTTGATGCACAGATTTAGCCATTACTCAGCTCTTTTGGTTTATTGCCTTTTCTGGGAGTTAGTGACATAGATGGGTTGAGTATTAGAGTTGAGGGGGCTAGGGGACTCGTAATATGGGGGGCCCGGGTGGTGAGGTTTGAGGAGGGGGTGGGTGTTCTGTGATCTCTTTTGGTTTTGAGGCGAAGGAAGAGAGAAAAGCAGAGTGCAGTGTGTGTGTGTGTGTGATTTATACGTATAAGTAGATTATTTGTACGGTCAACGTTTCTCATTAACAATAAATCTTTCTTTTTTTCTTCCATTATGTCTGGTAATCGCATTAGATACTCACATTAAAGTCTCCATTAGTCCAAAATTCGTGCAGGTAAGATCCATTCAAGAAAATGTACTTCTTACTAGAACATTTTCATTTTCAAGTTCCAAAATTGATGAGCTCTAATTAATGATAGAAAACTCATATTTATCCCAGTATAATATTTAGTGGTAATTAATAAATCTTGGATTGCCATAAAGCGCACAGTGAAAGGTTAACTTATATTACAGGGGTGTATGTAGTAGTTTTGGCCAAAAACGGCGTCCGTTGGTTCTTAACTGGAAGGAGGCAGTTAAAAAATAGTATAGTTAGACTGGAGTGCCAGGCTGCCGTTAGGCATGGTCCCACGGCCCTCTCCAGCGGGAGCGCGTTATGACTTTGCCGCTGCAATTTTCTTTTCCTATTTTATTAAGTTGAAGTGTTAATGATATTCTCACACGGTTTAGCAATTTTAGCTTATGTTTGCACTTAATAGAGGTCTGCATCTTAATTATCCAGATCTCAGATATTAAGTGTGTTTGTTTTTAAAGTCTGAATCTTAATTATTCAGATATTAATCATTAAGTGTGTTTGTTTCTTTTTTAATTCATAACCACTTAATGCATCTGAATAGGTCTGTATGATTAAGATCTATAATAGAGATTTAATTTCATTGAGATGCTATCACATATTCATTATTAGATGCCGACATCGCCTACCTATCAACTACCATCATGCCACCACCATCATGCCACCACCATCATACTCAACCACCACCACCACCACCGTGCCACCATCATCCTCAATCATAGTCGTCACCATTATCGATAATCACCACCCACTATCCCCACGACTCCGACCACCATATATCATTTTCACCCACAATCAACGCTCATCCACCTGAACTACCACAACTGACCACCCCATCACCATCAACAACCACAGTCGGCATTGCTCATCATTATAACATACCATCACCCACCCATCACCGTCCTTAGTCACAACTACTACCACCACCCGCCATTATTAACTATCACCACCCACCACCACAATCCTCAATCATTATCGCCACCACTACCAATCACTACTACCTACTAGCATGAACCACCGTCATCAACCAAAACTACCCTAACCATCGCCTCTAGTCGGCATTCACCCATTAGCCATCACCACCAACAACTATCATATTTTAAAAAACTATATATTTTATTGATAGAATATTAGATTAGTTAGTATTTCATTTGAATTTTATGTTTATTAATTTTCAAATAAAGATAAATTTTATACATTCAGATGTTAAAAATTAAATAGTCTTAATTATTTCTATTCAGATCTTAATACACATCTTAATATATTTAGATGTGTATTCAGATTCAGATGTCTTAATCTTAATACACATCTTGATATTCAGATGTGTATTCAGATTCAAACGTCTTAATCTTAAAAAAACAAATGAGGCCTTAATGAACCTTGCAGTATTTTACTTAGTCACAAATGTATAAATATGTAGCCAAATATCAATAAGCTCATATTCGGGAAAAAAAATCATTTTTTTGATACTCTAGATCTTTAGGCGAAAAATATATATGAGTTCCCATTTTCCCTTTTTCCTCAAGTTTATGCATAACTATCCCAACTACAAAATGCAAAAAACAAATGCGAGAAACCTAAAATCCCATATTCTTTAATGCTAATTCTATTAAAATTCGAATATGATTTGTGAGAAATTTGGAGTGAGTATTGTTTGAACTTATTAGAAATGATCTAAGTACGTTGTATACAAAGTTTAAAGGTTATTTGATGGAGATTTGGACTAATTTGAATAAGCATTGCAAGTGATAAAATCGTACAAAAAATTCGTCAGATATACTTATACACTTTTATATAATGTTATACACTCTTGTACAAATAGGTACATTATGTATATTGTTGAATAAAAGTGTATAAAGATGTATAAACACAATAGTAAAAATATTCGTGATACATTATGTATATAGGTGCATAAGAACAAAATACAAGAAATTCACAAAACACATGTACATAATATATCAACCTTGCATGCAATAGTGTATAAGAGATGTTTATACACTATATATGCAATACATATACTATTATACAAATGAATCCTATCAATGGAGCTTCACAGTTTCTTCTTCTTCCTTGAGCATCTTCTGAAATTTAACTCAAATCTAACGTAATTCTACTCTAAATCACTTCAAACTTAAGTTTTGAACTCCTCTTGATGATCTCACTCAATTGAGACTATACCAAATCCAAACAACTAACAAATCGAAAAATTCAATTGTTGAAATCGAAGCTTCGAACAACCTAGACTTTTATTTTTCAAGTTTTTAATCAACCATTGGGATTAATTATATTTGAAACGAGGATAAGACTAAGACAATGCCAACACCTTCTTTCTAAGTTAATGATCCAACAAACTACCAAGTGAACTTCTTTAGTGCATGACAATAAACACGCAGTTCTCTCTATTCCAATGAAGGAAGTAATCTTCATATGACTCAAAAAAACTAAATCTTTTACATATTGTTTTTTTTTCTTCATCCAAGTAGTGGCTATCAGCTTTGAACATGGAAGGAGAATAATAATGGTAGAGAAATTTATGGGTGCAAAATCATGACAAGGGGAGAAAACGAACGAAGAAAGAAAAAGAACAATTAAAAGGGGTGGGATAACGGGTGAAAAGTTTGGGGGAAGTGAACAGATAGCCATTCTCAGGGATGTTATATAGAGATTTGTCAGTATTGATTTTGTCTTGAATTTTAAACTAAAATTTTCAACTTCATGAGAATTCAGGAACTTTTGTCATGAAAAGCTGAAATTCAGAACGCACTAGCTAATTCCTAAATACCAGCCCTTTAAAATGAGTATCTGGTGTTATTTTTATGTAATTTTCGGGTTATATACAATGTGGGCCACATCAAATAAGGGTTTCAAATGTGGACCATTTTCTGATGAAATATTGGGCCAAGTGATAATGCGTATAATTCTCCCTAGCTTAATTAGCTTCAAGTAAAAGTTAAGTAGCTAATCTTATCAGTTGGTGTAATATAAGCGTAGTTTCGTAAGCATGGGTGGATCTACTCAAGTAATTAAATGATCATTGTGATCGCTCCGATCAAATTTTAGATATGTATAAAAGAAATTTAAAGCTTTTAGTTGTGTTAGTTGTATCTTCTTTGAACTGTATATTAGTAGTTGTGTTAGCTTTCTTCATGTTTATGCTCTTTTGGTAAAGTGATATTAGAACTCTCTTACAAGTTAGTTTATAAATAAACGGGAAGATAATTCTTTAAACTGACGAATGTATATTATATGTATAAATCATATATAATATTTCTTCGTTTCAAAAAGCCTAAACTTATTACTATCTGAAGAATTAAATAATACTTTTTACCATATTTTTGCAAATAGTTTTTTTGAATATTTTGAATTGTGATTTATAGTATTTTTATGCAATTTTTATTTAAAAACCCGTAAATAAATTATGTCCGAATTCACACCAATAATTATTCAATGATTCAAATAAATATGTATATATCCGTCAATATATAATTTATATTTATCTATATCTATACTATATTAAAAGCACGAAGGCCCTTAGCGAAATATCGTTCACCTTTTTTACCCTTAAAAATTTAATTTTACACTGGACAAAATAGTAATTTAATTATTTTTTTAATATTTAGGAATAGTTTTAATTCATTCCCTAATATTTAGGACTCCAAAATCAATTAAAGATTGTGTACCAAATCCTTCCATATTTGAGCTATATAATATAACATGTATGTAAAAAAAAAACAATTAAAGATTGTGTACCAAATCCTTCCTTATTTGAGCTATATAATATAACATATATGTAAAAAAAAAATAGCTTCGGAAAAACACAATATTTTGTACGCTTCGTGTGCATGTAAAAACCTTTGATGGAATACTTTCAATTCCTAAAGTTATATTAGGAAAAGTATGAGCACTTTGGAATCCTTTTAGCAATAGGAGTTTTTTTTTAAACATTAACCAATTAAATTTTCTATAAATATTTTAGGCAAAAGTTTCGTTAAGTATTCATATATATTAGGTTATATATATATATATATATATATTAGGTTATACAATCAAACCTCTCTCTAACATCATCCTTATATAACAGTCATTCACTATAAAAGCTGAGTTATTCTCGGAACCGAATATTATATTATGTTATATTATATGTCCTCTATAACGGCACTTCACTATAGCAGCCAAAAAATTTCGGAACAAATGAGGCTATTATGGAGAGGTTTGACTGTAATCCATTACATTCAGTCCTTTTACTTATGAGTTTTTTGTAATATACGTTTGGCTAAAAGAAAGGGAGGACGAGGGTGTGAATCGGAAAAAGAAAAAAAACCATGTACCAAATTATTTCTCTTAGATAAAATATATAAAATTTATTTCTATTATATTGCACGGCCATAAAATAGTAAATGTCGGTCATCTTCTACCCTTAAAAAATTAACTTTTACAATGGACAAATTTGTAACTTTGGTTAGTTTCCTAATGTTTAGGATTTTGAAATCAACTAAATTTTTTATATTAAATCTTTTCATATTAAAATAGGTAGGAAGTACTAATATTTAGGAATTTAAAATCAATAAATATTTTACCTTATGTAAATTGTACTAATAGACAATACATCCTTTGTGCAATACGTATAAAATCAAGATGAGAATGATGGAGACTTCAATTAATTACTAATTCAAAATTAAAAAATGGAGACATAAATAACATACATTAAATTAAAATTATTTAATACAGTAACTTCTAAGTAAAATTATTTCAATGTAGAATAATTAAATATGTATTTTAAGTATTCTTATTTAATCATATAAAGTAATTAATTCATGTTCAATTAAGCACCCAAAATAATTATTCAATATCATATTTAAGAATAAAAAAAATTATACAAGCCTAAATTCATCTATATCTATACTATAAAGTCCCTATCGAAATATCGTTCGCCTTTTTTTATCCTTTAAAATTTAATTTCACATCAGACAAAATAGTCATTTAATTATTTTTCGAATATTTAGGACTTCAAAATCAACTAAAAATTTATTTAAGAAGATCTTAATATTAGGTCTTCAAATTGAATTAAAATTTACTTTATTATTATTTTTCCTTATTTGACTAGTTTTTATAAATATTCTTTTGGAGTTTAGTACGTGACCATTAAAGTTTTTTTAATTCTTAGCCTCCATGGTATATAATAGTATTTGTTTCCTTCAAATTGCCAATAATTGATTGCCTAAAATATGGAACATCCATCAGCAATGTATATTGGCTTTTTCCTGTTAAATTTTTAAGAGTTTTGATTAATCTTAACTTTAAATTTCTAGAAGTCTGAACTAATATGGTGTTAATTTAGAAATAAATTAAGCTACCACCATACTATGTGAATGTGCAACTATAGTTAATATTTTAAACCTAAGTTAAATTAATGTATTTGGAACTCTTGAAATAACTATAAATTTGTCATCCCCTCACCCTTTGATAATTTTGAAAAATTGACCTCAACATTGTGAACTCTTGAAATTTCAAAATTGTTATTAGCAGAGTACATCCGGAGTGAGTTTAGGATGGTATTTACTATTGCATGAAGTAAATTTAGACTTAAATCAATAAGAATCCAGACAACTTTTTTTTACACAAGAAGAGGTTCATTTGGCTATAATTTTGATTAACTTTGAATGAAGAACTATTTTTTTGTATAACGACATTATGAACGTAACGTTTACAAAGAGATGTTGGATGAGATATAACAACATAGCATATTTGTATCTAATATAAAAAAATATTTATAGCTATAAATACTATAGAATTTATTACACTAACTTCACTCGAAAAATGTTGAATTCAGCTATATATATTATCAATGTGGTAATATCTTTTTCATCATTTAAATATATATTGCGTTTAGTTTTAACTCCATTGCTATTTTTTAATAATTTGTATACGTTTTATATTGATTAACGTGATACACAAAAACTAGTTGGCTAAAATACATAAATAAAAAAATGAGATTGACTATTTGTGTATGGACCCTAAATAGAGGTCTTGCAGCAGGTTCAGATTACGCGCCGTGATGCGCTGCTAAAAAGGGAGCTTACTAATTAATGGATTTTGAGTCTAACAGGAGGGTGAGGGCATGACGGCCCGCGAATGTGGGTGCGTAGTACACTTCCAAAGATTGGTTGCATTATTTAGTTGCAGGGGAAAAAGGTATCCGAGGGAATTAGCACGTGCACTCCATGTTCCCTCTTGGGGTGCTCTACCACTCCTAAATATATCCCTTTTTTTGCCTTTTCAATTGTATTGGAAAAAAGATCTAATTGTTCGATACTCCCTCCGATCCACAATAAGTGATCAATTTACTTTTGATACGTCAATTATAAATTCTATACAAAAATACCTAATATGACCAAACTATCCTTAATTAAATATTTAATGTGAGGAGTAAGAAAACTTTTTAGGAATATGTACATAAAGGTAATTTTGTAAAAATAAATTGAATTCTTTCTTGGTTATATAAATGGACACTTATTTTGGACTAAAATAAAAAAACAAATTTGTCACTTATTGTGGACCGGAGGGAGTAGTATTATAGAGGTCACTAATAGCCTATTTGGCCAAGCTTCTCCAAACCTATAAGTATTTTAATTTTTTTTTAAATATTTTTTTTTCAAAAGTTGAAGTGTTTAAGCTTTTGGAAGAAAAAAATATTTTTGAGGAGATACAGAAGTAGAAAAAGTAGTTTTTCCCCAAAAGTACTTTTTTAAATGCACTTTTGAAAAAAATACACTTACAAATATTTTTAAAAGTTTGGCCAAATATTAGTTGCTACTCAGAAGTGTTTTTCAAATTAATTAACCAAACATAAATTATTTCTCATTAAAAGTACTTTTGAAAAAAAGTATTTCTCAAAATAAGTTGATTTTAGAAACTCGACCTAACAAGCTAAAAGATATGTACTCTTGTCATTGCATTTAATATCTTTTATCTTGATTATTGACTTGTTTTAATGATGAAATGTTATTGTTCGTTAATCACTGGGATATAGTTATAGAGAAAATAATGATTAAGATGTTATAGCTCGAAGCATCCAAGGAAGGTAGAATCAGACGTTGATCCAAAATTTTCACGCGACGGACATCATTATTCTGCTTAATTGATGCCCCTAAAGGTTTTTAATGTTTGGGGTATCAAGTTATTTATATACTTATATTTAAAATATACACACATACACACAAGATTTCTTTCGAAGTTAAAGGAATCCTACAAAATCTCAATGTTATACATAGGTCCATCACGGACTTCAAATTCTGATAGAGGCAAAAAAAAAAAGAAGTCACTAGATGATTTTTTATCTCGTGTATCAAAATCTAAGTGGACAGAGGCAGTAAATATTTATGGTAGAGTAACGTAACGAATTCCTGATCCATTGGTCAGGTGCCTACATGTTAGTCTAAACACTAGAATTACAAATTGGGATATAATACTAGTAGAAATCACAAATTGCGAATTTGGTCAAATTCTGAGCTAGTAGCGATCATGCGGGGAAAGAAACTAAAGACTTGGATCTGAGTACTGTCCACTTCTTTATCCCTTATATATTAGATCCTACAAAAGGAATATGCCCTTTATCAATGCAGAAAAATGAGATGATGAAGTTCTCGTTCTTTATTTATTTGTTTATTATAATTTTTATTAGCTTGGCAATGGAAGGAAATTAAACCTATTTTTATAACGATAAGCAGAAATGCGTTCTGCCAAAATGAGTCTATTACTCAAATGGTCACTCAACTATCCCAAATTATCTCCTAAAGTCACTTTACTTTCCTTTATAACAACAAAGTCACTGAACTATGCCTATTGCACTTAGAAGGTCACTTAACTAGATTTTCCAAATTTTGGATTGCCAAATACCTATTTTACCCTCTATATTATAAATATTTATCTCCTTTTTATTTTTTTAAAACTTTTTAATATTATGATTTTTTCTTTTTAATTTATATTATGGACTTACCTATAGAATAAATAAATATTATTAATAAATTAAAAAAAATAGAAAGTATTTAAGCATATATAATGCTGGAATAGCAAAATAATGAGCATAGTAAAAGAAATTAATTAGAATAATTTGCTAGTAATAATAATTTTTGTATTAACAATAAAAATTCAAAAATTTATTTCCACAATTCAGAATGAAAGAAAATAAAGGTTGTAAAATATATATCTCATGCACGTAATATAAAAATAATTATTTAAATAAAAGTATTTTTATAATATATATATTATATATTCTTAAAAATTATGCTCAATTATATTATATATATTCCATGCAGGACTTAACATAGCATATTTTACCCTATAAAAATAGTCCCCCTGCTTTCCGGTGATATAACTTTGTGTCGTATGCCAAAAATTGAAAAATCTAGTTGAGTGACCTTGTAAGTGCAATTGACATAGTTCAGTGACTTTGTTGTTACAAACGAAAGAAAAATGACTTTAAGAGATAATTTGGGATAATTGAGTGATCATTTGAGTAATTGAATCTGCCAAAATCTATTACAGTTGCATTATTGCCAAAAACTAAAAGACTACTCAATGTGATCTCAACAAATTACAGCCCTATGATTACGGTTTACTAGAAGTATATTAATATGGTTCTATTTCTCAGAATTGTTTGTTTATTTCTTACTCCAAAGTCTCGATATGTTAAGTCTCATTGATCTTACATGAAGTCTTTCAACGCGTACCATATGTAGGATATAGTTTTCCAAGTACCAATGTGTTCTTAATATACATTTAACATCATAATAAAGTTGGAATCATACTTGACAAAGACCACACCTTCTAAAAATTAAATATAAAGCATGCTACAAAAGATAGTGTTCCTCCCTTTGTTTACTATATGGCTCCAATTAATGAGAGACAATTTAGTAAATGTAATTTTTTTATAAGAATATTTTTGTCTTGAATTTTTTTCTTCTTCTTTTACTTCTTAGAAGAAGCAGAAAATTATAGCTTCTTCCCAACAATAGAATACTGCTGCTCAAAAGCTCTTTTAATCCAAACACCTTCGGGGCCGGCTCCAAGCCTAAGCCACTAAGGAAATGGCCTTAGGCCCCAAAGAAGTGAGGGTCTCATTTTTTTGATAGTGAGTTTTATTGTTGAATTTTTTAAAAAATAATGAATGTTTTTGTTTACCGTGAAAATAGTAACAACAATTAAATTTATAAATGAGACTCCAAAAATACGTGATCTATTCCCGAGCTAGTTGTTAAAGCAGTTAATGCTAAGAGCGTGAAGTATAAATATAAAATGCGAGTTAACGCGAGGCAGTGATCAAACCAAAGGGGCATGTTGCCCGAGCTCGGAGATGGTCGATGGGACATCGGAGTCGGCGTTGGTATCGATCTCGGACTATCGGGGATGGCCGGGGATGAGATAATAGTTAGAGGTATGATTAAGCAAGGCTCTATATTGCCACTACTAAACGATACGGTAAAGAACAAGTAAGAAAATAACAAATACGAAGGAGGTCTCGAGCCTGCGAGGATGAACCACTTAGAAGAAAAGAGAGAGAGATAGATATTATTTCACTTGTGGAGAAATGGAGCAACATCAGCCCTTTACAAGGTGGTGCGAGTCCCCTTTATATAGGAAGGGAGACTCTGCTATAAGTATGTGTGGGTCAGTTACAAAGTACGGTGATGAGATGGCTTGGCATGATGCTTCAGCATAGACTCTAGATAGACCAGGCCTGTTAGATGTAGCCATGTGCCTAGAAGGCTTCCCCTCTGTCCTGGCTTCGTTCTTCGTCTTTTCCGAATCGGGCTTCGACGAGTCCCGAGGTTGAGGATTCGGTTGCAAACCCCTGCCCTCGAAGTCCCGGGTCATGCTCCCGAAATGTCTTGTCGGCGAGAAATTAAGTCTTCTGATTTCGCCGCGTACATATAGTCTCCGCATTTCCCATAACGAAGTGATGGGAAATGATTCTGACACTTGACTCCTCGAGCTTCTTTCGGCGATGCCACAACGATGATACGACCCCTAGCTCATGCTTTTCGACCTCATTCATTGCACTCCTTAATTTTTGCTTCCCAAGGTATAGGTACCGCCGTCGGTTTAGCTTTTTATAGATGCATTAACTGTGCCCGTCGGTTAGTCTTCCAAAGCATAGATGACCGTGTCGTAATCCCCTATAAATGAGGGATGCCTTGGCTCTGTTTCTCCTATCTCAATGCTTCAGTTGGCCTGCTTGCTGTTTCCTTCCTCTTATTTTCTTCCACCCTTGAACATCATGTTACGTGCTTATGACTTTAAGACCGTTTGGAGGAATTCCCTCAGACTGCATTGTGGCTCCCTGCCGGGGTCTCCCTTCGTCAAACATAAGCTTGTTGTCCCGCTGTTGCTATGGTCGACGGTATGCTGGCCCTTATTGCTACTACTGACCCGAGGTGATGGAGGACCGGGAGTCGGCTTCCTTTTTATGTAGACAGCCGTTCAGATTATGCACTGCTGCTCACTCTCTTACCCAGGCCTGGTGCGACACTTCATCCCTACGGTTTTCCTTTCCCAAGGGATAAAGTGGCGCCACTAGCCGTTAAGGCTGGGGCCCGCCGAATTATTAACCTTTGGTTTCGGCGGGCCATGTCTCTTTTCTTTGCCTCCTCTGCGTCCCTTCCTTTTCCTCTTCTTCATCTTCTCCGGCGGGGATCCCTTGGGGGATTGAGCTGGGAACCTATGGGAGGTGGAGATCGAAGGAGTCACCCTCGAGGACACGTGCTCGAGCGTGCGGCGCCCGAGGCTGCTAGTACCGTAGATAGATCCTCGAGGGAAGACCGGTCGTCCGGGTTTCATCTCATGTGCATCCTTCCGTTCCTTCGCTTTAGGTATAGACTCCTGCAGGCTTTTGTAATTGTATGTAACGGCCCCTTCAGGGCTGCTTGTACGCAAATTTTTATGAATAAGAATATACTTTGTTGATTTCTACCTTCCTTACTTTGCTTTGCTTCTATATGCTCCCATGCCCTTCGAGGCCCCTCGAATGCCTTCCTTTGTTTGTTGACCGCTGATATCCGACTTGAGCGCGGGCACTCATTCTGATCTTGTGTTGATCGACACGACTTTTCTCCGACCCCTCATCGCACTTCAGACTGATCTTGGATTGATTCCGATAGCTCCAGGCTACCGAGGCCCTTCGAATTATTTGGAGATCATGCGTCGAATTCCGGGGCCTTCGGGGATGTTACCCCGGACGAAGGTCATCTCTGGGTACCCGGGGGTCCCTATTGACCTTGATGTAGATAATCCTTTTAGGATGAATATGGTTGACTTCCACTGGGGAGTTTTACTCGTATTTGGACGCTTCCTCGGACCTTCATGGAGCTTTCGTGATCGGAGCTTCCCGCGTTTACTCCTCTTTTCAGGAAGAGGGGATAACGAGACTAGGTGCTTGCCTTGCGTTGAGTGTCGGCGTTTTAAAGTTTACAAAGGTCTGACTTCTTTGGGCCGGGTTTTTTGACATAGAGTGCTGCTCCGAGCATGGATATAATACGAACGACCCCTTGAGTCTTGACTCCTCGTTGGGGGATGCTCTCTGGATCGGATATCGACCTATCAATCTGTATCGAGGCTATTGGCTTTCCAGGACTTACCTCGGGCATGCGAATCATCGCTGCTTCTCGCTTATATGTGATTGCTACCTACTCCGCTCTACTAAAAAGTAGGAAGAGAGGGTCGCAATAGCTTTTACCCGATTTGTGGGTCGGGATCGATTTCCACATGGAGCTAGGAATGGAGTCGAGTATCTATTTAGATTGGGATTGTGTAGTTATTCCAAATATCGCTTCCAATCATTTTGTGTTTTCCTTTAACAAACTACTATTATCAACTACTAATTATAAATGCAACTAGACTATGCTAAACGAAAATTGCTAAGAGTTGTATCTAATGGGTAGAAAGGCACTAGGGTAGTGACTTTTACCTAGGTAGCTAATTGATGGGTAATTGCTTCTAAGGCATGATTGACATGATTGGAGAAATATGCTATAACCGTTGCACGATTTTACCCACTCTCACACCTCTCGGCAGAGAGAGTGATTTTGTCCAATTGACTTTCTCAAGATCAAATGGGTAGGCAAATTTGCTCAAGCAACTAGGGTTCAAGTCGGCTAATTACTCTCTCGAGGTTTAACCCTTTAATTGGGACTATCAATTCTCTTGAGTCCATCCCAATTCCTTACTGGGTCAATTTTGGAGACTTATGCTCTCTTTCTCAAGAAAAGCCCAGTCAACTTAGCATAAACCAGTGTTTGCAACCACCAATTCATAAACTAAACGATAAAATTGACCCAAATAACAAACACCCATAGTCAATCTACCCCTAAATCACAACACCCATCAATTACCCATACTAGAGTTGAGCCACAACCCTATCTAATGGGTTTAGCTACTCATGCTTGAAGAGAAAAATAGAGAAATAGATGAAGACGAAGACATATTAATTAAACACTAAAGTAAATACAGAGATTCTATCGTTAAAGCTAAACTAAAAAGCCTAAAATGGCTGCAATATGGCTTCTCACGAGCGCAGCTGAGTTCTAATAATAGCTGATACCCTAAAAATGGAAAAAGGTTCTATTTATACAAAGCTGGAAAAATTGGACAAAAATGCCCCTGCGGGGCCAGTGCGGATTGCACAAAATGGACTGCGACCGCACTAGGCTTTTGACTCTTCAATTTTATCTCTCTGAACTCAGGCTCCGCGGATCGCGCAAAATGGACCGCGGCCGCAGAGTCTTCTAATGCGGTCCGCACAAATATGACCGCGGACCATGCAGCTCGAGCCTTGGCAATTTTCATCTCTCTAATCTTCGCCTCTGCGGACCGCACATAATGGTAGTGCGGCCGCGGAGCCTTCAGTGCGGACCACACAATTTCCACTGCGGCCGTACTGTTTTAACACTTGATTTGCCAGTTCTCTGAATCACCCTAGTGCGGACCGCACAAAGTGTAGTGCGGCCGTACTAGGCCTGTTTGTCCTGAGTTTGCCTTGTCTTTGGTACTTGTGCAGGTTTCACTCATTTTGAGCCGATCTTCGATATCTTGTCACTTTGTCGATCAAACCTGCAATCAAGCACAACTTATGAGCCTTTTGGGACTATTTTGTAACAATTTATACTCAAAGCGTAAGCAAGAAAAAGCATGAAACACGTTAAAATCCCTAGTTATCAATATGTGGGGTGGCTTCCTCTCCCTAGCAAGACTTCACTACTTTTAGATAGTTGCCTTTCTGCTTTGGCACGAGATAGTTCATCTTTCTAGGCACAAAAAACGTTGGCGCGCGCCCTTTCCTTGACCAGTTAGTTTCACCATAGTCATGGGAACCACTTCGGGGCTGATTCAGCAGGTGACGGGGGGCGCTACTCCTGGTGCTCTGGAACCGAGGGACTTCGTTCTAGAGATGGCGTCCTTGATAAGAGAGGAACACTTAGAGATGGCGAGGAGGTACTGCGGCTGGAGCGAGGGGGTGACACTACTGGCGCTTGCCCCAGATGAGGGCATAGCGAACTGCACTGATGGGTTCTTGAGCGTATACCTATACACTTTCGCATTTGGCCCCCTTGACAGGGTTGTGCTTGATTTTTGCTTGAAGTATCGAGTCACTCTGGCACGGATCCTTCCATCATTTTGGCGAACGGCGCTGATGATGAGATTCTTCGCGGAGAAGGTTGGGCTTGAATTCACGCTTGACCACCTTGTTAGGCTATATCGTCCCTTTCATCTTCGAGGCTTGCTAACTCTGAGGTGTCGTTCATCCACTCCCTTCGTTGTTGACGATGAGGACGGTGGGGATCGAGAGTGGGCTAGTTGGTTTATCCAGGCTCAGACGCCCGATATCATCCCTTTGGAATTTTTGCCATTTCCCGAAGGGTGGAATTATTCATGTGAGTGCGGCGTTTTGGCGCTTTTTCAGATTCCGCACGTAGCGAAAATCAACTGAATGATAATGTTGTTTCCCTTGCTACAGCGACTTTGTGGATGCCGTGTGAGGTTCATGACCTACCCGACTGGGTCCGGAGGCTGGTGACCTATGTCACACCTCTTTTTTCGCCCGCGCCGCCTCAAAGGGGCGCGGGAGGGAGTTTTTACAATTAAAGGACAATCGAAACGGGATTTTATTTAAAGATTCAGAGTCGCCACTTGGGAGATTTGGGGTGTCCCGAGTCACCGGTTGAATCCCGAATCGAGGAAAAGAATGACTCTGTATTACAGTCCGCGCACCAGAAATCCGAGTAAGGAATTCTGTTAACCCGGGAGAAGGTGTTAGGCATTCCCGAGTTCCGTGGTTCTAGCACGGTCGCTCAACTGTCATCTTTGGCGTAAATTATCTGATTTTAACAATTATGAGTCTATGTGCAAATTTTAACTTTTAACTGCTTTTATCATAAACCATTTTTATCGAGAATTGCAACATCGTGAAAATATATCTCGAACCACGTCACATCAATGTACCCGTGATTACCGACATATTTCGACTATGTCAAGATTTGGATTTGGGTCACATAAATGTGCACCCGAGTTTGAGAAGATAAATTTAAAGGCGCGCCCTAAGCGACTAACGTAGTGTTGTTTTGGGCGAGGCCGTGAAATTTTTCTAAATGGCCCGTCCCGGAATCTAAGCAACTTCACAAACACGTATAGAGGGCCCCGCAGCTTGTGCATTTTTTGTTTGGCGAGGCTCGTCTCATTTTTATTTTAAAAGTCGTCCTATAGTGACTATGTTTTCTATTTCGTTTGTCTCTAAAGTAAATGAAGAAAAAGGTCCTACTTTATTTACATACTTACGAGTTATTATAGTTGAGTTTCGAACATGATTCGTTAAATCTAAAATGAACGTAGTAAGAGCAATCTATTTGACAGTTATGGGCCCATGTCCGACATATAAGGGTTAAAACCGAACCTGGGCAATACTACTTCAAATTGGACTTAGTTAATGGTTTCTATACATATTCATAATTTACCAAACTAAAAATGGTGTCATTTTGTTAACAAATTTCTACCAATTTAAAGTGATATTCTACTGGAATAAATGAACCTGAAAAATCTGATTTTTTTTATCCTAGACCACTTAGATGCTGAAATTAACCAATTGAACTTGTTCTTACGAAATTAGATAAGCAATTTGTTAACTGAAATAATTTAAACTATTGAATAATTGACCTATGGCCTGATGTGTATTTGGAACATGCTTTTAAACAAAATAGACTGAAATGACAAAACATTACTACTACATCATTAGTCTTTATTAACTAAAAGCATACAGAATGGGGGAATTTTACAACTAAATTACTATAGAATAGGCATGTCCAGTTATACATAAACAAACACCTACATGACTCTAATGAAAGAAAGGTATTCTAATGTACATACAAACAAATAGACAACTATAATGAATTTTAAAACTTCAACTCCTCATTTCTTTGTATTCATGCTTCAAGTTTTAGCATACAAGAACCAGTGTATCAAATTTGTGTACCTAGTATTTGGAAAGCAAAGATAAGAAGAGGAAGATCAGTGCAGAAAAACAGCAGTAGCATACACAGTAACACAGCAGTACAACAACAACCAGTAGACCAGTAGCCAACAATAACAGTAGCAGAAATCCCAGGAGCAGATTGAAAACAAGAGAATAACCCCAGCAACTCAATAGAACAGAGCTTGAAAAACCAGTATAAATCCCAGGAAATTCCAAATTCAAACCAAACAATACCACAAAGTAATTACAGTCAAAACAGAAGATAGGCAGGTGTAAGAAAATTGTCTTTCTGATCGTGAACCCTCAAAAAAGAAAGCAAACTCAAGCTCTTTAACGTAAGCTTAGCTCTTAAACATTTACTCTATTCCTCACTTAGTAAGATAACATAGCCTATATGCACTCTCCTCTTTAGTTCTGAAGTTAAACCTAATTTTCAGCTCTCTTTCCCCTCTCTTTAAAATTCTCTCCCTTCTCCTCTTTCAGTATTTTTTCTGGTTCCTCCTTTTTTAAACTCTGAATTTTTTTTTTTGTGTTCAAACCCCCCCCCTCTAAAGTTAAAACTCCTTCTATTTTATACTGCCCTTCCAACAGACCTGCCCTCTTATTTAGACCCCACCATTAATGCAAAAATCTGCATTATTTCCTACTTAAGATCCACTAGCACACTTTTTCCTACTTTCAGCCTTAAATCCCTCTTTGTTCCCCATTAACTCATTAAATTATTGACAATTAATACCCCATTAACAAAACACTATCATCAAAATATTATCCTAACTGTTTTATTCCCAAATCACCCCTGAAATCCCTTAATATTACTGCCCTATACCAATCTGTTCAAACTTAATAATTATCTAAAACTAATCTGATTAACAGCTACAACCAATTCCTAAATGATTCTTGACTCAACTTAAACTAATGAATCTGAAATTAAAAACTAAACCAGGCTGCAGATGAATCATAACTCATCACATTGAACTATCAAGGTCATGATTGGCAGAACTATGGGGAGCAAACCTGATACATTTCTAAATTAAACCTAAATATGAACAAAACCTACTGCAAATACACTGAAATAGCCACAGTTCACACAGGTTCTATTGCTACATGTCATGGCTTGAACCATTCAAAACTAAAAGACTAATTGACGACATTTAATTAATCGATTACACATGCCATAATATACCACAATTAACGACAAACAATCAGAAATAGGCTCACAAACAGGTGATTTCAGTGGTATTGACAAAAGCTGGGCTAACAGGAAACTAATTAATCGACGAAACTTATCAATCAATTACACAGCCTATAATGTATACTAAACAAACGAACAGAAATAATTTGACAAAATAAAAGGTCTGATTTGAGAAGAAGAGGAACAATAAAAATAAAATTAATACAATAACACAACTAAATAATAATAAACCAAAAGAACAAATAAAAGAGAGAAAATACCTCAGGGATTTTAAGAACAGAAATGACCCAGGATCAACTTGGCTTGACCTTTTTGAGGTCGAATGGACTTCAATCGAAGTGTTCTCAACTGAGAACACCTCAATTAAGGTCTATTAGACCCCAATCCCTCTTTTAATTGGACAGATTCCATAGTTTAGTTTTCTAGGATTCTTGAGGATCTGACTTGGGGTTCGAACAGTTTCGGTTTGATTCGAATCAAACCAATGATGATTTGCCGATTAGGATGGTCAGGGGGTGCTGTGGTGTAAATTTGGGTTGATTGGTGTAGGTTTCCGTTTGGCTCGAATCTTCAAATGAAGATTCGAGAAGCTCTGAGATGATTCGAGCCAAACGGTTTGAGGATTTGTGTTGGGGGTGGCTGCAAGGTCACAGGGTGTTAGTTTGTTGATTATCGGAGACGTTTGGGTTTTCAGGCCAACCTTCGATTTAAGATTCGAAGAGTTGGGACTTGATTCGAGGGGAGTTATGGTGATGGTTGGAAAGAAGAGGTCGAGGTGATTCAGGGGTGTTAAGGTGGTGGCCGGCGGCGTAGTTACCGCCGGGTTTCAGGCGAAGGGGAGATAGGGCGGCTAGGGTTTGGGGGGCATCGTCTCAGAGACGATGATGAACAGGAAGACGAGGGGGGGGGGGGTTTGGGTTAGGGGCTGGGTTAGAAATTGAATTTATATAGGGGTGGGGTGGTTTGATATCGGCCGTTCGATCAAGAGAGATCAATGACCTAGATCAATTCACTTAAAGGAACGACGTCATTTGGCTCAGCTGTGAGACTGGGTCGGTCTCAATTGAGAATGGGTCGGGTCATAAGACGTGTTGGTGACCGTAGGATTAAACGAGATGAACGGCTGGTTTCAATTTTCCTAAAACGGCGTCGTTTCAATTTAACCGGGGCTGAACTGGACCGTTTGATTGAGACAAATCAACGGCCCAGATTTGAGATGCAAAAACGGCGTCGTTTGGTTGGTCTGAAAGATCAGGGGACCTGGACTGGGTCATTTAAGTGTTTTGTGCTTGATTTTTGTCTTACAATTTCAGCCCAATCCAATTTATTTCGCACTTTTCAATCTTCTTCTTTTTCCTTTCATTTCCTAATTAACCCAAAATTCCTAAATTAATTTTGTAAAAATCAAAATTAACCCACACAAGATTAATTAGCCCTTAACAACTATCACACAAGTTAAAATATTTAATTAAAATAAAATCAACAAAATGCCACACTTTAAATGACAAAATAGACTAAATACATAATTTTGTGATTTTCTTCTTTTAAAACCAAATTATGGTTTAATTAATTCCTAAATGCCCAATTAAACCCGCAAAATTTAAATAAAATATTAAAAGGGATCTCACACGATATTAAATACTAATTGAAACAATAATCACACAATTATATGTTAAATGACAAAATTACAACAGATATATATTTTTTGTGATTTTCTTCTTTCACAAACCAAATGTTGTGCAGTTAATTCCTAATTGTAAAAAATAAAATCCTAAGTACACATGCAACATATTTTTGGTATTTTAATTAATCAAAACAAGATAAACATTCACAGATAAATTCATAAACAGTTATCCTAAAATGCCCTGCAAAATTCTAAAAATAAATTGTATGCCCAAGAAAATTTATTTTATTTTGATTTCTTTTGGAGTAGTTTTCGTGAAAGCAAAAATCACGTGCTGCTGCATGCTGTTGCTACTGCTTACCGATTTCCTTATTACCCCGTGCCAAAATAAAACAAGAAGTTAGACTAAGCTAGGAATCACAAAATCTTATCTATCTTCCCCTTGCTCTGGTTGTCTTGCTTTCTTGTCGGCTTGTGTTTCCTCTGGTGCTTTTCTTTCGAAAACTGCTGGGGATGACACTGGCCTTTTGCTTTTCTGAACATAAGTTTTATTATTCTGTTCTGTCTGCTGGGGACACTGCTTCCTACATTAAAGCTTGTTATGCTGGGGATTTTTGTTGTACCCCTCCTCATTACTGACTTTTGTTTGATCTTGAAATGTATTCCTCTATTCTGCCGGCGGGGACGCTTCTGACACCAACTTGACTTCTGAAAGATGACGCAACCTCCATTCTCCCGGCGGGCTCCTGACTTCAACAACTCCTTAAAAATAACACCTCCATTCTCCAGGCGGGCTCCTGACTTCTTCAACTCCTTAAAAATATCACCTCCATTCTCCAGGCGGGCTCCTGACTTCAACAACTTCTTAAATTTTAACACCTCTATTCTCCAGGTGGGCTCCTGACTTCTTCAACTTTCTCAAAATAATTCAGCCTCTATTCTCCAGGCGGGCTCCTGACTTCAACAATTTTCTCAAAAATAATTCAGCCTCCATTCTCCAGGCGGGCTCCTGACTTCTTCAACTTAAAAATATATCAACCTCCGTTCTACAGGCGGGCTCCTGACTTCAACAACTTCTTAAATTTTAACACCTCCATTTTCCAGGCGGGCTCCTGACTTCAACAACTTCTTAAATTTTAACACCTCCATTCTCCAGGCGGGCTCCTGACTTCAACAACTTCCTCAAAATAATTCAGCCTCCATTCTCCAGGCGGGCTCCTGACATTAACAATTTTCTCAAAATAATTCAGCCTTCATTCTCCAGGCGGGCTCCTGACTTCAACAACTTCTCAAAATAATTCAGCCTCCATTCTCCAGGCGGGCTCCTGAATTCAACAATTACTTAAAAATAATTCGGCCTCCATTCTCCAGGCGGGCTCCTGACTTCAACAACTTCCTAAATGTAACACCTCCATTCTCCAGGCGGGCTCCTGACTTCTTCAACTGCTTCCTTCCAAACTAGTGTTTTGTTCCTCTGAAAACTGCTGGGAATAACACCGATATTTTATTTCACAAATATGTCATCTTCCTTCTTCAAAGACTATTTCCTTTAAAGCTTAGTGCTTCCACTTCCCTGAAACCTGCCGGGAATAACACTGCTGGGGAATTATCTTCCTCCTTTTAACGATGGTGGGGATGATATTGATTCAAAGGTTATTGCTTTTACAACTTTGGGTTATCTTGCTTCTTCCAAGATTGCTCTTCTTTTAAAACTTGTATCTCCCTTCTTGTATACTGCTGGGGATTTTATTTTCTTCAAAACTTGTGTTATCTTCTCTCTTTCCCAAATGGCTATCTGATTTCAAGAAAATTTCGTAATGAGAGAAAATTTTCTGCCCCAATTTAATAATCTTTTTTGTGACCCTGTCTTCCTATGGTCAATAATATTTCCTTTCCCTGCTTTAAATCAAAGAAAAATTTGTTAGTTTAAAACGTGGTGAGTGGTTGTGCCACTTCTGCTGGGGATGGTTTTTCCCTTTTCTTTTTCCTTGCTTTGCTATAAAATTTGCTGGGGATGATACTGTTTGCTGCGGATGATATTTTTTGCCAGGGATGGTTTTTCTTTTCTCTTCTTTCCCCGCTCTGTGTTGTCCGACCATTGTGGAACTTGGTCGAGAATCTGTCGAAGTTGTTCCTGTATCTTGCAAATCTGCTAGGGATCCTCATAACCTTTTAACTGTTTCTTTTCCGTTTTTCTCCAACGTCCCTGGAAATTTGGTCCTCTTGGAATTTAGACCCATTCATCATTTGGTCTTGCGCCCAACTTCTTTTGCTTTGTCGCCTTATCTTTGGCCTGTCCTATTCGCATTTTGCTTTGCACCATTTTGGCAACTGGTAGTAAGCTCTGAAAATCCTTTTCAAAAACAAACTACTAGGGAGGTAAAGTCTTTAAACCAAGAAATGAAAAAAAAATGATGATTTCAAAAAATAGAAAAAGAAGAAGTCTTTCTGAACAAATGCTGGGGAAAAGGAAAGAAAAGAACTTACCTGAATGATATAACCGATCCCAACGATCATGTCACGCATTCCGGATTAATCATCCTAGTCTATTTGTATCAATCAACCCTTCAGACGACCTCATGTTGTTGGGGATAAACAAGCACTCAACTCTTTGCCAAATGCGGATCCTTTCCGCCAATCTTGTCTTGTTGCCTCATAGTGCCCTTCGAGGGGTTTTAACTAGTAAGACTCTCTCATTTCTCTCAACTCCCGTCGCCTCATGGTGCCTGTGAAGGTTTTCACCGATGAGACTCTCTCATTTTTTTTATTTTTCAACTGGGGATTGGAGTGTTGTCGATATGACTCTCTTTGCTGGGGATTCTTTCGGCTATCAATTCATTTCCAGCTTATGATCCTCTTCTTTGCTGGGGATCAGAGGGTTGTTCCCGACTTCCGTTTGCAATGACTTGGCACTTTTCGGATACTGATCGGGAGGTCTTTTTTGGACATCAATATGGGTTTTCGTGTCTGGCTAAAAGAAAAAGTTATCAAAAATTCAAAAATAATTTTGATGGGTGAAACATTACAACTTTTGGAATCAAACCTCTTTTGAAACTTTAAAACATAACTTCTGCCCCAGTTTTCTTGCTTGGGGGATTTTTATTTTTTTGTTACACTATGACCGAGCCGTAAGGCGCCTACGTATCCTTCTTTGAGGAATCAGGTCAAACGTAGTTCCCATTTCCTTTGTTTTTCTTGTGACTTTTCTTTTGTCTTTATTATCATTATTTTTCTCTTTTTCTTTTTCTTTTATTTTAATTACTAATTCCAAAAGAGGGATATGAAAGAATGAATAAGGCTCAAAAGGGGAAGCAAAGGTTAAAGTGTTTGGATAGAAGAAAGAATTGCCTCTGTCATTTCATTTTCCGATAAATGCCAACCACAAACAACAATTACAATCAAAAGAAATCATATATAATATCTCTTAACTGCGTCAGAATTGATAGCCATGTCGACGCATTTCCCGTCGATATCTGTTAAACATAAAGCGCCATTGGACAACACTCTGGTTATAATGAACGGTCTTTGCCAATTCGGAGCGAACTTGCCTTTCGCTTCGGCCTGATGTGGCAGGATTCGTTTCAAGACCTGCTGTCCCACCTCATATTTTTGGGTCGCACCTTCTTGTTGTAGGCTCTCGCCATTCTCTTTTGGTATAATTGGCCATGACACACAACTGCCAATCTCTTTTCATCAATCAAGTTCAACTGCTCCAAACGGGTTTTGACCTACTCGTCATCATCAATCTCAGCCTCAGCGACAGTCCAAAGGGATGTAATTTCAACTTTCGCGGGTATGACTGCTTCAGTTCCATATACCAACAAATAAGGAGTGGCACCTACTGAAGTCCGAACAGTAGTGCGATAACCCAACAATGCAAATGGTAATTTCTTATGCCATTGTCTGGACCCTTCTACCATCTTCCTCAGTATCTTCTTGATGTTCTTGTTGGCTGCTTCAACTGCTCCATTCGCCTTGGGACGATATGGTGTGGAATTACGGTGTGTATTTTAAACTGTTGACATACCTCTTTCATCAAATTGCTGTTAAGATTAGCACCATTATCCGTGATGATCACTTTTGGGACCCCAAATCTACAGATGATATGGGAGTGAACAAAATCCACTACTGCCTTCTTGGTTACCGACTTGAAAGTTTTAGCATCAACCCACTTAGTAAAATAGTCGACGGTCACCAGAATGAACCTATGACCCTATGACCGTTGGTAGCTGCCGGCTCAATATGTCCAATGATATCCATGCCCCATGCAACAAATGGCTAGGGCACTGACATTGTATGCAATTCTGTCGGCGGAGAATGAATCAAATCTCCGTGTATCTGACATTGATGGCATTTCCGCACGAAATTGATACAATCATGCTCCATAGTGAGCTAATAATACCCTACTCGAAGAATCTTCTTCGCCAATACATATCCTCTCATATGTGGCCCACAAACTCCAGCATATACCTCTATCATAACTGTCGTGGCTTGAGTGACATCTACACATCTCAGCAATCCCAAATCTGGGGTTCTTTTGTACAACACTCCTCCACTGAGGAAGAATCCATTTGACAATCGCCGAATGGCTCTTTTTTGATCTCCGGTGGCCTGCTCCGGGTATATCCCCATCCTAAGGTACTCCTTGACGTCATAAAACCATGGCTCACCATCCACTTCTTCCTCTTTCATGTTGCAATAGGCATGCTGATCACGAACCTGGATATGTAACGGGTCAACATGAATTTTGTCTGGGTGGTGCAGCATCGATGCTAAAGTGGCCAATGCATCGGCAACCTCATTGTGAACTCTTGGGATGTGTCTGAATTCCACCGATCGAAATCGCTTGCTTAGATCGTGCAAACATTGTCGATACGGTATCAGCTTCAAATCCCGTGTTTCCCATTCACCCTGAATCTGATGCACTAGGAGGTCCGAGTCTCCCAAGACCAAAACGTCATGGACATCCATGTCTGCAGCTAATCGCAGACCTAAAATGCATGCCTCATACTCAGCCATGTTGTTGGTACAATAGAAACGCAGTTGAGCTGTAACAGGATAATGACGTCCTGTTTCAGAAATAAGTACCGCTCCTATTCCAACACCCTTCGCATTTGCGGCTCCATCAAAGAAAAGCTTCCAACCTGGTTCCTCAGGTAATTCCAACTCATCTATATTCATTACTTTCTCGTCAGGAAAATACGTCCTCAATGGCTCGTATTCTTCATCAATAGGATTCTCAACCAAGTGATCTGTCAGCGATTGGGCCTTCATAGTCGTCCTCGTCACATAGACGATGTCAAACTTTGTTAGTAATATTTTCCATTTCGCTAACCTCCCTGTGGGCATAGGCTTCTGAAAAATATACTTTAGCAGATCCAAGCGGGAAATGAGATAAGTAGTATATGAGGACAAATAATGCTTCAATTTCTGGGCCACCCAAGTTAGGGGCGCAACATGTCTTCTCGAGTTGAGTGTACTTAACCTCATATGCTGTAAACTTCTTGCTGAGATAATAGATGGCTTGATCCTTCCTTCCTGTAATGTCGTGTTTCCCCAACACGTAGCCAAACGAATTCTCTAGGACCGTTATATAAAGAATTAACGGTCTCCCTGGCTCAGGTGGAACCAACACAGGTGGATTTGATAAATATCCTTTGATCTGGTCAAATACCTCCTGACATTCCGCCGTCCATTCTATAGCAACATCTTTCTTCAGTAGCCAAAAGATGGGTTCACAGGTTGCTGTGAGTTGTGCAATAAACCTGCTGATGTAATTCAACCTTCCCAACAGACTCATTACTTCTGTCTTGTTCTTCGGCGGTGGCAAATCTTGGATAGATTTGATCTTTGACGGATCCAGTTCAATACCTCGCCGACTGACGATGAATCCCAACAGCTTTCTATATGGAACACCAAATGCACATTTGGCCGGATTGAGCTTAATATCATACCTTCGAAGTCTTTGGAAAAACTTCCTTAAGTCTACTACGTGGTCTTCCTGATGCTTGGACTTTATGATCACATCGTCTACGTACACCTCAATCTCTTTGTGGATCATGTCATGAAACACAGTGGTCATTGATCTCATGTACGTGCCCCAACATTCTTCAAACTAAATGGCATTACCCGGTAGCAATAAGTCCCCCATAGCGTGATGAATGTCGTCTTTTCCGCATCTTCTTCATCCATCAGAATCTGATGATACCCAACATAGTAATCTAGAAAATATCCAATCTCACGTCCGGCGCAATTGTCGATCAAGATATGGATGTTGGGTAAAGGAAAGTTGTCCTTTGGGCTTGCCCTATTCAGATTGCGGTAATCGACACACACCCTGATTTTCCCATCTTTCTTTGGCACCGGCACCACATTAGCCAACCAATCAGGATATCGAGTGACACGAATAACCGTTGCTTGCAGCTACTTGGTTACTTCCTCTTTAATCTTCACACTCATATCCGTTTTGAAATTCCTCAATTTCTGCTTGACGGGAGGGCATGCCGGGTCAGTGGGCAATTTATGAACCACTAAATCTGTGCTTAACCCCGGCATGTCATCATATGACCATGCAAAAACATCTTTGAACTCAATAAGTGTTTTGATCAATTCCTCTCTAATATTTGGTGCAATGTGGATGCTTATTTTTGTTTCTCTGATATCGCCGACATCCCCTAAATTGATGGCTTCTGTGTCATTTAAGTTGGGCTTGAATTTTTCTTCAAACTGGCTTAACTCCCTGTTTATTTCCTCGAAGGCTTCATCCTCATCGTATTCCGATTCATTATCATAATCGACCTCTTGTATAATTAGTCCGAAATCAGATTGATCTTTTAGACTAGGTTGAAGATCCGTTATACATGCCATGTCGTTAAAACCAGTATGAAAAGAACTGTTCAGAAAAAGAAACGAAGGAAACAAAATTAAAAATAACATATAAAATAAGAAATAAAGAAGAAACTTTTTCGTTTTATTGAATTATGGGATAACAAGGTTTCACACTTTATTGAACACAATAAAAAGGAATCTGGATTACAACCCTGGAATAATCCAGAAAAACAAGAAGGGAAATCAGAGCCAACTACCAGGACTCCCTCCGAGTAGGAAGAGGAGTAGCTATCCAATTGTTGACCTTGGCCTTAGGACCCACAAACTGTATGTCTGCCTTACTGGAACCCTCTCCAGCTTCTATTGTGTTGACATCAGCGAACATTCTTTCAAAGCCTTCATTCAAATCTCTATCTGGCCCGATCAAGGGTCCAAGAACTTCCGGGATTGGCAATTTTCTGCACCCTGCTTTGACAAATGATCTAGACAGGCATGAGATTGGCTTAGGAAGGACCCAGACTCTTTTCTTCAACTTGCGGGCCTGCTTTACATCCACTGCGGTAGGTTTGAATCCCAACCCAAAAGTATCCAAGTTCTTAGGCAAGGAAACTGGCTGGATCATTTCGTGCAGATCAACCCCCAGACCTTTCCCTGGTACAAACCCACTGTTCAACATCTCTGAGGCTATCATGAAGGTTGCAGCTGTGATTCTGGGAAGTGGAAGGCCCCCACCCTCAGGAATTTTGTCTACTGAGACTGTGTCGAAAACCTGATAAACCCATGGGCCCTTGTTATCGTCGGTTTCTATGAAGGGCACAATAGCATCACTGACGACATGTGTGCCGTCATCCCCGTGTACCACAATCTCTTATCTATCCCATTCAAATTTGACCATTTGATGCAGTGTAGAAGGCACTGCTTTAGCTGCGTGGATCCAGGGTCGTCCCAACAAAAGATTGTACGACACCGCCACATCTATCACTTGAAATTCCATGGTGAACTCGACTGGACCAATGGTTAATTCCAGTATGATATCACCCACTGTGTCAGTACCGCCCCCATCAAAATCTCGGACGCAGACGCTGTTTTTGTGGATCCTATCATCGGAAACCTTTAGTTTGTTCAGAGTGGCCAAAGGACAGATATTGGCACTTGATCCATTATCAATTAGTACTCGAGTGACCACCGAGTCTTCACATTTATCGTCAAGTAGAGTGCCCTGTTGTGTTCTGTACCTTCTACCGGTAACTCATCGTCAGAGAATGTCACTCGGTTTACTTCGAAGATCTTGTGCACTATTTTCTCCAAATGGTTTACTGAGAGATTGTCGGGGACATGAGCTTCGTTCAGAATCTTCATTAAGTCCTGACAATGATCGCTTGAATGGATCAACAAGGATAGCAACGAAATCTGGGCCAGGGTCTTCCTCAACTGCTCTATAATTAAGTAGTCCTGTGCCTTCATCTTCTTTAAAAACTCCTCTGGTTCTTCCTCCGTTACTGGCTTCTTTATTGTTACAGGATTGACCCTTCTCAATTCTGCGGGAACAAAACACCTTCCCGAACGAGTTAGTCCCTGAGTTTCGCATACTTCTTCCACCACCTCCTTTCCCTTATGCATCACTGTCACTTGACTGTAGATCCGCGACACAACTTTCTCACTTGTTACCTGCAACTGCATGACTGGTCTGATAACAACTGGTTCTACGTGGACCCCCTTTACCACCAGCACTGGTGTGCTTGATACTCCATGCAGTACTGCCTTGACTGACTCTGGCTTCTTACCAGCAACAGACGAACCTTTCCCTACTACCACAAATGGCTTGTCATCTACCTTTCCCAACTGCACCACTGCCTTTCCACTGGTCGAATTTTCATTTGGACTGGCACGAATCATCATTACCGTTTGTGAGGGTGTTTTAAGTTTCCCTCCTTCGTGCACTAGTTCGATCATGTGGGCCTCATGGTGCACTGGTAACGGGTTTTCATTGATGTTGGGTGCCTCTGGTGCCTGAACCTCGATCCTATTTGTGTCAATAAGATCTTGTATGGCAGTCTTCAACTTCCAACACTTCTCAGTATCATGCCCGGGAGCCCCCGAACAATATTCACAGCTTACTGAATGCTCCAGATTTCTAGGAAGGGGATTTGGCAATTTGGGTTCAACAGGATTTAATAAGCCTATCTGTCTCAACTTGTGGAACAAAGTAGTATAGGTTTCTCCCAACGGAGTGAATGTTCTCGGCTTCTGCATCCTTTCATTCCTGAAAGCCTGATTTACACGGAAGCTTGGCCCTGAAGGATTCCTGCATACTCTAGGTGGTGGATATGTGTTTTGTGGAGGTGGATAAGTGTGTTGGGGAGCCGGCGCATGCCATTGCAGACGAGCCAGAGGCTGGGTGTAAATTTGGGCATGATGGACAGAGAAATGGGGCTCTTGTGGTAGATAATAGGGTTGTGGAGGGTTGTATGGATTGTGTGGATAATTTGGGTAATGGGTCTGGTTTGGTAGCGAGGGGCTGGACCTCTTGATCTGGACCAAGTACCTGCTTCGACTGTTGCGACTTCCTCTCTCTTCTTTTTCCCGAGCGCACCTCCCGTGCCGCTTTGGATAGCCTGAGTTGTGGCCTTGATCACCAAATAACTCATTATCTTGTTGGACCTGAGTCCCTCTTCAACCATGCCGCCCATTTTTACTACTTCATTGAAAGATTTACCAACTGACGTCACCAGGTGACCAAAGTAAGTTGGCTCCAACGTTTGTAAGAAGTAGTCTACCTTTTCACCTTCCCTCATTGGTGGATTGACTCTTGCTGCTTGTTCTCTCCAACGGAATCCGAATTCCCTGAAGCTCTCTCCAGGCTTTTTCTCAAGTTTTAACAATGTGAGACGGTCGGGGACGATCTCAAGGTTATACTGGAAATGACCTACAAATGCTTGTGCTAGATCGTCCCAGGTATACCACCTGCTAGGATCCTGCCTCGTGTATCATTCTAACGCGGACCCGCTTAAACTTTGACCGAAAGCAATCAGCAACTCATCCTTTCCACCTGCCCCTCTCATCTTACTACAGAATGCGCCATGAGATCACCATACCCTTCATATAGGTCAAACTTTGGCATCTTAAAACCTGCCGGCAATTGAACATCGGGGAAGGGACACAGATCTTTGTAGGCCACACTAACTTGGCTGCCCAATCCATGCATATTCCTGAAGGATTGCTCCAGACTTTTCACTTTACGGAGCACTTCATCCTGCTCTGGGTTCTTAGCTGGCCTCTCAGTTTCTGTTAGGAACTGAAAGTGAGGGGTGTAAATGTATGGCTCGGGTGGTTTGAAGGTGAGTTCAGGAGGATAGTATTGATTGTCTTGAACCTGAAATACTGGTTCATCAGGTGATTTTTGCAATGTGGCGGGTGGAGGTGCCACGAAAATAGGAACAACTTGTGGAGGAGGGTTTTGTTTGGGTGGTGAAGCATGGGGATTATAGGAAGTTTCCCCTTGATAGTATTGGGCAATGGGGAAGCTCGTTGATGGACCAGTAGAAGGGTGTTCCGGAGTCCGAGCTGGTGAAAGGGTAGGAGTAGGGGAAGTATTGGTGGTGTTTGTCCCTTAGCCCAGGCTAGGTGCATCCCAACAATCTCTTGTCTCAACCTGTCCACTTCCTCCTTCATCATTTGCATCTCTGACTTTTCCTCCTCAACACTTTTGTCTGAACCAGACATACTTTCCGGAATGAGCCCTTTTGATCTTGTGTGGTAATGGTAATCGGCCAGAACGTTCTAACGAGCTAACTGTTTTGAAATCTCTTTCTCTGATAATAGAACAACAAACTTGTTAGCGTTAGAGTTTACACATATTGCAATTTCACATTGGGGAATGCAATGTTCCTAGGCAGTTTAACCATTTCTAACATATTTTTGCTTTGACTGCATGCGTCATTCCGTCTTATATCCTTTCTTTATTCACTTTGCCTTTTCTTTTTATCTTTTAGTGGTGGTCGAATCTTATGTGGATTGCCTACGTATCATGTCCCCGCATGAATCAGACCGGACGTAGTTCTGCCATTAGCAAAAATAAAGACGCAATTTTGCATTTTATTATGAAAATACGTTATTACAAGCTACGCATTTGAAGAAAAACAAACAAGCGAAATACAGACTCCACACTATTAACATTGTTTGATATGAAAAGAGAACAGAGGGGTAGACAACAGACTTTTAAAAACCAAACAAGTGTAGACTTGAACTAGGGATACATTAAAGCCTTGAATTTTGGTGCCCGCGAGGCATCGTTCGGCCTTACCGCGGGTTTTGGTGCCAGGCCTCTTTGCAAGCTTTTTAATTCCTTCATGATCCGGTGGACATAACCCATGACTGAGGCAAAAAGGGTATCACGGGGCATTTCTTCACATGTTAGGCACTTCGTGGTGATGTAGCACCCAATCTCATCGATCCTATCCCTGATTCTATCCCTTTCCATACACAGCTATTCTATTCGTTGATTCTTTAATCCCAATACTTGAGTGTTGTCAATGAGCTGATCCTGGAACCACTACATTTGTTCTTCCATTCGGGCTATTGAATCATAGCAGCGCTCCCTGTCCGTTCTAGCATCTCGGGCTTGTTTAAAGACCCGATCACTGAGAGTGGAATTTATTTCTCTTAATATTGCAATGCTCCCTTCATAATCCCTTCTCACTTGCCATAGGTGCTTTTTCCGCGCTGCTGTACCTTTTGTCCATCTGGGCCGTATTCTTGCTATGCTAGCCTCGGATTTTTCCAAGTCTTTTCGGCTTTCAATGACCTGATTCCTTAACCCTGCTATCAACCTTTTATCGGACCGGCTTCTCCGTTGGTTGTCGACATCCATTTCATCTTCCGGATCTGAGCTTTGAGGATCTCGCTTTCTCTAGCTAGTTTGTTCTTTTCTCCTTCGTCGGCAGCAACCTGCACTTTGTTCTCAAATTTCAGATCCTTAATCTGTTGTTTCATATTGCCTATTTCTGCTCTGTAGCTCTCTTCTTTACCCAACCAATCCCACTGTTCTTGTGACGCCTGGGCGAACTCTTGGAGATGGGGTTTTTTGGCTGGCCTCCCGAACTCGATTTCTTTCCTAAACCAAGCAAGGTATCCCGGCGAAACTTCACCTTTGGACCGATCACGTACACATGTATTGGCTGTTAGGTATTGACATTCGCTCCAAATTTGTCGGACGACTGCTTTAGGAAACTGTCCGCTGGGCCCGATCTCGACTACTTGGCCACTAAGATCTTCATCTTTCGGAACTATTTGGCATCTCCCCAGCTGTCTCAAGACTCGATACAGGGCATAGGGTTGAATACTACGGAGTCCTATCAAAAGGAAATGGGGTCCCGTGGCGGGCATATATATGATTTCATTCGTAAGCAATCATCCAAATGTCCATCCTCTTTGGCTCGCAGTAATAGAACGGAGTCGGGCTATCCATTCTGTGACCCCCTCTGGTAAGCTGATCTCGTCAACCCTTGTGGAAAATTCCTCTATGCACTTTTTGTCTGTCGATCCATAACTCATAAACTGAGGACGACGACATAGGTGTTCGATCATCCACACCTGCAACAACACATTGCACCCCTCAAAGAAATTTCCCCCGGCTTTGCAAGTTGTGAGAGCACGGAAGATTTCAGCTACTATCATGGGTACGAGGGTGCTGTTAGCCTGAGTGAGTAAAGTGTTGACAACCCTGGACACTCGTATGTCAATGTTCCCGTCTTTTCTAGGAAACACCAGGAGTCCTAGAAAGGCTATCATGAACGCAACACATCTATGTTCTTCCCAGTTTAGGTGGTTTCCTTTGCTACAGATTTTGTTTTCCGGCTTGTTGAACCCCCCTATGTGGCCATACCTGTTGTTTATAAACCGCAAAGTACAAAAACCAGCTGCCAAGTCTGGATTGTGGACCCCCCTACTTATTTTCAGAGAATCTAGGAACCTGTGTACGGCTACGGCCCTTGGAGCGATCAAGTACTGATGTCTCAAAGGAATTTTGGGGCTCCCGATGTACCCGACTATTTCTTCCAATGTTGGGGTAAGTTCAAAATCCGAGAAGCGAAATACGTTGTGAGCCGGGTCCCAGAATGCGACCAAGGCCTTTATGATATCCCCTCTAGGATTAATCTTCAGCAACCCAGGGAGGCCTCCCAGGTATAGATTGATTGTGTCGCGTCCTGCCTCACCCAAGTCATCCCACCACATGTGCAACTCCAAAGGGATTTTGTTCACAATTGTTACGTGCGAAATCTGACTTGTGCTCATTCTGCACATTTATTAGTGTGATTGAGCAAAAATAAAATTTATCTGACTCAACACGTTGGCTATATATTATTATTTTATTTTTTTCGAGATTTAAAGGAAGATCCGTTTCCGAACACAGCCTTCCAACACTTCGGAAGTGAAGATTTTAAGGCTGTGAGGGTCAACCGACCAAAACTCTAAAGGATGATCAAAAGTGGCCATTTATGCAAAGTTAGCCTTCCGGTGTCCCTTTCGGGAACATTCGGCTATTCTTGCAAAAAACGGTATCACCCGACTCACTTATGTTGACAATCAAAAATTTACATTTTTGACTATTTTTTGTAAAAGGGGAGGTTGAACCCGATGAGGGTTGCCTACGTATCTCACACCCTGTGAGAATCAAACCGGGGTAGTTCGGGCCGATAAAACAAACTTATTTTGAAAAAGAAAACTCCATTTTATTTGCAAATAAAACTATTTTTCTTTTTTTTTCTTTCCATTTTCTCAAAATTCGGCAGAGTTTCGACATCATTTTCAAAACAAGTGATTAACCCTCGTGCCTATATTTCTCTTTCCTCAAAATATTCACAAGCCAGTCAGCATGCCAGTCCGAAGCAAATAAATGCACAAGTAGAAGCAAGTAAGATGCATCAAGATGGTCATTTTCATTTTTGGTACACCTGTCCTAGACAGACCCAACCCCTGTGTTGAGCCTCCAAAGTCAAATGCACGTGATGCAAACAAACGTTCCTACTAGGGATCCGGCATGAAACTGAGTTATTCTAGGTTCATAACCTGGGTATTTGTTCTAGACTGTGTACCCAAGCGGACAACTCGAGTCGAGGAGGGGGCTACGTACCGGGAACCAAAAGGCCATCCGGCTTAGTAACTTGTCCGGCCTCTTTCTTATTTCAGTTATTGACACTAACAGAATAGGGAGTCTCGACCAGCAAGCACATCCCCGGAGGTAAGAAGAGAAGGGTGTCGGCACAGTTTATATATAGTTCAGATAATATCAAAGCGGTAAAAGCAGCATTTAGCACATTAGGCCCAAACATATAACAAAATCAGATAAAGCCAAATATAACAATTTATCAAAGCTCGAATTCTGAACCCTGAACAAAAACGTTCTGGGTTTACGTCCCCAGCAGAGTCGCCAGAGCTGTCACACCTCCTTTTTCGCCCGCGCCACCTTAAAGGGGCGCGGGAGGGAGTTTTACCAATTAAAAGACAATCGAAACGGGATTTTATTTAAAGATTGAGAGTCGTCACTTGGGAGATTTGGGGTGTCCCGAGTCACCGGTTGAATCCCGAATCGAGGAAAAGAATGACTCTGTATTACAGTCCGCGCACCAGAAATCCGAGTAAGGAATTCTGTTAACTCGGGAGAAGGTGTTAGGCATTCCCGAGTTCCGTGGTTCTACCACGGTCGCTCAACTGTCATCTTTGGCGTAAATTATCTGATTTTAACAATTATGAGTCTATGTGCAAATTTTAACTTTTAACCACTTTTATCATAAACCATTTTTATCAATAATTGCAACATCGTGAAAATATATCTCGAACCACGTCACATCAATGTACCTGTGATTACTGACATATTTCGACTCTGTCAAGATTTGGATTTGGGTCACATAAATGTGCACCCGAGTTTGAGAAGATAAATTTAAAGGCGCGCCCTATGCGACTAACGTAGTGTTGTTTTGGGCGAGGCCGTGAAATTTTGCTAAATGGCCCGTCCCAGAATCTAAGCAACTTCACAAACACGTATAGAGGGCCCCACAGCTTGTGCATTTTTTGTTTGGCGAGGCTCGTCTCATTTTTATTTTAAAGGTCGTCATATAGTGACTATGTTTTCTATTTCGTTTGTCTCTAAAGTAAATGAAGAAAAAGGTCCTACTTTATTTACATACTTATGAGTTATTATAGTTGAGTTTCGAACATGATTCGTTAAATCTAAAATAAACGTAGTAAGAGCAATCTATTTGACAGTTATGGGCCCAGGTCCGACATATAAGGGGTAAAACCGGACCTGGGCCATACTACTTCAAATTGGACTTAGTTAATGGTTTCTATACATATTCATAATTTGCCAAACTAAAAATGGTGTCATTTTGTTAACAAATTTCTACCAATTTAAATTGATATTCTACTGGAATAAATGAACCTGAAAAATCTGATTTTTTTTATCCTAGACCACTTAGATGCTGAAATTAACCAATTGAACTTGTTCTTACGAAATTAGATAAGCAATTTGTTAACTGAAATAATTTAAACTATTGAATAATTGACCTATGACCTGATGTGTATTTGGAACATGCTTTTAAACAAAATAGACTGAAATGACAAAACATTACTACTACATCATTAGTCTTTATTAACTAAAAGCATACAGAAGGGGGGGGGAATTTACAACTAAATTACTATAGAATAGGCATGTCCAGTTATACATAAACAAACACCTATATGAGTCTAATGAAAGAAAGGTATTCTAATGTACATACAAACAAATAGACAACTATAATGAATTTTAAAACTTCAACTCCTCATTTCTTTGTATTCATGCTTCAAGTTTCAGCCTATAAGAACCAGTGTATCAAATTTGTGTACCTGGTATTTGGAAAGCAAAGAGAAGACGAGGAAGATCAGTGCAGAAAAACAGCAATAGCATACATAGTAACACAGCAGTACAACAACAACCAGTAGACCAGTAGCCAACAATAACAGTAGCAGAAATCCCAGGAGCAGATTGAAAACAAGAGAATAACCCCAGCAACTCAATAGAACAGAGCTTGAAAAACCAGCAGAAATCCCAGGAAATTCCAAATTCAAACCAAACAATACCACAAAGCAATTACAGTCAAAACAGAAGATAGGCAGGTGTAAGAAAATTGTCTTTCTAATCGTGAACCCTCGAAGAAGAAAGCAAACTCAAGCTCTTTAACGTAAGCTTAACCCTTAAACATTTACTCTATTCCTCACTTAGTAAGATAACATAGCCTATATGCACTCTCCTCTTTAGTTCTGAAATTTCTCCTAATTTTCAGCTCTCTTTCCTCTCTCTTTAAAATTCTCTCCCTTCTCCTCTTTCAGTATTTTTTCTGGTTCCTCCTTTTTTAAACTCTGAAATTTTTCTTTTTTTTTGTGTTCAAAAAAAAAATCCCCCCCTCTAAAGTTAAAACTCCTTCTATTTTATGCTGCCCTTCCAACAGACCTGCCCTCTTATTTAGACCCCACCATTAATGCAAAAATCTGCATTATTTCCCACTTAAGATCCACTAGCACACTTTTTCCTACTTTCAGCCTTAAATCCCTCTTTGTTCCCCATTAACTCATTAAATTATTGACAATTAATACCCCATTAACAAAACACTATCATCAAAATATTATCCTAACTGTTTTATTCCCAAATCACCCCTGAAAACCCTTAATATTACTGCCCTAAACCAATCTGTTCAAACTTAATAATTATCTAAAACTAATCTGATTAACAGCTACAACCAATTCCTAAATGATTCTTGACTCAACTTAAACTAATGAATCTGAAATTAAAAACTCAACCAGGCTGCAGATGAATCATAACTCATCACATTGAACTATCAAGGTCATGATTGACATAACTACGGGGAGCAAACCTGATACATTTCTAAATTAAACCTAAATATGAACAAAACCTACTGCAAATACACTGAAATAGCCACCGTTCACACAGGTTCTATTGCTACATGTCATGGCTTGAACCATTCAAAACTAAAAGACTAATTGACGATATTTAATTAATCGATTACACATGCCATAATATACCACAATTAACGACAAACAATCAGAAATAGGCTCACAAACAAGTGATTTCAGTGGTATTGACAAAAACAGGGGCTAACAGGAAACTAATTAATCGACGAAACTTATCAATCGATTACACAGCCTATAATGTATACTAAACAAACGAACAGAAATAATTTGACAAAATAAAAGGTCTGACTTGAGAAGAAGAGGAACAATAAAAATAAAATTAATACAATAACACAACTGAATAATAATAAACCAAAAGAACAAATAAAAGAGAGAAAATACCTCAGGGATTTTAAGAACAGAAATGACCCAGGATCAACTTGGCTTGACCTTCTGAGAACACCTCGATTAAGGTCTATTAGACCCCAATCCCTCTTTTAATTGGACAGATTCCATAGTTTGGTTTTCTAGGGTTCTTGAGGGTCTGACTTGGGGTTCGAACAATTTCGGTTTGATTCGAACCAAACCAATGATGATTTGGCGATTAGGAAGGTCAGGGGGTGCCGTGGTGTAAATTTGGGGTTGATTTGTGTAGGTTTCCGTTTGGCTCGAATCTTCAAATGAAGATTCGAGAAGCTCTGAGATGATTCGAGCCAAACGGTTTGAGGATTTGTGTTGGGGGTGGCTGGAAGGTCACAGGGTGTTAGTTTGGTGATCATCGGAGACGTTTGGGTTTTCAGGCCAACCTTCGATTTAAGATTCGAAGAGTTGGGACCTGATTCGAGGGGAGTTATGGTGATGGTTGGAAAGAGGAGGTCGAGGTTATTCAGGGGTTTTAAGGTGGTGGCCGGCGGCGTAGTTGCCACTGGGTTTCAGGCGAAGGGGAGCTAGGGCAGCTAGGGTTTGGGGGGCATCGTCTCAGAGACGATGATGAACAGGAAGACGAGGGGGGGGTGTTTGGTTAGGGGTCTGGGTTAGAAATTGAATTTATATAGGGGTGGGGTGGTTTGATATCGGCCGTTCGATCAAGAGAGATCAATGACCTAGATCAATTCACTTAAAGGAACGACGTCGTTTGGCTCAGCTGTGAGACTGGGTTGGTCTCAATTGAGAATGGGTCGGGTCATAAGATGTGTTGGGGACCGTAGGATTAAACGAGATGAACGGCTGGTTTTAGTTTGCCTAAAACGGCGTCGTTTCAACTTAGCCGGGGCTGAACTAGACCGTTTGATTGAGACAAATCAACGGCCCAGATTTGAGATGCAAAAACGGCGTCGTTTGGTTGGTCTGAAAGATCAGGGGACCTGGACTGGGTCATTTAAGTGTTTTGGGCTTGATTTTTGTCTTACAATTTCATCCCAATCCAATTTATTTCACACTTTTCATTCTTCTTCTTTTTCCTTTCATTTTCTAATTAACCCAAAATTCCTAAATTAATTTTGTAAAAATCAAAATTAACCCACACAAGATTAATTAGCCCTTAACAACTATCACAAAAGTTTAAATATTTAATTAAAATAAAATCAACAAAATGCCACACTTTAAATGACAAAATAGACTAAATACATACTTTTGTGATTTTCTTCTTTTAAAACCAAATTATGGTTTAATTAATTCCTAAATGCCCAATTAAACCTGTAAAATTTAAATAAAATATTAAAAGGGATCTCACACGATATTAAATACTAATTGAAACAATAATCACACAATTATACATTAAATGACAAAATTACAACAGATATATATTTTTTGTGATTTTCTTCTTTCACAAACCAAATGTTGTGCAGTTAATTCCTAATTGTAAAAAATAAAATCCTAAGTACACATGCAACATATTTTTGGTATTTTAATTAATCAAAACAAGATAAACATTCACAGATAAATGCATAAATAGTTATCCTAAAATGCCCTGCAAAATTCTAAAAATAAATTGTATGCCCAAGAAAATTTATTTTATTTTGATTTCTTTTGGAGTAGTTTTCGTGAAAGAAAAAATCACGTACTCACAACCTATTCATCCTTCGATGAGCGCAGATAGCGAGCTGTACTCCGTACCGGATGGGGAGCGCGGTACCAAGGTATGTGCGTATGCTATCTTCGTCCTATCTTTGTATACCCGAGGTAACCTTTTCCCCTTCCGTTCATGCCGTTTACAGATATCGGGCGGTTCCCTGGGGCGGGGCAATATTCTTCCGAAGAGGGGAAGGAGTCATCGGCTTCCAAGCTGAGTGGTGATGGCGATAAGAGAGATCGGCACCTGCGGTGTGATGGAGACTTAAGCGGCGCTAGTCGGGCTCACTTTTTCGGGGAAATGGCGTTGCCCGAGTCTGCTGCTCCCGGAGGGCCTGATTCCTAGCCGGTGGTTCCTTTGAGCGAATATGCTGTGCTCGGGGTCGGTTCTTCCGAGGCCTCATGGGCAGGACCAACATGAGTGTGTTCCGACTTCGAGGAAGTCCGTCGGCTTCACTTTGTGGTGAGTTTTATGTACAGTTTCCCTGTATCCCGTGTCCTCCTTCCTCTATTGAATCTACCTCGTGCAGGCCTGTGATGGGCTCATGTCTGAGCTATTCCGTCAAGGGGTCAAGCTTCATAAAATTCTGGGTGAGGGCGAATCTCTCGGGCTCCTTAGCGAGGAGAAGGAAGTTGAGCTACAACGTTGGCAATATGAGGCGTATCAGAGCTCAAATTATGAGAGCTATTTGATGGAGCAGGTAACTTCCTGTAGTGCGTGCTTCGCCCCCTTCTAACCTTAAGGCTAATTCCCTTTTTCCGTATCAGTTGCAGAAAAGGTCGGAGACCTTGGAGGACCTCAAGGGCGACGTCAATCGTGTTAGAGATGCTTGCGAGGAGCTAAGGGCTCAGGTGCAGGCTCGAGCTTTAGAGGAGATGAGCACCTCGGCTAAGGTCCCTGCCTTCGAGGCTCAACTCAGCTTGACTCATGGCAACGCCAAAGTTCAGGCGGACATGATTGGGAGACTTGAATCCGATATCTCGAAGGTCAGAGCTGAGATAATCGATGCCCGGGCAGAAGCGACATTAAGCTAAACCAGGGCTGATCGTAAGATGGCGATTTGTATGAAAGATGTTGTTGATGCCCAAGCTGAACTGAAGCGAGCCCTCGACCAGGAGAAGAGGATCGAGGAATACGTTCGTTGTAGGTCCCGGAGAAAGGTAGTTGAGGAGTTCGGTGCAAGGGGCTTCGTTCTCTCGAAGGAACTGGTACGAGCAAGGGAGAACGAGCGTGCCGCTCGGTTACTTCTTGTTAACGCCGCGGAGGGAGAATTTGACAAGTTGTAGCTCTTTGGCGCAGAGTGTAGATATTGTCGTTTTGTTGCTTTGTCTCTGATATATGTAGGACATGCCTCTAGATGGAGAATGCGCCCTTTTCGCGCGTGTAATATATAATAAAGAATTTGAAGATTTATTTCTTCTCTCTTTTTCTTTGTTGTTGCTTCCAACCGGTCAGGCCGATTTTGAGGTTTGGCGAGGTCCTCATAGATCCGGAATGGATAGGACAGACCCGGGGGTCCTTTAATGTGATCCTTGACGCGAGCAGGCGCTGGGGCCTCTATGCCTGGTCTGGCCTCTTACCCTTAGTCCTCGAGTTGCATTGTGGCTCATGCTTCAATCGACCTTCATGCTCTTTCCTGCCTTCGTGGGCGAATGATGATGGCTTTTGTGCTTTTGGGTCAAAGTGACCTTATGGGCGCTTGGTTCGGAGGTTTACTTGGCCGGCGATAGTGACATTCATGTCGTGCCCTTAGGCATATTGCAGTTTTTGGGTCCAGTCTCCGAGTCGCGCTGCGATTCGAGCTGTAATCGACCTGTATATTTCCTTGGGTTTTTGGTTGGCAACAGTGGTGTTCATGCCGCACCCTTAGGCGCGTCGCAGCTTCTAGGTCCAATCTCCGAGTCACGTTGCGATTCGAGATGTAATCGACCCGTAAATTTCCTTGATTCCCTGGCCGGTGATAGTGGCATTTATGCCGTGCCCTTAGGCATATTGCAACTTTTGGGTCCAGTCTCCGAGTCGCGTTGCGATTCAAGCTATAATTGACCCGTAAATTTTCATGATTCTCTGGCCAGCGATAGCGGCATATATGCCATTTGGTCATTTGAGACCTTTTAGTATGTGGCCCAGAGGCTTTGCATAGTTCACTATTTTGGATTCGGTCTCCGAATCGGGTTACGATTCGAGCACTTTTTAATCCTCAAGTTGTCAAGATTTTTTAGCTGGCGACAATGGCTCTTACGCTGTTTTTGCCCGTGGGCTTTTTGTAGGCTTTGATTTTGCTCATTAAGGTCTTTTATAATATTTTTGCCTGACCTGTCTTCGGTTCTAGAGGAACCTCGATTTCAAGTCATTGTCGGCAATGTTTCGAGCACCTCGTAAGGTTCATAGCTCGTAGGTCGAGTATAGCGATGCTCTTGCATTTTGGAGCCGACATTGTCATAGCTCATTTTTGCCTTTGGAGGGAAGCCTGTTTTAACCGGTTCTTCCCGAAGTATATTCGGAGTAGTGGCCTACGATTTTGTAGCGACAGTAGGGCGTCCCCGAGTCACGTTATTTTGGCTGTATCAGCCGTTTTGACCGTAGTCATATACGTTTGGCTGTAGCCATTTTTGATTCTAGTGATAGTTTAGGCATCTACATTGAGGGTATGCCCTTTAGGGATTCTTACAAATGCGATGTATAGCCTAAACTTCCGGATTTTTCATACCTGTTGAGGTCTTATAGTTTACCATGCCTATTGAGGTCTTATAGTTTGCCATGCCTATTGAGGTCTTACAGTTTGAAGAATAGATCTGGTTACACCGAGGCTGCCCGCTAGAGGTCTTACAGTTTCGGGTTTTCTAGTTGTATGGCGATTAACAGCAGTCTCCAAGTCATCGAGTTTGTTTGAGCTTGAAGACAGCTTCTCGTGAGCTTGGAGTTGACTTCCAGGGGCTTGATGAGCCCGGAGTTCTGACCCTGAGGTCGTGCAAGTTGTCAAATTGCTGATGCCAAGTCTCCGAGTATATCGGGGCTCATTCAAAGGAGAAGCATTTGCTGCAAATATGTCGAAATCTTCCCGAAATAAAAAATGCTGAAAGGGTATTCTTTATTGCTTGGCGTAAATATATGTTGTAAATTCATATTGTCTCATTGTCGCGAGCTCAGCCCGCTTAGGTGCGGCTCCTCTGATTATGTGATCTATTTACATGGTTTCATTTTTGGAACTTAGCTTGCCAATTGTTGGCCCTTTCGAGGGGATGGTGCCCTTAAGAGGAGGTCATCGCACGTCGTCTAACTGTAGAAGAAAGGACTACAATCTTGTCGAATCCCTTTATTGGGGGTATGTTGCTTCACTAATAATCTCGTTGGCGGGACCTTTAGGCTGAAAAACCCGGTCGAGGAGAGAGAGTTCGGCGGGTCCTGCAGAGGCCTCGGTTCTCTGAGTGGATTTTGAATTTCTGAATGCCTTGGCTGACCGCCTGCATGTAGGTTAGTAAAAGGAAAAAACAACAAAGGAGCGGAGTAGTTCTTCCCTGCTGCGAGGTGTGTAGGCGACGTTTTTGAGGTCAGGTATGTTCCTGCCATATCGAGGCATGAGCCCTAATGCAGCCTTCTATCGCGTTAAACCAGGCTCAGCCGAAGATGCGGTTCTTCTTACCCTTTGATCACTTCGAGGGCGGAGTCGTCGATACCGACGACGGGTTACATGGTGAGGGATTTCCTCTCGTCGCATGTAGCTTTTTGTCGAATGCCTCAGTCCCACCTTTGTCGGGGAGTTTCACCCTTTTGGCGGAGTGGGGTCGAAATCGCCTTTGGGCTGTGCGCCCATTGTCATCCGAATAAAAACTTCTGCATTTCGCGGATTCGGCATTCCAGTCCGAGCTCAAGCGATCTGTGTAAAGGGAGCAGCCTTCCTAATTGTTGTGGTGATCGGCGTCCGGAATCCATCAAGGATTTGAGGTGTGGAGTGATCTAGTTCATTAGTCCGAACTGCCTTATTGGCTTTGGCCTGATGTCGTCGGTGTAGATGGTCGAAACACCTACATTCATGAACACATGCTTTACTTAGAATAAGTTAAACGAGGGAGGGGATTACCAACGCGTGAATACGAGGCTGAGGCGAAGTCTCGGCGTCCCTTTCCCTGGATGCAAGGGTATCCTTCGGGTATATTCCCCGGACCTGCCTTTTCCTGGCGATGAGCGCTTTCTCTCTGTATTTTATGGACCTTTGAAGGGTGCCGCCACCCCTCTATTATCGTGGCAATATGATGTGGCTTGTCGGCTTCGTTTTTCCCAATATACTTCCTCCCTTGGAGTTGGATTCGAGCCTGACTGCTCGATGATAATTGGTAGTGACCTCTATTGAATATCATGATTATTGTTCTTTTGGGCTGGTGATCCCGCGGGCCCTGTGGTTCTCGCGCCGGGCCATAGTTCTCTTGGAGGAGTCTTGGTCGAACAGGTCCGAGCCGCCTGCGTTTCCGAATTTGATTATGGTGATCACGATGTTCGGTACAACAATGCTGAAATCGCGCTCGACTGGGCGGGGTTTCCCTACCAGCTGTGCCTTGTTGAATCTTGTTCCTTTGGAGGTTCCTCGAGGGTGCTGTCCTCGAGCCATCCCCCTGCTGTTGCGAGGTATGTTGCTTCTCAAGTAGTTTCTTCCATTCGCCTCGCATGGATGATACCTCCATTTGCTTTGTACCAGTTCCTTTGTCGGGAGTCTGCTTGGATATACCGAACCCGAGGGGGTTCCTGGAGGGTTGTCCATGGCCCCGATTCAGGACTGGTGCCGAGTGTGGGTATCCAATCGGAACTCCGCTGGGTACCTGATCGAGCTCCGCTTGAAATGCCTGGGAGTCGTTGGGCATGCTTTACTTAGGCTTCGGGTGAGGGCCTGTGTTGGCCAGTCATTCGAGACCGGCAGCGATCTCATTTGTCTTATCAGGGGATAGGGTGCGGTTTCCCGTGGCATTTTCTTTCTTCTTCGTTTGGCCTTAGGTGTATCGGGCCTTCTCAATACTGCTTTGGTGGTACCGGCGCGCGCTTCTGCAGAGGACCACGCTGGTATAGTAAGCGAGTCTATGAGGTCAGGTGCCAGGCAATGGCGTTGCATCACGGTTCCTCTCGAAAAAGTTTCTTCAAACTTTCTCAACAAGACGGGCTCGAACCCATCGTCTCGGGTATCGCTACCTATGAACGAGCACGCGCAAGCGGTGGTGCGCCTAGGGAGTTCCGGCGTTCTGGGTTTCTATAAAGCGAGTTCCGGGACTGTTTCCTCGGGAGACGGTTGCTGTACGAGCTTCCACGAACCTAATTCGATCCTTTTGAAGAGGTTCCCAAGCATCCTCACTGCGGCGGGGTCGGTTGCCGACCCGTTGTCACTTGATCTCTTGGGTACTAGCTCATCGTACGAGGGTGTTTCCGTTGCTATTGCATTGGGGGTCCCCGGGTGGCTTTGCAGCTAAGCGATAGCCAACTGTCGTGCCTGCAACATTTCAAAAATAACATGAAGACTAACTTCCTATTTTACCCGGATCGGGGTTTTTTGTGCTTCCTGTTGGCTGTTATGTCGTACACTCCTGTCGGTGTGAGAAGTTTCATCGACTCGTTGTGCATCCTATGAATCCGTGTCCGCTAGGATTGGTCTGGGAGCGATATCAAGAATACACGGTGGTTCTCCAGCGGCTGGGATAGCCACGCCATTTTCCCCGTGATTTTCGAGGTTGCCGTTCTCAACTCCGTTTACCGAGCTGGAAATTTTGGCCTGAAATCAAAGGATCTTGGACAATAAAATGTGTGAAAGATAATGTATGTTTGTGTGACGAAACCAGCAAGAAAATAATCACTATTATTTTTAGCCCCACAGTGGGCGCCAAACTGTTTACCGTGAAAATGGTAAGAACAATTAAATTTGTAAATGGAACTCTAAAAATACGTGATCTATTCCCGAGCTAGTTGTTAAAGCAGTTAATGCTAAGAGCGTGAAGTATAAAGATAAAATGCGAGTTAAGGCGAGGCAGTGATCAAACCAAAGGGGCATGTTGCCCGAGCTCGGAGATGGTCGATGGGACCTCGGCGTCGGTGTTGGTATCGATCTCGAACTATCGGGGATGGCCGGGGATAAGATAATAGTTAGAGGTATGATTAATCAAGGCTCTATATTGCCAATACTAAACGATACGGTAAAGAACAGGTAAGAAAATAACAAATACGAAGGATGTTTCGAGCCTGCGAGGATGAACCACTTAGAAGAAAAGAGAGAGAGATAGATATTATTGTACTTGTGGAGAAATGGAGCAACATCAGCCTTTTACAAGGTGGTACGAGTCCCCTTTATATAGGAAGGGAGACTCTGCTACAAGTATGTGTGGGTCAGTTACAAAGTACGGTGATGGGATGGCTTGACATGATGCTTTAGCATAGACTCTAGATAGGCTGGGCCTGTCAGATGTAGCCATGTGCCTAGAAGGCTTCCCCCCTATCCTGGCTTCGTTCTTCGTCTTCTCCTAATCGGTCTTCGACGATTCCTAAGGTCGAGGATTCGGTTGCGACCCCTTGCCCTCGGGGTCCTGGGGCATGCTCCCGAAATGTCTTGTTGGCGAGAAATCAAGTCTTCTGATTTTTCCGCTTACTGTTTTAAAATAAAATTATAGGATCTTTACGTAAAAAGTGATTAAATAATGATCATTTAGTAATTTATATTTTGTCATCAATATAGTTTTTCTTTTTTCTCCAATATCATATTAAAGTTTATACCTTGTACATTCTTTTCTTTTTCATATTAAACGTTTATTCTCTCAATAATAACACAAAGAACATTGAAAGATTAAATGTCTATTCTCGCGGATCGGTACGGAGACGTCTGTGTTTATCCTCGAGAGGCTGCAGAACCTTTAGGAAAAACTTCATACTCTTGAAATTCTTGTCGTGCGAACTTGTTGATCCGAGTATTAAACTTCTTTTGTTCTACTCTCTCATAGATGGTGGGGACACACGCTATTGGTCGGGATGGATGAACCCCAGTACCACCAGCTGTGGCCGTCAGAGGCCGAGAACACGGCCGTGGTCGTGGTAGAGGAAGAGCAGCGAGGGTAGCACCTGTAGATCCACCAACTGCCCCAGCTCAGGATCAGGCTCCAACTATGGATGCTCCAGCAGCACCAGTTCAGGCACCAGCTGTGCCTATCCTAATTTCGGTTCTTTAGGAGGCCTTAGCATAGATCTTATCAGTTTGCACTGGCCTTTAGGCAGTTTCAGTCACTACAACCGCAACTACTTCACAGGCTGGGGGAGGCAATCAGACTCTTGTCGCTCGCACACCTGAGCAGGTCATACAGGGACTTCAGACGCCGGGGTCACATCCAGCCCAGCCGGTTGCAGCTGCTCAGGACTATGTGGTTCCTGTCATGCCAGAGGATGAGCAATGTAGGTTAGAGAAGTTTGGCAGATTGCAGCCTCCGACCTTCAGTGGCGCAGAGAGAGAGGATGCCTAGGGTTTTCTGGACAAGTGTCAGAGGATGCTCCGTACAACAGGTATTCTAGAGACCAGTGGGGTCGCTTTCACTACTTATCAGTTTTCAGAAACTGCTTTCATTTAGTAGGAGGATTTTGAGAGGCGTAGGCCTGTTGGTGCAGCACCCCTTACCTGGCAGCAGTTCTTCGTTCTTTTTCTGGAGAAGTATGTGCCACAGTCTCGTAGAGAGGAGCCGTGTAGGCAGTTTGAGTGGTTGCATAAAGGGGAGATGACCGTGTCGCAGTATGAGTTAAGGTTCTCTAAGTTGGCTCATCATGCCATCTGGTTGGTCCCGACAGATAGAGCGAGGATTAGGAGGTTTGTTGATGGTCTTACTTATCAGCTCCATATTCTCATGACCAGGGAGAGGGTGACTGGTGCTACTTTCAAGGAGGTTGTGGATATCGCCTATGAGATTGAGTCTATTTGTCGCCATGAGCGAGAGGAGAGAGAGGCCAAGAGGCCTCAAGGATCTAGTAGTTATAGTGGTGCTCCTTCAAGGGGTCAGTTTCAGCACGGCAGAGGTCGTCCATTCATGCATGCTCAGCCAGCTCGCCCAGGTTATCGTGGGGCATCTTCGGGTCATGGTTATCATGGTTCTCAGCAAGGTTAGTCATCACTTAGTGCCCTTACAGCACAGAGTCTTGTGCTCTATCAGCTCAAGGCTCTTCTATGCCGAGTGTATCTGCTAGTCACTCTAGTGTGAGGGGTTCCCTTCAGTCCCCTTCTCCATCACCTAGGAGTTGTTTTGAGTGTGGTGATATGGGTCACATGTGGAGGCAGTATCCTCGTCATTTTGCTAGTTTATCCCAGCAGAGGGGTCAGTCATCGGCTTCAGCGCCAGTTGCTTCATCACCACCCGCTCCGCCAGCTAGGGGTGGAGGTCAGTAAACCAGGGGTTGCCCCAGATAAGGAGGTCGATCAGGGGGTAGCCAGGCCCGTTTCTATGCACTCCCAGGAAGACCCAATGCTATCGCTTCAGATGTCGTTATTACAGGTATTGTTTCAGTCTGCCACAGATATGCCTCTGTATTATTTGATCCCAATTCCACCTTTTCTTATGTGTCATCATACTTTGCTCATTATTTGGGTACGCTTCGTGAGTTTCTTGATTTACATATTCATGTATCTACCCCGGTGGGCGATACTATTGTTGTAGACCATGTGTACCGGTCGTGTGTGGTGACTATTGGGGGTCTGGAGACCCGAGTGGATCTGTTGTTATTGAGTATGGTGGATTTCGATGTTATTTTGGTCATGGATTGATTATCTCCGTGTCGTGCTATTCTAGACTATCACGCTAAGACAGTTACATTGGCTATACCGGATGTGTCACAGATCGAATGGTGAGGTGTGACTGATTATGTTCCTAGTAAAGTAATCTCATTCTTGAAAGCCCAGCGTATGGTTGGGAAGGGTTGTCTTTCGTATCTAGCCTTTGTGAGGGATGTCGGTGCTGAGACTCCCAATATTGATTTTGTTCCAGTTGTGAGGGATTTTCCCGATGTGTTTCCTGCAGATCTGCCGGGCATGCCTCCGGACAGGGATATTGATTTTGGTATTGACCTGGTGCCGGGCACTCAGCCCATTTCTATTTCGTCATATTGTATGGCACCAGCGAAGCTGAAGGAATTAAAAGATCAGCTTCAGGAACTCCTTGATAAAGGGTTCATTCTGCCTATTATGTCACCTTGGGTGTGTCGGTTCTATTTGTGAAGAAGAAAGATGGCACAATGAGAATGTGCATTGATTATAGGCAATTGAACAAGGTAACAATTAAGAACAAGTATCCTTTGCCTCGCATTAATGATTTATTCGACCAGCTTCAGGAAGCGAGGGTGTTCTCCAAGATTGATCTCCGTTCAGGTTATCACTAGTTGAAGATCAGGGACTCGGATATTCTTAAATAGCTTTCAGGACCTGATACGGTCATTATGAGTTCTTGGTGATGTCTTTTAGGTTGACCAATGCCCCAGTAGCGTTCATGCATTTAGTGAACAGTGTGTTCCGGCCTTATCTCGACTCGTTTGTCATAGTCTTCATTGATGATATTCTGGTGTATTCACGTAGTCAGGAGGAACACATTTGAGAGTCGTGTTGCAGAGATTAAGGGAGGATAAGCTTTATGCAAAGTTCTCCAAGTGTGAGTTTTGGCTTAGTTCAGTGGCTTTCTTGGGGCACGTGGTGTCCAGCAAGGGGTATTCAGGTTGATCTAAAGAAGATAGAGGCAATTCAGAGTTAGCCCAGACCGTCCTCATCCACAGAGATTCACAGCTTTCTTGGTTTGGCAGGCTATTATCGCTGGTTTGCTCAGGGATTCTCATCTATCGCATCGCCCTTATCCAAGTTGACTCAGAAGGGTGCTTCATTTATATGGTCGGACGAGTGTGAGAAGAGCTTTCAAAAGCTCAAAACAGCTTTGACCACAACTCTAGTGTTGGTCTTGCCATCAGCTTCAGGTTCATATACTGTGTATTGTGATGCTTCGAGAGTTGGGATTGGTTGTGTATTGATACACGAGGGTAGAGTTATTGCTTATGCTTCTCGTCAGTTGAAACCCCATGAGAAGAACTACCCCGTTCACGATTTGGAATTGGCTGTCATAGTTCACGCATTGAAGATTTGGAGGCATTACCTGTATGGCGTATCTTGTGAGGTGTTCACTGATCATCGCAGTCTTCAGCATTTGTTCAAGAAAAAGGATCTTAATTTGAGGCAGTAGAGATGGTTGCAGTTGCTTAAGGATTATGATATCACTATATTGTACCATCCGGGAAAGGCCAATGTGGTGGTCGATGCTTTGAGCCGAAAGACAGTGAGTATGGGGAGTTTGGCTTATATTCCAGTTGGGGAGAGACCTCTTGCAGTTGATGTTCAGGCCTTGGCCAATCGGTTCGTGAGGTTGGATATTTCGGAGCCCAGTAGGGTATTGGCTTGTGTGGTTTTTCGGTGTTTCTTATATGAGCGCATCAGAGAGAGCTAGTATGATGACTCGCATTTGCTTTTCCTTAGGGACAGAGTTCATCATGATGATGCCAAAGATGTGACCATTGGTGATGATGGGGTGTTGAGGATGCAGGGTCGGATTTGCGTGCCTAATATGGATGGGCTTCGGGAGTTGATTCTTAAGAAGGCCCATAGCTCGCGATATTACATTCATCCGGGTGCCGCAAAGATGTATCAGAATCTGAGACAACACTATTGGTGGAGAAGAATGAAGAAAGACATTGTGGGATTTGTAGCTCGGTGTCTCAATTGTCAGCAGGTGAAATATGAGCATCAGAGACCAGGTGGCTTGCTTCAGCAGATGGATATTCCCGAGTGGAAGTGGGAGAGGATCACTATGGACTTTGTTGTTGGACTTCCACGGACCTTGAGAAAGTTCGATGCTATTTGGGTAATTGTGGATCGGCTGACAAGTTCGCGCACTTCATTCCTGTATGTACTACCTATTCTTCAGAGCGGTTGGCAGGGATCTATATCGGGGAGATTGTTCATTTGCATGGTGTTCCAGTTTCCATCATTTCAGATAGAGGTATTCAGTTTACTTCACAGTTTTGGAGAGCCGTGCAGTGAAAGTTGGGTACTCAGGTGGAGTTGAGCACAACTTTTCATCCTCAGACGAATGGGCAGTCTGAGCGCACTATTCAGTTATTGGAGGACATGTTGCGTGCTTGTGTCATTGAGATCGGAGGATCATGGGATCAGTTTCTACTGTTTGCAAAGTTTGCTTGTAACAACAGCTACCAGTCGAGTATTCAGATGGCTCCATATGAGGCTTTGTATGGGAGGCGGTGTAGATCTCCAGTTGGTTGGTTCGAGCCCGGTGAGGCTAGGCTATTGGGGACAAACTTAGTACAAGATGCTTTGGAGAATGTGAAAGTGATTCAGGAGAGGCTTCGTACAGCGCAGTCGAGGCAAAAGAGTTATGCTGATAGGAAGGTTCGAGATGTGTCCTACATGGTTGGCGAGAAGGTTCTGTTGAAGGTTTCGTCCATGAAGGGTGTTATGAGGTTTGGGAAGAAAGGGAAATTGAGTCCTCGATTCATTGGGCCTTTTGAGGTGCTTCGGAGGATTAGCGAGGTGGCTTATGATCTTGCTTTGCCACCCAGCTTGTCGAGTATGCATCCGATATTTTATGTTACTATGCTCCAGAAGTATATTGGGGATCCATCCCATGTTCTGGATTTCAGCACGGTTCAGTTGGATGATGATTTGACTTATGATGTGGAGCCAATAGCTATTTTGGGTCGGCAGGTTCGAAAGTTGATGTCAAAGGATATAAATTCAGTGAAAGTGCAGTGGAGAGGTTGGCCCGTGGAGGAGGCTACCTGGGATACCGAGCGGGAGATGCGGAGCAGATATCCTCACCTGTTTGAGGCTTCAGGTATGTTTCTTGACTCGTTCGAGGACGAACATTTGTTTAAGTTGGGGAGGATGTGATGACCCAGCCAGTCGTCTCATGAGTTACCGCTCCATTTTCCCTATTTATGCTTCTTTGTGCTTCGTTATCCGTGCCTTGTGGTATCGTATTGGTCGGATCGAATCCGGAATGATTTTGGTAAGGTTTGAGACACTTAGTCTCTTTTAAGGAAGTTTAAGTTGGAAAAGTCAACCGGATGTTGACTTATGTGTTAGAGGGCTCGGATATGAGTTTCGATGGTTCGGTTAGCTTCGGGAGGTGATTTATGACTTAGGAGCGTGACCGGAATGAGTTTTGGAGTTTCGGAGTAGATTTAGGCTTGAATTGGCGAAGTTGAGATTTTGGCGATTTCCGGTTGATAGGCGAGATTTTGATAGAAGGGTCGGAATGGAATTCCAAGAGTTACAGTAGCTTCTTGTGTCATTTGGGATGTGTGTGTAAAATTTCAGGTCATTCAGACGTGGTTTGGTTGGGTTTTTAATCAAAAGCGTAATTCAGAAGATTTTAAAAAGTTTGGCTTGAATCCGATGTGTTTTGGGTGATTTGATGTTGTTTGAGGTGTTTTTGTGATTGTAATAAGTTTGAATAAGGTTTTAGGATATGTTGGTGCCTTTTGTTGAGGTCCCGGGGGCTTCGGGTGAGTTTCGGGTGGTCAACCGGATCATTTTGAAGTTTGAAAAATTGCAGATTTTGAGTTCCAGCAGTTGCAGACATTTTGGTCTTCGCGTTCGCGAAGAGTCTGATGAGGGAGGTGGAAGTTTAGCCTTCGTGTTCCCGAGGTAAGTGACGTGTTCGCAAAGGGCTGCAAGGTTGTGAATCGCATTCGCGGGCGTGTAGTCGCATTCACATAGAAGGAATTGAAAGGTCAAGCTTCAGTGGAAATTAACCCATCACGTTCGTGAAGGTTCATCTGGGAAAGGCATCGTATTCGCGTAAGAGGATTAGGGTCAATGTTATTTTTGTGCTTCACGAACGCGAGGCTTTGGCCGCGTTCGCGAAGAAGGAAATTAAGGCCTAGACAGAATGTTTTTAACTAGTCTTGTCCGCAATTTTGGGGCTCATTTCCTCCATAGTTGGTCGTTTTTGGAGATTTTTGAAGGAGATTGAAGAGGGGTTCGAGGGGAATCACTTGGAGGTAAGATTCTTGGACTTAAAACTTGATTATTATGTGAATTTCACCTAGAAAGTCATGGAATCTAAGCCTAAAATTGAAGAGCTAGGGCTTGAAATTGGAGACCAAACATTTGGGATTTGAAGGGTTATTTGTGGATGAATTTTGATGTTTTTGATATATATGGACTCGTGGAAAGATAAAGAATCTAAAAATTTCTAAATTTCGAGATGTGGGCCCAGGGGTCGGGTTTTGGTAATTTCGAGATTTGTGCCCTTTATTGATTATTTTCGCTTGGGCTTCGTTCCCTTAGCATATTTTGACGTCCTCGTTCTGATTTTGGATAGATTCGATGCGCGTGGACGCCGATTCGAGAGGCAAAGGCGTCGCGAGCTAGAGATTTAGCCGGTTCGAGGTGAGTAATGATTGTAAATGATGTCCTGAGGGTTTGAAACCCCGGATTGCACATCGTAGTGCTAAATTGAGGTGAGACACACGCTTGATGACGAGTGTGGGGTCGTATACTATTGGGGATTGTGACTTGGTCCGTCCCGGTTGATGATTTTACTGCGTATTTGACTGAATCTTATTTGTTATCATCATGATTTGGGCTGAATGTCATATTTGGGCCTAGTGCCAACTATTTGAACCCTTCGGCGATTTTTATTAATATTTCCTCACTGTTTTGACTTTATACTTGCACTCAGTCATCTTATTTTCCACTGTTTTTCATACTCAGCCATGCTTACTCAGTTTTAAGACTTAAATGATATTTTAAATGATGTTTGGGCTGAGAAACATTATTTTTACTATTGCCCGAGGGGCATGTGAGTATTTTTGACTGAGTAGGGCCGAGGGCCTATGTTGTGAGGAAACACTGATACTGATTTGAGGACGAGGGCCTGAGATATATACGCCACGAGGTGACTTGATTGATGTGAGGCCGAGGGCCTAGTTTTGATGCCACGAGATGGCTTGTTATTGCGCTTGGGCCGTAAGGGGCCCCTCCAAGAGTCTGCACACCCCCGGTGAGCGCGGGTACCCATTGTGATGTGAGATTGAGCCCGAGGGCTGTTATTGTTCTGAGATGTTGCCCGAGGGGCGGATGTGGTGATACTGTGCCCGAGGGGCGAACTTCTATTGCTTTACTTTACCTTAATTACCTGTCAGTTACTTGTTTACTTGCTGAAAGAGAATTTTACCTGACTTTTCACTGTTTTACTATTTTAAATGGTTTTACTGCTTTATTATAGAATGCCTTGTTCCTTATTGTAGTTTTACTTTCCGTCGTTATTTACATTTGTTACTCACTAAGTTGGAGTACTCACTTTACTCCCTGCACCCCTGTGTGCAGATTCAGGCGTAGCTGGTTCCGCTCTCGAGTACTGATTCATTCCAGTTTCAGGCGGATCTTCGAGGAGTCTTTAGGTAGCTGTTGGTGTTCGCAACCTAGAGCTCCTCCCTATCTCTTTCCTTTATGTTCTTAGTTCAGTATTTAAGACTCTGTAGTTACATTTGAGGATTCCGTATTGTTAGATGCTCGTGACTTGTGACACCCCAGTTAGGATTGTGTTGAGTTGTACTTCCGCACTTTATTGACATTATCCGCTACTTAGTATTGTTGTATCATGTTTTAGACTGCTTTTATGTTGTTTAACTGTTTCAAAAAGTGAATTGAGTTTAATTGGATGGCTTTGTCTGCACGAGAGGCGCCATCACGACCGGGTTCGGGGTTAGAATCGTGACAACTGCAGACTGCAGGATATATAACTTCAGCATGCATTAGCATGAAGTTTTAGCTTCAATGTAAAACAGATTCATACTATATTAGCATGGAGTTTTAGCTTCAACATGAAACAATTTCATACAAGTGTGATTCTGAAGATGAATCTGGATAAGTTTCTAATTTTTTGATAAAGCTGATGAGAAGAGCGGAGGTGATCTTATTTCACGAATGAGGTTGCAGATCACGAGATTAATGTGTGATGCAGGTTTTATAGCTTTTTCAGAGGTGTAATTGTCATATTATTACGAATTTTTTATCCAGCTGGCTACCAAATCAATAATTTTTAAAAATAGGGTATAGATTAAAAGGTGTAGGGTACGGCACAAATCCCCCAATAAAAAAACGAGTTCCTCAAATGGTACTATTAACACATAGCAAGAACAAGTCAACGCAGAAATTCCAGCATTACTAAAGCGAATAAAAAACGAAAAAAAAAATATCGATAAAACTTTGAAGCGAAGGAGAGAAGTGAAGCGCCGAATTAATGAGAAAGCTAAAAGTCAACATAATAGTTTATCACTATAACAATTACTTTTCAATTAAAACAAAATAATCAAGTTTTGGTAGTTTGCATATCTAAATTGAGAATAGAATTGGTAACTCAAAGATGTATTAAAAAATTTATAGTCAGAGCTAGAGGACAGTTTTTTTAACTTTCCTTTCAGTATTCAGCGTAAATACGAAATAATTCAATTAGATATATCCTTTCTGGGTGCTAATATATATATATATATTATAAAACCATGAATACAATGTCGGTTTACAAAAATAACCTTATAATATTAAGCATAATAACTCATAATAAAAGAACATAATCAAAATTCTAGATATTAGCCTTATAATCCTATTAGTATTAGGACATAATACTACATGTTAGGAATTCTATATGATTACTTTTAGAGATCCTATTAGTTTAATTACTTTCACGCTTTCTGATTCATATGAAATTGAAGAAATAAATATCTACCTAGTCTTTACTTTTTGGTCTTCGAATTAAAGTTTTTAAAGGATATGAAAATTTTGGTGAAGAGAAAAACACGGATGTCATATAGCATAAATAAACAAATAGGGATATCTCGATTAAAATTTGCACAAAAATTTCTTGAAATCTAAAAGGGATATTCCAACAGAATAATTAGTACGTAATTGAACCGAAAGATGCTTAAGATCGACTTTAATGAAATAAATCTACAGTTGATACCTGATAATCGGTGAATTTAACTATATTCAGGCCCTAAATAACCGCCTTTTTGCATAGTTTTAATAATAAAAGTGATAACAAAATGTTCTTATTAGTGCTTTTCATGATTTGCAGGTTATATATGACTAGGGAAGGCTAGGGAGCACTTTTGGTGTCAAAAAAATGAAGAAAGAGAGGCCAACCGTAAAATGTCCCAAGTGAACCACGCAAAAACAGGCTGAAGAATCAGAAAAATGACTCTGCCGCGGTTCCACCGCGACCGCGGCAGAGCCGCGGTGAAGGATGCTCGCGGACAGAAGGAGATTCAGAGGAGCTGTTTGGCCGCGGTTCCACCGCGACCGCGGCAGAACCGCGACAGGCGCGAGAAAAGTGCAGGGACTAAAGTGCAAACACGGGATTTTTAGCCCTAAAACCTATTTTAAACACTAGACTTCGCCAAAGAGAGGCATGTATTGATTTTTATAGTATCTTGGCAAGAAAAACAATTGTGAGAGATCACCCAAAACATATTTCTTCTTTTCTTTGATTTTGATTGCTAGTTTATGATGGATCTTATCTTAGTTTGTTTACCCATAGTTATGAGTAGCTAAATCTTTTGTCTAAGGTTTTGATGGAACCTATTGGGGGATGAACTTCTTGTTTATGTGAATACAAATTGCTAGTTTCAATCTTTATTTATTCAACTATGTTCTTGTTGTAGTTAATTGACAGGATCCTCAATTAGCTGTGCCTATTTAGTGTACATAACTCGGGAGAGAGTGCATATTTAGGTTATTGTTGAATAACACCACTCCTAAAGTATAAGAGGAATCTATAACTGCGGGTTTAAATGCGGGATTAGGGATAACGAAGCCTTGGGTGCAATCTTAAGTGAACTGTGTTAATTAAAGCTAGCTAGTGTATCTCGGGAGAGTGCAATAGTATATTACTGTGATTACTCGGGAGAGATTTATGGTAAGACGAGCGTTCATGATTGATAGAGAAGTGTTGGTACATTTGTATGAAGCATAAACAGAAGGGATTCCATCAATAGGGGAAATCTTTACCTTAGCTTTATCTCATCATTGTTACAACCTTAGAGTTTTAGTTTACAGCCTGTTTAATTTACTTGCAATCTTAGTTACTAAAGAAACTATCAACTTGTGATTCAAACATTTGGGAAGCTGGTTCTGAAGAGTTTAGTGGGTCTAAAGATTGTGATTGATAGGTTAACTCTCTGTGGGATTCGACTCCGGACTTGTAAACCGGATTATATTTGCAACGACCGCATTGTCCTTTTTATAAGGCATAGTTGGGTGTGATCAAATTTTGGCACCGTTGCCGGGGAGTTAACGGAATTATCAATTACCATTGATAGAAATACAAAAATTCTTAGTGTAGGCAGTTTCTCTACACCAAATTTTTGATTGAAACTTTTGACGGTTGTTGGCTTGGTTGCACAGGTGTATGCCTAGAAACTCTACCAGGACTGGAGAACTACTTGAAGGACTCTCAGACCCTGAGAAAATATTCAGGGCATTGAACCGTGCCAACAGAAGACTTCAACCACCTCAACAAACAGACAAATTCGAAACTGACATGGGAGACGCAATCGACCCCAACGGAAATGGCAGGCATGAGCAAGTCAACTTGAATGTCAGAGAAGCGGCACCTCTGGTGCCCGAGGGTGCACTGTATGACTGGGCACAACCCACAACTGACAATTTGGCTACTGCCATAGTTGTGCCCGCAATACAAGCTGAGTCGTTCCAGATCACAAATAACATGCTGCACTTGTTTCAAAACAAGGGACTCTTCTCTGGGACACAACTTGAAGATCCTCAGCAACACCTGAAGAACTTCCTGTCAATCTGCAAGACCTAGAGGCAGCCCAATGTCACTCCAGAGGCTATCAGGCTATTATTGTTCCCATTCTCGGTGACAGGAGCTACACAGGTTTGGCTAAACTCACTCCCCATAAATTCTATAGCAACGTGGGATGAGTTATTCAAGCAGTTTCATAACAAGTTTCATCCACCCAACAAAATTGCCCAACAAATTGATGAAATCGTGAGCTTCAAGCAGAAACCGATGGAGACACTGCATGAAACATGGGGCAGGTTCAAAGGAATGTTGGTTATGTGTCCACATCATGGTATTCCAGAACAGATGTTGGGATAACGATTTTATATGGGACTGTCAGATGGGTTGAAGAATATTGTGGATGCCTCAGCTAGTGGGGCATTCCTGAGCAAGACATGGAGTGAAGGTCAGAGTTTACTAGATAAAATGGCACAGAATTCGGGATGGACATCCAGGAATGCACCCATCACTCCAGTGGTGCACTCAGTGCCTTTTGATCCTTCAAACACTATGGCTGAAAATATGGCGACTCTCCTGACACAAATGAGCATCCTCACCAAAAAGGTGGAGGAATCAGGGCAGAAGCAGCAAGTACACATAGTAGATACTACCAATGGGGGCCTGTGCACATCTTGCATTAGTCAGCCAATTGGTAATCCTTGGAATACAGAGCTTGATCATCATCATCAGCACCCTGAAGATATGAACTATGTTGCTAACTATGGGGGTCAGAGATAGGGAAATCAGAACTGGGGTCATCAGACTCAGCAGCAGTACAGACCACCTCAACCACAATATAACGCCAGAAACATGGGAGGTATGAGACCCCCCAACAATATGGCACCGTATCCTAGACCACAGGGGTACAACAATCAGCAGCAAGGGTACCACCCTCCTCAGCAGCAGCATGGTGGAAGACAGGACGATGGGTTTGCTAGACTGGAAGCAATGATGCAGCAGGTTATTGGGTCCACTGCGAAGATAAACGAGAGAATAGATGCACATGATGCAACTATCAAAAATATTGAAGTGCAAGTGGGCCAAATTTCAATGTCTCTGAACAATCGTCCTTAAGGGACGCTACCTGCAGATACCCAAATCAATCCTAAAGATCAGGGCCCGAAGCAGCTGATGGCAGTGAGTCTCCGTAACGACAGGGATCTCGACGAAGAGCAAGAGAGAGCTCGTGACAATATATAGGCTGAGACACTCATTCAAGTACCCATTGAGCTGGATGAATCCACAAGGTTGACAGATATGACAGTCCAGCCTGCTCAGGAAGAAAAGAATACTCAGCAAGAGACCGAGAAAGTTGCTGGAGCAGTTAAAGAGCCGGTAGTGGAGATAGTAGCTGAGAAAGAAAAGTCCCAAGTGATTGGGAAGAAAAGACCTCCTCCACCATTTCCACAGAGGTTAGTCAAGCATCAAAAGGAGGAGCAGTACAAAAAGTTCTTTGAGATGCTCAAGCAAATTCAGGTAAATATTCCATTGATTTAAGCCTTAAAGGAGATGCCTGGATACGCAAAAATGATGAAAGACTTAATGTCCCGGAAATTTGATTTCCAAGACTTGGCTACGGTGACACTTACTCAGACGTGCAGTGTAGTGGTAACTAGACCTGTTGCTGAAAAGCTCTCTGATCCAGGGAGTTTTACTATTCCATGTACAATTGGAAACTTTGCTTTTGCGAAAGCACTCTGTGATTTAGGGGCCAGCATTAATCTTATGCCCCTGGTCATTTACAAGAGGTTGGGCATAGGGAGAGCTAAACCCACCTCTATGTTGCTACAACTGGCTGACAGGACTGTGAAGCGTCCATTTGGGATCCTGAATGATGTACTTATTCAGGTAGGGAAATTCGTGTTCCCTGCAGATTTTGTAATATTGGATTGCAAGGTGGATAAAGAAATTCCTATCATCTTAGGAAAACCTTTCTTGGCCACAGGGAGAGCTCTTATTGATTGTGAGACTGGGGAGCTTAAGATGAGGCTCAATGACGAAGAGATTATATTCAATGTGCAGAAATCTATGAGGCGCCCAAGTGAGTTCACAAATTTCTCTCTTATTGATGCCGTGGATGTAATCGTACAGTCTGATGATGAAGTGTTGACGATTGAGGATCCCCTCGCTGCATGTTTGACGAATTTGGAGGAAGTGAACGGTGAGTACTTGGCAGAATGGGTGTTGGCATTGGAAGGTAGAGGGTTCTGGGATAAAGAACTAGAGTTTAAGCCCCTACACTTCGGAAAGAGAGAAACTCCTCCAGCTAAGCCATCCATTGAAGAACCACCGAAGCTGGAACTAAAGCCATTGCCAACCCACCTCAGGTATGAATTTCTGGGACCTGAATCCACTCTACCTGTTATTATCTCATCTGGTTTGTTAGATGTGCAGGTCCAACAGCTTCTACAGGTATTGAAGGATTGCAAATCTGCCATTGGGTGGACCATTGTAGACATCAAGGGGATCAGCCCCACTTACTGCAAGCATAAAATTCTGTTGGAAGAAGGGCACAAACCTTCCAGGGAACATCAGAGGAGGCTGAATCCAAATATGAAGGAAGTGGTGAAGAAGGAGGTGATAAAGTGGTTAGATGCGGGAATTATTTTCCCAATCTCTGACAGCAACTGGGTAAGCCCAGTTCAATGTGTGCCTAAGAAGGGTGGCATGACGGTTGTGAAGAATGACAACAATGAACTAATCTCAACGAGAACCGTCACAGGCTGGAGAATTTGCATGGATTATCGAAAGTTGAATCTAGCCACCCGGAAAGACCACTTCCCACTTCCCTTCAATGATCAAATGCTGGATAGATTGGCAGGGAGGTCACACTTTTGTTTTCTGGATGGGTACTCAGGGTACAATCAGATCTCCATTGCACCTGAGGACCGAGAGAAGACCTCCTTCACATGCCCTTATGGCATTTATGCCTTCAGGAGGATGCCCTTTGGCCTATGCAATGCACCCGCCACATTCCAACGGTGCATGATGGCCATATTCACTAACATGGTTGAGGATATAATGGAGGTGTTCATGGATGACTTCTCAGTGGTGGGGAGTTCATTTGATGAGTGCCTGGTGAATTTGACGCGTGTGCTGAAACGGTGCATCGAGACTAATCTGGTGCTGAACTGGGAGAAGTGCCATTTCATGGTACAAGAAGGCATAGTCTTGGGGCACCGGGTGTCTAGCAAGGGAATAGCGGTAGATCGAGCAAAGGTTGATGTAATAGCAAAGCTTCCTCCACCAACTTCGGTCAAAGCAATCAGAAGTTTTCTTGGACATGCCGGTTTCTACCGACGGTTCATAAAAGACTTTTCCAAAATCACCAACCCTCTCTGTAAGTTATTAGAGAATGATCACCCATTTGTGTTTTCTGATGATTGCAGGGTAGCATTTGAGGAGTTGAAGCAGAAGCTGGTCACAACACCCATCATTATTGCCCCCAACTGGGAGCAACCATTCGAACTAATGTGTGACGCTAGTGACTACGCAGTGGGGGCAGTGCTGGGCCAGCGGAAGGACAAATTGATGCACCCAATCTACTATGCCAGTCGAACACTGAGTGGAGCTCAATTGAACTATACGGTGACTGAAAAGGAGATGCTAGCTGTGGTGTTCACATTCGACAAGTTCCGGCCCTAGCTGATAGGATCAAAGGTAATTGTATACACTGACCATGCTGCTCTCAGGTACGTAATAGAAAAGAAAGACTCTAAGCCACACTTGATTCGTTGGGTGTTGCTGCTGCAAGAGTTCGATCTTGAAATATGTGACCGTAAAGGCACTAAGAATCAGGTCGCTGATCACCTATCACGACTTGAGGGAGCTGAAAATGCAATTGAAGTAGAGGAAATTCTGGAAACTTTTCCAGACGAGCAACTACTCGCCATCACTCATCAGGAAGCGCCATGGTATGCGGACTTGGCCAATTACCTGGCCAGTGGTATAGTTCCTCACGACCTTTCATCGGTCCAGAGAAAGCGATTTTTTCGTGAAAGCCACTTGTTATTGGGACGAGCCCTATCTCTTTAGAATATGCCTGGATAACATGATCCGGAGATGCGTCTCCGAGATAGAACAATCTTCTATTTTGCAGGCTTGTCATGCATCGGCTTATGGTGGACACTTTGGAGGGATCAGGACAGCAGCAAAGGTGCTAGAGGCCGGATTTTTCTGGCCGACTGTGTTTAAAGATGCCCACTCATGGGTGAAGGGTTGTAATGAATGTCAAAGCACCGGGAACATTTCCCGGCGTCACGAGATGCCCATGAACCCAATTCAGGAGATAGAAGTGTTCGACGTCTGGGGGATTGATTTCATGGGTCCCTTCGTCAGCTCTTATGGTAATAAGTACATCCTTGTTGCCGTAGACTATGTGTCCAAGTGGGTGGAAGCTGTAGCATTGCCCACCAACGATGCGGAAGTTGTGGTGGGGTTTCTAAAGAAGAACATATTCACCCGCTTCGGGACACCACGAGCGATTATCAGCGACGGAGGCACTAACTTCTGCAATAGAGCCTTCGAGAAGTTGCTTACAAAATACGATGTGCGCCACAAGGTGGCTACTCCTTACCACCCGCAGACTAGTGGACAGGTTGAGGTATCCAACAGGGAAATCAAGAGTGTGTTAACGAAAACTGTGAATGCTACGAGAACTGATTGGGCGAGGAAGTTAGATGATGCACTCTGGGCCTACAGGACAGCTTTCAAGACACCAATTGGTATGTCACCAAAGAAGTTAGTGTTTGGGAAGGCCTGTCACCTACCTGTAGAACTTGAGCATAGAGCGTGGTGGGTACTGAAACAACTAAATTTAGACATGGAAGCTGCGGGCACGTCAAGAGTCACAGAACTGCATGAGCTTGAGGAGTTCTGGTATCTTGCTTTTGAGAGCACAAGGCTGTACAAAGAGAGAATGAAGAGGCTACACGATCAGAACATCGTTGAGCAGAACTTCAAACCTGGGAACATGGTATTGCTATACAACTCAAGACTGAGGTTGTTCCCAGGTAAGCTGAAGTCACGATGGTCTGGACCATTTCAAGTAGTTGAATTTTTCCCGTCAGGAGCGGTTGAAGTTGCCACTGAGAATGAATCTCGTACATTTAGAGTCAATGGTCATAGATTGAAGTTGTATGTGGGTATGAGCGAGCCTAAGGAAGGAGCTGAACTGCATCTGACTGAACCACAGAGGTCGAGCGAGCCTTAAATGCACTCTTCTTGCGTCGTACAACGACGTTAAATCAGGCGCTACGTGGGAGGCAACCCGCGAAATTGTTGTAAGTGTAACATAAAAAAAAACAACAACAAAAAAAAACGTCAGAATCAGAGACGCGGTCAGACCGCGGTTCCACCGTGACCGCGGTCAAACCGCGGTACTGACCCTTCTTTGAACCCAGGCCATCGCGGTAAAACCGCGGCCAGGGAGACCTTCTGAACTTGGTCTACCGCGGTCCTACCGCGGCAGATGCAGACGGGGTCCAGGTAAGTTTTTTCGTTTTAATTTTTTTTCTTTTCACCTTTTACCCAAAATACCCCCACCTACCACTAACCCCCAAATTCGCCCAGATTCAGCAAAACACCCCCACTCCCTTCTCTCTAATTTCTCTCCCACTTCTCTCTATCTTCTCTCTTCTCTTTTCATCTTCACATCACTCCATTATCATCCTCCCCTACTATCCACCTTCTTCATCCACTTTCCCTCAACCAAACAAGTAAGTTGCTCTTTCTCTCTCTCTATTTCATCTTCTAACTTAGTATAATTTAGCATAATTGTATTTAGTTTAACCCTAGGTAGGGTTAGTATAACTTTTGTCAATTTTTGCTTTCTTTCATGGTTTTTATTGTTGTATGGTACTGTTGTGAAATTGTTTGGTGTCATAGTGTGTGGGCCTTCATGGTGTTTATGATGTTTTAGCCTAGAAATCATTTTTTTGGGGTGTAGTTGTTATTATGCACCATGTGGGTCGAAATATTGGAGTTTTTGTGATATTATGGGGTGGGTTATACCCACTCCTAATTAGGGGGGTGTTATACTTGGTGATTGGGGGTGTTGTCACTATTTGGTAATATGTGCAGGAGTAGTATGGGGTGGTATAGGCCGAATGTTGTACATAGTTCTGTTGTGAGGCCTCTGTGGAGATTGTAACCTTCCCTACCTTGCTTGTGTGGCTAGTCTGCCAAGAATAACTCAATGGGGATGGTGTTTTGGTGTCATCGGGTGGCGAAGTCTGAGTACCCATCTGACGGACACTAATTAGGATGAATTTGATGGTTATGAATTTTCCTGACTCATTGCAGGTATTATGGCCTGTAAAAAGCAAAAGAGAGGGGCGGGCACATCCCAACAACCGACATATGACGAGTTCAGGTTTGAATCGGAACGAGCGGAGGACGATTTTCATGCCAAGGCTGGTAAGAACTTCATTCATGAGTTGCAAATTGACCGGGCAGACCTCCGCGTGGAACAAGAGGAAATGTATGAAGAAATTTGAAGGTGAGAAATGGAATTCCTCTTTGATGACCCCGGCCCAGCGAACCGGATGATGGTTAGGGAGTTCTACGCGAACTGCCCAGCACATATGCTGCGGGAGGTGACTGTGCGAGGCACAGGGGTAGATGCCTCAATTGAAACTATCCGCCAGGTATTGAGGCTACCCTGGTTCACAGGCGATATTGACTACTACCACGACAGACCAGGTGTCACGTGGGAAGTTATGACTGATGTACTTTGTGCTGGTGGGCGACCACCCTGGATCAAGGACCACATCACCCTGAACTCCAACTCTTTCACGCACTTGGCTAAGTGTTGGTTGACTGTCATCTGCAGCCGGTTCATGCCCTCCAGAAACACCACAGACGTGAACTTCAACAGAGCCCTATTGACTTGGTGCTTCGTGACGAAGAAGGATTTTGATGCAGCACAGGTAATTGGTAAAGAAATGGTCCTGCGGGAACCGCTGCTGTCAAAGGGAATTTACTTCCCTTCCTTGGTGACTGCACTGTGCTTGCGGAGGAGGGTCCCCACTGATCCTGCTGATGGAGCATTGGCACCTGAAGCACCATTCCGAGCTTCACGCATCAGAGTGGGCAGGGGCACACATACAACAATTGTGATAGATGCTGAGGCTGATGACCCGGTTCCTCTTGCACCGTCCAGGAGATCTAATGACAGTGCCGGACCCTCTCGGCACCCCCATACTGGGGCAGGCTTTGCCAGATCTCAGTCTACCAGTCCTATGTTGCGTTCCATGGAGGAAGAGGTCGTGGATCTCCGCACCTCAGTGGATGGCCTACACACACAGATGGATGTCATGTCTTAGAGGCAGGCCCGGTCTGAGAACAAGTTCATGGCCTGGTTTCGTGCTTTGGAGAGAGCTTGCCATGTCGACCCCAGCACAGTCTCCGACTCTGATTGAGTCTCAGGGAAGTCTTCTTACCCTTCTGCTCTTTACTTTTGTGATATGACATAGGGACATGCCATGATTTTAAGTGTGGGGTGGGAGACTTGCTCTAGTTATATGTGTACTGTACATAGATATTGTGTGTGTTGTAGCATGAAATTAATGTTGTTGTATATAATTGACTGTAATTATATTAGGAGTCTGACTTGGCCCAACGACGGACACTTGTCGACGGGTCTCTTGAGGGTCCAAGTCGGATATATTTATTAAAAAAAAATAAAAAAATTTAAAGGTAGATGACTCTTCCTGAGGACGGACCACTGGGACAGAACTCTTGAGGGAAGTAGTCCATGAAGATTTTTTTTATTTTATTTATTTTTCTTTTTAGGCAGTGTAATAAGTCCCCCTTGGTTTTTCTTTTGGCCACAGTTCTTTTCCAAGGGTTTTTCTTGAACCGGGTTAGGTAGATTTTTCTTTTGTAGTTAAGACTAAGATGGGTAAAGGCTAGAATACTACCTCTGATGTACACACCTGCAACCAACTAAAATGAACTTGAGAGTGTGACGTCTAGGCTCAGTTGTGGACTTGTAAATCTATGCCTTAATTTTGCACATCTTGCTTTGCTTGAACGCTCGTATGAGTGTGCTGATAGACTGATCCCGAACGAGTTACATGTGTGTATGAGATTTTTCTTGCATTCTGTGCATGCGTGCGATACCTAGAACTTGCCCTGTGTGTTTGCAAAGCAAAATAGAAGCTGTTGGGTTTTAGAGATGATTGAGGCATTTCTTTGTGTAAGCCTACATATAATGGTGAATCCACCTGTCTATATTGCCATAGTTAACCCCTTTGAGCCTGAAGCCTGTTCTATGATAACCCTATAATGACCTATATCCCTGTGTTGAATAGCTGATTGTTTGAACCTATACCTCCGAAAAGCACTTGAATCACTAAAGAACATACAAAAGTCAAAGTGTGGGGTGGTAGGGAGTTAGCGAAAAAACAATGGGGAATCAGGAATGAATTATTTGAATGGTGCACTGGTACCTTAAAAAAAAAAAGAAGCCAGTTGCACCTAAAGGAAAGTAGGGGTCACTTGTGAAACAAAAATGTGGAGGAATGATTAGGCTGAGCAGGGAAATTGAGATAAAAGGAAGTGTGTATTAAAAGTGCTTAGGGAGGTTAGTCACTACATCCAAATGTATCCTACCCATCCATTAGCCTACATTACAACCAAATAAAGACCTCTTGATCTTTGACTAAAACAGCTCGATTAGTAGAGTACTACACTAGGGGCAAGCTTATGGTGTGTCTGTGCGGCATGTGAATGTTCTTTGCTGAGAGTGAGTGAATTCTTTCTATCTTTAGTTCCTTGTGTTTGAATTTTATGCGTGTGGAACTTCTCTCAGACTTTTGATGTGAGGGAATGTGACTCGGGAAGGAAAAGTAAGTCTTTACCTCTGTTAGAGTAACTAGAGTGAGCGCAAGTGTGTCATGGCAGTAGAGTCTGCATCTGGGGTATGACCGGCACATTGCTTAGGTTGTTCCGTCAAAATGGTGGGTGTGACATATTTGGGGTAAAGCATCAAACGGTTAGGCTTTTAAGTGTGGTTTAGCTTGCTCGAGGACGAGCAAGGGTTTAAGTGTGGGGTGTTGATAATAGGTGAATTTAACTATATTCAGACCCTAAATAACCGCCTTCTTGCATAGTTTTAATAATAAAAGTGATAACAAAATACTCTTATTAGTGCTTTTCATGATTTGCAGGTTATATATGACTAGGGAAGGCTAGGGAGCACTTTTGGAGTCAAAAAAATAAAGAAAGAGAGGCCAACCGTGAAATGTCCCAAGTGAACCACGCAAAAACAGGTTGAAGAATCAGAAAAATGACTCTGCCGCGGTTCCACCGCGACCGCGGCAGAACCGCGGTGAAGGATGCTCGCGGACAGAAGGAGATTCAGAGGATCTGTTTGGCCGCGATTCGAGAAAAGTGCAGGGACTAAAGTGTAAACACGGGATTTTTAGCCCTAAAACCTATTTTAAACACTAGACTTCGCCCAAGAGAGGCATGTATTGATTTTTAGAGTATCTTGGCAAGAAAAACAATTGTGAGAGATCACCCAAAACATCTTTCTTCTTTTCTTTGATTTTGATTGCTAGTTTATGATGGATCTTATCTTAGTTTGTTTACCCATAGTTATGAGTAGCTAAATCTTTTGTCTAAGGTTTTGATGGAACCTATTGGGGGATGAACTTCTTGTTTATGTGAATACAAATTGCTAGTTTCAATCTTTATTTATTCAACTATGTTCTTGTTGTAGTTAATTGACAGGATCCTCAATTAGCTGTGCCTATTTAGTGTGCATAACTCGGGAGAGAGTGCATATTTAGGTTATTGTTGAATAACACCACTCCTAAAGTATAAGAGGAATCTATAACTGCGGGTTTAAAGGCGGGATTAGGGATAACGAAGCCTTGGGTGCAATCTTAAGTGAACTGTGTTAATTAAAGCTAGCTAGTGTATCTCGGGAGAGTGCAATAGTATATTACTGTGATTACTCGGGAGAGATTTATGGTAAGACGAGCGTTCATGATTGATAGAGAAGTGTTGGTACATTTGTATGAAGCATAAACAGAAGGGATTCCATCAATAGGGGAAATCTTTACCTTAGCTTTATCTCATCATTGTTTACAACCTTAGAGTTTTAGTTTACAGCTTGTTTAATTTACTTGCAATCTTAGTTACTAAAGAAACCATCAACTTGTGATTCAAACATTTGGGAAGCTGGTTCTGAAGAGTTTAGTGGGTCTAAAGATTGTGATTGATAGGTTAACTCTCTATGGGATTCGACTCCGGACTTGTAAACCGGATTATATTTGCAACGACCGCATTGTCCTTTTTATAAGGCATAGTTGGGCGTGATCAATACCCACTAACTGACTAAATACAATTATATATCATAATATCATTGATAATTATAGCAATCTCTCTCAGATACTTCACTTATGGTTTGAATATTATAATTATCTTTCCTAACTCAATTTCTCTATGTACGTTATTTATTTTAACATAATGAAAAATAAAGTTTCAATACTAAAATTAATATTCTATAATATCATTAATGTAATCTATCAAACGAAGATGAAATACGTAATTTAGAACAAATATCATAAAGTAAGAAAACTGACCGAAATAGGAGAACTCAATCTTTTCAAATATTATATCTCATCTTTTATGGCCGCTTCAAATTTTCATTATAAAGAAACGCAAGAAACAAAAAAAAAAAAAGTTGAATTATATGCTATGCAAATTACACTTAATTTCCGATTATGAGAGTTACTCATGGAAAAGAAAGTAAAGAAATTAAAAAGAAATTCTACAGGTGTTACGATTATAATTTTTGAACAGTTTCAGAGCTCTCCCTCCAGGTTTGCTTTATGACACTGAATTCCTTTATTATAAAAGCACGAATACAATATCGGTTTACAAAAATAACCTTATAATATTAAGTATAATAAAACGACATAACCGGAATTCTAGATATTAGCCTTATAATCCTATTAGTTTTAGGACATAATACTACACGTTAGAAATCCTGCATGATTACCTCTAAGATTCCTATTAGTATAACTACTTTCGGGCTATCTAATTCATATAAAATTGAACAAGTAAATATCTTTAGTCATGTAATCTTATTACTTTTAGGATATACTTCTTAAAAATTCCTATTACTAATTTAATTTGAAAGCGTATTTTAATGTCCTATTACTAATTTAATTTGAGAATGTATTATATTTTCCAAATCTACTTAGGAAAAGGAGAGCCTATATTATTATAAAAACATAAATACAATATTAATATATCAAAATAGCCCTAAAATATTAAACGGAAGAACTCATAGGAAAATGACATAACTGTAGTTACCTCTTTCTTGGACTAAAATACCTTCTATGCTAATTTTTAATATTTAAGTTTTAAAATTAAAAAAATTCTATTAAATTCTTATTAAAAACATGTAGTAAGATTTAATAAAATTAATTTCATAAGAATCCTCCGCATTAGCAATACGTTACCACTCCATAATATCCAATACTATGAAAAATGAAAGTAGTATTAAATAGACTGCATAAAGAGTTACTGAGAGAAAAAAAAACCCTACAATAATATATTTTTATATTATATTAAAACTATTTTTCTACTCAAATAATATTTTTTACCAATTCTTTTGTGTAATATTAAAAAATTCTCAATTATTAAACAACAACTAAGAAAATATTTAAGAATATAAATGTATGAGAAAGAGAAAAAAATAGTTGGTAAGAGTCAATACCGCTAACGATTCTACAGACATAAAGATCTAAAAGTAAAATGTCATATCAATATTTTACTCTTTGAAAATAATATTTATGGTGGATAAAAGTATAATTAAGATTAAATATACAAAACAAGAGATGAACTAATATTAAGATCTGAATCAACATAGAATAAATTATTTTTTATGTTAAAATCAAATAATTAAATTTTTTAATTAATTATTTAGCAAGAGAATCCAATTCAATTATTTTTTATAAATTCATCATATTAGTAAAATTCTTATTCAAGTTAAAAAAAATCTTAGGGTGCATAAATTTATTCCATAAAAAGAGCGTTAGAACACAATGTAAAAAGGTTAACATATTATTAAGAATCAAAATGTTATACAAGTTTATGAGGAAGTACAATCAAAGCTAAATTCTAAACAAGAACAAGCTTTCAAGACTATATTATAAAGAGTCGACTCTGCTATAACGGAATTATTCTTTGTAGATGCACCGGTGAAATCGAAAAAATATTTCTATGTCATGCATTATTTGCAAATATCATATCAAGAGGCATGACACTATTAGCAATAATAGCAAGTGATGCATCAACAACGATTTTATTGGGAGGCCCACCACTTTAGATTTGATATACCTCTTCAAACAAATCAAATAACCATCACAAATATATCAAAGCAGAGCACTGGTGCTAAATTTATGAGGAAAGCAAAATTGATAATATGGGATGAAGCTCTTATGGCTAAGTGCCAAACGATCGAAATAATTGTCCGAAGTTCTAGAGATATATTGAATATTAATGAACCGTTTGGTGAAAATCAATGGTTTGAGAGGTAATTTATGTCAAGTACTACCAGTAGTTCCAAAATCGACAAAAGTAGAAACGGTAAAAGCTAGCTTGCCAAAGTTATACTTTTGGCCTCAAATGAAAAAGATTCAACTGACAAGAAATATAAAATAAGAACAGATCCAGTATTCAGTGTCTTCTTACTTCGTTTCGGAAACGAAGAAGAGCATCCAATAAAAGAAGATTTGGTTCTTCCCGAACACTTGGTTATCAATCCCAATGGTAATAGTAGTCATTTAATAAGATAAATATTTCTATCATTAGATTTAAACACAATTTGTGCAAATCGCATGATAGAATTAAAAAGATATCTTAGCTAGCAGAAATGAATATGTTGATCAACTAAATAAAATGTTGATTGCAAAATTTTATAGTAAAAATAAAATATTTTTCTTTTTTTTTACTCAGCAAAAAATGATACCAATAATTACTACCAAGAAGAATACTGAAATACTTTAATACCAAATGGCCTTCTACCATATATATTTGTTGTCAAGTTTATTATTTCTTACGTATGTTAGTGTCACCATATATATAATAAACTAAGTTAAAATTGATCTTTCATTGAATATAAGTTGATTATGAAGAAAAATATGCCTGTCGTGCTACTGAATAACTCAGATACGTCAAATAGCTTATGTAATAGCACACATATGGTATATAGAAGTTTTGACAATAACGTCATACATGCAAAAATTATCATGATACTGGTCAATGTGCTTCTAAGTATATTCTTATTCCCGAATTCAACTTTCGTCTTTTGAAACAAAGGAATATCTAATTTAATTTATGTGAAATAATTTTTAGTATGTTTATATTTTGCAAATATAATAAATAAAGCACAAGGACAAACGTCCTAAATATTAGACTATATTTACCGCAATACGTTTTCTTGCACGAACAACTGTATGTTGCACTTTTAAGAGGGATATCAAGATCTACAATAAGAGTTTTGGTTAAGGCAGAGCAATAAAGTATTATGAGGAAACATACACAAAATAATATTGTCCACAAAGAAGTGTTCGTTAAGCTACCATCACATTAAATAGTTTTAAACTATAATACATAATTATCTAACTAATATGACAAAATTGATCATTTGTGTAAGTTTTGATGATGTCCTTTTATTTTAAATTCATGTATTATGCTAATGTAATAATATTTTTCGCAATTTATTGATTGTTATATTATTAAACATAAAATTTCTCTCATTAATTAAATTATATTGTTCCTTCTTATAAATAAATGTTTAAATCATCATGTGCCATTATTAACGTGCAACGCACGTTCATAGATACTATATATATATATATATATATATATATATATATATATATATATGCACCTGCTAGAGGGGCTACACAGCTGATTTAATTTGTAACAATATGATAAATAAACTACCAACCTGAATTTTTTAACTTAATATATAAATATATTTTTCACATGTAAATTTATTAGGTACGGTTCGGTATTTTTTTGATTTATTTTTATAAAATAAAAAACTTACCCTAATTATCGGTACGATTATAGATTTATATAAAAACCTACAGTTTTATTAAAAGAAACCTAAACATTGGTTCGGTACGGTACTGTTCGGTTGGTTTAGTCGGTTCTTAAATATCCATTAACACCTCTAGATTTACCGATACTGGTATTTACACCAAAGCAATAAATATATGATATGTGATTGCACACACACTTTTCTTACTTAGCTATTCAATATTATTATCTCATTAAATCACTTAATCATGATAAGTTCGTATGATTTGGTATAAATATCGACTGCGAGGAAGTTTTTATGCGTATCGCAGTTATAAGAAAACATAGCGCATTACAAAATTGGACTCCCTATGAATCACTCTCAAGAAACAAGGCTACTGAGTTTGTTGGAGCAGAACTCGGGTGGTGGGTTTTTTTCACGCTTAAGTGGGGTGAAATTTGGGTTGGGTGGTGGGTTTTTTTAAACATAAAAAAAGAAATGTGTCGTTTTAATTTGGTGCTGCCATGTGGCACTCCATCCAAAATAAGAGTATTTTTGTTTTAAAGTATGACGGCAGAGGTATAGATAACCCAATAATATAACGAGGGATATTCTTAGACTATTTTCAAAAGTACAAGGGTATATTTGGGCCTTTGCCGTTTCGATTAACTACTAAAGATAAGTTCGAGTGTATCAACAATCCCGCTCTAAAATTGGATCTGAGCAGTAGCTAAATTGATGTAAAATACTTGTTCTCATTGAGTTTGGTATCTAATGCTTAGACCATGTACCTTAAAAAACAAGTTGACGCAAATGGTACTGTTAGCACGTAGCAAAAACAAGTCGACACATAAATTCCAGGGTTATTGAAAGTAAAGGCGGAAAAAAAAAATACAATATTGATAGGGCATGAAGCAAAAAGCTAGAAGTGAAGCGCTCAATTAATGGAACATTAAAATATATGCATTCAACATACAATAGTATCAATGTTAATCAAACTCCTAATGTTAGATTTAACGAATTGCGCGTCATTAATTAGAGACGCATGGCTTCACCCATGCGATTTGAAGATGTATTTAAGAAACATTACAATAAGAATTCAGAGCTAGGGAACAATTTTTTTTTTTTTTGGTTAACAAGGGAACGCGCAGTTGCTATTCTTCGGACGCGCATAGAGTAAACCTCACTCTTGTGTAATAGCCCGCAAATGTAATAGCCTGCAAACCACACAAGAGGGTAAACCGCACTAGGCATGCCCCATACGGCAGGCTCGACCGAGGAGGTATGCAAGTAGGATTCGAACCGTAGACCTCCCATACTTTTCAGTATTCAACCTAAATGAAATAATTCATTTACATGAGCCATTCTTGTGATGGATCGTTGGAACTTGGGGTTCAACTTTGACATAGTCTTCAACTGAAGGGCAACACGATTGAGTATTGGCATCATAATGATAACTAGATGATTTTGCAGGTAAAAATTCTTGAAGCTAATTAATTGAAATATAAAAGAGCAAAAACTCATGAATGAAAAGTCTCCATTTTGGTGCTATTTTTCCTTTTCTTGTAAATTTTAGTGAAGGTATAAGTGAGAGGCTGATCTTCTCTAATTTCCACAAGTTTGTCAAAAAGAAGTAACTAATCAATCTAATTGAATTAAGAATCATAGTTAGACGCATGGTAAATTTCGCCCTTTAGCCCTAAATCAGTACTATTTCACAATCTGATATCGATTACCTCAAAGTCACAGGCCGTAAGAATAGATTATAATCACAATGCGGGGGCCGATCTATAGTTTAACAGATTAAGGGTCGTTTGGTAAGAGGTATTAGAAAAAATAATGTAAGCATTAGTTCTATGCATTACTAATACCTTGTTTGGTACATTTTTTCAACTTGTATATAACATACATTATACTTGGCATTATCCTATGCATAAGTAATGCATAGAAAACCATGGCATTAGTAATACCAAGGCTTTAATGCATGCATTAGCATGGTTAAAGACAAAATTGTCCTTAAAGTCCCTTAAAGCTAGAGAATATGGAGGGCATTTTTGTAAGCAACTATTTTTCTTAAAAATTATGCAATGCATTATAATTTTAATACACCACACCAAACAATAGATAAAAAATAATATTTGCATAACTAATGCTTGCATTACAAACCCATGCATTACTAATACACCTTATTCCGCACTATTCTTATACACCCTACCAAATGACCCCTAAGTTCAACCAACCCAGTAGATTTGGCTTACACACTACGTATATGTGTTAAGAATACACTAAATAAATACAAAAAATATGTTCTAAACCGGGGGATTTAAATTTTTAAGACACTTCAAAACTTATATAAATTTTTAAGACAAAAGTGTAAAGAATGGGGTAGAAGGGACACTTTAAAACCCCCGAAGTTTTCTTATTTTCAAAAACGTCCCCTTCCTTCTTCTCGCCGATGGATGTTTGAAACATCTCCCGTAATGTTTGAAACATCTCCGAGAGATGTTTCAACTATCCCGATGGATGTTTCAATTATTCCGGGAGATGTTTGAAACATCCCCGCGATATTTGAAACATCCCGAAAGATGTTTGAAAAATCCCGGTGATGTTTCAAACATTCTTGAGATGTTCAAAGATCACGGGAGATATTGGAGATGTTCAAAATTATCCACAAGTTTTGTTATTTTTAAATTGACCCCCGAACTCCTTGTGTCCTATATTCTTTCACAAGACTTAGAGAAGTCTTTTTTACTTCTTTTTTCCTTCTAAACCCAAAAAATCGAATAAACTGTGGGTTCAAAAAGTTCTAAACTTAACATCCTGAATAGACTCTGATCACAACAAGATAACATCACATGAATTTGAAAAGACTTACTTGTCATGCTGATTGATTGTGAGAAGAGAAAAGCCCTAGGCTTTGTTATGCTCTGTTCTATAATCTCAACGACACCTTTTGGAAATTTGTCTGTGTTTTGGATTTTAGAAAGAAAGTTTAAATAAAGGGATTTTTACCTATCTATATCATATATCAAACCTTATTACCTTCATTGTTTAAGGATTGTGTTAATTACATTTAAGCATACCAAATTACCTTTTATATACCATAATTCAAATTAAGGGTATAATTATTCCTTCATTTATTGTAGGCGTGATTTTAGGACCGTATTTTCACGTTATTTGGTTTACCCGCCTCTCTCTCCTCCCACCCCCCCACACCCCCTACGATTTACCTTCAGTTAATTCCCCCCACCCCCACGATTTACCTTCAGTTTTTCCTCCATTCTCGTACAATCTCTTCTCACCCACAATTACCATCACTTTCTTATCCACTTAATTACCTTCAGTTGTATCCCCCACGATTTGAATTCACTTCCATCTTTGTCTTCAACTCCTAAATCATGAAAAAAACCAACACTCCCCAAAAAAAATCATCAAAAGCTATATTAGCTGATATTTCAACCTTTAATTTGGGTGTTTTAACACCAAAATCACCACCCAAAAACCCACAATCGACGCATGCAAGTGAACAAACTACTGGTATTTCATCTCCTAGACAAATTCGTGCGGAAATGAGAAGCAAGCATTTGCACGATGTTGATGTTGGTGGAGTTTATAAACTAGTCGAGAATCAACTCAAACGCAAGGGGATACATTCTGTAGATAATGTTTACACGTGCATTGTTCTTCTGTTATTGTTTTGTAGTTATAGGTGTGGGTAGGCTATTCTTCTTCTAGTTATATTTTGTATTTGTCATGTAGTTATATGTAGATTACTGCTTCCTTTTTATGCAAACTACTAATGTTCATTAATTTTATATTTTCTACAGAATGGACCTTACTTTGCACAACAAAATGTTGATTATGGTGTGCTTAGATTCCACAGTTTGTGTGATCCTAGCATACCTAGCCAGATACAAGCTTTACTCTCTCCGAATGCTTTAAGGGTTTTCAGAAAAACTTGTTTTGGTTACTTATTAGGTCTCCCCACAATCTGTATGCAAAACCAATCACTTCATCTTCTGATGAAGTATGAATTGACAAAGTCTACTGACTCATATTTTTCAGTACTATTTAAGGGTGAAAAATTGAATTTTTCCTTGAGAGAATTTGGGTTGATAACTGGTCTTAATTGTGTGAATAAGTTTTCAGACTATGGTTACACTTCCACCTATGTTAGCCCTTTAATGAATACATATTTTCCGAACAAAGAAAGGGTTGAGAAATGGCATTTGAAAAATGTAGTGACTAATAAAGCATGGGCAAACGATGTGGATGCGGTGAAGTTGTGCATTCTTTATATGTTGGAATTTTTTGTTTGTCCTTCTGATAAAGACCATGTGACTTTCATAGACAAGTTTATGTTCTTTCTAATAGAGTCTGGTAATTTTGAGTCATACCCATGGGGTATCAAATCCTTCAAGCAGGTTATTGAATCTGTCCGACATCGTCTTAATCCCCATGTACATTCTTATCTGATACGGGGATGCTCATTAGCCTTGCAAGTGTGGCTATATGAGTGTTGCTCGTCCGTCAGCACCGAGCTTGCTACGAGATGTTCTGAATCTATACCTCGCATTTTAAGATGGTCAGCTACAAAGGGGCAGATTTGGTTAACTGCAATTGAAGAGAAGATGATCAAGCCTTGAGTGGATCAAGGTATTTTTTTCCACTTTTGTATGATGCTACAATTACATTCATAATAACTACATTGAATCTACATTTTTTTGTCACTTGAATTAACTGTTATTTTCATCATTCAGTTCACAAACATGATTGAATCTGGAGAAGAGCTTGGAGTGCTTAATCTGCCAGACAAGATTCAATATGAAGATGAACATGGTGCTCAACCATCACATGTTCCAACTGCTGCTTCTCCATCATTTGAACCCAAATATACAGATTGTCAAGAGGACATTGAATCTGTCAGTAGCAAGCTCATGAAGTTGGAAAAGGGGATTGTGCAGGTATTATGAATAACTACAATATATTGACATAATTTGCTACATTTTGACTTCATTACATAACAATTATAGTATGTTATACATTGTAGTTAATTTGTGGTATAAATCTATAACAATTATAGTTTGTTGAATTGTAGTGTAACTGTAGCAGTTAGAATAAGATTACCAACTAATTATATATTTAATTTTTAGGTTGATGGAAAGTTAGATGCCTATAGGAAGGCTGTTTTTGAGGAAACTCTCAAGCCTTCGAGAGTTCATAGATCAATCTTTGAAGGGTGTTATGAATGTGATAAACAAGAGGTTTGATTTGGACGAGTCAAAGGTAAGAATTTACATATAATTTTGTACTAAGACTAATTAAGACATATGAATAAAGTAGTCTCAAATATTCCCCAAAATTGTAGTTTGCTGGTAGTTCAACAAAAAATAATTACCAACATCAAGGAGAGAACAACCAGCAATTCCAGTTCAATGCTGGTAATCAACTGCATGGAAGCACAAGCAATACAGGTATCTACAAAATTCCTACATACATATCTATAAATTTCAAGACAGCATTATTTAATTATACTAATCATTTTTTTACTATGTGTTGCAGCTACAATTTCTCCAGAACATTTTCAACCACATGTTGACTTATATCCTGACTTCCAAGAAGTAGCTGAGGCATATAAAGCAGGTACAGAACCATTCCTTCATTACAATAAGGTTTTTATGCAAAATTTTAATAATTTACACCTTAACTACATATTCCTACATATATCTACAATTCTTATTTCCAATTATTCATTCAAGCTGAAGTTTCAGCAGAACATCTACAAGGAAATATTGAGGAAGAACCAGTAATTGATGAAGTAGCTGAGGCACAACAAGCAGGTAATATATTCTCTATATTCTCTATAACTCCATAATACTGTTCATATCTACATAGATCTACACTTATCTACAGAAGGTGAAGTTCCACAGTCGCCAATTCACGGTGTGACTGTGACTGAAGTTGTTCCTGAAGGCATTGATAAAAAAGTTGTTCCTGAAGGCATTGACAACAAAGGTTTGACATTGGATGACTTTGAGCTGCCAGAAAACTTATCACAGTTGGTCATGTATGGCGAGCCCATACCAGATGAATCAACCCCTGTTCATCCCGGTAGAACCAGGCAACCGGGAAAATATGCACGATCACCTTTCACATCTTTGTATAGTTCTGGAGGCAGCACATCTGTTGGACCTAAATTGTTTTACCTCAAGCACCCCTTCACAAGTGTCATAGGTGAAAATGTAGATCCTGAATTGACAGAAAGGTTCACCAACTGGTTATACATTCGTAGTGATAAAGTATCTAGGAGGTATGAATGCTTCATTTTACACTGTCTGTTCACCATTTTTATACTTTAAAATTGTAATTCATTTTGTCAATTTTTTGTATTTGATATTTTTTTGTTATTACAGGAGGAAATATTACTTTTCCAAGAAGGATAACCAAATCAAGCCTTGGTTGGATTTTGGTTGTGAAAAGATTGATAAGAAGGACTGGTTTTATGACCTTGCTCACCCCGGACAAGTCATCAATAACACAGTAAGTATAAAGAACATAATCATTCACAATATCTATTTTGTCTTCAGCTGTGTAGTGTAATTGTAGTTTATTTTTCAGCTATGATGTGTAATTGTAGTAATATTGTAGACAACATATATATGTTACTATATTTATGTCTCAGCTGTGAAATTTTGCTTTTTATGGACCTTATGTATCATATGTGATGATGATTGTATGTACAAACTGGAATTTTGGTACTTTTGACTGACTTGGAATCTCTGTGTACCACAACTGTAGTTACCTTGTAGTAATATTGTAGAGCTTGTGATTGTGCCTATTAATATTAACTGTAGGTTGAACTTGCTGATTATTGGGACCTTAAGTTAGGTGGTATGTTTCATTTGTTCCTCTGTATAGTGAATAAATGTAGACAGTGCATAAATATAGTTAATGTGTAGTTGTTTTGTAGTCTGATGGGTCAATTGTACATATAGTACTTGTTCACTATGGTTCATACAAACTACAATTAAATTACATTTTGTGAGGTACTTGGACTAACTGTTATATTTCTGTAGTTATAGTGTAGCTAATTTGCAGCAATCTGTTAGAGTTTTTAATAAATTCAAATTGTAGTTAATCTGTAGCTGTCTTGTAGACAAGTGTGGTTACACCGTACCTTATTGTATATGTTTATTCTATTTTGGCAGCACATTGATGTTATTATGTATTATCTGCGAAAAAGAGGCAAATATGGCCCCAACAATAATACTAGGTTCACAACCACGGATTGCTTGTTCAAGACAAAGATTGAAAGAATCTATGACAAGTTCATAAGTTCTCCACCGGAACAAAGGTATTCGGTTGTTAAACCCGAGGATGATGTTGGAGAATATATTCTTGGGTACAGAATTCTTGCTAATGTTGCCTGGGATCTTGTTGACTATGTGCTCATACCTGTGAACCTTGTAGAGAACTTCCATTGGTTGTTGCTAGTTTTTGACATAAAGGACAGACAACTTTATGTTTATGATTCCATGGTGAGAGCAAACCGTCATAAAACAGTTGAGACATTGGTTGACAAGTTTTCAATCATTATCCCTCTGTATTTGTCATGCACTGGTTTCTATGGTAAACGTAAAGACATTAACTTCAAGAGCACAAAGGCATACATCGAGAAACCAGTTACGGACCCTCTCGACATACAATGGATGGTTGCTGAGATTCCACAACAAAAGGAAGGCTCAGTGTAAAAAAATAATCTCCCTTTCTATATGTTTAATTTTTTTATTTTAATCATTTGTTATATAATGAAAAATTCTCATCTTATGCAGCGATTGTGGTGTATTTGTGGTTGCATTTGCGGAGTATGTTAGCCTTGGAGATTTGGCAATCCCAAAGGAAGATCTTTCTGATATTGACCAACACCGTAGACGCTATGGAGCTCTACTGTGGGACTATGCAACAAAGAAGCAAGAAGATGGGTCAATCAGTGAGAGTGAGGTTACTGGCAGGCTAGCAAGGAGGAAGGGTGCTCCGGCAAAAAACGAGAGGACTAGAGTGCAACGAAAGAAGAAATAGACTATTGTGTTCCTAGTTTGGTCTGTGAAATTTGGTAGTTGAATTGGAAAACAATGTAGGAAATATGTCGTTTTGGTTTTCTACAACACTTTTTGTTGATTACATTATACTCGAGTACTCTGATTACATTTTTACAGCAACAGCTTTGTCTTACAATTTGACTTTAATCTTCAAGTTATTTTTATAAATACCTTCAAGTGCCAAGTAATATCTGTATATAACTGTCATTTGTTACACATCATAAAGATAAAATAAATACAGGAATCATATAAATAATTTAGCCATCTTTTATCAACAAGGTTTATCAAAAAAATTCAATTTATCTACATTTAAACTACGTCAAACTACATTTTAACTACAACTCCTCTACATATGAATAACAGGACTACAGTTCTAACACAGTTAAACTACATATTCACTACAATCTGGATACAATTTACGTTGAATGCATTCTTTATTAATATCAGTTTTTTTGTATACATTAAATATTAAAGTTTAACTATTCTATAAAAAAGATAACTTTAGATGCTTGACAGAATACATAAAAACATAAATAGTGCAGATACACAAATTGATGTTTATACTTCTTATTCATCTTCAAAAACTTAAACAATTACACAAGAAAATCCGATAATTTGAGCTCACTAACATTTATTTTGAATAACTATTCTAACTACATGATATTCATTTCTTTTTCGGCGCATTCTTGCAAGTTCTTTTGTTATGCCCTTCACCTCCACAATTGCCACATGACACCTTGTATTTCTTTGACTTTATTTCATCAAATGTTTTATATCTTTCCTTGTGAGGTCTCCCTGGCTGCCTTTTATCTCCCGCCGGTGGCTTTACTACCTCATCCAAAATATGTTGTGGCACATCCCATTTGCCTTCATCAGGAAGAGGATTTACTGGCATTTCATAGGTAAGCAGAAGGCTCTTCCTTGTGTAATACGGAGAGCAATAGTTTTCGTATGTTTCATTCCTATGCCTTAATGCTGCCAAAGCATGCGCACATGGAAGTTCATCAAGTTGGAATTGTCCACAGCTACATTTCTTGTTTTCTAGACACACAATGTACCGCTTCACACCATCTAACACAGTATGTATATGATCTGTTGAAGCCCTCACCTACAATTGAAGACCAAACAGAAATAATAATACATCAATCATTAAAATGGATTATCAACAATTTACCTACAAATCAGCAACAAATATATTACAGCTCATCTACAAACTATTATTACCGACAATTTGACTACAGTTTAACTACAATCTGGAAAAACTGCAGCTAGTACTTTTTTGATTCTACTGCACCAAAAAAAAATATCTTACCCTTAGTTTCTGAGATAATGTACTGTTGTCTTCCAATTCTTTGTTGTATTTGTGACCAAGGTATGTGAAAGTACCCTTTGCCTTCGATAACTTTTCTTTTGTCCAACGTTCAAGAAGAGTCCTCATATACTCAAATAGATCAAATATTGGAAGCTCTCTTGCATCTTTTGTTACAGCATTCAACGACTCGGCAATGTTTGACGTCATAGTAAAAGTTCTATTCACCGTTGCATGTACTCTTGACCATCTATGATAGCCAATATCATATAGGTAAGACTTTACACGCAGGTCTACCTCTTCAATCTTCAACATCCTTTCATTAAATTCATCCAGAGTGTATGACCGTGCTGTAGCAAAGTACAATTCATGTAATTGTAGATGTCCCTTCTTGAATTTTGACCTTATATTTGTCCATATATGCCACATGCAAGAGTAGTGTGCCAATCCTGGATAGACAACTGATGTTGCCTTCAGTATACTCTCATGCCTATCTGAAACAACACACATTGAAGGTCTTTCACCATATGCCTCCTTGAATTGCTCAAAGAACCACTTCCAAGACGCGTCGTTTTCAGAATCAACCACAGCATATGCCAAGGGAAAAATAGTACCTACATTTTTAAGACATAAAATATGATTAAATAACAACTACAATATATATTGAGAAATATAGACATGTTAACTACATTCTTTTATATAACTACAAAATAACTACAACATAACTACAATTTAACTGCATTTTAAAGACTGTCTACAAAATAAGTACAAAATTATTCCATTATTTACCTGCTGCATCCATGGTGCTTGCTGTCAGCATAATCCCCCTGTAGGCTGACTTTAAGAATGTCCCATCAACCACTACTACCGGCCTACAATGTTGCCAACCATTTATTGATGTACAAAGAGCAACAAATGCGTATAAGAAGCAATCATCTGCTGCCTTCTTCAATTTAACAACAGAACAAGGATAATTCTTCTCAAGAATATAAAAATATTTGGGTAATTTGTTGTAGGAGTCACACGGATTCCCTCTCAAAAACTGTAAAGCTTTTTCCTTTGCTCTCCATGCTTGCATGTAGCTTAGGTTCAGTCCATGTTCGGATAACATGTCAGTTTGTATGTCCTTTGGTGTGTAAACAGTCTTAGGATCACAATACTTTGGAACGACCATGCTACCAAGTACTGCTGCAGTACGTTTGCGCTGTATGAATGTTTCGTCCATTAGGCAGCATGTGTGTTGACGGCTGAAACTTCTTATCTTGAACATTGCCGAATCATTAATTGACGTTGCCTTGAAATGCCATTTACAGCTTTCAGCAACACATATAAGCCAGTAGCTACAAAAGAAATACAATATTTACACAAATTTATGAAAAAACTACAATTAACTACAAACTGACTACAATTTAACTACAATTTATAAAACCCACCTATCTTCAATCATACACTGATTTTGCTGATATATTATCTACAAATAACTACATACCTTCTATGACTAGATCTTTTTACTCTGAACTGGAACTTGTGCATCACTGAATAATTCTTCATTGCAGCAGCTACTGTTTGCTTGTCCTGATAAACTTGTCCTTCTTCAATATATGTTTGCGTAGATTCAGTTATTATTTCACTTTGATATTCCTCTATAGCTGGTGAGGATGGAAATTCAAGTAAGTTTAGGGATCCAGACGAACCTGCAAACAATAAATTCATAAATGTAGTTTCTATGTAGATAATTTTGAAAGCAACATTGCTTTATCCTTTTCAGTACTATGTGAGCTTTGTAGTTTAATTGTAGGTAATTGTAGTAATATTGTAGATAACATAGTAACACCATAACTCTCTGCAATGTCGAATCAAACATACCTGCACTGGTGCTTTCATTGTTGATTGCCAATTCCATATTGAAATCTCTTACGCTTATACATAAAGGATACGAACCTAAGTTTTTATTCTCCTTTTTGGTTTCCATGTACACACGAACCCCCATATCATTCCTAATCTCCATTGGAGGACAATTCTCGTTCACAATGTATTTGATTTCTATAATTTTATCCGATGTATCAATCGATAATTGTTCTGCAATTGTAGAACTGAGAATTCCGTAGCTTGCATTATCATCTACCACAATGGCATCAACTTCAAAATCTCTAAATCTGCCATAGTTATCCCAATTACCATTCGATTTCAGCATTATTGGGATTTTTGACATGATTTCGTGTAGTTGATAGGAAAAAAGACGAAGAACAGATATAGTTTCTACAATTTGAGTACTGATATCGACGAAGAGCAATTTTGTACAATTTGAGACGAAGAACAGATATAGTCTCTCTTCAGTAATTGTACAATTTGATTGCGTTTTTTGTTGTAGCTGATATCAACAGAGATCTCTTTCTGTTGAGGAAGGAGAGAATTACGCAACTGGTGCCTTCATCAGATCTGGTGCCTTCATCAGGAAGAGAGATCTCCTTCAGTTTCAAAATTCGAATAAAATCCTTGACAGAATCACATCAGATCTGGTGCCTTCATTTTAGGGCTTTTTTAATGGCAAAATCTACCTATTTTTGGATTGGTATATAATTTGTAGTAAAAGTGTGGACTACATGGGTAAATAACAAATTATGAACATTTTTGGTAATAAGGTTTGATATATGGTATAGATAGGTAAAAATCCTATACTATACACTATATGAACCTTATTACCAAAATTATCTCAATTTTGAATATTATCTGTCCTAAATAAGATTTACTTATAATTTATATACAATTTATTATTAGTGCCTTAAATTAGGGGATTAAGTTACTCTTTCGCTTTTTTCTGCCGCCTCTCTCCATATATTATCCATTATTAGTGCCTTAAATTAGAGGTTTTAGTTACACTCTTTTTTTTCTTAATCTTTTCTCATGTTCCCTTTATTTAATTTCACGCATCTAGCACAAATCTATATCTATATATATCTATATCTATATCTATATTTTATATTTATATTAAAAGCACGAAGACCTTTAGCGAAATGTCGTTCGCCTTTTTTACCCTTAAAATTTTGATCTTATATTAGACAAGATCGTCATTTAAATTATCTCCTAATATTTAGAAGTTTTAAATCAACTAAAATTTTACTTATTAAAGTTTTCCTTATTTAAACCGCTACATATAAGTCTAAAATTTAGGACATTAAATCAATTAAAATTTGACCTTGTATAGATCAAACAATTCATTTATAATAATTTGTTTCTAATTTTTTAGACCTACAAATTAGGAACGTGCATTTGTAAATTTGATAAAGCATGTTAAGATTCCATTTAATGTACAGTTTTCTTCCAAATTAAATATTTAAACTTTTCAATCTACATCAAATTTATATAATTGTTTTCTTAAAAAAATACTATACCGTTAAAGTTTATTCCATATCTTGACTATCTATAACTTTAATCCATTATATAGATTTGGGCGAGAAGTGAATGAATAAATAAAGCAAATTAAAGACTAATGTCTCCCTTGTTGACTGTTTTGAGAGGCAACCAAGTTAAGAATTAAATAAATTAGAAAACAACATTTACTCTTAGAGGAATAATTCACAATTACATATTATATTTTACCATCGTGTACTTCTACTAAGCTATTAATAATTTGACAAACAATTCAATACGATGATTCATTACCAAAAGAACATTAATGAATATTCATAAATTTTTACTCACTAATACTAACTAACAAATATTAACTTCCATTAACCATAAATAAAAAAAAATTATTGTCAAACGAAATAACATAAAAATAAAATTTGAAGAAAAATATAAATAATCAAAACCTAACAAAAACTTGAACTTTGGATGAAAGGTTTTATCAAATTCACTTTTGCGATGCGATATTATATTCTCAACTAGTGAATTTGTCTGCACTTCTCGCGGCTTAAACTTTATTTTTTATAAATTTACTAAATGCAGAAGAAATAAAAACTTAAATTTAAAAATAAATATATATAGTGGGACATTCACAAAATATAATTAAAAATCAAATATATAAGGCAAAAAAAAAAAAAATGTGAAAAGACATCACAAAAATAAATCCAAGTGAAAGCATCACATACTTTTTTGTAGAATTTAAATAATCAAGTTCTTGAGGTAAAGTCTTCTCTCGGGAAAGATAAGTCAACCGTTAATTTAAAGAGAAAACAAATGTGTTACATGAGTCCCCGATCCTTTCGGTCCTATATAAAGGTCTTTCATTATAATACACTACTATACTTACCCGCGCGATGCGTGGATAGGCTTAAAAACAAAGGTTCGCATAGAGAAATATTAAAAAGATATATATATATATATATATATATATATATTGCAAACTATATTTATTGACTGCATTAAAAACACATTAAACGAAAAAAACAATAGATGAATTCTATCGGGCTATGTCTATGTATTTGTTGTTAAGGACCACCAATCGCCAAGAGCTATTTTAACATACTTGAGGAAAGATACACCAATATTTGGCTTTAAAAGGATTAGTCCACATGATAATGCATAAACTTTTGACTCAATTACAAACATAAAGGACATTACATTTGGTTCAAATCTTATTTCTTCTCCTGTGTCGATCAAGGTTAATATGGGTGCACCAAGTTTCACAAAATACTATTTTAAGTAGCTCCAACAGAGAAGACATAGTAGATTTAATTTTGATAACTTTCCATCCTTCAAAGTAGGTCCACACGCAACAAATAGAACCTGTGCAATAGCAAATATGATGGCTAAAAAATGGCTTGGAAAAACTATCCCTCGAGATATTGCACCTCTAGTCAATGGTTAAACGCAAAAATAAAAATACCAAAACTAAATACATAATGACACAGGTAATTACTTTCGCTGATATCAAAATAACTATATTTGATACACAGGTAATTACTTTTGTTGGGGCTAATATTGGGGCTTAAGTACGATTCAAGACCGGATAACAGTACTATTCTAAGAAATTTCCCAGTAGCTGTGAAGATACCTTAGATGTCTGGTGCTCTTCAAGACCTATAAACAATCAAATAAAACATCAAGATTTGTGTACATTATATAAGGAAAGAAGTCAGAATGAATAATAGTTTATTGTTCACTTTATTGTTCACCTTCTTTGTGTTCGCTGATGAAACGAAGCAACTTGATAGATAGATGAAGTATTTATCTTACTTAATTCATCTGTCAAATTTAGCTGAATCTTTTTACTAATGCGCTACTGTATATGAAACTTCGTTGCTTCGTGATATTAATGATGGAGTATCAACAAAGAGCAGTATAGAAAAATCAGTTGATCCGAGCAGCAGAGAAAGATCAGGTGGATGACGCAGCTGATAAGAATTTGCAGAATTTTTTGAGTTCATCCTTTGCAATATTGTAGTCGTTGGCAGCTCTGATATTGGGCTCTGAAGACCACCCAGAAAGTGTTGTGTTATAACTACCTGTATCTTTAGATTGCGGACTGCTTATTAATTATTAGGAAAGTTCCTTCTCCTCTTCTTTCGGATCATCAACTTGAAGAGGCGAATGTGATACTGTTGAAAGCTCAGAAACAGAGTGAATCTCATATGACTGTCCCTCTATATTGCTCTCATCACCTCCTTTTACCTTTCTTATCTGATATAATTGTAAAAGTATAAGGATTAACTGATGTTAGAAGCAATTACTTAATAAAAACCTTTCGTAATTAAAATCATATGCATAGTAGAAAACTATAATGTAAGGAGAAGCACACCTCATGCTAACCATTATCCCTCATTAAGAGAAAGCATCCATTAGATTAGATGCAATAGAGGAAAAACCATTCTGTTACGGGGGAATATGAGTCAAGGAACTTATGACTCAATCTTTACTCTTGCAGAACTCAATATGGAAGTTGGGGCTTTGTGGAGGAACGTTACTGTTACAAAAATAAAGTCTTCTTAACCCATAGTTTGCAATCACAATTCCATATTTTTTGTGGTATCTGGAACATATGAGAGCACAAAGGAGTTCCTTTCAACTCAATACTTCTGTGGCAATTTGAAATGGTACAAAAGTGAGATTTTGGATCGGCCCATGGCCGGGCCATTCGCCTCCAAAGGATTAGGATCCAACTCTTTTAGACTATGAGGCCGTAGTTTCAGATAAAAGTTCAGAATAGGGTAGGAATATCATATTAAATGATTAGAAAATAGACAGTGTTTGCTCGCTTCTACAGCAACTGCATAACTCCCCATCCTTATTCTCTACGGGATTCCAGAGCAAGCTATCATCTACATTTTTTTACAGCATTTGTTGCACCTAATCTTCAATATACTACTTTTAACAATTAAAAAGAAATAAAAGCACATGTAATGAATCGCGAAGTAGAGACATAGAGAATAACACCTTTTCTTCGCTCAATTCAATGCCGCAAAACGTAATATTCAGAAATTAAATATAGAAAATGGAGAAATGGACCTTTGAGAAATTGGGCTTGGGATTTCCTTGAAGGACCACCACCATTAAACAACATCACTGCACCTGGCAAGATAAGGTTTGTGAATGAAAAAGACGGCGCAAATTAAAATTAGGATTTTAATTATGTTTTAGAAAAAGAAGAGGAAAAATATCTAGCTATATTATAATGAGGATATGATATCATTAGTACACACAAAGTAGATATCCAATTACCTTTGAAAGCTCATATTGAACATCATCTCCAGTAATAATGCCAAATTTGAAGCAATGGCTTAAGCAGTCGAACAGTTGATTTGGAGCTGCAATTTGAATCTCAGATTCCAACAACATAGCATGTGCTACAAATTCAGCATACTGCTCCCCAGCTTGAAAAATAAAGTTATGATGCATCTCCCAGTTCCTTTTTGGCTTCAGCAATTGCAAATTGGTCTTGTTTATTATAAACCGAATTTAGAATCAGAATCGCGCTAAGACCTTTTCGCTAGAAAGAACAACACACCTGCGAGCAGACTGAAATTCAGAAGCTGAAATTTAACCTCCAGTGATAATCCCCACTTTCAAATCGACATTACAAAACTAAAAAAAATGCAGAAAATAAGAAAACAAAAAATAATTGCATTTACTTAGTCGTTCCGAATAGAATGTTGTAAAATCCAGCTTAAAATCTGTTGCAATTAACATAACTGAATAGGAAAGGGAAAGATAGACGACTTACTGAAAAAAACTCACTATCTTCAATGACTGTCGTTGTGCTAGTTGATCCAAGAGAGATATGTGATGGTGATGGAATGAAGACACACTCTCAAGACCGATAAAAGCAAGTATGAAGCCACTGCTCGAAGCTGGACTCAAAAGTATGCCATGGGTTAGTTGCTGAAACACAAGTATTTGGTTTTTATCTATGATGTATTAAGAAATGGTTAAGCAAGTATGAAGCCACTGCTCGGGTTTGTAAGATTAAATGGTTTTGAAATTTTGTTGGATGGGTTATAAGTGGTAAGCATTTTAACCATTGGTATCTGCACAAGTCATCTCTCATATATGTGAAGCAGTTCAAAGCCTTAAAACTTGAATATATTTCTGGTTATTCTCCACACACACACACAAACACAAAACAAATGCACTTCTCCAACTGGAAGTAACATGATGGTCGTCTCGCCGCCAAGTTACTCCCTTCGTTCCAATGCATCTGCTATGAGAACCAACAATAAAGCTGATTAATTTGTAAAAAGTGGATGCTTATCACACCAACTATATTTCAAACCAAAAAATGAGTAGACCGATAGCATAATACTGAAACATCCATAAGTTTATTTAATCTAATTACATTCGATGAAATTTCACAATGTCCGGTTGATGAATTACCATATTAAAACCAAATTCGCATATGAAATTCACTGCTTCTTCAAAAATGCAATGTAAGAAGTTCGTTAATCCATGGTATGGCAAATCATGACAGATCTGTATTTGCAATATTTTTTGAAATGTTAATTTATATATAGAATAGAGAAATAGAGAAAGATATAAAAAAGAACAGAAAAGTAAAGCGTACCTATTACATGTTTCAGATATCTTGTCAACAGCTATTGTCGCACTTGGTTAATGAATCTCAGCAACAAAAGTAGTACTTAAATCTCAAAAAAGATATTGATTATCTTTCGAGTGTCATACTAAATTTCGAAAAACTTCTTTAAATACAACATTTGCAGCTTCAGTAGTTATTTTCCATTGTCATCACAAACCAAATTTTTAATCCCTTTCTGCTCGTCACTCGAGAAAGAGCAACATATAGCTGTCCATGTATAAAAACTGGTTTCTTTAAAGATAATCCCACGTGAGACAATGACTGTCCTTGACTTTTGTTGATTGTCATGGCAAAAGATACAATGATTGGAAATTGTCTTCGCTGGAACTTAAATGGAATTCTAGCATCATATGGAGTCAATGTCATTCTTGAAATAAACACTTTTTGTCCAGACATCTGTCCTGCTAAAACCTTGGCTTCAATAACTTGATTTCCAAGTTTAGTTATGATCAACCTTGTTCCATTACATAATCCTGCTGACTGATCAATATTTGTTAATAACATTACTGGAATACCAACCTTTAGAGTAAGAGCATGATTTGGAACTCCAGAACATTTAATTGTATTTAAGAATTCAGGAGTGTGTACATGTTCCAGTGCTGAATAAGTATTGTCAGAGTTGCAGATTGTATCGGAACTCAAATATGATTTCTCAGAACTTTGATTAAGGGAAATCATATATTCGTTGATTGATTCCACCATATCAAGAGTTGGAGTAAGAATAGCTCTTTGCTGGAGGTATCCTATTTCATTGCAACGACTGTTGAAATCTGGATACGTACTTTCTACAATTGCAGATGTTGGATCAACTGATTGTTTTATCAAAAGGTCATCTGGTATTTGGACTTTTTCATTGCCATCAACAGAAGTACCAACTATACCATCGCCAATTGCCAAAATCCAATCTGAAAAAACTCTCAACTCATCTAGATTTGTCCCTATTTCATTACCTTGCAATCTCATATTCTTTGTTAACTTTAAGAGTTGGCAGTGAGGCCACAAATAATAAGAATTAAGAGAAGCATTAACAATATCTTGCCTACTACCTTTTGGAATGACAGGTAATATTTGTCTGAAGTCACCACCAAGAACAATTGTTTTACCTCCAAATGGTCGGTGTAAATTGGATGCATCTTTAAACCTAAGAATATCTCTTAAAGTTTTATCAAGAGCTTCAAAACAATATCTATGCATCATAGGTGCCTCATTCCAAATAATCAACTTTGCCTTAATAATTAAATTTGCTAAAGGAGTACCTTGCTTGATATTACATGTTGAATCTTCAGTTACATTTAGAGGAATCACAAATCTTGAATGAGCTGTTCGACCACCTGGTAACAATAAAGATGCAATCCCGCTAGATGCAACAGTTAACACAATATCTCCTCTAGATCTTATGGCAGAAGATAGAGTTCTCCAAATAAAAGTCTTGTCGGTTCCTCCAAAACCATATAAAAAGAAAAATCTACCTTTGTCTTCATTCACATCTCTTATTATTTTTTCATAAACTGACTTTTGCTCATCTGTCAAATTCTTTACTAATTGTTGATGTTCCTCTACCAAAGCGCGTTTATTATAACGCAATTCATCCCATATTAATCTATTAGTGTTGTCAACTTCTTCCGTATTATAAACAGGCCTTGGCATTGTTGGAAAATCCAGAAAACTTCTTCCACAACCTTTCAAAAAAATTTCAAGCTTTTGCAAACAACAATTTTTCAATTCTTCATCTGTTAGGTCAACTTCTGAAATAACATTAAAATATAAATAATTAAATACAATTAAATGGTAAAGTTTAGTTTAGCCACATGAAATTAATAATAAGATTAATGAAAAAGTATAGTGTTCGATAGTAGTTTACATTAATTTCAAACACATTTAACGTACATAGAATTTGAAGGAATAATATAGTTCAAACCATGTGGTTCATTTTATTTTTAAAAATTACGTGAAGATACATTTTATTATTCGTAATGTATCAAAAAAATCAGTTTTTCTATAAAAAAATGAATTGAAATATTTTCAATTAAAGTAGAGAATGCATAAGAGCGATTATAGGCTTTCCCGAAATTTTAGGGCATTAAATACAATGTATTAGTTTTCTATTAGTATTTATGTCTAGAAAATGCATTAATTAGTACCAATATTATTCCTATGATGTAAACACAACACTATATTAAAAAGACATGAACATAACAAAATATTGTTTAACAAACCTTAATTTGTGGAGTGAATTTTGTATGAAATTGAAAAACCAAAAAGAAGAAAGAAATAAACAATCAGATTAATATGAATGAAGTAATTAAAAAGAAAATTAACTAATAAAGTTAAGCAAATCAGCCATCCTTCATAAGTATCATATCATAACTCGAAATTTTAAGCATTAAATAAGTACCTGGGTGATCCAATATTCTTCTTTCTTCATGAAGGATATCTTCTGATAGTAAATGCCATGTTGCTTGCCAAACACTTTCTGGACGTGACATTGAATTTGATAAAAGTAGCATAGCAAATAATTGCCTAAGATATGATGCCATTCCCCAATTACTTGCTTCCATTATAGCATCCACGTACTCCTTATCATCATCTAATAAACCCAGAGCATAACATGCATCTCTAAAAGTCTCATGATCACGACCGTTGATTTTTTTCAAATCCTCATAGCTCTTTGGACCTTTAATGACATTCAACAACAATCTAAGGTAACATTGCTCGCCAGAGCCAGGTGGAACAAAGAATATTCTCCCAATAGAAAATGCAGAAGTTCTTTTTTTTTTCCCCATCTTTTTAGGTTTTGTTTCCACACAAACTTTAGAGGGAATTCTGCATAAGTCAATTCTCTTGCTTCAGGAAATGTCTTATTAGCTTCAAACCAGCTTAAAAACATAGATTCCTTAACGGCTGGTCTATTGACAACTGCATCAATTGGATCATCATCTGAAAATATGACCGTCTGATTATTTGGTAGGTGAAAAGATAGCCTTTCTACCGATGGTTCTCTATGGTGTATTGGGAATTTAAAAATTCTCCAAGCAGCTTCACAAGGTGATATGTATCGGCAATCACAATACATATTTATTTCATCAATGACCCCCGAGTCTTCATTATTTACACTTTGAGAAAAAGCTGCCATGACACGATCATTACCTTTATTAACATACTTAAATAAGTATTTAATGGATCGTGATTGATTACACCACTCCATGTTAATGTGTGCACCACACTTCAATAATAAAAATCTATTGTATGGTACACCATACCTATTATCCAACTCAATACCTACTCTCTTTGCAGTTCTACCATCATCCCTTCTTCTATAAATTGGATACCCATCTTCATCAATTGTGGTTGATGACACAAATTTTTTGGGAAAGTGCTTTGTGCATCTACCATTTTTCATGCAAGGAGAAGATTTTCTAGCAGTACCACAAGGACCATGCATCATGAAATTTGTAACAACATTATAATAATAAGGATCTACTTTTTTATCTGGTGATTCTGCTGAAAATATTCCATCAATATCTCCGATATTTGGGTATTTATTCAGAAGAAAAAGCAAGATGTGTGCATGAGGCTAGCCCCGCTTTTGGAATTCAACTGTATAAATCACTGAAGAATAAAGATGTAATTAGATTATTAAGTTTATATATTAGTTATTTTTAATATTAGCATATAAGAAAATTAATGTGCAAACATAATAATTTTGTAGAACATAAAAATTGTACCTGCTTTTACTTCTCCAAAAACTTTATTGTCGCGTAGATCCTTTATCATGCGATCTAGCTTGATTTTGAAAACCCTTGTTAAAATGTCGGGACGATCTTCTGGAGATAATCCTGTACTCTCCACAAATCTAATAATCTCTGGCCATTTTGGGTTGCAAGTAAATGTGATAAACAGATCAGGGTACCCCGCCCATTTGTAAATTGCCATGGCATCTTGATAATTTTGCAACATGTAACGTGCACCTCCCGTAAAGCTGGAAGAGAGTATAACTTTTTGTCCTTGAGAAGAAGGTTGTATGTCCCCATGTAAAACATCATCTTGTAACCCTTTATAAAAGTGTGCTCTCAATTGTTTTTGATGAAGCCTAATGAACCTCAATCGAGAAAATTCCATCATTGTATAACCATCTACCAAGAATTGTTGAAATAATCTTCTAGCTGACACAATTGAATGAACTTCATCCTTCCTTTCTTGAATTTTATATGATAAGTACTCACGCGTGCTAACACATTTCCTTCCACCGGCTGAATCATCAATATCATTTAAAGGAATATCTTCTCGGTATCCGTCTTCACCATACAAAAATAGTAATGGATATTGCAAACCTAAGTATGCTGCATTTAATTCATTTATCCTTTGTAGTTGTCCAGATTGGCTTTCAACTATGATATCTCTGTCAGACCTTGTTTGTTCAAAATCTCCAACGATCAAAGCAGCTACCTCTGAAACTGTTGGTAAATTGTATCTTCTTCCATCAGAGCCTCTTTTCCCAATCAATCTAAGTCTAACATTTGAGGTCCCATCTGTTTGAAATTGATCTCTTACCATTCTAAATGACTTTGCAAGAACATTGTTTCATCAAGCATTTGCTTCAACTCATTCACAATTTCAGCATGAAGTTGATTGTTCATTTTGCCACGGCTGTAAAGAAAAATATTGAATTCAACTAACAATTTACGTCTTATAAAAAAATATATTTTTAAAATATTTTGAGTAAGCAATTGTCTATGCTATCCTGATAGCATGAATTCTATTTTCTACCTCATTTTCTGTATCATAGATATACAATTGTGCAAATTTGGGAGAAGATCCCTCTGGAGGCAATAAGCTTCCAATCTGATGATAATTTTGCCCAGACAATCTGAATGTTCTAGGTCCCTTTGTTTTGTTGATAGAGAAATTCACCTTTCCTCCCATTGATGTAAATGCAAACATAGAATTATATGTTCGAATGTTCTCTCTGAAATGTTTGCTTTTTGCACCTTCATGAAATTAGATTTGGTTAAAGATGATATATATATATATATATATATATATATGTTCGAATGTTCTCTCTGAAATATTTGCTTTTTGCACCTTCATGAAATTAGGTTAGGTTAAAGAAGATATATATATGCAAAAATTATAGTGTCGTTATTTTAATGAAATGAATTTATCTATTAACCTGATCCAAACAATAAATCCTTCAAAATCGAAGGAGGCTCCTTTGGATTTGGTAGCTTGATTTTTCCACGACCACAATACAAAGTGAAAACTGGTTTTTTATTTTTATACTTCTTGTCAACTCTTTCTTCAAACCAGAAATATGCCCCACAATATTCACATTCATAATTGGCATCTCCTATATCCCAGTATTCTGGTTTTATGAGAGTAAAAAAAAGAGATAAAGTTAAAGTACTTATTATATAGAAAGTAAAAATATGTTGTATATGTAACTTTAAATTATGTCATACTTACCTTCATTGGTCATCCAGCTCTCTACTTCATCATCTAAAAATAATAATAATTAGTTCTTAAAATTTAAAATTAAATATATGTGGAACTGTTAATACATTTTGACATTATCGAACGTTGATGATTTTATATGTGAATACCTTCAAAAACATCGTCATCTTCATTTGCATCATGAATTTGAACATTGGATTGCATATGACCTTGATGAATAAATTAAAAATTAGTAAACTTGTATGTATGACTATGAGTTGTGAGATCAATGGCATACCTGGTATATCAGCATTAATGTTGTCATCTTCAAATTCTAAACAAAAATATTAATTGTTAGCCTTTTTTCAATTTCATATTGAAGAAAAAGTATATTGCAAAACTCAATTTGAAATTCTAGGGGTGCATTTAAAATAATAAAAATTGCAAAAGTAGAACCCCAAAAAAAAAGAACTCATATAAGTAGAATTGTAAAATAGCAAACATGTTTTAGTTGAGAAAATAAAGAGAAGCAAACAAATGGAAGAAAATTAAAGTTTAGTTTTATAAATAATTTTGTTGCCCAAGTTTCGCATATATGTTATATGTATATAAATTACAAACTTCATTATTTATGTGGACATGTATGTAGGGGCACAAAAAATTGACTTCCTCAAATTTCAAAAACAAGTTAAATAAATTAAACATAAATATTTACCTTAAAATAATGGTATCTCATTTAAATCAGGTAGAAGATATTCTTTCTGGAAATTTGAACTCGACGAACCATATCGCAAATTATGCTCTTGCACTGATTTTGGATATTGTGCTTGAGAATAACATGATGAAACTTGTCCACAACTCTTTATGAGGGTACTACTAAATCGAGGTAAATTTAGACGGTTTGTTATGTCCGTTAATGATTGTTTTGTTTTCCCTTTTCGAGAAGCATTCCCTGTGATAGTAGTATCAACCAATTCAGTAAACCATAAAATAAAAACAAAAAAACTAATTGTTAGAAGTGGAAAAAGATAGGAAAACTATCGAACCAATTTTTATATACTAAATACTATGTAAACAAACTTAATATGTAGCCTTTTTTTTTCATGTTGGTGAAGATAAAGTATAAGTTTATTGCAATATTGATCTTGAAAAAATAATTATATATCTGGGTTTTGCTTAAAAAATAACTATTGATTTATGTGTTTTAACAGTGTCACAGTTAGTTTCAACCTCATTCCATTAAGTTAAACTAAAGGTAGTACCTTAGCAAACTTATGGAATTAAAAATGGTCAAGAGTATATATAGATGTCAAATGCAAACCGACTCCCATCAATAAGGGTTAACTTTGGCAAAACACTCGCATTACAAACATGAATTAAATCTTACTTCGCCTCTAATTAGTCATACTTCCAATGAAACTGTAAACCCCCTATCAAACAACACGTTAAATTAGATGGCTAACAAATCTTCATTTAAAAGTATTCTAAATATTAAGCCTAATCAACCAAAGAAATATTTATATAAAAAAATAAATATCGCAAAAGAGAAGATAAATCGCTTAATAAAATTTTCAAAAGTAGAACGACTTTTACAAAATTCATAAAAAATAATAATTCTATATCTATAACAAACATGTCTTACTTAATAAAATAAACAAAAGCAAATAATGGCAGCAAATTAAGCTTTTAATTTTTAAATTATTCTATTGGCCGGTCCATTACGCATATGAGATAAAAGTATATAAATTTAAAAAATTTGTATTTTTGTAATTATTTGCCGTAATAGCAACACAAAAGTTTGACTTCCTCAATTTTTCATTTAAGATATAACAAAATTTACACAAATATTTACCTTGCAATAATGATAGCTCATTTAAATCCGGTAAAAGATGATCGCTTTGCAATTTTGAAGGCGAAAAATCATATCGCAAATGATGTTGTTGTGTTGAATTTGGATATTGTTGTTGAGACTGAGATGATGAAACTTGTTCACAGATCTTTATGGCTTCACTACATAATTGAGGGGAATTCAGACGATTTGTTATGTCCGTTAATGATTGTTCTGTTTTTTCTTTTTCAATAGCATTCCGTCTGATAGTAGTAGAATGGACAAAGTCTGTAAACCATAAAATAGAAAAAGAGGTAATTGTTATAAGTGGAAAAAGGTAGGGAAACTATCAAAACCAATATAATGAAATAATCTATGGATGTTTAAGGACAATAACCATCATTAAAGGTTAGTATATAAGATTTGATATGCTGAATTGAAAAAATAAAGTTGTAAAAGTTGAGAGTCAATAGCAACTGAAATGTCCAAAATTCATAGAATCCAAAACTATGACCAACCAGAACCTTTACCAGCTTGGCAAACTGCTCAGAAAGCATATTTAAAGATTAATATATAAGATTTGATATGCTGATTAGAATAGTGATTTTTGTCTACTTGCAACTGAGTAAAGCAGGTATAAAAGCGACTAATAAAGACAATAAACCTGTATGACTAATCATCAAAAGTACCTAAAAATTACAAATGCTCTAAATTTTAAAAAATGCAGCCCTGGACGCGGTCGTGGGCGTGGCAGAGGTAGAGTAGCGCGGGTAGCACCTGTTAATCCACCAGCTGCCCCAGTTCCAGATCAGGCTCCAGCAGCTGTACCAGTTCGAGCACCAGCTATGCCTATCGTGATTCCGGGTCTTCAGGAGACCTTGGCTCAGATTTTGACAGTTTGCACTGGCCTAGCTCAGGCGGTCTCAGCCACTACAGCCGCAGCTACTTCAAAGGCTAGGGAAGGCACACAAACTCTTGTTAATCGCACAGCAGACACCAGAAGCTGTTCCAGCTCAGCCGGTTGCACCAGTTCAGAACATTGTGGTCCCAGCTATGCCAGACGATGAGTAACGTCGTCTCGAGAGATTTGGTAGGCTCCAGCCTCCGACATTCAGCGGTGCAAAGGGCGAGGATGCCCATGGTTTTCTTGAGTGCTTCGCACCGCAGGGATTTTGGAGTCGAGTGGTGTATCTTTTACTACATTTCAGTTCCAGGGAGCTGCATTTACCTGGTGGGAAGATTTTGAGAGGCGTAGACCTGTTGGTGCAACGCCCCTTACTTGGCTACAGTTCTCCACTCTATTTCTGGAGAAGTATGTACCTTAGTCCCGCAGAGAGGAGCTGCATAGGCAGTTTGAGTGGTTGACTCAAGGAGATATGTTCGTGACTCGGTACGAGATGAGATTTTCATAGTTGGCTCGTCATGCTACTTGGATGATTCCGACAGATCATGAGAGGATCCGTAGATTCGTGGATGGTCTTAACTACTCTCTCCGCATTTTGATGACTAGAGAGAGAGAGTATTGGGTGCTTCGTTCGAGGAGGTGGTTGACATCGCTCGTGATATTGAGATAGTTCGCCGCAGAGAGAGAGAAAGGAGAGGGAGGCCAAGAGGCCCATAGGTTCAGGCAGTTTCATTGGTGCTCCGTCTAGGGGCCAGTTCCAGCGTGGTAGAGGTCATTCCTTCAGACCTCCTCAGCCGGCCCATCCAGAGTATAGTAGGACATCTTCAAACCGTGGTCATCAGGGATTTCAGCAGGGCCAGTCTTTACTTAACGCTCTCCCAGCTCAGAGCTCATCCTATGCCCCTTCAGTTCAGAGTTTATCTACGCCGAGTGCATCGGCCGGTCATTCAGGTGCAAGGGGTTCCCTCCAGTTCCCTTCTCTAGTACCTGGTAGTTGCTACGAGTGCGGAGAGTTTGGTCATATAAAGAGGCAGTGTCCTCGACTTCGTGGTGGTTAGTTTCAACAGAAGGGCCAACCTTCGTCTTCTGCTCCAGTTTCTTCAGCACCCGCCCAGCCAGCTAGGGGTGGATGCCAGGCAGCCAGAGGTCGCTCTAGAGGGGGAGGACGATCAGGCGGTGGCCAGGCTCGTTTCTATGTTATTCCAGGCAGGACAGATGCCACTGCGTCAGATGCTGTTATCACATGTATTATCTCAGTCTGCCACACATATGCCTCTATCTTATTTGATCCTGGGTCCACCTATTCTTATGTGTCCTCCTATTTTGCTCATCATTTGGGTACGACCCAAGGGTGTCTTCCTTTACCCGTGCACGTATCTATCCCGGTGGGCGATACCATTATTGTAGACCATGTGTATCGGTCTTGTATTCTGACTATTGGGGGTCTGGAGACCCAAGTTGATTTATTGTTGTTGAGCATGGTAGATTTTGATGTTATTCTGGGCATAGATTGGCTATCTCCGTGTCATGCTATTCTAGACTGTCATGCTAAGACAGTTACTTTGGCTATTCCGGGTGTTCCGAGGATCGAGTGGCATGGTATGACTGATTATGTTCCTAGCAGAGTAATTTCCCTCTTGAAAGCGCAGCGTATGGTTGGGAAGGGTTGTCTATCGTATCTAGCTTTTGTGCGAGATGTTGGAGCTGAGACTCCAAGTATTGATTCTGTCCCAGTTGTGAGGGATTTTCCTGATGTATTTTCTACAGACCTACCAGGCATGCCGCCGGATAGGGATATCGATTTTGGCATTGACTTGGTGTCGGGCACCCAACCCATTTCTATTCCGCCATATCGTATGGAACCAGCAGAGTTGAAAGAATTGAAGGAGCAGCTTCAGGAGCTCCTAGACAAGGGGTTCATTCGGCCTTGTGTGTCACCGTAGGGTGCGCCAGTTCTGTTTGTGAAGAAGAAAGATGGCACAATGAGAATGTGCATTGACTACAGGCAGTTAAATAAGGTAATAGTGAAGAACAAGTATCCTTTACCTCGCATTGATGACTTATTTGATCAGCTCAGGGAGCGAGGGTGTTTTCAAAAATTGATCTTCGTTCGGGCTATCACCAATTAAAAATTAGGGACTCGGATATTTTTAAGACAGCTTTCAGGACTAGATATGGTCACTATGAGTTTCTAGTCATGTCTTTCGGGCTGACCAATGCCCCAGCAGCGTTCATGCATTTGATGAATAGTGTATTTCGGCCTTATCTGGATTCTTTTGTTATTGTATTTATTGATGACATTCTGGTGTACTCGCGTAGCCAGGAGGAGCACGACAAACATTTGCGTGTAGTGTTACAGAGATTGAGGGAGGAGAAGCTTTATGCTAAATTCTCCAAGTGTGAATTTTGGCTAAGTTCTGTGGCATTCTTGGGACACATAGTGTCCAGTGAGGGTATTCAGGTTGATCCAAAGAAGATAGAAGCAGTGCAGAGTTGGTCTAGACCGTCCTCAGCCATAGAGATCCGTAGTTTTCTCGGATTAGCAAGCTATTATCGCCGGTTGGTTCTGGGGTTTTCATCCATTGCATCGCCCTTGACCAAGTTGACTCAGAAAGGTGCTCCATTTGTATGGTCAGACGAGTGTGAGAAGAGCTTTAAGAAGCTCAAGACAGTTTTGACCACAACTCTAGTATTGGTTTTACCATCAGCTACAGGTTCATATACTGTATATTGTGATGCTTCGAGAGTTGGGATTGGCTGTGTGTTGATGCAGGAGGGTAGAGTTATTGGTTATGCTTCTCGTCAGCTAAAGCCCCATGAGAAGAACTACCCTGTTCATGACTTAGAGTTGGCTGCTATAGTTCATGCCTTGAAAATTTGGAGGCACTATTTATATGGCGTATCTTGCGAGGTATTCACTGATCATCGCAGTCTTCAGCATTTGTTTAAGCAGAAAGACCTTAATTTGAGGCAGCGGAGGTGGCTAGAGTTGCTAAAAGATTATGACATCACTATTTTGTATCATTCGGGAAAGGCCAATGTAGTGGCAGATGCCTTGAGCCGAAAGGCAGTCAGTATGGGGAGTTTAGCGTACATTCCAGTTGGGGAGAGGCCCTTTGCAGTTGATGTTCAGACCTTGGATAATCGGTTTGTGATACTGGACATTTCTGAGCCCAGTCGGGTGTTGGCTTGTGTGGTTTCTCAGTCTTCTTTATATGATCGCATCAGAGAGCGCCAGTATGATGATCTGCATTTGCTTGTCCTTAGGGACAGAGTCCAGCATGATGATGCCAGAGATGTGACCGTCGGTGATGATGGTGTGTTGATGATGCAGGGCCAGATTTGTGTGCCTAATGCGGATGGGCTTAGAGAGCTGATTCTGGAGGAGGCCCATAGCTCGCGGTATTCCATTCATCCGGGTGCCGCGAAGATGTATCAGGATTTAAGGCAACACTACTGGTGGAGAAGAATGAAGAAAGATATTGTGGGATTTGTAGCTCGGTGTCTCAACTGTCAGCAGGTGAAGTATGAGCATCAGAGACTGGGTGGCTTGTTTCAGCAGATGGTTATTCCCGAGTAGAAGTGGGAGAGAATCACTATGGACTTTGTGGTTGGACATCCTCGGACTTTGAAGAAGTTTGATGCCATTTGGGTGATTGTGGATCGGCTGACCAAGTCTGCGCACTTCATTCCTGTGTGTACTACCTATTTTTCAGAGCGGTTGGCAGGGATTTATATCCGGGAGATTGTTCGGTTGCATGGCGTTCCTATTTCCATCATCTCAGATAGAGGTACTCAGTTTACTTCGCAATTCTGGAGAGTCGTGCAGAGAGAGTTGGGTACTCAGGTGGAGTTGAGCATAGCGTTTCATCCTCAGACGGACGGGCAGTCCGAGCGTACTATTCAAATATTGGAGGACATATTGCGTGCTTGTGTTATTGATTTTGGAGGTTCATGGGATAAGTTTCTACCACTTGCAGAGTTTGCTTACAACAACAACTACCAGTCGAGTATTCAGATGGCTCTATATGAGGCTTTATATGGGAGGCGGTGTAAATCTTCGGTTGGTTGGTTCGAGCCCGGCGAGGCTAGACTATTGGGGACAGATTTGATTCAGGATGCCTTAGAGAATGTGAAGGTGATTCAGGAGAGGCTTCGTACAGCGCAGTCACGTCAGAAGAGTTATGCGGACCGGAAGGTTTGAGATGTGTCCTACATGGTCGGTGAGAAGGTCTTGCTGAAGGTTTCGCCCATGAAGGGTGTTATGAGATTTGGGAAGAAAGGAAAGTTGAGTCCTCGGTTCATTGGGCCTTTTGAGGTGCTTCGGAGGATTGGAGAGGTGGCGTATGAGCTTGCTTTTCCACCTAGCTTGTCGAGTGTGCATCTGGTATTTCATGTTTCTATGCTCCGGAAGTATATTAGGGATCCGTCTCATGTTTTGGACTACAGCATGGTTCAGTTGGATAATGATTTGACCTTTGATGTGGAGCCAGTAGCTATTCTGGGTCGCCAGGTTCGGAAGTTGAGGTCAAAGGATATAGCTTCAGTGAAGGTGTAGTGGAGAGGTCGGCCCATGGAGGAGGCTACCTGGGAGACCGAGCGGGAGATACGGAGCAGATACCCTCATCTATTTGAGGCTTCAGGTATGTCTCTTGACTCGTTCGAGGATGAACGTTTGTTTAAGTTGGGGAGGATGTGACGACCCGGCCAGTCGTCTCATGAGTTACCGCTCTGTTTTCCCCATTTTCAGCTTCCTTATGCTTCATTATCCATATCTTGTGTAATCGAGTTGATTTGAAGTGGTTTTAATAAGAAATAAGACATTTAGTCTCTCTTAAGAAGGCTTAAGTTGGAAAAGTCAACCAGATGTTGACTTATGTGTTAGAGGGTTCGGATGTAAGTTCTGATGGTTCGGTTAGCTTCGGGAGGTGATTTGTGACTTAGGAGAGTGATTGGAAGTGGTTTTGGAGGTACAATGTAGAATTAGGCTTGAATTGGCGAAAGTTAGTATTTTGGCGAATTCCGATTGATAGGTGAGATTTTGATCCGAGGGTCAGAATGGAATTCTGAGAGTTTCTGTAACTTCGTTATGTCTTTTTGGACTTGTCTGCAAAATTTGAGGTCATTCGGATGTGGTTTGGTTGGGTTTTTGATAAAAAATGCAATTTGGAAGTTCTTGAGATTCAAAGGCTTGAATTCGATGTGATTTGATGATTTTTGGTGTTAGTCGAGGTGTTTTGATGATTGGAACGAGGTTGAATAATGTTTAGGATGCATTGGTGCTTTTGGTTGAGGTCCCGGGGGCCTCGGGCGTGTTTCGGGTGAGTTTTGAGAGAGTACGGACACCTCGGAACTTAGAAAATGGAGGGGGCAGCAGTTGTGGCACGGACCGCGCTCCTTTTCGCGCTGGGCGCGGTGGCCTAGCGCTGACCGCGTCAAAGTGGCCGCGGCTGCGGTCACTGAAGACTGCAGGTTGTTGGTCCTACTTCGGAAGCTCATATCTTTTGATCCACAAGGAATATTGATGTGATTTAAAAACAAAAGTTGTAGGCCTTTGTGTCTAGTTTCCAGAAAGGTGAAACTATCATAATTTAGACATCTGTAGCGAAAGTTATGGCCAAAATACTAAAGCCTGTCCCTGCAGAGCAAGACCTGCGCGGCTACGGTCGTTTTTGCGCGGACCCCGCTGGTTTTGCGTGGACCGCGGTCATTTTTGTGCGGTCAGCGGTGTCGGAATCCGAGGGGTATCCTATAAATATGAGGTTTTGGGTTTTATTTGATATTTTGACCTAGTGAGCTCGGATTTTGGCGATTTTTCGAAGGTTTTTCAAGAAATTGGTCGGGGTAAGTGATTCTAACTCAGATTTGGTTAGAGTACATGAATCTATCACTGAATTTATCATTTAATTCGTGATTTGAGATGGAATTTGGGAAGAAAATTGTGGAACCTTTCAAAAATATAAAATGATGATTTGAAAGACCAAATGGTATCAGAATTGGATAATTTTTGTATGGTTAGACTCGTGAGGGTATGAGGATTCTAAAAATGTAAATTTTACCCGATTCCGAGACGTAGGCCAGGGGCTCGGGTTTTGCTAATTTCGAGATTTTTGATATTTTTCGAATGTTTTTGCTTGGGCTATGTTCCCTTAGCATATTGTGACCTATTCGTTCTGATTTTGGATAGATTTGACGCGCGCGAAGGCCAATTTGAGAGGCAAGGGCATAGCGAGCTAGAGTTTTGGCTAGTTTGAGGTGAGTAATTGATGTAAATGATGTCCTGAGGGTTTGAAACCCCGGAATTTCATATCGTAATGCTATATTGAGGTGACTTACACGCCGGATAACAGGCGTGGGGTAGAGCACCGTTGGGGATTGCGACTTGGTCCGTCCCGAGAGATGTTTTTACCGTATTTTCTACTTGAACTAAATTGAGAATCATCCTTACTTGGATTTAATTGTTACATTTGGGCTTCTTGCCAATTATTTAAACCCTTCAGGGATTGACATCACTGTTTTCGCATACATGCATATCATTTGATCTCAGTCCAAGGTTTTAAATACTGTTTTGCAAACTCAGCCATCTTTCTAAGATTTGAAAACTTAAATGATATTTTTAAATGATATTTCGGGCTGAGAACTACTGTTTTACAAATGCCCAAGGGGCTTATGATGATTTCTGGACTGAGCATGGATCGTGTTGCGCGTCGCAGCAGTGTTATATTGATATTGAGGCCGAGAACCTGGTTGATTATACTGATATTGATATGAGGCCGAGGGCCTAGATTTGATGCCACGAGATGGCTTGATATTGCGCTTGGGCTGTAGGAGCCCCTCCGGAGTCTGTACACACCCCCAGTGAGCGCCGTCGACGATAAATAAATATGGATGGCTCGGGTTGCACGCCGCAGTGGGTACTAGAGAGTACCATCATATGCATTGCATTGCACTCATGTATTTGTTTTTATCTGTTATACTTGTCTCAGTATTTGGTACTCTGATTTAATTGACTTGTTGCTTCACTATTGTTGTTCTAAACTGCTAGTTATAGTTTACTTTGTATTTTTCCACGATTTCTTATTCTCAGCCTTTATTTATGTTTATTACTCACTGGGTCGGAGTACTCACATTACTCCCTGCACATTGCGTGCAGATCCAGGTACACCACAGGCTGAGTGAGGATTTGTTTAGCTGAGCAGCAGTATCCGGGAGTATTGAGGTAACTGCGTGGCTTTCGCAGCCTTGATCTCTCCCCTCTATCTCTATCTTTTATTCCGCATTTTTTCTAGACAGACTTGTAATAGGTGGATATTCTGTATTAGAGGCTCATATTCGTGACACCGGATTCTATTGGGCTATGGTGTGGTATTTTAGTTGAATTTTCGCAGATTTTATTATTAATTATACACTTGAGAGTGATGACTTAGTAAATTCTCTATGATATTTATCTATAATCTGAATAAGAATTTGGGATAATGTTGTTGAATGGTCGGACTTTCCTAGTAGTGTGTTGGGCGCCATCATGACCGGGGTTGGGGTCGTGACATTGGATGACCTTCTTAAACATTTGAGTAATGCGGAAGAAAGAATTTTCATATAGAATGTGACTACATTAGTAAGTTTAGAAGTATGAGAAAGTTGAATATGTTACCTTAGAATCCTGTAAAACCAATTCAATTGAATACGGTATTTCCGGCTTAAAGCGATCCGGCATTACCCACATTCGAATGACTCTAACTTTGAGATTCCATTGCATCGAGTTGCCTGAAATTTGTTTGATATCATGAATTTGTGTGGCCATATTTGCAAAGTAATTGTAATCAGACTGTAGCAGATGAAATATGAAGTTGAAAAGGTTTTGAAAATATAAAGCGCATAAATCATGCAGTTGTAAATGTGTAGATAAAATAAGGGATTTTGAGTTGGAAGCCCACGCTTGGGAGCACTTTCAGTCGTGAGATAATGCCGATTGTTTTGCCTTTAATGAAATAACTTCACAATTGATGAGATGCCGAATGTTTTGTTGAAATAACTGGAATTTATTCGTCCTTTTTTTAATAAAATTTTATGTATAAAAAAATAAAAAACTAATTGAAAATTGTAGATGGTAGTTGTTGAGTAAAATAGGTCAACTTAGAAAGTGGGAGGATTCAGTAATGTTTTTAATAACAGCCACCACAATTAAGGGGAAGGAAATTCCGGAAAGCAAAAAGCGTGGGAGGATTGGAAACCAACTTTGTGGGAGTATTGTCAGGTTTTTAGATTTCTAAAATTAAATTTATTTTACTGATTTTGCTTATTTGTAGTTTGAAGAAAAAAACTCCAACTATCTTGGAGAGTTGTGCTAATTATTTACATGTGCTAGTATTGTGGGTGTTCCACTTAGCAGCCTAACATTGTTTTGCCTTTGTTATTCTATATAGATAGATTTTAAATGATAGGTATTAGTAATTATATTTAGATTTAAATATTATTCATAATCAAAGATGTATGATCTTCTATACCATTTAATTATTAGACAAAAATGGAATTTTGATTATTATTGATATATAATTTAATAATGGTATTTATTGTGACTATATATAGCAACTTTTGAGAAAACATTTACTAAAAAATTATATTAAAAATTTCAAAAAAAGGAGAAAATAGTTGGATTAAAATTGTAGAGGGAGTTGAGAGTCAGACATGGGTCTAGCGCAATATGTCATTACAAAAAAAAAAAAAATCAAAGTAAGATGAAAAGAGAAGATAAAATCTCTTTTCTTTTTGTAACTGCTCTATTGTTAGAATTTTACAACTCAATAAATGTTGTACCCATTTTAAGTAGTGTGTTTATCTGTCATGACACTAAAACTGACCCGGTCGTGATGACACCTATTGTGAAACTAGGCCAGTCGATACAACTCCCGAATTAACCATTTAATCAACAAAAGTCATTCTTTTTTTTAGACTTTTATTAATCTATATCTCATAATGTAAGTCTAAATGAACAGTGCGGAAATAATACACAAGCTCGACATCGGGGTGTCACAAGTCACGAGCATCTACTAAGGTCTGGATACAACGAAGAGTCTAAAAATATGCTAAATACAATCTAAGGAAGATAAGAGGGAGAAGAGCAGTGCTGCGAAAGTCGGGCAGCTACCTTGCTAACTCCGATGACTCTGTCACTGAGCAATCAACACCCGCTACCAAGTTCAGAATTTTCTGAATCTGCACACAAGGAGCAGGGAGTAATGTGAGTATGCCAACTCAGTAATTAATAAAGGTAAATAAAAGTTGAGCAGTAAGAAAACACGTAAACCATGTCATAATGCTACAACAAATGCAGGACATCTCCAACACAATACAAAAATTATTTACTTCGTAAATCATGCTTAGTTTCGGTAAAACCTTTTAAAACAACTTTAAATAGTTTCAAACGAGTGATAAAACAGTGAGTAAAAATGATAGAAAACGTAAACAGCCCCTCGGACAAAACATTTACCATAAATTACCCCTCGGGCATAATATCAATAGAACCAGCCCTCGGGCTACCTCACAATCACTCGTAATCCGCCCCTCGGGCATAACATGAATCAAGAACTGCCCCTCATACAAAACATGGATCAAGAACAGCCCCTCGGGAAACAATATGAAACAGCAACAGCCCCTCAGGCAACAATATGAAATTATGAATCAACAACAGTCCCTCGGGCTACATCACATCACTCACACTAGGTACCCACGCTCACTGGGGGTGTACAGACTCCGGGATGGGCTCCTTACAGCCCAAACGCAATAACAAGCCATTTTGTGGCATAATCAAACAGGCACTCGGCCTAATAACAACAAGTCACCTCGTGGCATAAATCAATCAGGCCCTCGGCCTCACAATATCATGAATCAATAACTACCTGTTGCGGCGTGCAGCCCGATCCCATGATATCCTCACAATACAGGCCATCGACCTAGCTCAGTCAGAAACCTCTCAAGCCACTCGGGCAACAGTAAACATGATGCTCAGTTCAAAATATCATTTAAAATATCAAAAACGTGTAAATATGGCTGAGTTATGAAAACATTAAAATACAGCATGACTGAGTACAAATATGAAGTCAAAACAGTGAGGAATAGTAGTAAAAATCCCTAAGGGTCCAAAACAGTTGGCATTCAGCCCAAATATGGCAGAATAATTTCCAAAACACAATGATATCAAACAGTTTTCAATTGAATGCGCGGTTTAACAGTCATACGAGACGGACTAAGTCACAATCCCCAATGGTGCACGACCCCACGCTCATCATCTAGCGTGTGCGTCACCTCAAAGTAGCACCACGATGTGAAATCCGGGGTTTCATACCCTCAGGACAACATTTACAATCATTATTTACCTCAATCCGGTCCAAACTCTAGCTCGTAATGCCTTTGCCTCTCGACTCGGCCTCCGAATGCTCCAAATCTAACCAAAACAAGTTCATACCATCAACATATGCTAAGGGAATAAAGCCCACTCGAAAATAAATAATTCACACCAAAAATTCCGAAATTGGCCAAACCCGACCCCCGATCCCACGTCTTGGGATTTGATAAAAATCACAAAACTATAATCCTTACACTCTCACGAGTTCATACATATCAAATACATCAAAATCCGACCACAAATGACCCCTCAAATTCTCAAATCAAAGTCTCAAACTTCAAGCCCTAACTCTCCAATTTTAGGCTTTAGATTCTATAAATTTCATGTTAATTTAGGTAGAAATCACAATAAGATCAAGTATTAAGTCCATAAATCTTACCTCCAAGTGTTTCCCTTTGATTCCATCTTCAATCCTCCTCAAAAAGCTCCAAAATCGCTCGACAATGGTGAAACTTAGACCCAAAATAGCGGAAGTGATCTTTTAAACATTCTGCCCAACACGCGAAATCCCTTATTCGCGAACGCGGTCAACGTCTCACGTTCGCGAAGCACAAAAGCCCGTTGACCACTTATTCCTTCATCGCGAACGCGACACCGTGTACGCGAACGCGAAGCTCCAGCTCTTCGACTCATCGCGAACGCGACACCTATCTCGCGAACACGAAGCTCCAGCTCTTCGACTCATCACGAACGCGACACCTATCTCGCGAATGCAAAGCACAATTGGACCTGGACCCAGCTATTCACCTTTACTCTACGCGAACGCGGCATAACCATCGTGAACGCGATGAATACTGGACCCAACACTTCGCGAATGCGGGACATCCATCACGAACGCGAAGTCCAAACCTCCTGCCTCACACCCTAACCCTTCGCAAACGCGAGATCTCCCTCGCGAACGCGAAGACCAAACGTCTGCAACACCACATCAGATTTTTTGCAACTTTTTCCAACATGAATTGATCCGTTCAACCACCCGAAACTCACCCGAGGCCCTCGGGACCTCAACCAAACATGCCAACATATCCCATAACCTCATTCAAACTTGTTCCAACCTTCGGAATGCTCAAAACAACATTAAAACACCAAATTGACATCGGATTCAAGCCTAAGAATTTCAAAAACTTCCAAATTCTGCTTTCGATCAAAAGTCTATCAAACCCCGTCCGAATGACCTGAATTTTGCACACACATCATAAATGACACAACGGACCTACTCCAACTTCCGGAATTCCATTCCGACCCCTATATCAAAATCTCACCTATCAACTGGAAAACGCCAAAATTCCAATTTTGCCAATACAAGCCTAAATCTACCACGGACCTCCAAAATACATTCCGGATGCGCTCCCAAGTCCAAAATCACCAAACAGAGATAATCAAATCATAAAAATCCAAATCCAAGATCGAATGCCAAAAAGTCAAAACTTGGTCAAACCTTTCAAATTTTAAGCTTCAAACTGAGAACTGTTCTTCCAAATCCATTTTGATTACGCTGAAAACCAAAACTAACGATTTACATAAGTCATAATACATCCCACGAGGCTAGTCATGCCCGAAAACTGGCGAGAGAAATGCAAAATCTCAAAACGACCAGTCGGGTCATTACATCCTCCCTCACTTAAACATACGTTTGTCCTCGAACGTGCCCAGAGTTGTTCCGAAAACCAACAAATCGCTGCGTAACCTTACCATGCATATACTCGGGGGTGATCCCATGTCACCCTATCTCATATAGGTCTGATAACACAATGTAACTGAAATTTCGCAATCCAACCTAGCCCATAAATCTTAGAACCACATTTCTACTTCCGAAATCATCCTTAAGATCAGAATCTCCTATCTATACACTGAATAGGTTCAAACCAGTTGTGACGAACCGTACCTGCAACCTCAGATACAATTACATGATATACCACATAATTCAAATACTCGTAGCGATAACTTCTAATCACAACAGTTTCTCAAAATAACCGAACATCGTTAATAAGTCTCTTATTAACTAAAGCCTCATTCCAACACTTCCATATACTGCCAATGAATGAACCATGTAAAAAGTCATAACCATTCCTTATATCAACCATTCGTGAAGTCACTTCTCCTTTGGCAAGGACTATGGCAAATTTCTAGGCCGAACATCGATATTATCCTTCCAACATGCTGAAACAGAATCCGTTTGTATTCATTCTAGATCCAAATGATCTCATCTAATCTAACACAACTACTCTGATGACATGACACATTAATTGGTCTAAAGCCACAACTCGTGCAATCCGCACACCAATAAGTAACAATCCGAACGTACTCAAATCATGAAAAATGACTCAAATGAGAGAGTTGTACCACAAGCTCACCAGTACCACCACAACACAATGTTGAGAACCCATAACACGTTGTAGAACCAGAACACACGCATCTAACCCATAGGATCATACCTCCACATAGCTTCGCTCCAATGTGCGACCTCATCCAAACATTGATCCACATGAACACCTCACGTCACTATGCTCAAATCGACAACCACACGCAATTTGATGTCTAAAACCAAAAGTAAATCATCATAACCACTGCGAAGCAATTGACATAACATTACACAAACCCGAAAGGACACAACCGAAATGCCATCCGCCGAGCAATACCCAATACTCTTCCCGCTCGAATTCCACTGAGAGACCCCAATAAAAACCGCACCACATGTGCCTATAACCAAAAAATCCCAACGCCTCGCAACATGGAAAGGTAACTCATTGATCTCCCCAGATCACTAATAAGCTAAAAAAACAATCGAATCAACACATTCCTCAACAATACAACTCGGAGTTAACAGAGCCGACTCGAGTTAGAACACATATCCATATTGGCCTACCAATGAACCCCTTATCACGGAGTTCCTGAAACTGCTCATTCAACTTCTTTAACTCTGCCGGTGCCATACGACATGGTGCCTGGTACCAAATCAATACCGAAATCAACAACCCTGTCCGGCGACATACCCGACAGCAGGAAACACATCCGGAAAATCTCTCACCATCGGAATTGAATCAATGGTAGGAGGCTCTACACTAACATCCATCACGAAGGCCAAATAAGAAAGACAACCCTTCCCAGCCATCCGTTGGGTCTTCAAAAATGACACCACCCTACTGGGAACATAATCCGTCGAACCTTACCACTCAATCCGTGGCATTCCCGGCATAGCCAACATTGCCATCCTAGCGCAACAACCTAGAATAACACGATACAGAGACAACCAGTCTATGCTTAATATCACATCCAAAATCTAACATACCAAGCAACAAAGATCCACTCGGGTCTCCAAACCTCCAATAGTTACCACACAAGACCGATATACACGGTCCACAACCACGACCTAACCTGTTTATGAGGACTCCCAGTTTCTAAATCCATATAGCACACGAATCACCATATCCGATCCCAACTCAACCGTCCGAATATACAACACACCTCTAATACCCAATCATCTCACGAGAGGTACTCCTATAATTCTTCTGTGCCACTATGCAAACTCGATTATCAGCAGTCGATCCAACAAGAGAGTGCCGCAATACTAATGAAGTATCATCAACTCAAACACATTACCCTTTCTGGAATGTATACCCTTATCAAACCACACCAATTAGTGATATCATTGACCTAGTCATCTGAAACTGCCCGTGCTGCCTAAGAATTTATGGCCCCTTCCTTTCAGAACTGAACTGAGACCTTACACGTGCAAATTTCAACCCTACATAACATACCGCATATACCATTCCATCCTATGATAAATATGAGAATTTCATAATCCCTTCTGAGCCACGAGCATCTACGTACTCAACTAGCCAAGAACTTTCCATTTGATCACATCTAGAAGAAAATCACTATACATCACATGCTCCTCATGGCCGTAGAAAATATACATCTCTAATCGTGGTAGAAACCATTAAAAACTCTCTGATTTACATTTGCACAAAACCAAACCGTCAGGACTGAATCCTTCTAACTCAACCAAGCTACGCAAGTCACTAAAACCCAAGAGCATTGTCGTGAAACACCTGTAGAAACTCATTACCTCATAAGTACTCCAAGGACTAGTCATATCCTTTACCATGCCGATCCGACCTGCTACCAAGCTATCTTATCTATCGAAGTTCCTTCTAATTTACCTTCAACTTGATACTTTTTCTCGCTATAACACCACAATCCTCGACACAGACTCACCACACGAGACCCAAGCATAAAACCACACTGTCCTAAGGCTCATAAGTCATTGACTACTCTCTTAAATATCCCCAAAACACCACATTCTAAATACTTACCCTGAAGAGACTTCCTGCGAATCTAAAGCCATTACCTTCACCTTTCTAATACTGATATGTAGAATCCATAATGATATAGAAATGCCACAAGTCTTGACACCCTCCAAATGTAAACCCTCGTTCCTAGCCCAAATATACATCTTGAAGATTTCCATTTACTACATGTAAACCTTGAATCCTTCAAAACCATTCTCAGGAGTCATCCACTCTACTCAGGTTTCAATTAGACTAATCAAATAAACCGAACGACCTGTGCCCCATTAGAACAACAACACCTATGGATGTAATCCCACCTTAATACAACCAAATAAATTCCTGTTCTACGCGCCGTACATCCTTCACCATTAACAACTCAAGTCATTCTGTGATTCTCATTCGCCCATTAAGCATGACATAACCTTTATTAATATTTCCTTTACTCGAGCCATCTTCGATCTCAACCCTTGCAAGCCATAACTGATTTATTAATATACCTCAAACTGAAACCAATACAACACATAACCGTGCAATCAACTAATCCATAGTGGCTCCCCTACTTGGCTCAAAGCCATAGGTAAAAACATACAGAACTCACAATGCCCATACTTTACTACTACCATAATACCATGGTGAGGTTAAACTAAATCCTTCATAAGTTCGTGCAACACAAACCCTCTAGTACTTCAAATCTTCTGCAAATCTCGCATTCACCCTTGTAACAGTCAAGCCCACAAGTGACCCAAATTCAAATTGCATACATATATTTCACCGGTAAAAAAGATCTTCTAACAAATGACGTAACGCTCACACAAACTTCAGAACACTCCGAAGGAGATAACCCACCTACTTCGCCTCAAACTAATAGCTCTTCATACCTTTCCACCATCATAAACATTATGCAATCACTTAATATTCCTGAGACTGAACTCATATTGTAATATGAAATATACTCCACTCCCCAACTAGAAAACATGAGAAGATTCTTCACACATCCATAACTCGGGGCTATACATCAAATCAAGATGGAAATCAAGCACCAAATAGTTCTTTCTATCCTCAAGCAGACCCTCCTCGTCACATCCAAATCATATGAATACATCTCACAGTCACATCATACTCATCACATAGTCATTCAGCCATCACTTCCACGAATAGGGACACTACCGAACATATAAATTCAAAAAGCACGTGCTCACATAATCAGCACCTCAATATTCAAGCTACAAGCAAATTTCCGGCCTCAAGTCCTCCAGACTGGCCCAACATTATCACACAAAAATCACATCTCGCCTTCGATCAGGGAATCACAAGCTGTCAATGCACAACTGATACCGAGCGCTCATGCGCGCATACGAACACATGGAAGGAATTTCAAGAGTTATATTTCAAGCTGAATCAAGGACGCACGATAAGAATTCAAGAATGTGGGATTTCCCTAAAGGTTCTGTAGCCTCCTGAGGATAAGTACAAACATCTCTGTACCGATCCGCGAGACTCTACTAAACTTGCTCATGATTCATGAGACCTATGTAACCTATGCTCTGATACTAACTTGTCACGACCCTAAAATCGACCCGGTCGTAATGGCACCTATCGTGAAATTAGGTCAGTCGACATAACTCCCGAATTAACCATTTAATCAATAAAAGTCATTCTTTTTTAGCCTTTAATTAATCCATATCTCATAATGTAAGTCTAAATGAATAGAGCGGAAATAATACACAAGCCCGATATCGGGGTGTCACAAGTCACGAGCATCTACTAAGGTCTGAATACAACGAAGAGTCTAAAAATATGCTAAAAACAATCTAAAGAAGACAAGAGGGAGAAGAGCAGTGCTGCGAACGTCGGACAACTACCTTTCTAACTCCGTTGACTCTATCACTGAGAAATCATCACCGGCTATTGGGTTTAGAATTTCTTGAATCTGCACATAAGGTGCTGGGAGTAATGTGAGTACGCCAACTTAGTAAGTAATAAAGGTGAATGAAAGCTGAGCAGTAAGAAAACACGTAAACCACGTCATAATGCTACAACAAATACAGGACATCTCCAATACAATACAGAAATCATTTACTTCATAAATCATGCTCAGTTTCGGTAAAACCTTTTAAAACAACTTTAAATAGTTCCAAACAAGTGATAAAACAGTGAATAAAAATGATAGAAAACGTAAACAACACTTCGGGCAAAACATGTAGCATAAACTGCCCCTCAAGTATAATATCAATAGAATCAGCCCCTTGGGCTACCTCACAATCACTTGTAATCAGCCCCTCGGACATAACATGAATCAAGAACCGCCCTTCGGGCAAAACATGGATCAAGAACAGCCCTTCGGGCAACAATATGAAACATCAACAGCCCCCCAGGCAACAATATGAATCAACAACAGCCCCGCGGGCTACATCACATCATTCACACTAGGTACCCGCGCTCACTCGGGGTGTACAGACTCCGGGATGGGCTCCTTATAGCCCAAGCGTAATAACAAGTCATCCCGTGGCATAATCAAACACGCACTCGACCTCATAACAACAAGCTACCTCGTGGCATAAATCAATCAGGCCCTCGGCCTCACAACATCATGAATTAATAACAACTTGTTACGGCGTGCAACCCGATCCCATAATATCCTCACAATACAGGCCCTCGGCCTCGCTCAATCAGAAACCTCTCAAGCCACTCGGGCAACAGTAAAATATGATGCTCAGCCCAAATATTATATAAAATATCAAAAACGAGTAAATATGGTTGAGTTATGAAAACGGTAGAATACAGCATGACTGAGTACAAATATGAAGTCAAAACAGTAAGGAATAGCAGTAAAAATACCGTAAGGGTCCAAAACAATTGGCATGAACCCCAAATATGGAATTCAGACCAAAACATGGTAATAATTTCCAAAACACAATGATATCAAATAGTTTTCAATTGAATACGCGATTTAATAGTCATACGGGACGGACTAAGTCATAATCTCCAACGGTGCACGACCCCATGCTCGTTATCTAGCATGTGTGTCACCTCAAAGTAGTACCACGATGTGAAATCCGGGGTTTCATACCCGTAGGACAACATTTACAATCATTACTTACCTCAATCCGGTCCAAACTCTAGCCCGCGATACCTTTCCTCTCGACTCGGCCTCCGAATGCTCCAAATCTAACCAAAAACAGGTTCATACCATCAACATATGCTAAGGAAATAAAGCCCACTCAAAAATAACCAATTCACACCAAAAATCCCGAAATTGGCCAAACCCGACCCCTGGGCCCACGTTTTGGAATTCGATAAAAATCACAAAACTATAATTCTTACACTCTCACGAGTTCATACATATCAAATACATCAAAATTCGACCACAAATGACCTCTCAAATCCTCAAATCAAAGACTCAAACTCCAAGCCCTAACTCTCCAATTTTAGGCTTTAGATTCCACAAATTTCATGTTAATTTAGGTAGAAATCACAATAGGATCTAGTATTAAGTCCATAAATCTTACCTCCAAGTGTTTCCCTTTGATTCTCTCTTCAATCCTCCTCAAAAAGCTCCAAAATCGCTCAACAACGGTGAAACTTAGACCCAAAATCGCGGAAGTGGTCTTTTAAACATTCTGCCCAGCACTTGAAATCCCTTCTTCGTGAACGCGGTCAATGCCTCGCATTCGCGAAGCACAAAATCCCGTTGACCACTTATTCTTTCATCGCGAACGTGACACCCTGTATGCGAACGCGAAGCTCTAGCTCTTCAACTCATCTCAAACGCGACACCTATCTCACGAACGCGAAGCACAATTGGACCTGGACCCAGCTGCTCACCTTTACTCTACGCGAACGCGGCATAACCATCGCGAACGCGATGAATACTGGACCCAACCCTTCACGAACGCGCGACATCCATCGCGAACGCGAAGGCCAAACCTCCTGCCTCACACCCTAACCCTTCGCGAACGCGAGATCTCCCTCGCAAACGCGAAGACCAAACGTCTGCAACACCACATCCGATTTTTTGCAAATTTTTCCAACATGAATTAATCCGTTCAACCACCCGAAACTCATCCAAGGCCCTCAGAACCTCAACCAAACATGCCAACATATCCCATAACCGCATTCTAACTTGTTCCAACTTTCGGAACGCTCAAAACAAGATCAAAACACCAAATTGACATCGGATTCAAGCCTAAATTTCAAAAACTTCCAAATTTCGCTTTTGATCAAAAAGTCTATCAAACCTCGTCCGAATGACCTGAAATTTTGCACACACATCACAAATGACTCAACGGACCTATTCCAACTTCCGGAATTCCATTTCGACCCATATATCAAAATCTCACTTATCAACCAGAAAACGCCAAAATTCCAATTTCGCCAATTCAAGCCTAAATCTACCACGGACCTCCAAAATACATTCCGGACGCGCTCCCAAGTCCAAAATCACCTAACGGAGCTAATCAAATCATAAAAATTCAAACCCGAGATCAAATGCTAAAAAGTCAAAACTTGGTCAAACCTTTCAAATTTTAAGCTTCAAACTAAGAACTGTTCTTCCAAATCCATTTTGATTACCCTGAAAATCAAAACCGACGATTTACATAAGTCATGATACATCTCACGGGGCTAGTCATGCCCGAGAACTGGCGAGCGAAATGCAAAAGCTCAAAACGACCGATCGGGTCGTTACATTATCGATAGGAGTTGGAGGCACATGACACAAAAATAGAACAAAAAAGGAGCTACAAATATTCTAGCAATTCTAACTAATGATGAAGAAAAAGCTATTGATAAATTTTAATTATAATACGATTATGTATGCAATCTATTATAATTGCACATATAATTGTTGTGTTAATTGTGGTTTCAAAATGAATATTGTATTGACGCTACTATGTGTAATTTTGCCTCTTCGGAAGAAAACGATGAACAATTAATTGGGGAAGTAAACATACACTAAAAAATATTTTGTCTTATTAGTTGCCCGCCAACTATTTCAACCCATTGGGGAAGTAAAGATCTTCTTTTCTATGTAAAACATACGAGATCAACCACTATTTTTGGAACCCAAATTTGGGGAAAGATTTAAAAGCTACTCTTCAGCATCAGAAACCAAAACAGAAAACACAAACTATATGATCTGCTAATTGCAACCTTCTCATTAAAAGAAAAGAGATGTTGCAAGAAGTAAAACTGAATTTCATGCCTCATAATACTTTAGAATCTCACTAACTTTCATTGCCCTTATATTCCCCACCCTCCCCCCCCCCCCCCCCAAAAAAAAAAAAAAAAGAAGGGTACAAACCTCAATATATAAATTCTCACCCCTTCTGTACTTGAATCAAGCATAAGCAGTTAAAAGTTAACTTAAAACAATTCGATAGCATACAGATAACACTATTCTCAAACATGTGGACAATACTCTTCCTTGTCAAGTAGAAAAAGAGATTGGGTTTTCATCTCACTTTCTTGTATTTTTTCATTCCTATCTCTATTAGCACACATTAACTCTACTAATTTTACTCTATTAAAATTCACTTAACTTTTGGGATAATTTTTGCAAAATACACTTCTGTCTGATTTGATTCATTCACATTTGAAACACTGTTATACACAGTAAATAGAAAATTCACTCATTCACAGACACGGCGCATTAAACCTGACCAGCCATATTCACACACTAAACTAAAAATCCTGACAACAACAAAATTCACAAAAAAGACACTCATTCACTCACACGGGAATTCTCACACATTTTACGCTCTACAAGGAAAAACCTAACTAAAATCCCTACCCTGTAAGTTGCATGCTGCCGCCGTGACTATCTCACCATGTGAAAGCTCTTCTCCACCTTCGGTGCTGCTTATGACCCACCTGTGAACCCTCCTAAATTCCACCTCTGTCTATCAACTAATGGTAAACTGGCACTCACAATTTCACAGAGAATAATATATAGAGTGATAATGGAGTTTCTGAATTAAAAGCAATATTCTGTAACTCCTACGTTACAATCTTTTGGTGTGGCCAATATAATAAGGAAATAAATTAATGAGAACATTTAAGGAAGATGTAAATAAGTTATATCTAATTTTCTGCATTTTTTCCCATGAGAAAACTAAGAGAAAAAGGTCAAAAAAATGAGAGAATAGATAAATAGGAATCCTAGCAATAGAGAGTGCGATATCACCTTGTTAATTCCTAGCTCTTTATAATATATATATATATATATATATATGTATGCGATTAATAAAGAAAGTTTTTGACTATTCAACGAATTGTTAATGAATTTTTGATGATTGACATACAAATCTAATTACAGACAATTGCAAAACAACTTTGGGACGAGCTTATGCGCAAGGTGTTGGGCGCATACCAGGTGTATTTCTGGGGCATTGAGGTGGAAGGATCAAGATTTATTATTTTTAGAAACTTATATTTTTATTCATTTCATACAAACATAATATTTAATAATATTTATACGTTTGTTTAAGAAGTTATATACTCATTGGCATGGGCACATGCGCAAAGCGCGTATCATAAGACTAATCTATACTATATTAAAAGTAGGAAGGCCCTTAGCAAAATACCGCTCACCTTTTTTTACTCTTTAGAAATAGATTTCACATTATACAAAATAGTAATTTGATTATTTCTCTAATCTATACTATATTAAAAGCACGATGCTCTTTAGCGAAATATCGTTTGCCTTTTTTACCCTTTAAAAATAGAGTTAATACTAGATAAAACAGTCAATGTTGGGCCGAACACTTTTAGATTACTAAAATTTTAATGATTTAAGTTTTGATAATGTTGAATATGCTAGCTATTTTAAGCTATTCATTTTTAGGGTTCAAATATTTTCAAGTGTCGTTATAAAGTTTGATAGCTTCTTATGGTGTCGACAAATCTATCTAGCGGATAAATATTGCATATAATTTTAAATAAAAATCAAATTGGTAATATGTGGCTAATTGATATTACCCATTATTATTGAGCTAAAGAAAATAACAATATTTATTAGTATGTATGGTCTCTTTATCATGATAATGATCAAATATACCTAGAAATAATTTTTTTTATTTGAACTATATATAGGTACCTAAATCTATCCGTAAATATGATTAACATTCATGAGTGTTTTCAGGAATTTGGATTTTAATTTTTTTTATCATTCAAACTTTTGTGAATAATATCTATGTAATTTTTATAAAATTTGTATTTATTGATATAAAATACAGGCGCAATGCATGTACCCTGAGACTAGTTATATTAAAAGCATGAAGGTCCTTTGCGAAATATCGTTCGTCTTTTTTATCCTTTATAAATTAATTTTATATTGGACAATATAGTCATTTAATTATCCTTCTAATATTTAGGACTTTAAATATTTACTAATATTTAAGACTTCAAAATCAACTGAATTTCCTATATCAATTTTTTTTCTTATTTGAACTATGTAATGTACCATATTTATAAAAAGAAAAAATATAGGGAAATCAGATTTTTTAGGTTTAGATGCTTAATGAAAATTGACATGCACGTAATACAATAAAGGTTGGACTAAATCATCATTGATAGTGGTTAATAAGGACTCTAATAGTTTCGGAAGTGCAATTATAGCAAATTTTTCATGAATACTGACATTCTTTAATATTAGGTAAATAGATTCTAATCGACAGATTTATGTCCATTATAAAAACGTTTTGTTTAAAGATTCTCAGTTTGACTAGCAATACAATGGTGACATGGCATCCGATTTATTTCATTCGTTTTTTTATTGGTTAGAAAGAAATTGAAATTATTGTTGGTAGTTTAGGTATATAATTTTGTTTTTTTAAGAACAATATAAAGTAAAATTGATTGCAATATAGTATTAAGAGTTAAATTGATAAAAACAAAAATTTAAAATAATAAGGATGAAATAACAGAGACAAATATATTATAATCATTCCTTATGTTTTGTTTTTGCATTTAGTCAAACAAATGAGAAAAGTCTTACTATATTCTTTGTAAAATATTAATTCAACACCTCTCAGTTTTTAGACTTTACATTATCATTATCAATTTTTTGGAGTTATATGGCTAACCTTTTTATTTTCAAATCTCTAAAAAATCAACATATTTAATTTTAAAATTTGGCAAATATTTGAATGTAACGATCCAACTGGTCGTTCTAAGCAATTGCGCTCGGTTCGACAGTTTGAGGTCAAGAGCAGCTTCACATTATGCATATCGACTTGTGTGCATGGTTGGATTCAGTTTTCGGATGAATCAGAGTCGAATTGGAAAGAAGGAATATAGTTCTGGAAGTTTAAGCGGAGAGAATTGGACCGAAATTTGACTTTTGAGTAAACGGTTCCGGAATGAGTTTTGGATGATGTTAGTAGCTTCGTATGGTGATTTTGGACTTGAGCGTGTGTTCGAATTTGGGTTTGGAGGCCCGTAGGGTAATTTGTGGCATTCTGGTGAAAGTTGGAAAAGTTGAAGTTTGGAATGGAGAGGTTTGACTCATAGTTGACTTTTATGTTATCGAGGTCGGAATGCGATTCCGAAAGTTGAAACAACTCCGTTATGCCATTTGGGACTTGCCTGCAAAATTTGGTGTCGTTTGGAGTTGATTTGATATGGTTCAGACGCTTGGTTGCAATTCTAGAGGTTCTTGAAGTTCATAGTGATTTTCATGCGTTTGGGCATCTGATTCGTGGTCTTAGCGAAGTTTGAAGTGATTTGAGAGTGGGGCTAAGTTCGCATGATGTCATGGGATGTATTGGTATATTTGGTTGAGGTTTCGGAGGCCCTAGATGAGTTTCGGGGTGAATTTTGAGCGAGTCCGGGCATTTCGGTACTTTGAGATGGTTCTGGCACTTTTGGGAGTGCGGACCGCACCAAAAGTATGCGGACCGCAGAGGAGAGTGCGGACCGCACTAAAATTTTGCGGACTTTAGTGCGGACCGCACAATTTGCTGTGCGGCCGCACATCAAGATGTTCTGCAGGATTGCTGGTCCGATTTCGGAAGGTTATATCTTTTGATCTACAAGGAATTTTGAGATGATTCATAAACGAAAGTTGTAGCTCTTCGTGTCTATTTTTCATAAAAGTAAAGATATCATAATTTGGATATCTATAGAGAAAAGTATGTCCAAAATACTAAAGTATGTCGCTGCAGTCAACATTCTCTGCGGTCAGCGGTGATGGACCTGGACCGCGTCAGCTATGGTTTTTGTGCGGTCAGTAGTGATGGAAATCTTGGAGGTGCACTATAAATACGAGGTTTAGAGTTTTATTTCATATTTTGACCTAGAGAGCTCGGATCTTGGCGATTTTTCGAAGGTTTTTCAAGAAATTCATCGGGGTAAGTGATTCTAACTCGGATTTAGCTAGAATACATGAATCTATCATTGAATTTATCATTTGATTCGTGATTTGGGATGGAATTTGAGAAAAATTGTGAAATCTTTTAAAAATATAAAATGATGATTTGAAGGACCAAATGGTATCAGAATTGGATAATTTTTGTATTGGTGAACTCGTATCGGAATGGGTATTCGATTTTTGTAAATTTTGTCGGGTTCCGAGGTGCAGGCCCGAGAAATTGACTTTGTTGACTTTTTGCAAATTGGATAAGAATCATAGTTTTGTTAATTGTAATTATTTTCTCTTGCATTGTTAGATGTATTCAAGTCATTTTTGGCTAGATTGAGTCGAACATTGATGAATTGGTAAAGGAAAAACTAAATTGAGTATTGAATTGGCCGGATTGAGGTAAGTATATTGCCTAACCTTGTGTGGGGGATTTCCCCTTAAGACTTGAGTTTTCTATGCTAATTGTAGTCCATGCATGCGAGATAACAAGTGTGTTCTCGGACTTATTTGTGAAAAATTTGCCTCTAGGGTTCTTAGGCCCTTATGTGGAAAGTATCTCGTTATGATTGAGTTTCTTACTTGCTTAAATTGCATCTATATGCTCCATATGACGTTGTTAGATCTCCTTTAATTTTTACGTGTTACATAGATCCTTAATTGCCTTAATTGAAGTGATTGCCTTCCTTAAGTTTTGATACTTCTTGATTGTGAGTTCCTTTATGACTTCGTGCAAATATGTTACATGTCCAATTGTTCTAGTTACTGCTGTAGTTATTACATGCTTATTATGTTTTGTTTGTTGAGGTTATCGTGCTTCTTGGTTTTTCCGTGACTCTTATTATGTACATATTGTTTCCCTTACCGCTATTGTTGTTATACTATTGTTCCCTTGCCGAGATGTTATTGTTTACGATATTGTCTCCCTTCCCGGGATGTTATTGTTTATGATATTGTCTCCCTTGCCGGGATGTTATTGTAATACTCTTGTTCCCTTGCCGGGATTCTTTTATAATTGATGATGATTTGTAAATGGGAGCGGGTTGCACGCCTGCAACAAGATATGTGAAATGGGAGCGGGTTGCACACCTGCAACGAGATATATGAAATGGGATTGGGTTGCACGCCTGCAACGAGATATATGAAATGAGATTGGATTGAACGCCTGTAACGAGATATATGAAATGGGAGCGGGTTGCACGCCTGCAACAAGATATATGAAATGAGAGCGGGTTGTACGCATACAATGAGATATATGAAATGGGAGCGGGTTGCACGCCTGGAACGAGACATGAGAAATAGGATCGGGTTGCACGCCTGCAACGAGATATAAAATGAAAGTGAAATTCTGTGTTTGTTTTCCTCATCCTTGTTAGTAATTGGATTTTGGTGTTGTGCACCTTCAGTTTGCTTTGTTTATTTGTTGTTATCAATTCTAGTGTTCTAACTATTCAGATTTCTTTGCCGCTGTGATCCTTTGTGAAGGAACCCCACCATGTTTTCAATCCTCTGCCATATTTATGTACATATTTTTTAATACTTCAAATTTCAATAATTGTTTCATCTTCAATTCATTTAGTTACTCAATTAAATTTCCTTAAACCGTCTGAGGTTGTATTTTACTTAAAAATGGAATTTCTACTAAGATAATTATTAAATTTCTTGTTAAAGGTAATATTCATTCGATGTTGTACTTTAATTGAAAACGGTACTTTCTTTATTTAAATGATTTCAAAAAAATAACTTCATCTTTTCTTGCTGAGTTCCTAATTGGTTAGAAGTTGTACTCCACTTATGTTATGTAAATCAGACTCCTTGAACACCTTAATTGCATTAGTTATAGACCCTATGAACTGAGTAAAATAAGCACGTTGTTGTGTAAAGTGAGATAGAAATATGTGGGCACAAAGTTCCGGTTGTGCTAAAAGTTTGGTAATTGAGGTTATGATATGAGACATCGATCTTTGAGATGGCTGGGAATTTTGCATCAGAAACAATATGAGTTATTGAGCTGTCATCACCTTCTTTGTTTGAGTACATTTTCCTTTACTTGTCTGTGTTCCAGCTATGTTGGTGTTAATTTATTTGGTTATCTTCATTTTCACCCGTATTTCTCTTTATTATTTCTACTGATTGTAGTTCGCTCTTTCCCTGCTGTTGATATTACTATGTCATTTTTAGATTGATAGTTTATTATCAAGTCCTGTTCAATTTATTTGACCAGTAGGTGTCTGGACTGTTCCTCGTCACTATCCCGCCGAGGTTAGTCTTGATACTTACTGGGCACCACCGTGGTGTGCTCATACTACACTTCTGTATATTTTTGTGTACAGATCTAGGTGTTTGATCAGTAGTAGCTGTGCGGGTTGTTGCGGTGGAGACTCAAGGTAAACCTGCTACAGCGTTCGCAGGCCTCGAAGTTACCTTCAATTGTACTATTTCCATTTGTTCCTTTTTGTTTCGGAGCAATGATGTACTTATTTTGTATAACTACTCTTAGAAAGGCTTGTGATTTGTACCACCGGTTTTGGGAATTGTAATTTATTCAGAGTAATTTAATTTAAAGTTAATAAATATCAATGTTATTTCAGTTTATGGTAGGTTTACCTAGTTTAGAGACTAGGTGTCATCACGACTCCTTCGGAGAGATTTTTGGATCAAGACATTGAAGAACTGTGCTAAAGGTATTTTTGTATTTATTTTCAGTAGGAGGTTACAAATATAACATGAATTTTTATTATTCCAACATAACTCCTCATAATAAAAATCTTCTCTTGAGCAAATCTTCGTTTATTGAAAAATGGGAACAATATTCATCATTTTAAGAAATTTCTTATTAATTTTTACTGTCTTGTAATTTTATAACTCACAAATATAATCTAATAATATTTACATAATTTTTTAAAATTATATACTTATTAATATTAATACACGTATAAAGTGTGTATCCTAAGACTAGGGTGGCGTTGACGTATTTAGGATGGTTTTGACTGATGTGATGTATCATGTTTGGCGCAAGAGGAATTAAGGGTATTCCAAAGTACAAAGAATGACTTTTACTCTATCATAAAGCAAATTGTTCAAGAGGTGCATTATAGAGGGTTTTTGAAGTGAAAGCTTGTCAATTGGCTGAAAAAGCTCAATTTCTATCCTATTTAACTGGCTTCAGATCTTAGCAGCATGTATGGGTGTTTTTTTTTTTTTTTTTTTTTTTAAATGTTTTTGACTAATATCGGGGCTTGATGGCCAGTAATTTGTCCTTTTTATGTACTTACACCCAATTTTTTGTTAATAAAATCTTTAATAATACCATACACCAAATAACAACATATCATCATCTACAAAGTATGTAAGGTCAGATACAACATAACATATCATTATCTCTTATAATAAAATACTTATAATTACAGATATTAAAACTAACACACCTAATTGTTTTTTTATCCTCGTAGGTTCAAACTTCAAAAGATACCCAATTACTTGACTATTATGACAGTAATAATATTTATTTTCTATTTAAATGAATATTGCATCTGTCTTGACGTCAATTGCTATATGCGTAATTCATTCTTACTCTATATTCCATATTTTTTTTATACTAATAAACGCAGAATACACGTGCAACGAATGTACACTATAACTAGTTTTTTTAAAAGTATAATTGCTCTTTAGCTTTTGAAAGAGATTTTAAATTTTTTGTCAAAGACAAACTCGAAATTTAAGTAAAATGTTCAGCGCCTCCATCTATGGCAATGTAGCACCATCAGCAACATCAATATAAACTTAATGATGATAAATTTGTATGGTACATCAATATACAAATTAAAAATAAATTTCATAATAATTTGATACATTTATAATAATATATAAACTAAAAATAAATTTATTACAACTAATTATATAATATACAACTTATTTATAACTTATCTACAACTTTCATATATTGTTTTTATCGAGTTAAATACAACTAAAATACCATACAATTTAAATATAATTTTTATACAGATTTTATACAATATGTCTTCTGTGTGTATTTTGTAAAAGATTTGTATATATTTTGTATGTAGTGTATTCTTCATCATCTCTGAAATCTCAATCAAAATTTCCTCTTTTAATACAATTTTGATACATCTCAACAACTTTATGTAAAAAGATAGTACTTGTAACTTAAATACAAATTTTATACAACGATTCATACATTATATAACTATGTTTCAACTTCATACAATATTCAAATAAAAATATATATAACTACAACAGAATACAACATAAATACAATTATAATATAAGTTTAATACAATTTTATAAGTGTATTGTATGTCATGTTATAAGTTTAATACAACATAAATACAATTCCTCTTCTTCTTCTTCTTCTTCTTCTTCTTCTTCTTCTTCTTCTTCTTCTTCTTCTTCTTCTTCTTCTTCTTCTTCTTCTTCTTCTTCTTCTTCTTCTTCTTCTTCTTCTTCTTCTTCTTCTTCTTCTTCTTCGACGACAAGTTTCAATATGAAATTCAACCAAAATCAAGTCTAATCTTCACCAAACACCCTCAAAATTGAGATATAAACTTTAAACAATATTTTCAATTGCTTACAACAACACCCAAAAACAAATAATGGTTTTTGAAAACCCAAATTAAAATTCAAAGCTTCAAAGCTTTTTAATGATTGTTAATGATGGAGAGTCAAACACCTTTAAAATTTATTGATTGACAATTTTAATTTGAACATTAATTGTGCAACATGAAAGAAAATTGCTCAGTTAAAACTCTATAATAAAGTGATTGAAATCTATTAACGAATTCCACTAAAAATATATACAATATGAAAGGATAAAAAGTAGAGAACATCAAAGGAAGAAAAAGTGGGGAAAGAACAGAGAATGAGAGATACATAGACGGAAAGAGAAACGGAGAGATATAGAGAGAACATAGATGGAAAATAATTGATTCCTTATTCAATTCCTAATATAAAGGGATACTCATTTAAAAAACTAATTTTTATATAATTGATATATTGTATATAATCATGTAATTAAGTTAAAACTTGATTAGAGAGGGTAATAATATTTCATATGTAGTATAGAAAGGTAAAAGTCACAAATTTGAATCAGTTAGCCTCTAAGGGTGTCACGGCCCAAAACCCGACCCGTCGTGATGGCGCCTATCGTGAAACTAGGCCAGCCTCAACTCAACAATCAACACGATAATAATAAGTTTGAAAATATTTACGGAAGCTTTTAATAGTTAAAGAACTATTTGAGACATAAGAAATTCCAAGAATAAATACAATCCAGCCCAAAATCGGGGTGTCACTGAGTGCATGGGCGTCTAAGAAAAATACATAGTCTAAGGGAACAACCGAAATACAACTGGAAAGTAAGGTGGAGAGCCAAGGCCTGCGAACGTCGTGCAGGTACCTCAATAATCTCCTAAGTCAAAAGCCTCGATCAACCACCACCACTGTCACACCTCCTTTTTCGCGCACCTACCCCGAGGGATAAAAGCACAAGGGAGTTTTTCCAATTTAAGTGACAATATTCGAAATGGGATTATTAATTTATTTAAGAGTCACCACTTGGGAGATTTATGGTGTCTCAAGTCACCGGTTGAATCCCGAATCGAGGAAAATATTGACTCTGTTTAACAGTCTGCGCACCAGAAATCCGGATAAGGAATTCTGTTAACCCGGGAGAAGGTGTTAGGCATTCCCGAGTTCCGTGGTTCTAGCAAGGTCGCTCAACTGTCATATTCGACTTGATTATCTGATACAATACATGTTGAACATATGTGCGAATTTTAACTTTTAACCGCTTTTATCATAGACCATTTTTATCGAGAATTGCAACATCGTGAAAATATATCTCGAACCACGTCACATCAATGTACCCGTGGTTACCGACATATTTTGACCCTGTTGAGATTTAAATTTGGGTCACATAAATGTGCACCCGAGTTTAAGAAAATAAATTGTTAAAGGCGCGCCTAAAGCGACTAGCATATCATTATTTTGGGTAAGGCCGTGAAATTTGCTAAACGACCGATCCCGAAGTCTATACAATTATTAACCATTTATTGAGGGCCCCGCAACTTGTGCGTTTTATTGGGTAAGGCTCATCTCATTTATTTTAAAAGGATAATCCTAAAGTGCCTACATTTTTTCTATTAAATTTGTCTCTAAAAAATGAAAGAGAAAAGGTCCTAATTTATTTACATGCTTACGAGTTGTTAAATTAAAAAAAACTTGGCAATCTAATTTTAATCATAGACCATTTACATGCTGAAATTAACCAATAGTATCTAGCTAAACAATATTCCTACAAGTTCAGAAACGGTCTATTCGTTTAATGAGCTAACTGTTGAATGTTTAAGAATAGTCTAAATCAGCTAACATGTTTTTTGAGACATGATAATCATCCAACAATAACGAACTAACTGGACAGGGTTACTACACCATTTATTTATTTATTAGGCAATACATAGACAGTTCGTCCACTAAGCTACTGTCAGATGTTCCATTATATATATTAAACAACTACATGATTCTGATTAGAGGAAGCTAAATAATGTATATATAAAAATAAAATTCAGAATATAACTAAGATAAATTCAGAACTTCAACTCTTCATCTCATATTCATGCTTCCTGTTTCAGTTTACAGTAACCAGCGTGTCAGTTGTGTACCTGATATTGGAAGCAAAAGAAAAGGAAGATCAACAGGAATGCAGTAGCATACAACAACATCAACACCCAGCAACAGATTTAAAAACCGAGCAGAAATCCAGCAACAACCAGTGAAGTAGTAGTAAATAACCAACCAAACTCAAGGAAACAAATCAAATGAAAATCCAGAAACACCAACAACAATCAACGGGCAGAAACAAAGTGAATCTTTTTTAGATTGAAAGACCAGTTAATGTTTAACCCTTAAATCTTGACCCCTCTGTCTATCCAGTGTATGCAGATTGTATATCGGGTGTATACTACTCTCTCCTTCGAATCTCCTTCGAAATTTTTTTATCAATATTCAACCAATCGCCTATCCCCTTTCAATATTTTCGGAATCCTCTTCCTTCCCAATATCCCGACCCCTTATTTATAGCCAAACTTCAAGCATTTAAAATTAAAATACCACCATCTTCCACCAATCCCCCTTTAACTTCCACTACTTAATGTTTTGTCCCCCACTATATAATATATTAGTTCCCACTAACACATATCTTTTCTTTATTTAATTCCATTATTCCCCACTACCGCATGCTTTGTCCCCCACTATATTAAACAATGTATTAATTCCCCACCATTATGTCTTGTCCCCCACTACATATTAAAAAATATATTAATTTAATATTATTAGTACCTAGTGGACGGAGCACTCATTAACTATTTTTTAAGACTCATTTAAAAAAAAATGCCCTTGAAAATACTATAATTTACCATTCTACCCCTGAAAATACTGCAATTTACCATTCTACCCCCATCAGCTATAACCAATTCACCTAATCAATCTAACCAAAATACAGTAGCAATAACCAATTCCTAATCAAATTTCATCAATCAAATTTAAACTAAATGATGAACAACAAAAAAACAACTGGAATTATTTTGACTGAACAATATTTATTAACAACAAACCTACTTTCAGATTCAACAACAATAACAAACAAGTATATTCAAATCACTGAGCTCAAATTCAAATTAAACTTAAACAGAACAAACAAATAGATTCAAATCACTAAACTCAATAATCAATTGAACCTCAAACTAAATCTAATAATATTACAACCAAGATGAAGGATTCAAGTTATTAAACTAACACACTTCTATATTAAAACTAAATTCTTTTAAATGAATAAAAACAAACTGAAGAATAATCAAGAAATGATAAACCACGAACAAGAAAGAAACAAACATATACTGATTTCAGATCCGAGAATATCAAGCAAAATACGGACATAAATGAAACTTAAACCAACTAACCGGAAATGACCAACGACGAACTCGAACGGAAATGGCAAACTCGAACCAAGACTGCCAACGACCTCTACGTGAGATGAAGCTCGACGTGCTGCCTGGCGACGGAGTTTGCTGACGAAGAAGAAGCAACAGCAACAGCAGCAGCAGCGCTGCTTGTCGTGAGGGAGCTGGTTGTTTGGCGATGGTTTTTTCGGCGACTTGGGGTGAACTCGAAGAAGAAGATGAAGTTGGTTGTTTGAGGACGACCTCGACGATGGGATGAAGCTGCTGGTTGAGGACGACCTCGATGATGGTTATGAAGCTGCTGGTTGAGGACGATGAGGCAGCGTGAGAGAGGATGGATTTTGGGCGGTGGCTATTGCAACTTGTTTTCTAACAAGCTGGGGATGGAGATGATGGTGTTGGGTGGTCGTTTGACGTGAGGAGATAGAGCAGAGGTGAAGAAGAAGAAGAAGAAGAAGAAGATGAAGACGGGGCAACCATGGTTGCCGGAGATGGAGCTTGTTTTGGACATGGAGGTTGACGTCGAAGAACGACGATGATGAGGCAGGTTTTGGTGGTCAGCTGGACGTGAGGTGAGCAGAAGCAGCGGGGGAAGCCATGAGAGGGGGCTTGGGGTTGTTTGGATAAGATGGAGAGAAGAGGGGGCGGATGGCTTTTTAGGGTTTTTTTAGGTTTAGGTTTTCCAAAAAAATGAAAAATGAAAAATGAGAAGGGGGGTTGGGATTTGTTTGGGTTATGGGGAGGACTGGGTCGGGTCGACCCGATGGGGTTATTTGATTTGGGCCATGGTTGATTTAAATTAGAAGGTGGCCCAATCCGATTTTCTTCCTCTTTTATTGCTTCTTTTTTCTTCTTTTATTTTTTCTTAAACTAAACTAAATTCTAAAAATCCTAAATTATCAAATAGAATTAAATTAATTTATAAAAGTGCAAATTAACTCTCAATAACAATTAACACACAATTAAATAGCAATTACGATAAAAATCACACAATTTGGACATTAAATGCTAAAAATGCAACGTACAATATTTTTATAATTTTTTTGTTCTTGTAAAAACAAACTTAATTACTTCTAATTGTAGAATTAAATCCTAAATGCAAATGCGACATATTTTTGTATTTTTTTATTAATTTAACAAATAAACATGCATGGACAAAAATACAAATAATTATCCAAAATGACGAAAATTCTCAAAATTGCACACAAAGGAAAATTGTTTTATTTTGAATTTTTGGGAGTAATTCTCATATAGGGCAAAAATCACGTGCTTACAGCTGCCCCTCTTTGTCCGAAGACACGAAGAGTTTTCGTGCAAAGATAAAGTGAGCGATTTTTGCCCATCCGAGTACTCCGTGTGAAGCATTTTTTGAAAAAGATTTAACCGAACCTTTGCTTCAAAGGTTTCCTACATATCCCTGGCTAGAAGGGAATCAGGTTAATGTAGTTCGGGAAGTTTTGGTAGCTTGGACTACCATGGAACTGTAATTTTGCCGTTACTGTTGCTACATGCTGTTTCTACTGCTTTTCGATCTCCTTATTACATCGTGCCAAAAGAAAACAAGAAGCTAGACTAACTATAGTCTATGAATTACAAAATCTTATCTATCTTCCACGCGCTCTGGTTGCTTTGCTTTCTTGTCGGCTTGTGTTTCCTCTGGTGCCTTTCTTTCGAAAACTGCTGGGGATGACACTAGCCTTTTGCTTTTACAAGTGTCATCATTTTGTTTGGTCTGCTGGGGATACTGCTCCCTTAATTAAAGCTTGTTATGCTGAGGATTTGTTTTGTTGTAACCCTACGCATTACTGACTTCTGATTTGATCTTGAAATGTATTCCCCTGTTCTGCAAATGGGCTCCTGACTCCACCTTGACTTTTGAAAGATGACACAACCTCCATTCTCCAAGCGGGGTCCTGAATTTTTCACCTTAAAAATATAACAACCTCCGTTCTACAGGCGGGCTCCTGACTTCAACAACAACTTAAAAATAATTCAGCCTCCATTCTCCAGGCGGGCTCCTAATTTCTTCAGCAACTTTGAAAAATAAATTATTTGGCAATGATTTATGAAAATATATATTTTGGCAATGTTTATACAAGCAGGACCACTCGGGTCGAAATAAATTAAATGTCTTTTTGAGGAAGGATTAAATTCAATATCCTATTCGAGGGCGGACAGACCTATCATATCCTATTCGATCATATCCTATTCGAGGGTGGACGAACCCAAAATATCCTATTCGAGGGTGGAGGAACCCAAAATATCCTACTCGAGGGCGGATGAACCCAAAATATCCTATTCGAGGGCGGATGATCCCAAAATATCCTATTCGAGGGTGGATGAACCCAAAATATCCTATTCGAGGGCGGATGAACCCAAAATATCTTATTCGAGGGCGGATGAACCCAAAATATCGTATTCGAGGGCGGATGAACCCATAATATCCTATTCGAGGGCGGATGATCCCAAAATATCCTATTCGAGGGCGGATGAACCCAAAATATCCTATTCGAGGGCGGATGAACCCAAAATATCCTATTCGAGGGCGGATGAACCCAAAATATCCTAATCGAGGGCGGATGAACCCAAAATATCCTATTTGAGGGAGGATGAACCCAAAATATCTCATTCGAGGGCGGATGAACCCAAAATATCCTATTCGAGGGCGGATGAACCTAAAATATCCTATTCGAGGGCGGATGAACCCAAAAATATCCTATTCGAGGGCGGATGAACCCAAAAATATCCTAACTTCGAGGGCAGATAGACCCATCTTCAAAACTTGAAATTGTCTTACCTCCGACTGTTTTTCTTAAAATCATGCTGTCTTGCTATCTCTTAAAACTTGAATTGATTTCCTCGTTCCTCCGAGAAAATTTTCGACAATGGCAGAAAATTTTCTGCCCCAGTTTTGGTGCTTTTCCTTTTGGCATGTTTTTTCGCCATTAATAAGATTTCCTTTTCCTGCTTCAAATCAAAGAAAATTTGTTAGTTTTAAAACATGGTGAGTGGTCGTGCCACTCCTGCTGGGGATGGTTTTTCCCTTTCTCCCTTCCCCGCTCTGTGTTTCATTACACTATCAAAATTTGCTGGGGATTATTTTGCTGGGGATGAATTTTCCTTTTCTTCCTTCCCCACTCTGTGTTGTCCGACCCTCTTGGAACTTGGTCAAAAATCTGTCGGGGATGCTCCTGCATCTCGATAATCTGCTGGGGGCCCTCTTGGAATTAGGTCCACAATTTTCTCAATTATTGTTTTCCTGTTTTTCTCCAAATTCTCTTGGAAATTTGGTCATCTTCGGATCTAGACTCATTCATCATTTGGTCTTGCGACCAACTTCTTTTCGCTTTATCACCTTATCTTTGTCCTGTCCTATTCGCATTTTGCTTTGCATCATTTTGGCAACTGGTAGTAAGCTCTGAAAATCCTTTTCAAAAACAAACTGCTGGGGAGGTAAAGTCTTTAAACCGAGAAATGAAAAAGTGATGATCTCAAAAAATAGAAAAAGAAGAAGTCTTTCTGAACAAATGTTGGGGAAAAGGAAAGAAAAGAACTTATCTGAATGATATAACCGATCCCAACGATCATGTCACGCATTCCGGATTAATCAACCCAGTCTATTTGTATCAATCAACCTTTCGGACGGCCTCATGTTGCTGGGGATAAACATGCACTCAACTCTTTGCCAAATGCGGATCCTTTCCGCCAATCTTGTCTTGTCGCCTCATAGTGCCCTTCGAGGGGTTTTCACTAATAAGACTCTCTTGTTTCTCTCCACTCCCATCGTCTTATGGTGCCTGTGAAGGTTTTAACCGATAAGACTCTCTCGTTTTATTTCTCTCATCTTTCGTCGCCTTATAGTGCCTGCGAAGGTTTTCACTTATAAGACTCTCTCATTTTATTTTATTTTTCAGCTGGGGATTGGAGTGCTGCCGATATGACTCTCTCTGCTGGGGATCCTTTCGGCTATCAATTTATTTCTGGTTTATGATCCTCTTCTCTGCTGGGGATCAGAGTATTATTCCCGACTTCCATTTGCAATGACTTGGCACTTCTTGGATACTGATCGGGAGGTCTTTTTTGGACATCAATATGGGTTTTTGTGTATGGTTAAAAGAAAAGTGGTAACAAGAGGTTCAAAATAATTTTGATGGGTAAAACATTACAACTCTTGGAATCAACTTTCTTTCCCAAAATTATATACACAAACTTCTGCCCCAGTTTTTCTTGCTTGGGGATTTTTGTTTTTTGTTACACTATGACCGAGCCGTGAGGCGCCTACGTATCCTTCTTTGAGGAATCAGGTCAAACGTAGTTCCCAATTCCTTTGTTTTTTTTCTTGTGACTTTTCTTTTGTCTTTATTATCATTATTTTTTTCTTTTTTCTTTCATTTTCATTACTGATTCCAAAAAGAGGGATATGAAAGAATAAATAAGGCTCAAAAGGGGAAGCAAAGGATAAAGTGTTTGGATAGAAGAAAGAATTGCCTCCGTCATTTCATTCTCCGATAAATGCTAAGTACAAACAAATAACAATTACAATTACAAGAAATCATACATAATATCTCTTAATTGCGTCAGAATTGATAGCCATGTCGATGCATTTCCCTTCGATATCTGTTAAACATAAAGCACCATTGGGCTTGCTTTGTTCAGATTGCGATAATCAATACACACCCTGATTTTTCCATCTTTTTGGCCCTGACACCACATTAGCCAACCAATCAGGATATGGAGAGACCCGAATAACCTTAGCATTCATCTATTTGGTTACTTCTTTCATAATCTTCATACTCATGTCGGTTTTGAACTTCCTTAATTTTGCTCGACGGGAGGAAATGCCGGGTCAGTGGGCAATTTGTGAACCACTAGATTGGTGCTTAAACCCGGCATGTCGTCGTATGACTATGCAAAATGTTTTTGAATTCAATAGGTGCTTTGATTAGTTCTTCTCTGATGTTTGGTTCAATGTGGACGCTTGTCTTAGCTTCCTTGATATTATCCGCATCCCCTAGATTGTCGGCTTCCGTGTCATTTGAGTTGGGCTTGTTTTTTGTTCTTTTTCTTTTCTTCAAATTGGCTCAACTCTCTGTTAATTTCTTCGAAGGCTTCATCCTCATCGTATTCCGACTTATCATCACAATCTTGTACTATATGTTCGAAATCAGATTGATTTTTTTTAGACTAGGTTGAAGATCCGTTGTGCATGCCATGTCATTAGAACCAGTATAAAGAGAACTGTTCAGAAGAGAAAAAGAAGAAGAAAAATTAAAACAAAATAAGGAATGAAGAAAAAAACTTTCACTTTATTAAAATACGGGATAACAAGGTTTCACACTTTGGCGAGCACAAAAAGAAATCTGGATTACAACCCTGGAATAATCCAGACAACAAGAAAGAAAATCAGAGCCCACTACCAAGACTCCCTTCGTATAGGAAGAGGAGTAGCCATTCAATTATTGATTTTTGCTTTCAGCCCCACAAACTGTACATCTGCCCCACGAGACCTTTTTCCCAACACCATAACTGGCTTATCATCTACCTTTTCCAACTATACCACCGCTTTTCCACTGGTCGACTTTTCTTTTGAACCGGCACGGATCATCATCACTGTTTGTGAGAGTTTCTTTAGCTCCCCTCCTTCGTGCACTAGCTCGATCATGTGGGTTTCATGGTGTGCCGGCAACGGGTTCTGATTGATGTTGGGTGCCTCTGGTGTCTGAACCTCAATCTTGTTGGTGTCAATAAGATTTTGCACTGCATGTTTCAACTTCCAACACTTCTCGGTATCATGTCCGAGAGCCCCCGAACAATACTCATAGCTTATCGAGTGGTCCATACTTTTGGGAAGGGGATTTGGCAATCTGGGCTCAACAGGACTCAACAAACCTAACTGCCTTAATTTGTGCAACAAGGCAGTATAGGTTTCTCCCAACTCGGTGAATGTTCTCTGTATTCTTTCATTTATGAAAGCCTGATTTCCCCGGAAACCTGCCCCTGGAGGGTTCCTGTAGGCCCTTGGCGGCGGATAGGTGTTTTGTGGAGGTGAGTATGTATTTTGTGGAGGTGGATATGTGTTTTGGGGAGCCGGCGCGCGCCATTGCGGGCGAGCCGGAGGCTGAGTGTATGTCTGAGCTTGGTGTACGGAGAAGTGTGGTTCTTGTGGCAGGTAGTAGGGTTGTGGAGGATAATTTGGAGTGTGAGGGTAGTTTGGGTGATGGGGTCTGGGTTGGTAGCGAGGGGAAGGACCTCTCGATCTGGATCAGTTGCCTGCCTCTATTGTCGCGACCTCTTCTCTCTTTTTCTTTCCAAGCTCACCTCCCGTGCCGCTCTGAATGGCCTGAGTCGTTGCCTTGATTGCCGAGTAACTCAGGATCTTATTGGACTTAAGTCCCTCTTCTATCATAAATCCCCATTTTCACTACTTCATTGAAGGATTTGCCAACTGACGTCACCAAGTGACCAAAATACGTTGGCTCTAGAGTTTGCAGAAAATAGTCCACCATTTCGTTTTCCCTCATTGGAGGATCAACTCTGGCTGCCTGTTCTCTCCACTAGAACCCAAATTCCCGGAAGCTCTCCCCGGGCTTCTTCTCAAACTTTAGCAATGTGAGATGGTCAGGGACTATCTCAAGGTTGTACTGGAAGTGACCTGCGAAAGCCTGTGCTAGATCGTCCCAGGTGTACCACCTGCTCGGATCTTGTCTTGTATACCATTCCAGTGCTGACCCACTTAGGCTTTGGCCAAAGTAAGCTATCAGCAACTCGTCTTTGCCACCAGCTCCTCTCATCTTTCTACAAAAACCCCGTAGATGTGCCACAGGATCGCCATGCCCTTCGTATAAATCGAACTTGGGCATCTTGAACCCTGCCGACAATTGGACGTCAGGGAAAGGGCATAGATCCTTGTAGGGCATGCTCACCTGGTGGCCTAACCCGTGCATGTTCCTGAAGGATTGCTCCAGGCTTTTGACCTTTCGAATCACCTCCTCATGTTCTGTGTACTTAACCGGTTTCTCTGCTTCCTCTGGGATCCCAAATTGAGGTGTATATGTGTATGGTTCGGGAGCTTTAAAAGTGGGTTCAGGAGGAAAATATTGGGTGTCGTAAACTTGGAACAATGGTTCACTAGACGATCTTTGTAATGTGGTTGTGGGAGGTGCCACAAAGACTGGAACATTTGGTGGTGGAGGGTTCTGATTGGGTGGCGGAGCTTGGGGATCATAGGCATCTCTCCCCTGATAGTAGTGGTAGCTTGGGTAGCTTGTTGAAGGGCTGGGGGAAGGGTATTCCGGCATGTGTCCCGGTGGGGGAGTAGGAGTGACGAGTGGTTCGGGCCCCTTTTGCACCTTAGCCATGGCTAGCTGCATTTCATTCATTTCCAATCTCATTTTTTCTATATTGGCCATCGCCTCCTTCAGCATCTGATGAGCCGTCCTTTCCGACTCAATACTATTTTCTGAGCCAGTCATGCTTTCTGGTATAGGCCCTTTTGATCTTGTTTGATAATGGTATGGTGCCAGTACGCTTTAACAACTAACTGTTTGGAATTGGACAAACAACAAACCTGTTAGCGTAAGAGTTTTAACAGATATTGCAATTGCACGTTGGGGGATGCAATGTTCTTAGGCAGTTAACCATTTCTAACATGTTTTTGTTCCTACCACATGCATCCTTCTGGCTTGTTTTATTTGTGCCTTTTTCAAGCGTTTCGGAAACCCTCCATTTTCCTTTTTTTTTCTTTTTTTTCTTTTCCTCTCTCTCTCTCTCTTTTTTTTCTTTTCTTTTATTCACTTTCTTTTTTTTTTAGCGGTGGTCGAACCTTATGTAGATTGCCTACGTATCATGTCCCCGCATGAATCAAACCTTGCGTAGTTCGGACCAATAAAAGATAAATAATAATAAATATTTTTTGGAATTTTCAATTTATAATAAAACAAACTTGATTACAAAAGTTTAAAAATTGACCATACTGACAAACTTTGACAAAAGACAACAAACGGTGTCAAAAATCAAATAACCCGCATACTCTAATCAAAGAATTACAAACTAAAAAACAAACAGCCAGATTCCTTCCCCTATATGCCAATTTTAACAAAATGGTTGTTTTTCAGACGTGGTCCCTTCTCAATTTCACATGTATTTTAAGGTCGGGAAGGACTATTTTACGACCTTTCACAAACTTGTTCGTTCTTTTACGAAAATAGCCCTTCGACAACTGAAAGATACTCTAAGGCTATCTCGGCAAGAACGGTTTAAGACATCACCGAAGCCGGGCCGGCTTATTTTAACTAAAAACCAAACGGTATTCACTTGACCACTGACTATTTTCTTGTTTTTCAAATAATAAAAGACCTAGTTTTGCAAACACGACCTTTCAGCACTTCGGAGACGAAGATTTTAAGGTTGTACGGGATAACTGGTCGCAACCCAAAAGAATGACCAAAGATGGTCGTTTACGCAAAATCAACCTTCCGGCGTCACTTTCGAGAACATTCGACTATTTTTGACAAAACGGCGTGACCCAACTTATTTATGACTCTTTTCTTGTTTTTTTTTTTCAAATTAGAATAAAAGATCCGATATTGCAAACACGGCCTTTCAGCGCCTCTGGGACGAAGATTTTAAGGTTGCGAGGGTCAAAAATCAAAACATAACCAAAGGTGGTTGTTTATGCAAAATCAGCCTTCTGGCGTCCCGTTTGGGAACATTTGACTATATTTGACATGAGCGGCATTACCCGATTTATTTATGACAAAGATTCGACATTTTTTGGCTATTTTTGCAAAGGAGAGGTTGGACATCACCCGACTTATTTATGACAAAAGTTTTGACATGTTTTTCAAAATAGGAACCGATATAGTCAACACAGCCTTTCAACGCCTTGGGGACGTAAATTTTAAGGCTGTGTAGGTCAATCGGTCAAAATCTAAAAAAATGACCGAAAGGTGGCTGTTTATGCAAAGTCAGCCTTCTGGCGTCCCTTTCGGGAACATTCGACTATGTCTTGACAAAATAGTGTCACCCTACATATTTATGACCTTTTCTCGTTTTTCAAAATAGAAAACTCAATATTGCAAACACGGCCTTTCAGCGCCTCGGGGACGAAGATTTTTAAGGCTGTGTGGGTCAACTGGACCAAATCTAAACAAATGACCCAAAGTTGGCTGTTTATGCAAAATCAGCCTTCCGGCGTCCCTTTCGGGAACATTCGGCTATGTTTTGACAAAAACAACGTCACCCGACTTCTTTATGATGAAATTAAAATTTGACATATTTTTTTTGGCTATTTTAGCAAAAAGGGAGGTTGGACCCGATTAGGGCTGCCTACGTATCTCACATCCGGTGAGAATCAAACCATCATAGTTCGCCATATATAAACTAAACTTTGTAAACAATACTCCTTTCTTTTCCAATAAATCAAACTAAAGAAAATTTCAAAGTTTCGGCGGGGTTTTGACACTACTTGGACATTGGTTTTATTTTTCTAAAAAAAAGTAGTTATCTCCCTACACTGCTATATATTTTTTTTCACTTTTTTTTCTTCAAAATTCCTGATTTCAGAAGCCGGTCAGCATGCAGATCTGAAGCAAATAAATGTGCAAAACAAACAAGATGCAACAGGATGGTCTTTTTCATTTCAGGTTGTTTGTCCTAGACGGACCCAACCCCTGTGTTGAGTCCCCTAAGCCAAATGCAACATGATGCAAATAAACGTTCCTACTAGGGATCCGGCATGAAGTGAAGTTATTCTAGGTTCAACCTGGGTATATGTTCTAGATAGTGTACCCGAGCGGACAACTCGAGTTGAGGAAGGAGCTCCTTTCCGGGAACCAAAAGGCCAGCCGGGTTAGAAACTTTACGAGCCTCTTTTATTTAGGGTATGACACTAACAGAATAGGGAGTCTCAACCAGTAAGCACATCCCCAGAGGTAAGAAGAGAAGGTTTCGGCACAGTTTATATGTACAGTTCAAATAATATCAAAGCAGTAAAAAGCATCATTTCGCACATTTTAGGCTAAAACATGTAATAAGATCAAATGATAAATAAAGCCAAATATAACAATTCATCTAAGCTCGAATTCTGAACCCTGAACCAGAGATTCTGGGTTACATCCCCAGTAGAGTCGCCAGAGCTGTCACACCTCCTTTTTCGCGCACCTACCCCGAGGGATAAAAGCACAAGGGAGTTTTTTCAATTTAAGTGACAATATTCGAAATGGGATTATTCATTTATTTCAGAGTCGCCACTTGGAAGATTTATGGTGTCCCAAGTCACTGGTTGAATCCCGAATCGAGGAAAATATTGACTCTGTTTAACAGTCTGCGCACCAGAAATCCGGATAAGAAATTCTGTTAACCCAGGAGAAGGTGTTAGGCATTCCCGAGTTCCGTGGTTCTAGCACGGTCGTTCAACTGTCATATTCGGCTTGATTATCTGATACAATACATGTTGAACATATGTGCGAATTTTAACTTTTAACCGCTTTTATCATAGACCATTTTTATCGAGAATTGCAACATCGTGAAAATATATCTCGAACCACGTCACATCAATGTACCCGTGGTTACCGACATATTTCGACTCTGTTGAGATTTGGATTTGGGTCACATAAATGTGCACCCGAGTTTAAGAAAATAAATTGTTAAAGGCGCGCCTAAAGCGACTAGCGTATCATTATTTTGGGTAAGGCCGTGAAATTTGCTAAACGACCGATCCCGAAGTCTATACAATTATTAACCATTTATTGAGGGCCCCGCAACTTGTTCATTTTATTGGGTAAGGCTCATCTCATTTATTTTAAAAGGATAATCCTAAAGTGCCTACATTTTTTCTATTAAATTTATCTCTAAAAAATGAAAGAGAAAAGGTCCTAATTTATTTACATGCTTACGAGTTGTTAAATTAAAAAAAAACTTGGCAATCTAATTTTAATAATAGACCATTTACATGCTGAAATTAACCAATAGTATTTAGCTAAACAATATTCCTACAAGTTCCGAAACGGTCTATTCGTTTAATGAACTAACTGTTGAATGTTTAAGAATAGTCTAAATCAGCTAACATGCTTTTTGAGACATGATAATCATCCAACAATAACGAACTAACTGGACAGAGTTACTACATCATTTATTTATTTTTTAGGCAATACATAGACAGTTCGTCCACTATGCTACTGTCAGATGTTCCATTATATATATTAAACAACTACATGATTCTGATTAGAGGAAGCTAAATAATGTATATATACTAATAAAATTCAGAATATAACTAAGATAAATTCAGAACTTCAACTCTTCATCTCATATTCATGCTTCCTGTTTCAGTTTATAGTAACCAGCGTGTCAGTTGTGTACCTGATATTGGAAGCAAAAGAAAAGGAAGATCAACAGGAATGCAGTAGCATACAACAACAGCAACACCCAGCAACAGATTTAAAAACCGAGCAGAAATCCAGCAACAACCAGTGAAGTAGTAGCAAATAACCAACTAAACTCAAGGAAACAAATCAAATGAAAATCCAGAAACACCAACAACAATCAACAGGCAGAAACAAAGTGAATCTTTTTTAGATTGAAACACCAGTTAATGTTTAACACCTCAAGTCACTATGCTCAAAATCAGCAACCACACGCAATTTGATATCTAGTACCAAAAGTAACTCACCATAACTACGGAGCAACAAATGACATAACACCACAAAAAACCCAAAAGAATATAACCAATACACCATCCACCGAGCAATACCCAATACTCTTCCCGCTCAAATTCTGCTATGAGACCCCAACAGAACTGCACCATATGTGCATATAACCAACAATTCATAACTCCTCGAAACACGGAAAGGTAACTCATAAATCACCCCAGAACACTAATAATATCAATAAAAATCGAATCAACACGTCCCTCAACAATAGCAACTCGGAGTCAACAAAGCTGACTCAATGCAGAACACACATCCATATTGGCTTACCGATGAACCCCTTATCAAGGAATTCCTGAAGTTGCTCCTCCAACTCCTTTAACTCTGTCGAAGCCATACAATATGGTACCCGATCACCAAATCAATACCGAAATCAATAACCCTGCCCATCGGCATGCCCGACAGCAGGAAACACATCTGAAAAAATTCCTCACCACCAAAACTGAATCAATAGTAGGAGTCTCTGCACTAACATCCCTCGCGAAGACCAAATAAGAAAGACAACCCTTCCCAACCATTCGCTGGGTCTTCAAAAATGAAAAATCACCTTACTGGGAACAAAATCCATCGAATCTCGCCACTCTATCAGTGGCATCCCCGGCATAGTCAACATCGCCATCTTAGTGCAACAGCTCGGAATAACACGACATGGAGACAACCAGTCCATCCCTATATCACATCAAATTCTAACATACTAAGAAACAAAGGATCCACCCGGGTCTCCAAACCCCCGATAGTCACCACACAAGGCCGATACACGCGACCCACAACCACAACATAACATGTTATGAGAACTCCCAGTCTCTAAATCCATATAGCACACGAATCATCATATCCAATCCCATATTACACCGTTCGAATATATAACTCACCTCTAATACCCAATTACTTTACGAGACATACTCCTAAAATTCTCCTATGCCACCAAGAAAACTCAAATATCAATAATCGATCAAACAAAAGAGTGTTGCAATACCAATGATGTATTGTTAACTCAATCACATTGCCTTTTCTGAAATGCATGCCCTCATCAAGCCATACCAATTATCAAAATTATTTGCCTAATCATCTAAAGCTGCTCGTGCTGCCTAAGAATTTATGACCTTCCTTTCCTAACTGAACCGTGACCTTTCACATGCCAATCTCAACCCTACACAACATACCACATATACCATGCCATACTATAACAAATATGAGAACTTCATAATCCATTCCGAGCCACAAGCAACTACGTACTCCACTAGCCAAGAACTTTCCATTTGATCCAATCTAGAAGAAAATTGGTATACATCACATGCTCCTCAAGCCAGTAGACATTATACATCTCTAACCATTGTAGAAACCATCACGAACTCTCCAAATTCCATTTGCACAAAACCAAACCATCAGGACTGAATCCTTCTAACTCAACCAAGCTACGCGAGTCACCAAAAACCCAAGAGCATTACCACGAAACACCGGTAGAAACTCACTACCTCATAAGCACCCAAAGAACTAATCATATCCCTTACCATGCCGATCCAGCCTACTACCAACCTGTCCAATTTATTCAAGTTACTTCTAAATTTGCTTCAAATTGATATTTTCCCTTGCCATAATACCACGATCCTCAACCCAGAATCACTATACGAGACTCAAGCATGAAACTACACCGTCTAAGGCTTATAAACCGCTGAATACTCTCTTAAATATTCCCAAAAGTACCACATTCAAAATACTCACCATAAAGAGACTTCCCGCGAATCTAAAGCTATTATCTCCACCTTACTGATACTGATGTGTAGAATCCATAATAATATAGAAATGCCACAAGTCTTGACACCCTCCAATGTAAACCTTAGTTTTAGGCCAAATACACCTCCTGAAGATCTCCAATTATTACATATAAGTCTTGAATCCATTAAAACTATTCTTGGGAGTCATCCACTCTACTAAGGTTTCAATTATCCTGATCAAACGAACCAAACGACCTGTGCCCCATCAGCAATACCTAAAGAAGTAACCTATCCTTCTAAGCAACCGAGTGATATCATACTCTATACTCGTTACATCCCTTACAATAACAACTAATTCATCCAGCGTTTCCCCTATACCCATTAATCATGAATAACCTTTATAAAAATTTCCTTTACTCGATCCATCCTTGATCTTAACCCCTGCAAGCCACAACTGATTCACTAATATACCTCAAACCGAAACCAATATAATGTCTAATATAATGTCTAAGGGAACAACTAAAATACAACTGGAAAGTAAGGTGGAGAGCCAAGGCAAGCGAACGCCGTGCAGATACCTCAATAATCTCCTAAGTCAGAAGCCTCGATCAACCACCGCTACTAGATCTAAAGTGCCTGAATCTGCACACAAGGTGTAGGGGGTAACGTGAGTACACCAACTCAGTAAGTAAAAAGTCCAACCTTTGGACTGATAGGTAGTGACGAAATCAACCTCCTCAATGGATAACAAAAATAATGTACAGAAACGTAGGCATGGTTTCAGTTAACTAAAAAGTTCAAAACAAGAAATAAAGTAGATATGAACATGGTAAAGAAATAAGACTCTGCTACATCTATATGTCAATGCACATGCTGTATGAAATGCACCATGCTGAGTGCCTCATGTGCCTACAATCTCAAATTCTCGTCCACTCTGTACTGTATATGGATCACATGACCCAGGGAAGATCCATCCCGGAATATATACATCTCTAACAGCAGTCACTCAGTATTGAGAAAGGCTATTCCAGCCTGTGGAGAAGATCCATCTCTTGATAATAACAATGATAACAACCTCACAACCACTCGATACTATATATGGCTCACAAGGCCCAGGGAAGATCCATCCCAGAATATATATACATCACAGACCATCAGTCTCCAGTACCGAGGAACAGGCCAACCAGGCTCATGGAGAAGATCCATCTCCATACCAAGGGAAGATCCATCCCTGAATATAATCAACTGCGCTCACTAGGGGTGTGTTACAGACTCTAGAGGGGCTCCTAGAGCCTAAGTGCTATCACAAGCCAACGAAGGCATATACCAATAATTCACTGCGGTATGCAGCCCGATCCTATAAATATCACTCACAATCAGGCTCTTGGCCTCACTCAGTCATCACTCTCCAGTCTCACACACACGGGCTCCCAATGTCATAAAACTACCCCGAAATAATGATGTGATGTGCCAAATAATAATAACTAAGACAAAGACATGATATGATATGCATGAGCAAGAGTAAGTACAGAATATCAATGAATGTAATGAGATGACAACAAAAAATGATCACTCGGGTCTCAACAGTATCGGCGTGAAGCCCTAACAGGATATCTTGCATGTTTTTTCACAGCACATTTACTTAATCACATGATAGAAACACAAATATCAACAAGAAAGAGCTAATAAGTGGTGCTATGGAATGATTCAGGCCGTACGCACTCCCACACGCCCGTCACTTGGCATTTGCATCACCTCAATAGTAATCATAGAACACATAGTTCAAGGTTTCGACCTCAAAACCAAGTTTGGAAGCGTTACTTACCTCAAGCCAAGCCAAACTCTAGCCCGTGACGCCCTTGCCTCTTGATTCGGCCTCCAAATGACCCGAATCTAACCAAAATTAGTATATTATCATCAATATACGCTAAAGGAATGAAACCCATATGAAAATTATCAATTTAGACCAAAAATCCCGAATTTGCTCAAACCCGCCCCCGGCCCATTTCTCGGAATTTGATAAAAATCACATCACAAGAATACTCATCCTCCCACGAGTCTATACATACCAAGAACATTAAAACCGGACCTCAAATGGCCCCTCAAATCCCCAATTCAATTCTCCAAATTTTGTTCCATTTCCCCCTAATTTTCACCCCAAATTCCCAAATTAAATGATAAAAATCAAGACATAATCTTGGGATTTAACCAAATTTGAGTAAAGAACACTTACCCCAATCAATTCTCTGAAAATTCCCTCCAAACTCGCATTCTCCCGAGCTCTCTAATGAATTTTGAGATTATGGACTCAAACCCTCGTTTTTGAAATTAATACTGTTTGCGCAGATTTTCTTCTTCGCGAACGCGATCGTCCTCTCGCATTCGCGAAGCACAAATTTCCTCTGACCAGAAATCTTGCGAACGTGAAGCTTTATTGAAACTCCTCAACGCGAACACGACCTCACCCTTGAGAACACGTAGGCCAAATGAATGGGGTCCTAGCTGCCTCTTCTCTTCTACGCGAATGCGTTACACATCTCGCGTTCGCGATGCACTATGATCCTAACTCTTCGCGAACGCGCCTCGTACTTCGCGAATGTGAAGACCAATTCTTCCTCAATGTCCAAATACTCTTCACGGACGCGATACCTGCCTCGCGAACGCGTAAGAGGAAACCAGCAACAATAAAAACCAGCAAATCAGCTAACTCTCAATGGACATAAATGATCCGTTAACCATCTGAAACTCACCTGAGGCCCTCGGGACCTCAACCAAACATGCCAACACATCCCATAACATTATTCAAACTTAGTCGAACCTTCGAATCACTCAAAACAATATCAAAACACCAAATCAACCTCGGATTCAAGCCTAAGAACTTATAAACTTTTAAATTCCACAAATGACGCTGAAACCTATCAAATCACCTCTGAATGACCTGAAATTTTGCACACTCATACCAAATGGCACAACGGACCTACTCCAATTTCCCAAATTCCAATCCAACCTCTATATAAAGATTTCCACTGCATCGAAAAATGCCAAATTTCCAATTTCGCCAATTCAAGCCTAAATCTATCACGGACCTCCAAAATACATTACGGACGCACTCCCAAGTCCAAAATCACCTAACAGAGCTAACCAAATCATAAAAATACAAATCTGAGATTGAATACTATAAAGTCAAAACTTGGTCAAACCTTTCAAATTTAAAGCTTCAAGTTGAGAATTGTTCTTCCAAATCTATTCCGATTATCCTAAAAACCAAAACCGAAGATTTACATAAGTCATAATACATCATACGAGACTAGTCATGTCCGAGAACTGGCGAGCAAAGTGAAAATGCTCAAAACGACCGGTCAGATCGTTATGAAGGGACCGGTCTTTAAATATTGTTCTTATTTTTTACTTTGTTATAAAAATAAGCTTTTTTGTCAAGAAAATCATAGTTCTTCAATATTGAAAGTTTAATTTCTTATTTGTGGGTAGAAACTAAAAGTTAATGATCGATTATTGTAAACATTATTTGAATATTGATAATTTGTGCTTAAAGTTTTATTCAAATGATGATTTGGTGATTTACTTAAAATTTATTAATCTCAAAATTTCATTTTTTGTCCTTCGAAAATATTGAAGAAGATAACGTAGGTCTTCTTGATTTAGTGTTATTTGATTAAATTGGTGATTGGGAAAGTTTGTTGGTATTTGAAGGTTTTGTTTCAAATTTGAGATCATTTGGAGAAGATTTGGGGTAGTCTGATCGAAATTGTAATTGTAATTTTAAAGAACACTTTGTTCAACAATACAAAAAATTATATCAATCGGGTAAATTTTGATGAATAATTTAACATATAGGTCAATTGTAAATAACAAAAAGTCATGTCAATCTGGTTAAGTCTAGTGTACAATTGAATAAGCACAAAACCATGCCAACTGGGTAGAGTTTGTGAACTATCTAACAAATAAGTCGAATGTAGGTGATACAAAGATATGCCAATATGGTAAAAATTGGTGAACAATTAGACAATCACAAAATTATATCAACTAGCTAAATCATGTGAACAAATAACAATAGATAGAGTAAATATAGTATAAAATCTGCCAATTCAATTTAAAAAACCCCGACAAGTAATAAGTGTGGGGGGGACCGTGGTTATTTACTAATGTAACGACCCAACCGGCTGGTTGTTTTACTTTATAGAATCCCATTCCCTAAATAAGACTCCTCATATGTGCTCTTACTATTTTATGACTTGTGGGGATGGTAAGTTCAGGATTTGGAAGGGTTCGAGTTGAAATCGGAACACTTGGTTCCTTAGTTTGGCTTTAAAAGGCTAAGTTTGACTTTGATCAAAGTTTTAAGTAAACGATCTCGGAATCGAGATTTGACAGTTCTAATAGATTTGTATGATGATTTTGGACTTAGGTGTATGTTCGGATCGGATTTTGGATGACTTGGGATCGTTTTAACGTCTAATAGTGAAAGTTGGCACTTTAAAGGTTTTAAAGTTCTTTAAATTTGGTTTTAAGTAGAATTTGGTGTTATTGAAGTACAATTTGGATTCCGAGCCTGGGAATAGTTCCATATAGTGATTTAAGAATTACACGCAAAAATTGTTGTAATTCCGAGTAGTCTAAGTATGTTTCAGCACGTTGGGAGTAAGTTAGAAGAACTTGAAATTCATATTTGGATTCAACTGGTTTGGGTGTGATTTTTAGTTTTAATGTTGTCTTACGCATTCCAAGGGTTCGAGCGAGTTTGCTTTATGATTTCAAACTTGTTGGTGTGTTTGGGCGGGCCTCCGGGGGCCTTGGGTGTTAATCGGACGAGGCTTGTACCAAGTTTTAAACTTTAGGAGCAACAATTGAAGCTCCCAGCTTCTGGTGCAATTGCACCTACACTTGGATAGCCGCAGGTGCGAGCTCGCAGAAGCGAGCCTTCTGCCACAGAAGCCGACCAGCAAAGGGCAGTCCAGTGACCGCAGAAGCGATCCAGGGACCGCACCTGCGAAGGCGCAGGTGCAAAGAAAGCCACCGCAGAAGCGGGAAGCATCGCAAGTGCGATTTATCGCTGCTAGCGCGGGCTCGCAAGCGCGACCAGATGGGCGCAGAAGCGAAGGGAGTCAGCCTGGCTTTGGTCCGCACCTGCGTGGTTTTGTTCGCAGAAGCGGAACCGTAGGTGCAACTCTTAGAGAGGGGTTTTCACCTAATACTTTGAGGTAAGTAATTTTTACACAATGTGAGTTCAATACATAGATTATGGGTAGATTTAACATGTAAAATTTGTGAAATCATGGGTTTAGATAAAAAAACCTAGGTTTTTCATAAAAATGAGATTTGACCACGAAAATGGTTATGGAATTTAGTGAAAATTATATATTTGAGTTCGTGGGGTTATGGGTAACAATTGTTTTTCAAAAATTTCCTGAATTCGGGCACGTGGGACCTGGAGATAAATTTTATGAATTCTTCAATTAGGATTGTGTAATTACTTTAATAGTTATAATATGATCTTTTGAGCACATATTGACTATTTTATATAATATTTTACTAGTTTCGAGTCGTTTGGCACCGAGTTGATGGTTTAAAGTACATTTGTGGACCGAAAGTGAACTTGAGAATGAGGTAAGTCTCTTTTCTACCCTTGTAAGATGGAATTTACCCCATAGGTGATATGAATTAATATGTGCTTCTAATTGTGGGGGCTACGTACGCACAAGGTGATGAGAGTCTGTATGTAACTACTAATTATACTTATGTCTGGGTACTTTAGGACCCAAATCATGTTGCGATTTTGCATCCTACTTGTTAATTTAAGTGCTTAAATCATATTGAAACTTGTTAAAGGAATTGTAAAAGATCGAACTTCATTTACTTGAGTTTTGACCGGTTACTTGATCGTTAATAGGAATTGGTGCTCCTTTGTATATTTATCTCTTAATAATCTTTGAACCAATTGTTTATAAAGTATATTCTCTTCTTGTGGAGCAGGCCGAGTGCCTCGGCAGTAGAATAGATGCATCTATGGTTCGTACCGTTCAACCCTCGACAATGCACAGTTTATATATTTGTATTTTAGATCGGGTCGTACGACCTCCGCATAATACGTGCGTAATAATACTTGGAGCCCAATTATACTTGATATTGTTTTCATTGTCTTGAGAGGTTAAATAGTTAAGTGATGAAAATTTAATTGGGATTTAATATTAGTGAAAGAATTGTTTATTTACTTCTTGATATTGAGTTTTGAGCTTCATTTATGTATTCCATGCTTAATTATTAATCTTGGTATTTTATTGTTAGCCTATAGTAAGTATCGAAGCCGACTCCTCGTCACTACTTATTCGAGGTTAGACTAGATACTTACTGGGTACATGTTGTTTAGTACAAATAATGTACCGAGTATGTAAGGAATGAAAATCAGTAAATAATAGACATGAGAGAAACATGAAGTAAAAAACTCAACATGTATATCTGAATAACTCTGTGAATCATTTAGTATTATAATGTCGTGCATATGCATATAAATGTCATACCATGCATGTGTATATGTGTTAATAACATTATCAAGCCTCTGAGGGCATCCCATTATATCATCTTGGTCACTATGGGCAAATCATTAGCGTATACCAGCTGATCAAGTGGTGGTACGTATATAACGCCATAACCTTTTCCCATATTCCATATACATATATATATATATACACGTATATAACGCTATCTGGTAATGGGTCAATGTACATGAATGGAATGCATGAGAAGTACGTTAATAAAATCTCTTGGAATGTCGTAAGACCATTATGCCTTATAGTAATATCATGAAGTGAACTCTTTCAACTTACGTATATTTCTGAGACCCATGAACAGATGATAGAATAATATGACATATGGAGAATTAAGAACATAAGTATCTCTAGCATTTCTATGAATACAGTCATTTATGGAAGTTGTGCATTTGCACGTTTTGTTTGCATCATATGGATCATGCCAAAATAAATAAGGGATAGTCTTAACATACCTGCATGACATCTTTCTTATTACTCAACCAAGCTCGACACAATGTCTTGCATCTTCAACAAGTGAAAAGATATTGTCGTTAACATATAATGTCGTACCATCATATTTGGCTTAAGAAAATAGGGCAGAACTTCCCCTATTTTAATACATCCCAAAGACCACTAAGGGTCATCAACAGCCTAACAATAACAACTATAACCAACAATAGCAACAACAATAATGCAATCCAATATGAGTTTCTCCGATTATCTTAACAATCATATTGAGCGGCAAGCTCATTTTTACTCATAACAAGATATGAATTGAATCCAACTCTTATTTCATAAATTAGTTTACAACCTTCAGAACATCATACTTTTATATACCATATTATTTCTAGTTTAAAACATCCACAAAATGCCTTCCAAAACAACCATATATGTCTAGCACCCTAAATTTTTACCGTCAATCACTTGTTTTCATCTTTTCTTCTTCAATCAACTTAATTAACACCTAGAAAAGCTTAAAAACAACAGCCACAATATTATCAAATTATTTCTCACAGTTTTCAGCCACCACAAATCATATATTTAGCCACAAAACAACCCAACCAAAGAGAACACCATATCTCATGTTCTTTCAAGTGCTATCTTATGATTTTTCACTCAAACAACACAACCAACACAAGATTAGCCTTAGGAACAATCAAGAAGATGTTATACATACCTTGGACAACATCTACAAATAGAAACCCTATCTCAACTTAGCTCACAATAGCCCTCAATCACACCACAACATCATTGAAGCATTCTCTTGTAGTCTTTAACACCTTTGATGATGATTTGAGTTGATTTCCCTTTTGTTTGGTTCTTGGGATCTTGGACCAGCTCTTAGAGAGAATTGAGAGTGTTTTGGTGTATTTTTTATGTGTATAATGACAAGATATACAGTGGAGAAGATAACTTATAAGCCCACCGCCTCAATTCTCCAAGTAGGTGGGTAAGCTGCCTGCTTGGCAGCTTGAGCGGTGCAAATTTGGACGTGTGTATCTCTCTAATCCGACATCGTATTGATAAACGGTTTGCAGCGTTGGAAACTAGATACATAGGGATTAATTTCATATAAATATCTCCATGTAACTCTCAAAATATTAGGAGAAAGCTGCATCGCAACTGGCCAATAAAACTTCTAGTTTCTCCGAAGTGCGGCGATATGACTTGGCGACCCTACTATATAAATTCATATTTATCTACCCCGATTATGTATGAATAAATGGTTTGGGCCATTAGAAACTAGGTTCCAAGACCTTCATTTTTGTATATAATATGTCCCAAAACGACCTCATATGACACATGAAATATATTGCTCAAAATGCTTCATTACAAGGCAAATCCTTATTTCATATCCAAACATCACATATAGTCATATATTGACTTTAAAATCATTTAAATCATGATTAACAAGTCTCATATTTGTCTTAACTTGCTTAAGACTTTAGTAAACCTTACTTATCCTTGTAGAAGGATTTCGTCCTTTTTGATTTTATATTAGATAATCCTATAATGATAGTGACGTTTGAAGTACGGGGTGTAAAAACATTAAATCACTTTATATACTTTCAAAGAAGATATCATTTCCGAGCTTACATCAATTGACTTACGACATACTTTCATGTACAAAAACATGGGGTGTAATAGGGTAGGGGTCGTCCTAGAGGTGGAGGCCAGGCAGGTGGAGGCCAGCCAGCTATAGGCAGTCCGGTGAGGGCTAGCCAGTCTGCGCTCCAGCTAGGTTCTATGCTTTTCCTGCCAGACCAGATGTAGTGGCCTCAGATGTCGTGATCAAAGGTATTATTTGTGTCTACGGTAGGGGTGCTTCGGTAATATTCAATCCAGGGTCTACCTATTCATATGTGTCATCTCTATTTTCTCATTTCTTGGATGTTCCTCGCGAGTCCTTGGGTACTCCTATTTATGTGTCCACTTTTGTAGGCGTTTCTATTTTTGTCGATCGGATCTATCGGTCCTATGTTGTCATATTCTGTGGTTATGAGACTAGAGAAGATATTTTGTTGCTTGATATGACCGACTTTGAGGTCATTCTGGGTATGGAATGCTTATCTCCATATCACACCATCCTTGATTGACATGCCAAGACTGTTACCTTGGCGATGCCAGAGTTGCCTAGATTGCAGTGGAAGGGTTCGTCCGTCAGTACATCTAGTCGGGTTATCTTTTTTCTAAAGGCTCGACACATCATCTAGAAGGGTTGTTTGGCTTATCTAGCTTATATTCAGGATACTACTGTAGAGACTCTGATGATTAATTTAGTGCCTATAGTTCGGGAGTTCTCCGATGTGTTTCCTTCTGATCTTCCAGGCATGTCACCAGATCGTGATATCGATTTCTGCATTGATTTTGCTCCAGGCACCCAGCCTGTATCTATCCCATTATACCGTGTGGCTCCGAAAGAGTTGAAGGAGTTAAAAGAGCAACTTGAGGAGTTACTAACAAAGGGGTTCGTCAGACCAAGTGTATCACCTTGGGTTGTACAGGTATTATTTGTGAAGAAGAAAGATGGGACTATGCGGATGTGCATTGATTACCGCTAGATAAGCAAAGTCACCATTAAGAACAAATAGCCATTGCCGCATGTTGATGATTTAATTGACTAGTTGTAGGGTGCCATGGTGTTCTCTAAGATCGACTTGAGATCGGGGTACCATCAATTGAAGATTCGGGATTCGGATGTTCCGAAGACTGCTTTCCGGACTAGATATGACCATTATGAGTTTCTAGTGATGTCTTTCGGTTTGACTAACACCCTTGGCGGCATTTATAGATATGATGAATAGGGTGTTCAGGCCATATATTGATTGGTTTGTCATTGTTTTCATTGATGACATCTTGATCTACTCGCATAGTATGGAGGAGCACGAGCAACATTTGAGAGTGGTGCTTCAGACCTTGCGACAACAGAAGCCATATCCTAAGTTCTCCAAGTATGAGTTTTGGCTAGATTCTATAGCATTCTTGGGGCATGTTGTATTAGGCGAGGGTATTAAGGCAGATCCCAAGAAGATTAAGGCTGTTCAGAGTTGGCCTCGTCCCACTACGGTGACTAAGATCAGGAGCTTCTTGGGGTTAGTAAGTTATTATTGCTGGTTTGTGGAGGCTTCTTATCTTTTACAGCACCTTTGACTAGATTGACCAAAAAGGATGCTCCATTCTGTTGGTCCAATGATTGTGAGGTGAGCTTTCAGAAGCTTAAGACATCTTTGACTACGACACCCGTTCTAGTGTTGCCTTCTGGTTTGGAGATGTATACTATGTATTGTGATGCTTCACACGTCGGTTTGGGTTGTGTATTGATGTAGGAGGGGCGAGTTATTACATATGCTTCACGTCAGTTGAAGACCCATGAGAAGAATTACCTTATACATGATTTGGGTTGGCTGCGATTGTTCATGCTCTTAAAATCTGGAGGCGTTATCTTTCTGGGGTATCTTGTGAGGTTTACACTGATCATCGAAGCTTGCAACATTTGTTCAAGCAAATGGATCTCAATTTGAGGTAGCGCAAGTGGGTTGAGTTACTAAAAGACTATGATATTACCATTCTTTATCATCTGGGAAAGGCAAATGTAGTTGCGGATGCCTTGAGCAGAAAGGCAGAGAGCATGGGTAGCTTGGCATTCATTTCAGCAGAGGAGAGGCCATTAGCTTTGGACATTCAGTCCTTGGCTTACAAATTTTTACGATTGGATATTTCAGAGCCCAACCGAGTTCTTGCCTGCGTCGTCGCCCAGTCTTCACTATTAGAGTAGGTTAAGGATCATTAGTTTGATGATCCACACTTGTTAGTTCCTAGAGAGAAGATACTAAGGGGTAGTGCCAAGGAGGTCACTATCAGTGAGAATGGTGTTCTGCAACTCCAGGGTCGTGTATGTGTTCTTAAAGTTGATGGCTGAGGGGAAGGATTCTGGAGGAGGCGCACAGTTCTCGGTATTCTATTCACCCAGATACTACAAAGATGTATTGCAACCTAAGGCATTATTATTAGTGGAAGCGGATGAAGAAGGACATAGTTGAGTATGTTGTGAGGTGTCTAAATGGCCAGCAGGTTAAGTATGAGCACCAGAGGCTAGGTGGCCTACCCCAGCAGATGACTATACCTGAGTGAAATGGGAGCGCATTACTACGGACTTTGTAGTTGGGTTTCCGCGGACCTTGAGGAAGTTTGATATAGTTTGGATCATTGTCGATAGGTCGACCAAGTCGGTACACTTCATTCCGGCAAAGACTACGTATAATTCAGAGAGGTTGGCCCAGATTTATATTCAGGATATAGTTTGGTTGCATGGTGTGCCTGTTTCCATCATATCAGATAGATGGCCTCGGTTTACTTTCATTTCTAGAGAGCAGTACAAAGTGAGTTGGGGACCCGTGTAGAGATCAACAGTGCCTTTTATCCACAAACCGATGGGCGGTCAGAGCGGATAGTTCAGATCTTGGAGGACATGCTCAGAGCATGTGTGAGTGACTTTAGAGGGCAGTGGGATCGATTCTTGACTTTGGCCGAGTTTGCTTACAACAACAATTATTAGTCTAGCGTTGAGATGGCTCCATTTGAGGCTTTATATAGTCGAAAATGTCGTTCACCCATCGGATGGTTTGAGCCCGTGAGGCCAAGTTATATGGTACTTATTTGGTTAAGGATGTCTGGGAAAAGGTAAAGTTGATTCAGGAGCGACTTCGCATAACATAGTCTAGACAAAAGATTTACGCGGATCAGAAGGCACATGCTTTATCATTTATGGTGGGCGAGAAGGTTCTCTTGAAAGTTTCGCCCATGAAGGGGATTATAAGGTTCGGGAAGAAGGGCATGAGGGGAGCCCAAGGTTTATAGGTCCATTTGAGGTGTTGAGACGAGTTGGGAAGGTTGCTTATGAGCTTGATTTGCCTCCCAATCTACTAGGAGTTCATCCGGTTTTCCACATGTCTATGATCCGGAGGTATCATACCAACAGGTCACATGTGTTAGACTTCAGCATGGTTCATCTAGATGAAATCCTAACTTATGAGGAGGAGCCAGTTTCCATTGTTGACATGCAGGTTCGCCATTTGAGGTCCGAGAAGATTTTTGCGGTAAAGGTTTAGTGGAGGGGACAACCAGTCAAGGAGGAGACTTGGGAGGATGAAGAGGACATGCAGAGTAGATATCCACACTTATTCAGCACTCCAGGTATGATTCTAGACCCGTTCGAGGATGAACGTTTGTTTAAGAGGAGGAGAATGTAACGACCCGACCGATCCTTTTTCTTTCTAGAACCTCATTCCCCTAAATAAGACTCCCCGTATGTGTTCTTACTATTTTATGACTTGAGGGATGGTTAGTTCGGGATTTGGAAGGGTTCGGGATGAAATCGGAACACTTGGTTCCTTAGTTTGGCTTTAAAAGGCTAAGTTTTACTTTGGTCAATGTTTTGAGTAAATGACCTTAGAATCAGGATTTGATGGTTCCAATAGGTTCGTATGATGATTTCGGACTTGGGCATATGTTCATATTGGGTTTTGGATGATTCGAGAGCGTTTCGGCGCCTAATAGTGAAAGTTGGCTCTTTGAAGGTTTTAAAGTTCTTCAAATTTAGTTTGAAGTAGGATTTGGTGTTATCGAAGTCCAATTGGGATTCTAAGCCTGGGAATAGTTATGTGTGGAGATTTAAGACTTGCACGAAAAATTTGGTGTCACTCCGAGTAGTCCAAGTATATTTCGGTGCGTTCGGAGTAAGTTAGAAGAACTTGAAGTTCATATTTGGATTCAATTGGTTTAGGGTGTGATTTTTAGTTTTGATGTTATTTATGCATTCTAGGGTGTTCGAGCAAGTTTGTTTTATGATTTCAAATTTGTTGGTATGTTCGGGTGGGGATCCGGGGGCCTCGGGTGTTAATCAGACAAGGTTCAGACCAAGTTTAGAACTTGGGGGCAACAACTGAAGCTCCCAGCTTCTGGCCACTTGCGCTTGGCCAGCCGCAGGTGCGAGCTCGTAGAAGCGAGCCTTTTGCCACAGAAGCAGACCAGCAAAGGGCAGCCCAGTGACCGCAGAAGCAAGCCGGGGACCGCACCTGCGCAGAAGCCACCACAGATGCGGGAAGCATCGTAGGTGCGATTTTATCGCCGCAGGCGCGACCAACTAGGCATAGAATCGAAGGGGGTCTGCCTGGCCTTGGTCCACACCTGCGTTGTTTTGTCCATAGAAGTGGAACCGCAGGTGCGACTATTTTATCGCGGGTGCGGAAATTGCAGAAGGCAGAACCTCATTTAATTTGGTACTTAGGCATTTTGAACTTATTTATTTCATTCCTTGGGCGCTTTTTGGAGCTCTTATAAAGGGATTTTCACCTAACACTTTGAGGTAAGTAATTTCTACACAATATGAGTTCAATATATATATTATGGATAGATTTAACATGTAAAATTTGTGAAATCATGGGTTTTGATGAAAAGCCTAAGTTTTTGATAAAAATGGGATTTGACCACGAAAATGGTTATGAAATTTAGTGAAATTATATATTTGAGTTCGTGAGGTTATGAGTAACAACTTTTTTTAAAAAACCTTTGGAATCGGGGCCCGTGGGCCCGTGAATGAATTTTAGAAATTCTTCAATTGGGATTGGGTAATCATTTTAATACTTAGAATATGAACTTTTGAGCACGTATTGATCTTTTATATATAATATTTACCTAGTTTCAAGTCGTTTGAAACCGAGTTGAGGGTTAAAATCACATTTGTGAACCGAAAGTGAACTTGAGAACGAGGTAAGTCTTTTTTCTAACCTTGTAAGAGGGAATTTACCGCATAGGTGATATGAATTAATATGTGTTTCAAATTATGGGGGCTACATACGCACGAGGTGACGAGAGTCCGTGTGTAGCTACTAATTATGCTTATATCTAGGTAATTTAGGATCCAAATCATGTTATACTTGCGATGTTTATACCCTACTTGTTAATTTAAGTGCTTAAATCATATTGATGCTTGTTAAAGGAATTGTAAAAGATCGAATTTCATTTGCTTGAGTCTTGACCGTTAAAGGAAATGGTGCTCCTTTGTATATTTGCCTATTAATAATCCTTGAACCGGTTGTTTATAAAGTATTTTCTCTTCTTGTAGAGTAGGACGAGCGCCTCGGCAGCAGAATGCATCTATGGTTCGTGTCGTTCGATCCTCGGCAGTGCACAATTTATATATTTGTATTTTGGATCGGGCCGTACGACCTCGGTATAATTCGTGCGTAATAATACTTGGAGCCCAATTATACTTGATATTGTTTTCATTGGCTTGAGAGGTTAAATTGTTAAATGATGAAAATTGAATTGGGATTTACTATTAGTGAAAGAATTGTTTATTTATTTCTTGCTATTGAGTTTTCAGCTTCATTTATATAGCCCATGCTTAATTATTAATCTTGATATTTTATTGTTAGCCCATAGTAAGTGTCGAAGTCGACTCCTCGTCACTACTTCTTCGAAGTTAGACTAGATACTTACTCGGTACATGTTATTTATGTACTCACGCTATACTTCTGCACTAATCGTGTAGGATCTGAGGCAGGTTTATCTGGTTATCATCCCGGCGTGTACTCTTGACGAGACTTTGCGGTGAGCTGCCTTCCGAGCCCGTTTTGCAGCACCCAAAGTCTTTCTTTTACTTTTATTTTCTTTTTATTTAACTTCAGACGGTAGTGTAGTACTTTTGTATATTCTACTAGTAGCTCATTCACTTGTGACCCCAGGTCTTGGAAAATTATGCTAGTAGACACTTGATAATTTTTTATTAATTACTTCATCTCATTGCTTTTAAAATTGTCTATATCTCATGTTATTTAGTTTTACACTTCTCATTTATCCAATAACTAAAAATCAACCATTTTTAAATTGTTAAAAGAAATAATCACACGGTTAGTTCATTGTTGGCTTGCCTAGCAGTAATGTTGGGCGCCATCACAACCTATAGGAGGAATTGGATCGTGACAACTAAATACTTAAAAAAAACAATTTTAAAAGACCAGCCCTGTATAGGTCATTCATGTCAATCATCCCTTTAGATGCAATTGAGTATACGGTCCTTCCATACTTCCATCAAGATAGCGTAGATTAATAATTGAAAAATAGCTGATATTTTATAAAGTAATTAAGAAAATAGGAACTATTTAACGCGGAGATGAATTTATATAAAAATACATTTAGCTGAAACACGAAAAAAATTCAATATAATATATTGGATTATGAAATTTTTGTGTATAAAACTTCAACATATTTGTTGGAATTTCAAGATATTGTGTTGTAGTTTCATATGTAATAAAATTGACCTCTAGAATTTTTTCAGATTTTGACTAAGGGTATTTTTCAACCATTATTTTCGTATGAAAAATGGCTATTTCGACTAATGTTAAAACTAGGGCTAATTTTCGATTAGCAGTTGTAAATCAGGCTAATCCTGAATTTCTTTTTCTTTTTGGGCGAATGACATAAATAGGATAATTTTGTGCAATTGTTGATTTTTTTTATCTCGATAACAAATGATTTGCAAATATATCGCAACGTCAGAATTTTAAAGCACGTTCATGACGATTGTCAGATTTTCTGTTGCTTCAAAGTTTTGGCACGGGGATCATTAGAATTTTCAGCATTGTTGACTGAAAATCTGGTGATCGTTAACATTTCTGGTGCCTCAAGCTATTTTTCAATTTTTTTAACGAGGTCAAAATATAAATGGTGATTTTAAGAAGATCCAACATAATTTTGCATTCGTTTGTTTCTTTTCTCTTTCTCTTTTATTTTGTTTTTACTTTTTTTGTTGGAATAGAAACGAGACAAAATAAATGGACAATAACAACAACTTAAAATAAAACAAAGTATTTTTCTCGTCCGAGTACCACCTTCCGGGCATGTGTGGGAAGAAGGAGAGCAATTTTGGAGCGAAATTTTAATAAAATAAAATAAATATAATCCTTTTAATGTTAAATGTGCACATGCCAAAAGTAGATTGTACCTTATATTAGTTTTTAAACTACTTCCAAGGTGGCTATGTGTACTTTATTCACACCTTTAAAAATATCTTGCTCAAACTAAGTATCATGCGGTCCATCAACTTAATTTATAAGCTTATATGGATATTCAATATGTCTCATTCACATCATCTCATTAGTTGTGACTACAAAGTTTACGGTCTTCTTCTTGTGTTTGTCACTCCATTGGACTTGTTCATGTAGCTCTCTATGGGCCCGGAATATGAGAGATACTCTATGTGTAACGATTCGGGCGGTCGTTTTGAGAGTATGAGCCCCAATCCCCTATTTATTGCTTTCCCTATTTTATTTTGTGGTTATTTGACTTGTGGGGTGCTTGGTGTCGGGTTCCGGTGAGTTTCGCAGTGGAATGGGACACATAGTCCCTAGATTTGAAGTTTAAGTTGTAAGAATTGATCGTAGTTTGGTATGTGTGAAGACAACTCCGAAATGGAGTTTTGTCGGTTCTAATAGCTTTGTATGGTGATTTTGGTCTCAGAAGCGTGTTCGGATATTGATTTGGAGGGTCGTAGGTCATTTTGGTGTTAATTGGCAAAAGTTGGGAAGTTGAAAGGTTTTTGGAAAGTTTGATCGGGAGTGAACTTTTTGATATCGGGGTCGGATTCCGATTCGGGAAGTTGGAGTAAGTCTGTAATGTTAAATGTGACTTGTGTGCAAAATTTGAGGTCAACCGGACTTAATTTGATAGGCTTCGGCATCAGATATGGAAGTTAGAAATTTATAAGTTCATTAAGCTTGAATTGGGGTGTGATTCGTGATTTTAGCATTGTTTGATGTGATTTGAAGGCTCGACTAAGTTCATATGATGTTTTAGCACTTTTTGGTATAATTGGTTGAGGTCCCCGGGGGCCTCGGGTGTGATTCGGACCTTGTTCGGCGCATTTCGGGACTCGGAAGGAAATCTGAAGTTGTTGGTTTTCCCGGTTCTGGTGTCCTTCTATGCGGTCGTGATGATCCTCACGTTCGCGTAGAGTAGTATGAGTTTTGTTGGAATTTTACTCATCGCGTTCGCGAAGGGGCATGTCCTTATGCATTGCGATCGCGGATAGGGAACGGCGTTCGCGATGAGGTAAGGCAGCCTGGGTATACTCCTATGTTTGGTCTATTCATTCGCGTATTGGGCTTCACGATTGAGAAGCTGGTGGATCGTTTGCACCATGTTCACAAGTGGACCCTCGCGTTCGCGTAAAAGAGAAATTGGCCAGTAGCATTTTTGTGGTTCGCGAACGCGAAGCAATTTCCGCATTCGCGAAGAAGGAATACCTGGGTAGCAGTATTAATTTCAAAAACGAGGGTTTGAACCCATTTTTCATATTTTGAGCTAGAGTCCTCGAATTTAGGCGATCCTTGAAGGGATTTCCAAGGAGTTGGTTAGGGTAAGTGATTCTTACTTAGTTTTGGTTAAATTCCACGTTTATGTCTTTGATTTTATAATTTAATTAGTGATTTGGGGTAGAAAATTAGGGGGAAATGGAGGAAAGTTTTTAGGCCAAATTTTGAGGTTTTGATCAAGATTTTTGTATCAGATTTGAGTAATTTTGGTATGGTGGACTCGTGATTGAATGAGTGTTCAGATTTTTTGGCTTTTACTCGATTCCGATATGTGGGCCCGGGTTGACTTTTTGGGGCGATTTTCTAGTTCTTTGCTAAATTCATAATTTTATTATTTAGATTAGTTTCTTATTGAGGGAAAGACATTCTTATTGATTGATTAAGCGAGGTTTGAGGTAAGTGACTTTTCTAACCTTGTGTGGCGGAAATCCCCTTAGGATTTGGTACTGTTGTGATAATTTGTGATATGTGAGTGCCGTGTACGCGAGTGATGAGTGCATACACGGGCTAAATGTTGAAATTCTGATTTTCGTTAAGTATTTCCTTTTATGCCTTAACTAGGTTATTTTGGCACGTGTAGTCATCATGTATAGCCTAATTTCACATGTCCACCTATCTTATCTCTTATTTGCAGTTTGTGCTACATGCTTAGTTGAATTACCTGCTTTCTCGATTCCAGATTCATTATTTGACTGTGTGATTCCTTGCTCGATATTGCTATCCTTGAAATATCATTATTTCAATTATTATGTTTTGGTTTCCGTGATCATTGTTGAGATGATTGGTTGGTTGTGGCACGAGGTTTCTGCTGTGCAGATTGTTATTTAACACGAGGTTTTTGCCCTCCGGATTGTTATTTGGCACGAGGTTTCTACCGTGCGGATTGTTATTTGGCACAAGGTTTCTATTGTGCGAATTATTATTTTGCACGAGATTTCTGCCATGCAAATTTTAATTTGGCACGAGGTTTTTGCCGTTCGAATAATTATTGTGGCACAAGGTTTCTGCCGTGCGGATTGTTATCGTGACACGAGGTTTCTACCGTGCAATTGTTGTTTTCCTCTAGTTGTTGTATTTTGTTGTTGTTGTTGTTCCTTAGCTTGTAAGATTCTTGTCTCCTTACGTGTTCTAATTGTCTTCTTGATTCTCGTGTTGTTGCTTTCCGTACATTCTTATTGTTTCATTTTTCCTGCCATTTTATTGTATCATTTTATCTTTTGCTTTATTTCTTATATTCCAGTAGGGACCTGACCTGACCTCGTCACTACTCTACCATGGTTAGGCTTGGTACTTACTGGGTACAGTTGTGGTGTACTCATACTATACTTCTGTATATTTTTTTGTGCAGACCTAGGTACAACCTACCAGCCTCGATATTATAGTGTCATGCTACTTCCTAGAGACTTCAAGGTACACCTGCCGGCGTCCGCAGGATTCAGATTCCCATTCTTTCCTTCTCTTTTCTTATTTCTTTTTATCTTATAGACAATGATGTATTGGAGTGTTCCAAACTGTAGCTAGAGCTTGTGACTTGTATTTCACTGGATTTTGGGATTTGTACATGTTGAGTGGCGATATTCATTTTTATAGCTGTGAATGTTTGATATTTAAGTTGTTATTTCAGTTATTACACATATTTGTTAGGCTTACTTAGCCTTAGAGACTAGGTGCCGTCACGACATCCTACAGAGAGAAATTTGGGTCGTGACAAGTTGGTATCAGAATTCTAAGTTTATAGGTGTTATGAGTCACAAGCAGGTTTAGTAGAGTCTCGCGGATCGGTGACATCTGTACTTATCTTCGGGAGGCTATGGAACTTTTTGGAAAAGTTCACTTCTTTGATTCCTTTTGTGCGAAATTTTTTTCTTTAGGATTCTAAACTTTTGTCTTTCTGTCCTCTCACAGATGGTGAGGACACGTACGACCAGATAAGATGACCAGACACCCACGCCCCCTGCTAGAGCCGCGAGAAGTCAGGGCCGGAGTAGAGGTTGAGGAAGTCCACGTAGTGCAGCTAGAGCACCTGCACGAGCTGATATAGAGGAGCCATTAGTAACTCCAATCAGAGCGCAGACACCTGAGACTCCTGTTACTGCACCAACTCTCTAGGAGACCCTCGCCTAGTTTCTGAGCATGTTCGGTATTTTAGCTCAGGCAGGGTTGATCCCACTTGATCTTGCCACATCTCAGGTCGGGGGAGGAGCACAGACCCCCGCTGCCCGTACCCCAGAGCAGCGGTTTCAAGTTGACCAGGTTCCAGAGGTCATATCACTATAGCAGATACCCCCAGTTCAGCCCGAGGTTAGGGCTGTAGTTTCTGAGGGAGACCAACTTAGGCTCGAGAGGTACAAGAAGTACCACCATTTTACTTTCAGTGTCTTGGCGTTATAGGATTCCCAGGGTTTTCTTAAGGAGTGCCACCGCATCCTCCGTACTGTGGGTATTGGGGAGTCTAGTGGGGTTGCTTTCACTGCATTCCATCTTAGGAGAGAGATCTATCAGTGTGGCGAGCATATGAGTTAGGTAGTCCGATTGATACAACTTCACTCACTTAGACTTAGTTCTCGGATATGTTCTAGAGGGAGTATGTTCCCCAAAGTCTTAGAGATGCATGACGTGCAAAGTTTGGGCAGTTGCGCCAGGGTTCTATGACCATATCAGAGTATGCAATTTAGTTCAACGATTTGGCTAGGCATGTACCAGCCTTGGTTTCTACTGTTAGAGAGCATGTCCGTCAATTTATCGAGGGGCTCAACCCTAGTATCAAATTTAGCATGGCCCGAGAGTTGAAGATGGATATTTCATACCAGCAGGTAGTCAGGATTGCTAGGAGATTGGAGGGTATGCTAACCTGGGAGAGAGAGGCCAAGAGGTCTCGAGAGTCTGGCACATATAGTGGTACTCGTGCCCCAGCTGCAGCTCATCAGGGTAGAGGCTATGTGAGTCGCGTTGTTAATTCATTACTTTTGGCTGCCAGCAGTATTCCAGCCACTCCTAGGCCCCAGGCCCCCTATTATGCACCGCCAGTGTCTAGTGTACCTCCTACACGGGGTGCTTTTAACGGTCAGCTCAGCTGATCTGGCCCAAGCCAGCCACAACAGCCACGTCCTTCGAGAGCAGCTTTTTGAATGCGGTGACACTTGGCATATGATGAGGTATTGTCCCAAACTTAGGAGGGGTGCACCTCCACAGAATACTCAGGCTTAGCGTGCTCCACCGGGTCCTCAAGCTATGGTTACAACTCTAGCTACCATTCTACCTACACAACCAGCTCGAGGTGGGGGCCGAGCAAGTAGAGGTCGCCCTGGAAGGGGAGTCCAAGCCAGATATTATGCTCTTCCTGCTCGGACAGAAGCAGTTGCATCTGACTCTATCATTACAAGTATTGTTCCAGTCTATCATAGAGATGCATCCACCTTATTTGATCCAGGCTCCACTTATTCATATGTGTCATCTTATTTTGCTTCGTATTTGGGTGTATCTCGTGATTCTTTGAGTTCACCTGTCTATGTGTCTACACCTGTGGAAGATTCTATTATTTTTGACCATGTGTATTGGTCGTGTTTGGTTGTTATTAGTGGTTTTGAGACCAGAGCTGAGCTATTATTGCTCAGTATGGTAGACTTTGATATTATTTCATAGACTAGTTGTGCCCCATTATGCTATTCTTCATTGCCACGCTAAGACCGTGACACTATCCATGCCAGGATTACCACGGTTAAAGTGGAGAGGTACCTTAGATTATACTCCTAGCAGAGTTATTTCATTTCTAAAGGCTCAGCGGATGGTTGAGAAGGGGTGTAATACATATCTAGCTTATGTGAGAGATGCCAGTGTTGATACTCCTACCGTGGAGTCAGTTGTGGTAGTGAAGGATTATCTAGATGTATTTTCGGTGGATCTTTCAGGCATGCCGCCCGACAGGGACATCAACTTTGGTATTGATTTATTATCGGGCACTCAACCTATCTCTATTCCTCCAATCGTATGGTTCCGCGTTAGTTGAAAGATTTAAATGAGCAGTTATAGGAATTTCTTGATAAGGGCTTCATTTGGCCTAGTGTGTCACCTTAGGGTGCTTCAATCTTGTTTGTGAAGAAGAAGGATGTTTCTATGCGCATGTGTATTGATTATTGCCAGTTGAACAAGGTTACAATGAAGAATAGGTATCCATTGCGAGGTATTGATGACTATTTTTATCAGTTACAGGGTTCCAGAGTGTTCTCCAAGATTGACTTGCATTCAGGCTATCATCAGTTGAATATTCGAGAGCTAGATATTTCGAAGACTGCCTTTAAGACTCGGTATGGTCATTACGAGTTCCTAGTGATGTCATTTGGGCTGACCAATGCCTCAGTAACATTCATGCACTTGATGCACATTGTATTCCAGCCCTATCTTGACTCATTCGTCATTGTGTTTATTGATGACATTCTGGTATACTCCCGAAGTCAGGAGGATCGTGAGCAACACCTGAGAAGTGCGCTCCAAACCTTGAGAGAAAATAAGTTGTATGCAAAATTTTGAAAATGTGAATTCTAGTTAGATTCAGTTGCATTTTTGGGTCACGTAGTATCAAGTGAGGGATCAAGGTAGATCTGAAGAAGGTTGAAGCAGTGTAGAGTTGGCCCAGACCATCCTCAACTATGGAGATCCGGAGTTTTCTTAGTTTAGCGGGGTACTACTGTCGATTTGTAGATGGTTTCTTATCTATTGCAACACCTATGACCAGGCTGACCTAGAAGGGTCCTCCGTTTAGATGGGCATAAGAGTGTGAGGAGAGATTTCAAAAGCAAGACTGCTTTGACTACAACCCCAATATTGGTACTACAGGTTCAGGATCTTATACTGTATATTGTGATGCGTCACGTATTGGTCTCGGTGCGATGTTGATACAGGACAGTAGGGTAATTTCCTACACGTCTAGACAGTTGAAGGTTCATAAAAAGAACTATCTTGTCCATGATCTTGAGTTAGTAGCTATTGTTCATGCCTTGAATATTTGGCGGCACTATTTTTACGGTGTTCCTTGTGAGATCTACACCAATCACCAGAGTTTGTAGAATCTGTTCAAACAGAAGGATCTTAACTTGCGTCAGTCGAGGCGGTTGGAGCTGCTTAAGGACTATGATATCAACATTCTATACCATCACAGGAAGGCCAGTATGGTGGCCGATGTCTTGAGTCGTAGGGCGGAGGGTTTGGGCAGCCTATCATATCTACCAACAGCAGAGAGGCCATTGGTACTGGATGTTCAGGCCTTTGCTAACTAGTTTGTTAGATTGGATATTTCTGAGTTAAGCCAAGTTTTGGCTTGTGTGGTTTCTCAGTCTGCTCTTTATGATCATATCAGAGAGCGTCAGTATGATGACCTCCATCTGTTTCCTTAAGGACACGGTTTAGCATGGTGATGCTAATGAGGTCATTATTGGAGATGATGGTGTATTGAAGATACTTGGCAGGCTATGTGTGCCCAATGTAGATGGTATGCCTGAGTTGATTCTCCTAGAGGCTCACAGTTCATGGTACTCCATTCATCTAGGTGCCACAAAGATGTATCAGGACTTGAGGCAGCATTATTGGTGGAGGAGAATGAAGAAGGACATAGTGGGGTATGTAGATCGGTGCCTAAATTGTCAGCAGGTGAAGTACGAGCATCAGCGGCCAGGTGGATTGCCTCAAAAGCTATAGATTTCAGAGTGGAAATGAGAGCGGATCACTATGGATTTTGTTGTTGGTCTCCGATGGACTTAGAGGAAGTTCGATGCAGTTTGGGTGATTGTGGATAGGTTGACCAAGTTAGCTTATTTCATTCTAGTGATGACTACCTATTCTTCTGAGTAGCTGGCTTGGGTTTATATCTGCAAGATTGTCAGGCTTCATGGCATGCCGGTATCCATCATCTCTGACCGGGGTACGCAGTTTATACCACGGTTCTGGAGGGCTGTACATCATGAGTTAGGTACTCAGGTTGTGTTGAGCATAACATTTCACCCTCAAATGGAATGACAATCCGAGCACACTATTAAGATAGTGAAGGATATGCTCCGTGCATGTGTGATGGAGTTTGGAGGTTCTTGGGATCAGTTCTTGCCACTTGCGTAGTTTGCCTACAACAACAGCTACCAGTCGAGCATTCATATGATCCCATATCAGGATTTATATAGTAGATAGTGTCGGTCTCCCGTGGGTTGGTTTGAGCTGGGCAAGGCTAGGCTATTGGGAAGAGATTTTGTTTAGGATGCTTTGGAAAAGGTTAAATTAATTCAGGATCGACTTCATACAACCCAATCCAGACAGAAGAGTTATGCAGATTGGAAGGTTTGCAATGTTGCATTCATCATTAGGGAGCAGGTCTTGCTCCTGGTTTCGCCCATGAAGGGTGTTATGAGGTTCGGATAGAAGGGCAAATTAAGCCCTAGGTATATCGGGCCATTTTAGATTCTTGAGAGAGTTGGAGATGTGACTTACAAACTTGCATTACTGCCTAGTCTAGTTGCAGTTATCCAGTATTCCATGTTTCTATGCTCCGTAAGTATCACGATGATCCGTCTCATGTGTTAGAATTTAGCTCAATCCAACTGGACAAGGATATTTCCTATGTTGAGGAGCCGGTGGCCATTTTGGACAGGCATGTTTGAAAGTTGTGGACGAAGAACATTGCTTCGGTGAAGGTTTAGTGGAAGGATCATCTAGTTAAGGAGGTGACTTAGTAGACCGAGTATGATATGCACAGTCGTTACCCTCATCTTTACACCACTCCAGGTATGTCTCTATACTCGTTCGAGGACGAACGTTTGTTCTAAGAGGAGGAGGAAGTAACAACACGACCGATTGTTTTGAGAGTATGAGCCCATATCCCCTATTTATTGCTTCCCCTATTTTATTTTGTGCTTACTTGACTTGCCGGGGTGCTTGGTGTCGGGTTTGGGTGAGTTTCATAGAGAATATGACACATAGTCCCTAGATTTGAAGTTTAAATTGTAAGAGTTGACTGTAGTTTGACTTGTATGAAGACGACTTCGGAATAGAGTTTCATCGGTTCCAATAGCTCTATATGGTGATAATTGGTAAAATTTGGGAAGTTGGAAGGATTTTGGAACGTTTGACTGGGAGTGGACTTTTTGATATCAAGGTCGGATTACGATTTTGGAAGTTGGAGTAGGTTCGTAATGTCAAATGCAACTTGTGTGCAAAATTTGAGCTAATCAGACTTGATTTGATAGGCTTCGACATCGGATGTGGAAGTTAGAAGTTTATAAATTCACTAAGCTTGAACTGGGGTGCGATTCGTGGTTTTAGAGTTGTTTGATGTGATTTGAAGGCCCGACTAAATTCGTATGATGTTTTAGGACTTGCTGGTATAATTGGTTGAGGTCCCCGGGGCCTCGGGTGTGATTCAGACCTTGTTTGGCGCATTTCGGGACTTGGAAAGAATTCTGAAGTTGTGGGTTTTCCCAGTTCCGGTGTCCTTCTATGCGTTCGTGATGATCCTCTCACGTTCGCGTAGAGCAGGCTGAGTTTTGCTGGAATTTTACCCTTTGCATTCGCAAAGTAGGCCACGTGTTTCGCGAAGGGGAAGGTCCTTGTGCACTGCGATCGCGGACAGGGATCCGTGTTTGCGAAGAGGTAAGGTAGCCTGGGTGGACTCCTGTGTTTGGTCTACATGTTCGCGTAATGGGCTTCGCGATCGCGAAGCTGGTGGATCGTTTGCACCGCATTCACGAGCGGACGCTCACTTTCGCGTAAGAGGGAAATTGGCCAGTAGCATTTTTGTGCTTCGCAAATGCGACACAATTTTCGTGTTCGCGAAGAAGGAATACCTGGGCAGCAATATTAATTTGAAAAATGAGGGTTTGAACCCATTTTTCATATTTTGAGTTACAAACCTTAGATTTGGGCGATTCTTGAAGGGATTTTGAAGGATTTATTTGGGGTAAGTGTTAGTTTTGGTTAACTTTATGTCTTTGATTTCATTATTTAATTAGTGATTTGGGATAGAAAATTAGTGGAAAATGGAGGAAAGTTCTTAGGCCAAATTTTGAGGTAAATGTCTTATCTAACCTTGTGTGGGATAATTCCCTTAGGATTTGGTACTGTTATGACTATTTGTGATATGTGAGTGCTGTGTACGCGAGGTGACGAGTGCGTACATGGGCTAAATATTGAAATTCCGATTTTCGTTAGGTAGTTTCCTTTTTATGCCTTAACTGAGTTATTTTAGCGCGTGTAGTCATCATATATAGCCTAATTTCACATGTTTACATGTCTTATCTCTTATTTTCAATTTATGCTACATGCTTAGTTGAATTAACTGCTTTCTCGATTCCAGATTCATTATTTGACTATGTGATTCGTTGCTCGAAATTGCTATCCTCGAAATATCATTATTTCAGTTGTTATGTTATGGTTTCCTTGATTATTGTTGAGATGATTATTTGGTTGTGGCACGAGGTTTCTGCCATACAGATTGTTATTTGGCACGAGGTTTCTGCCATACAGATTGTTGTGTCTCCTTATGTGTTGTAATTGTCTTCTTGAATCCCGTGTCGTTGCTTTCCGTACATTCTTATTGTTTCATTTTTCCTGCCATTCTATTGTTTCGTTTTATCTTCTGCCTTATTTCTTATATTCCAGTAGGGCCTTGACCTAACCTCGTCCCTAATCTACTGAGGTTAGACTTGGGACTTACTTGGGACTGTTATGGTATATTCATACTATACTTCTGCACATATTTTTGTGTAGACCCGAGTACATCCTACCAGCCTCGATATGAGAGTGTAGTGTTGCTGCTTGAAGACTTCAAGGTATACCTGCCAGCGTCCGCAGGCCTCGGAGTCCTCTTCTTTCTGCTCTTTTATTATTTCTTTTTATCTTGTAGACAATGATGTATATGAGCGTTCCACACTGTATCTAGAGCTTGTGACTTGTATTTCACCGGGCTTTGAAATTTGTACATGTTGAGTGGCGGTTTTCATTTATATAGCTGTGGATATTTGATATTTAAGTTGTTATTTCAGTTATTTCGCATATTTGTTAGGTTTACCTACTCTTAGAGATTAGATGCCGTCACAATCTCCTACGGAAAGAAATTTGGGTGGTGACACTATGTAATCATCATACTTGTTCTGCTGACTTATGGGTACGATATTGTTTACTTTGACCAAGTCCACCCTCTTCCGCAAAATATTCCACTTAAGAGTGTCAGTGTGTCTTATATGCAAGCCAAATACTACTTTTCCATATAAATATTTGGAATCGAGGTAGTATGTAAACATATTTTGCTGACATGACAAAAGTGTTTGTTTTGCACTCTATTTGAACGCGTCATCAACTGAAAAATGGTAAATTTATTTTTATTTTTTTCTCTTTCTCTTTTTATATCTTTAACTCTAGTTTTCTTGAACATGGACTACCTTGCCGTAAAATTTGATGGTCGGCGAAAACTTTCATGTCAAACCTGCTTCTTACTTCTCCACCAAAATGCTAGCACTAAGGGCACTCCCAAAAATCATTAGACATGGTTTCACTAATCTCATCTCAATTTCAAAACCACCATAATCAACTCTATTTTTTCTGATAATTTTGATCTTAGAAAATCCCTGTCTAAATCTGTTTCCGGATGGTATACAAGAATGAACTCAAGCAACAATATCTATCCGTAGTTTTAAAAAAACCACAAATAACGAACCCAATTTGAACTTGAAGAACTCAAGTAGCTGACTGGACACGTCGAACCTAATTGTTTACCCTAAAAATTGATAACAATTAAATTTATAATATGGTTTTAAGGACACGTAATTTTACCTAATATCAATTGATAAATGTAAAGATTAGTAGTAGATATTAACAATGAGATAAAGCAAATCAATGTTGAAACGTAATTCGGCCCTCGAGCTTGAGTGCCCTCGAATTGATCGGTACCCAAATAGTTAAGAGACAAGCCAACTGATGAAAAAGAATATAAGCTAGACAGAAAGTATTGTATCGCTTTGGTGTGCGTTAATGTAAGAAGATTACAAAATGATTAGAGCCCTCTTTATATAGTAGAGGAATCCTGTCTATGGTACAATTTTAATTACGAAGATAAATACCATGATTAGCTAAGCAACTGCCCTTAATTTGATCAGTTCCGAGATTTATGCCATGATCTTCGGCTAGTCACGGATATCTCGCCTTTCTATTATTGTGCTTTGCTCGATGTCTGTCTCGTTTGGTATCGATCGCTACTGGCCTTGATCTTTGACAGGTACCTCGGTCCTCGAACTCGATACCTTATCCTCGTACTTTGGTCTGATCCATTGCAGGGATTACTTTTGATGCAACTCCCTGACCTCGATCAAATAGTAAAATCGGGTAGGCCCGGTTTTAACCGTATACAGATAATCCCCTTATTTCTTGAAGTGTAATGAGAAAAAACGAATTGAGCAGTCGATTTTGTACCTCAACCTGTCATGACGTCATCCTCGTGACTTAATCGACGGAAGTGACTGAAACGTCCCGTCGGTTTGTATATCGAGGCATTAAATGCCTATCAGTTGTTGTCCGCCATTATTGATTTTGAACCGTCATCTTCATCCTATAAATGTGCTTTCTTTCTCTTTGCCCAAACTTTACTCTTAATCTCTTCCCTAATTTTCAAAGTTTTTTACATTTTTTAAGCTTTTTCGTTTTGCGTAATCTCTAAGTTTCGTTATCAATCTTCCCTCAAAACACCAAGCCTTATTCTCATCTTCATTCTTTCAACTTACAGAGATGGAAAAAACGTCTAAAATTGTTCCTCAAAAGGAGAACACCTCTTTATCGCGGTCGGCCGGTGATAAAACACCGGTGGAGCCGCGCCCTAAGGAGCGCGTTCCTGGGGGGTGTCCTTACTTCTAACTTCAAAGTCGAGAAAACGTCGTCTGTCCCTTGTCGGTGCATGCCAAAGTCGAGATATATATGCTCGATAACTGAGAGTGACCTTGAGCAGGTAAAAGAAGGGCTACCATTGGGAAAAGAAAGAGGTGGTGATTCCGACCCCCGAGGAAGACATTACTACCAATGTGAAAAGGTTCATAAGTGTTTACACTTACACTTTTACGCTGGGCCCTGTCGATCCCGTCATTACCGATTTCTACCTCCAATATTAACTAACCCTAGGTCAAATCCATCTCTCTTTTTTGCGGCTTGTCATTCTGCTATGCTTTTTCGGGAGCAAAGTTGAAGGGATGCCTTTCACCCTCGACCACCTCATCAGGTTGTACAACCCCTGCCTCTTTCTAGTCGGGTTAATAAAACTTCAGCGTCGGGCCACCAAGGTGCTGTTCTCGAGATTAGATTGTTACACCCCATATCTTCGTACGTGAAAGTACGCCATAAAAAATTGATGAGAGCTCAGAAATGAGATGTTACATTCCGCATTTTTGTATGTTAAAGTTTCATCGTAAGTTAATCGACATAAGCTCGTGAATGAGATTATTTGGAAATTATAAGCATTATGCTATTTCAAACAAGTGATGAATAAATTCGTGAAGATGATAGGGTAAGCAATCGAAAAAAATAAATGTTCATCAAAGTTGGACATATTGGGATAAAACATGACCCAAGCTAAAATACCCGGTACTTATGGACTAGTACCATATAAGGTACCACATGACCATGATAGTAAGGTGTATAAAGTGTGTTAAAAGTAAGTAGTATTCTAGGTAATTTGAGATAATTCTTAATTATGTAGATAATTATTTAATTGTGGACATAATTATAATATTAAGTGGATAATTGTCTTTTAGGGGTTTCCACATGGCATAAACTAAGCAAAAGTGGCAAAATGCATAAAACGAGTCATAAGGCAAAAAGGGCTATTTTGTTTACACGTAAAGCAACTTGGTCTATCTATTAGTAAGTAAAGAACTTTCTAAGACTAAGTGAAATAACATTCCTATATTATTAAGAGAAATAACAATGAGCCAACGTGAAGTTTCTCTGAAATCTACAAGATCCAACGTGAATGCTAATTCAAAGAAAGCTCGGTACAATCTTTCTCAAGAATATCATACGGATTTTTCCCTACTTCGATCCGTCGGTATGTGTTTTTGCAAAAGAGAATCGGTTCAGGTATGCTAAGACTAAGCTCTTTCTTTATTTTGGCATGATATCGTAATTACACGAGTTTGATAATAAGGCATAAAGAAAAATTCATATTCCTGAATTTATGTATATTTCCTAGTCGTGTAAGTTACAATATTCTCCTTATCGGGACTTCATATTCAATTGAGTATTTCCTTCTTCCAGTCAAGAGAGCAGAGAGTTTATATATATAGTATTAAAGTATTTTCATTACCATCGAGCTATAATCGACGGGTAGGCCCCTATTGGGCAATCTCTGATTAGATGGTAAGTTATACACTGAGCCTACTATGGCCGAGCGCCTATGAGCAAGCCCAGTTAGCCGAGATACAAAGCCTAGTATTGCTGAGCGCTTATGAGCAAGCCTACTACAACAGAGCAGTTATATATATAAATATCGAGCCTTATAAGGCCGAACAACTATTTTATTTATTAAATTGAGAGAGTTGAGTCAGTATCAGCAGGTGAGCATATCTTCAGATTATCTTTGACTCCCAGCTACTTTTAGTTATTATATTATCAGTTCAATTTCAACTTTCGGCATATTTCCTTACATACTCGGTACATTATTTCGTACTGGCGTCCATTTTCTATGGCACTGCATTTCATGCATGCAGGCTGAGACAGACAGACGGGTAGACCTCCTTATTAGGTGTTGCCCGAGTTCAGCTTGATCGGTAAGCTCCATGCCTTTCGGAGTTGCTGGGTCTAGAGTTTTATGTACATCTTGTGTATATATGTATTTATGTTATGAGTAGGTCGGGGCCTTATTCCAATCACATTATATCCATTAGTAGAGACTTGTAGACATATCATGTCAGTTAGTGTAGTATGTAGGCCTTGATTGTATATTTTGATTGGTTGCCAGCTGTAGTAGATATGATGGCATTGTCGGCCCAGCTTTATATTGATGTTTAGTCAGTGTTTGCAAATTATCTTGCAATGTGGCTTATGGCCAAAGTATGACATTATATGTTCAGAGTCCCTTAGTCACAAGTTAGTACGCAAGGATAGGTGAGGTACCGGGTGCCAGTCTCGCCCCCAGGTTTGGGGCATGACAAAAGTGGTATCAGAGTAGTTCTGTCTTAGGGAGTCTACAAGCCGTGTCTAGTAGAGTCTTGTTTATGGGTGTGTCGTGCACCACATCTATAAGTAGGAGGCTACAGGAGAATTTCGGACTGTCACTCTTTTTTCTTACTCTAGATCGTGTGATAGAGCTCAGTTGTAAGAAATCAACTCCTAAAATTTATTTTATTCGTAACATGGTGATACCTACATCCAGAAAGACAATTGGTAAGAGATTGCATGTGGCTGTGGAAAAGTTGAGTCAGAGAAACTCGAATTTTTATGATTATTATGATGAGCAAATGTAAGGTCTCCAGTAGAACATGTGTATATTATGACATGCAGAGCATCTTGAAAAGAGCCTTAAGGCAATAATATCTATCCACCCTTATGTAAAAAGCAACGAGAGAATCAGAAGGTAGATAAAAGTTTTAACAAGTAAGGCAAGGTGAAGAAGGGTACGAGGCGCCTATTTAATGAAGTTACTTACCACTTAGGAAGAGAGATATAAGCATTTTGAGTTGCCTTCAACAGTAATAGAGGTATTTATAATTGGTCACACCCATCTCAGTTATGCGTATGAGGGTTAACAAGTGTAGTTTAGGACGGGATATCATAATTCGGATGGGGTTAGAGTAACCCAAAATGGTGGATAGATTGTTTGTGTTAGTTAACATTTTCGAAGGATATTGCAAATGTGCTAATAGATCTCCTTGTGAGATACCTAGACGGTGCACTCTAAAATAGTAACAGATATGAGTACTACAGGGGCAGGCACTGGAATCCTGGAAAGGATAAATATTACCTTAGTATGACTCCCGTCCCTAGTAGAGCGAGAATGTTGAGCAACCCGAAGAGACACTGAATGGAGAAAAGGGGAGCTAAAAGCAAAAAATGTCTTGTTGGAGTTTTTAGAATAAAGTGATAGGCATAAATGTTATCAAAGAAATAAGAAGAGAGATAATGAAGCATTATGAGTAAGATGTGATACATGGATGACAATGGTAGATCCAAAAAGATGATAGTATTACAGAGTCTATAGTCAAGTGAACGAAAAGAGGAGAGGTGACAGGCCTTGAGACAACAAAATAGTATAGGCCATAAAGTCATATACTCATTTCCAGAAAACAATTCGTGACTCTAACACAACTATTGGAGGAAAATTTAGATCCTAGAGTAATAGGAATCAATATGGACTTATGAATAAGATAAACTAAACATGAATTAGGGGCTACGTGATTTGATAATAGTCGGTATCGTGAGAATTTTAGATTTTGTTCCCGCGATAATAGAATGGAAAACAAAAGAAGATTCGTGAGAAATTCAGAGAATGGTCATTCAAGAAGATGCTTCCCTAAAGCAAACAATGTGAGCAAAGTTAAACTTAAGGGACCGTATGTGCCAGTTATACTAAGTGTCACCCTCGCGAGTAAGGAATTTTGTTACCCTTGGTAAAGAAGGATTACTGCAAGGTGAGTAAGGATCATCGATGATGTGAGAAGACGCCAAAGATGAAGAGGTAAACATATATACGTAGATTATCGTAGTACTAAATCTTAGTACTCCCCTAGAGGGGGAATATGGAGTGACATGGCATTAAGTCAGAATTAAGTGGTTCTAGTAACTATGGAATGGTAAAAGAAGAATGTGTTAAAAATGAGAAAGGGATGAGATTGTACTTATTCAAAGCCTATAGATATGCTACGATTCTAGAACATTATGCAAACATGACGTCAAGGAGAGAAAGTAAGGGTTACAGCCCGGGATGTTTTTGATAAATAAGGAGCCAGAGCGAGAGGTAAGTTGAGACAAAAGAAATAACCCAAGAATGATTACGTGGAATACTGATATGAGAATGGGCCAACGAGTAGTCAATAATTGATTCAGGAAAAGCCTAGTTATGGCTAGAAAAGAGGATACAGACAAATCAATAGATCATGTAAGATAAACAAAGTGAACCCTAACATAGGGAATTCAGCCTCGCAATTATGACATTATAATACTTGAGATATATTAATATAGGAGTTAGGGAAGTTAAAAAGGTACCATATGAGTGTTAAGAAAATAAAAGAGAGTGCCACTGGAAAGACATGAAAAATATTAGTTCAAAAGCAACCCAATAAGTGCAAGGGCATTGAGATAAGTAATTATGGATAAGTATAGGCAAAGAAGGACATCAGAAGGTCTGTCGAGTATACAATGTAATAGGCTCACAACTTTACAAGAGTCAGATGATATTCCCTAAGTACTACAATGAAAGACTAGCTAAGGAAAATAAGGAAGAAGGCTTCAACCAAAACTCAGTGACCTAAAGAGGAAACGGTCTTATAACAATAGTCTCAAAACAACATTATATACACTCCATAAGAAAGTGGCACCTACCATGGCTAAGGAATGGGAAGTAAAATAAAAAGTAATACTTGAGATTATATAAGTTGCACGAATATTCCGATATGAGTGGGAACTAAGATAAGATAAGTAGGCACGCAACAGTTGGCAAAACGACCAGAAGAAGTAATAGCTTACATTTAAAGGAAGATGAGAAGGAACAAAAGAAAATATTTGATCAATAATCCAATGTTAACTCCACTTAAGAGTTCGCAGTATTATCCATGCAGCATATATGTTGACAATTATACAGCCATAGAAAACTCCAATATAAGTTAAAGGAAAGAATTGAGCCCATGGCATAGACAAAGGATTGAGTTGTTAGAAGGTTGTATCATGGATATTCCATAACACCCATGAAAGTATAAAGTAATAACTAATACTAGGAGTTGCAGATCGGAAGATAGCTTAAGCCTACATAAAGGCTGATCAGAAAGAAGAGGAAACTAAAGAGTTGCATCAACTAAGTAAATCAGGTGTGGACCAAAAGAATTATAGACCTCAGGATCACTCTTGAATAGCAGAGGTACAAGAGAGATAGTACAGTAGCCATATTTTTAATGGCTCTACGACAAAGCCAATTGAAGAGTATCAGCCTCATAAGAAGTCAGTATAAAGCTCTTATCGAATCATGTAAAAAGGTGCAAGTATTATAATAGAAGTTCAAGTTGTGGATGTAAATTATACCTATATGGAAGGGAGGTCATGAAGGTGGTATAATATGACCTACCTAGATGCAGTAAAATCATGCGGATAGATAACCGGGTCTATGAAACAAGATGTAGCAATACTCGCAAGTTCAACAAAGTACTGAGTGAAGAACTTCAGTATACCTATAGATGCCTAGAGGGACATCTTGTCAAGTGTGTTCCTAAAGTCAGGCTTAGAGATTGGCTAAAAGCTAGAGGAAAAAGAAGGGAAGAGTCGCATAGGCGCACTTACAAAGTTAGAGTCATACAGGATGAATGACCAAAGGTAGAAATAGTTATTAGATTGGATAAATTCCGACCACAAGTCGTGGTATGAGAAAGAGGCCTAAAGGGGGGAATACCCTGGCTTTTGAACTTATTCACAAAATAGTTTCCTAGATGGCAAGATGAGTACTAAAGTATTTGCAAGAATTATGGGTTATGAAAATGATAAGTGCATCAGTCAACATTCGAGGACGAATGTTCCAAAGGGGGAACGATGTTACACCCCATATCTTCGTACGTGAAAGTACGCCATAAAAAATTGATGAGAGCTCGGAAATGAGATGTTATATCCCGTATTTTTGTATGTTAAAGTTTCGTCGTAAGTTAATCGACGTAAGCTCGGGAATGAGATTATTTGGAAATTATAAGCATTATGCTATTTCAAACAAGTGATGAATAAATTCGTGAAGACGAGAGGGTAAGCAAATCGAAAAAAATAAATTTTTATCGAAGTTTGACATTTTGGAATAAAACACGGCCCGAGCTAAAATACCCGGTACTTATGGACTAGTACCATATAAGGTAACACATGACCATGAGATTATTTGGAAATTATAAGCATTATGCTATTTCAAACAAGTGATGAATAAATTCGTGAAGATGAGAGGGTAAGCAAATCGAAAAAAATAAATTTTTATCGAAGTTTGACATTTTGGAATAAAACACGGCCCGAGCTAAAATACCCGGTACTTATGGACTAGTACCATATAAGGTACCACATGACCATGACAGTAAGGTGCATAAGGTGTGTTAAAAGTGAGTAGTATTCTAGGTAATTTGAGATAATTCTCAATTATGTGGATAATTGATTAATTGCGGCGATAATTATAATATTAAGTGGATAATTATCTTTTGGGGGTTTCCACATGGTATAAACTAAGCAAAAGTGGCAAAATGCATAAAATGAGTCATAAGGCAAAAATGGCTATCTTGTTTACACGTAAAGCTACTTGGTCTATCTATTAGTAAGTATAGAAATTTTCTAAGACTAAGTGAAATAACAATCCTATATTATTAAGAGAGAAATAACAATGAGCCAACGTGAAGTTTCTTTGAAATCTACAAGATCCAATGTGAATGATAATTCAAAGAAAGCCCTGTACAATATTTCTCAAGAATATCATACGGATTTTTTCCTACTTCGATCCGTCGGTACGTGTTTTTGCAAAAGAGAATCGTTTCAGGTATGTTAAGGCTAAGTCTTCCTTTATTTTGGCATGATATCGTAATTATACAAGTTTGATAACAAGGCATAAAGAAAAGTTCATATCCCGGAATTTATGTATATTTTCCTAGTCTTGTAAGTTACAATATTCTCCTTATCGGGACTTCATATTCAACTGAGTATTTCATTCTTCCAGGCAAGAGAGCATAGAGTTTATATATAGTATTAAAGTATTTTTATTACCATCGAGCTATAATCTATGGGCAAGCCTCTATTGGGCAACCTCTGATCAGATGGTAAGTTATACACCAAGCCTAGTATGGCCGAGCGCTTATGAGCGAGCCTCCTATGGCAGAGCAGTTATGGGGCTGGATAACTATTTTATTTATTATATTGAGAGAGTTGAGTCAGTATCAGCAGGAGAGTATCTTCCGATTATCTTACTCTCAGCTACTTTCAGTTATTATATTATCAATTCAGTTTTAGCTTTCAGCAAATTGCCTTACATTCTCGGTACATTATTTCCTACTGATGTCCCTTTTCTGGGGGAGCTGCATTTCATGCATGTAGGCTCAGACAGACAGATAGGTAGACCTCCTCATTAGGTGTTGTCCGAGTTCAGCTTGATCGGTAAGCTCCATGCCCTTCAGAGTTTCTGGGTCTAGAGCTTTATGTACATCTTGTGTATATATGTATTTATGTTATGAGTTGGTCGGGCAATTTTCCGATCACAATATATCCATCAGTAGAGGCTTGTAGACATATCATGTCAATTAGTGCAGTATGTAGGCCTTGTATGTGTATTTTGATTGGTTGCCAGCTGTAGTATATATGATGGCCTTGTCGGCCTAGCTTTATATTGATATTTAGTCAACGTTTGCAAATTGTCTTGAAATGTGGCCTATGGCCAAAGTATGACATTATATCTTCAGAGTCCCTTAGTCGCAAGTTGGTACGCAAGGATAAGTGAGGCATCGGGTGCCGGTCTTGCACCCCAGGTTCGGGGCGTGACATAGATGAGGACAAGAATCGAGGGTGGATGGGTCGGTTCATTCGAGTGAAGACTTCCTACCTAATTCCGACCAAGAAAATGCCATTTCCCGAGGAGTGGAATATGAATCATAAGTACAATCCTTCCTTTAACTCCCCTTTATTGTTTTGTTTCCTTTGCTTCTCCTCATCGACAACTTTTTCCATGATGTAGCGGTCTCTTGGATGCCATGTGAAATTCCCAACTTCGAGAGCTGGGTTCAGTCTTGGCTTTGACCTCCTCATACGCTAAGCACTCATGGCGTGATTTAGCAAGGGGCCGATAGGAGGCCAAAATCATGATAAGCCTTTTTTTAACGTATTTGATGATTTTCGCTAAGGTGTTTTCTTTTTATACTTACTTGATTTCCTTTCATACAGGCCTCTAAAAAGATGTTGTCATGAGCCCCCCATCCGGGGATGAGGAGGTTTCGCCCTTGGCCCCGAAGCCGGCGAAGTAAAAAAATAAAAAAAAGGGTCTCGACCTTCGAGACTCCAAATACCAAGAGGATTAAGGCTCATAAGCCGAAGAAAGACACCGTTGTTCTGCATGCGGAGGTGGATCATCGGCTAAGAGAGGAAGAAGAGGAAAATGAAGATGACATCTCCGTGTTGGTGGCCCGAATGAATAAGAACACTGAGGCCCCAAAGGCTTCTAAGTCGGCGAGGGTTGGAGAGATTCAGCCTCGAACTGAGGGGGTCTTGGAAGAGGACTCGGGCAAAATCCCTGAGTTATCGGAGACTGAAAATGCCTCTCGCCGGAATGAGCAGTCGCCGGGTATGTCCGAAGGGGCTGGCTCAGAGGCCTTTCGAAATGAAGATAATGCCCCAAGCGATTCACTTGGGGAAATAGAAATCAGAGATTCCCCGCTGCTTCCTTCATTCTCGGAAGGGGAAGTTCGGGAGGCTCAGGCCATGAAGGCCCCTTAGGTAGAAGGCCATTTTGGAGGGGAGGACCTTTTCCAAGGTTGTTTTGTCGGGGTCGACGATATGGCTGGCTTGAATGACTTGAGCGTACCGAGGAGGAGCTTGGGTGAATCTTCCTCAGTTTCAGATTGACCAGCCAATTTCCCGCCCCAGTATTGATCCCGAGTGCAAACGGACTATCATTATGTCCCGGAGGATGTGCGAGTTTTTGCCGCCCTCATGGGGGTGGCTAGTTACCTTCAAGGTCTGGTCACCGAGGAAGACCAAGCTATAATGGACGAGGTGGTAGCACCATGTCTCTTCAATGAGGCCCAACAAGCTTTAAATCGAGTAAGCCCTAACTTTCTTTGTTTACGCCGATCTTTATACTTGTGTTTTTCTTTTCTTGTCTAATACTTTCCCTTCTATTTGTGTAGTCCTCGGTACTTCATCATGAGGCTTTCTTTAAGTATCGAAGAGAGTTGAGCCAATATGAGGCTGAAATTCAAGGGCTTACCAACAAGAAAAATGCTCCCAGGCTTCTCGGTGAGCAAAGGGAAAAAGAGATCGAAAGCCTCCGAGCTGAGCTGGCCGTGGCCCAAAAAGAACAAAGTGAACTGACCGAGAAGGTAAATAAAGTCTTAGACGCCTATGGCTTTGATTTGGGAGTGATGACTAATGATTCGATCTCACAGGTCCAGCGACTGCATGAAACGATCGCGCAACTCCGAGGAGAGGTAGATGAGGTGAAGGCAGAGACTGCAGTGTGGAAGCAAAATATGGACCGTATTGCCTCAGAAAAAGAGGTTGCTCGAGCTCAGCTATCCTCAACTGAAAGCCAACTGCAAGGCATGAAAGAGAAGAACTTGGAATAAGCCAAGAAAATTGAGGAGCTACAGGCTCGATTAGACACGGAGCTTGCAGTGGAAAAATCTGAGGTTGAGAAGTCTAAGGCCGATGCTTAGGCGATCGTGGTTGTCTACCGATCTGATGCTGAGGCCACTCAGGCTCAAGAAAAAGAAGTCGCTGATGATGCTCAGACTCGAGCATACTGGATTGCCGAGCATGTCAAGTGCCAGTCTCGAATAGAGACTCTTGAGGAGATTCATGCTCGTGGCTTCAACCTTGTTGTCGAGATTGAGAATGCAAAATATCTTGAGGCCAAAGCCAAAACGTTCCTCTCTTTTGATGATGATGATTCCGGGAGCGTGAGTGGATCCGGGAGTGGAGGGGATCCCGATGGAAAAGATGTAGCTCCCCAAGAAAATTAGGAATTTAGGATTTTTCTTTCTTGAATTTTGTGTAGGATCCTGATTGGTCCTTGTAAATACTTTTATATATATAAAAAATCTCTTTTCTCTCTGACTTGTCTCTATTTTAATTTCTGCCTCGTGCAAATTCCATTTCGTCCATGTCTTGAAAAATTTCATAAGTACGAGGTTCGGGCAATTTGATCGAAGTCAAACTAGTATAGTTTTTATAATTGAGCAGGTATTTGCTCAACTCGAAGAAAGATGACCCTTAGGTTTTAGTTGAGTAAGGATGAGTTCTCGAACTCAAAAAATGGAACTGCCCTTAGGCTCTTGAATTAGGACGATATGGCCTTAAAAGAATGGCTCTTTTCCCTTTTCGGCATAAAAAGGTTAATCATATGTAAATTTGTTATTCCTTAGCATGAAATAAGGTTGTTTGAGAGTTCGAATGACCAGGTACCCCTTAGGATTTTCGAGGGTTGATATTATTGAAAACCTTTATAATTTTGTCGAGGGTAGCCCTTTTACCTGGTTTTGTGAAGATATTAGAAGGCCTGTTTTATTACGAAATTCGGACATCTCCAAACTGTGGTAATTTAGCCATATCCTTTAACTTGGGATTTTCCTCTTGGGCTTATTTTCTGATTATATTTCGAACTTGTTCGAAGTGTTAGTCTCCGAGTAGGGTGGCCATGGCCTATAAAATGATGGTTGCCTTCTTAATGTCTTATAATCTTGAGACTTTATTAAGTCGATTACATCGATTTTTCGAACAACAGTCCCCGAGTATGGGGTTGTTTGAACCTTATTTGTGATTGGCCCTTAAACATGTTTCCGCAAAAGATCAAAAGTATGAAATTGTAAAGTAAAAAATTTATAAGGCCTGAAATGTTTGGCAAGGAAACATACTTCTCAATAGATTATGCATGCGTACATGTTTGTCTTTAGGGCTCGAGTAAACTACATTGGCATGGTTCGTTTGACCGTTTGGCTCTTACAAAGTTTTTCCTATCGAGACCCTGTCGACACGAAGTATGTTCCTTGTAACAAGGGTGATGCCCCCCAGTATTTAAGGTTGATTGTAATGAAGTGGATACTGTTGAAATGCTCTAAGTTAGCACAAACAATGGTTGCCTCATTAAAAACCGCACCGAAAAAATCCATTTGGGAAAAAACTGGTCTAAGGGAAAAAGAATGTAATGCGTGCTTTCAGATCTAAGGACTGTGATGAAGAATCCTTTGATGTCTTCGATTGAACACCTACAATTGGTTAGTACAAAATATAAATGAAAATGGAGAAGGTCGTACCTTAGCAATAATACCGTTTGAGGAGTGATACGTTTCAATTATTTGGTAATTATTTGCCGTCCATCATGCCAAGTTTGTAGGATCCTTTCCCGACGAAATTGAGGACCTAATACAGTCCCTCCCAGTTCGGGCCAAGTTTTCCCTCATTTGGATCTCGATTATTGAGGGTGATCTTTCTTAGAACTAAGTCCCCGGTTTTAAAGTGTCGAATATTGGTTCTTCAATTATAATACATCTCAATTCATTGATTTGTGCGGCCATTCGAATGAGGTCGGCTTTCCGTATTTCATCTAGCAATTCGAGGCTCATGTTCATAGCCTCGTGGTTTGACTCTTCCGTTGCATACCAAAACCTAGAGCTAGATTCCCCGACTTCAACTGGGATCAGAGCTTTGACATCATAGACTAAAGAGAACAATGTTTCCCCCGTACTAGATTTCGATGTTGTTTGATATGCGCAAAGGAACTCGGATAATATTTCTCTCCATTTTCCTTTAGCATCGTTCAACCTCTTCTTCATATTTTGGATTATGGTCTTGTTTGTCGATTCGTCCTGTCCGTTCCCAGTAGGATGATACGGTGTTGACAAGATCCTTTTTATCTTGTGGTCTTCGAAAAACTTTGTCACTTTGTTGCCGAAAAACTGCTTTCCATTATCGTATACGATCTCGGCAGGCATTCCAAATCGTCATATAATGTGTTCCCAAATGAAGTCTATGCCTTCCTTTTCTCGAACTTTCTCAAAGGAATGTGTTTCAATCCACTTAGAGAAATAGTCAGTCTTAACAAATTGAATTTAGCTTTATCTGGGGCCGATGGTAGAGGGCCAACGATATCCTTTGCCCATTTCATGAATGACCATGGGGATAGGACTGAGTGAAGTTGCTCTCCGGGTTGGTGGATCATCGGCACATACCTTTGACATTTATCGCATTTTCGAAAAAATTCTTTAATGTCCCTTTCCATTTTGGCCCAATATTATTCTGCTCTGATGACTTTGTGAACCAACGACTCGGCACCAGAATGATTTCCACAGGTGCCCTCGTAAATTTCCCGTAAAACGTAGTCGATGTCTCCTGGTCCAAACATTTTGCCAACGGCTCATCGAATGTTCTCATATATAGTGTTCCATCCTTGACCAATGTGAATCATGTGGGCTTCGTGCGCAGAGCCCTTGATTCTTTAGGATCCGACGGAAGCTTCCCGTTCTTTAGGTATTTGATGTACTTATTCCTCCAATCCCGAGTTAAACTTGTGGAGTTTATTTCAGCGTGTCCCTCTTCGCTTACTGACCTAGAAAGTTCTACGACAGTCCCCAAGCTAAGTTCATCATCTTCGATCGACGACCCCAGATTTGCAAGGGCATTGGCCTCGCTATTTTGTTCTCAAGATATGTCTGCAGGGTCCACTCTTTAAATCGATATAAGGACACCTGTAACTTGTCCAAGTACCTCTCATTCCATCTTCTCGAACCTCGAAAGTTTTATTGACTTGATTTACCATAAGTTGGGAGTCGCACTTAGCCTCGACAACCTCCGCTCCCAGGCTTTTAGCTAGATCAAGACCTGCAATCATGGCCTTATACTCGGCCTTATTGTTAGTTAATTTCGAAGTCTTGATGGATTGTCTCATTGTATTACCTGTGGTGGCTTCAAAACGATGCCTATCCCGGACCCTTTCACATTCGAGGCACCGTTTGTGAAGAGGGTCCATACCCCCGATGATGTACCTAATTTTAATAATAGTTCCTTTTCGACCTCGGGTACGAGGGCTAGCATGAAGTCTGCCAAGATTTGAAACTTGATGGATGTTCGGGGTTGATACTCGATATCGTACCCACTGGCCTCGACGACCCATTTGGCCAATCGGCTCGAGAATTCGGGTTTGTGTATAATGTTGCGAGGGGGGTAGGTGGTTACAACACAAATTGGGTGACATTGAAAATATGGCTTTAATTTCCTAGAGGCGCTTATTAAAGCAAGGGATAAGACCCAACTTTTCTTGACTTCACCTAGGGTCTGACTAACATAGTAAACAGGAAATTGCGTACCTTGCTCTTCTCGAACTAAGACCCCACTTACCGCTATCTCCGAGGCCACTAAGTATAAGTAGAGGCACTCGTCCACCTTTGGGGTGTGAAGCAATGGCGGGCTCAATAGGTATCATTTTAGTTCCTCCAAAGCCTGTTGACATTATAGGGTCCATACGAAATTGCTCTTTTTTTTAAGCAATGAGAAGAACCGGTGACTCTTATCTGATGACCTCGAAATAAATCGACCTAAGGCAGCTATGCGGCCCGTTAAAATTTGTACTACCTTGACATTATCAACGACACTGATGTCTTCGATTGACTTGATTTTCTCGGGATTGATATCGATCCTCCAATTTGATACCATAAAGCTAAGGAACTTACCCAAACCGAACCCGAATGCACATTTCTCCGGGTTGAGCTTCATGATGTACTTTCTTAGTATGGCGAAGGTCTCCTGCAAATGTTTTAAATGGTCCTCTGCTCTTAGGTACTTAACTAGCATATCATCAATATAAACCTCCATTAATTTACCTATCTGTTCTTCGAATATTCGATTTACTAGGCACTGATAAGTAGTGCTGGCATTTTTTAGTCCAAACGGTATAAGATTGTAGCAATATGTGCCGTATTTAGTGATGAACGAAGTCTTTTCCTGGTCCTCTGGGTTCATTTGTTTTTGATTGTACCCGAAGTAGGCATCGAGAAAACTAAGGATCTCGTGGCCGGTCATGGCATCGATCATGTGATCGATATTCGGAAAAGGAAAAGAGTCTTTAGGGCATGCCTTGTTTAAATCCTTATAGTCTACCCACATTCTAATAGGGCATGCCTTGTTTAAATCCTTATAGTCTACCCACATTCTAAGTTTATTTCCCCTTTTAGGGACTACAACTACGTTTTCTAACCATTCGGGATATTTTACCTCCTGAATGGATCCTATATTGAGAAGTTTTGTTAGCTCGTACTTAATGAATGCATGTTTTACCTCGGACTAGGGTCTCCTCTTTTGTTTTACCGGGAAGAACTTCGACTCCAAGCTCAATAGATGCATAGTGATCTCCGGTGGGATCCCTGTCATATCTAGGTGGGACCAAGCAAAACAATCCATGTTATTTAAAAGGAATTGAACAAGTTTTTTCCTAAGCTCGAGAGTTAACCTTGTGCCCAGGTATTCCTTTCGATCGAGCACATGTTCTATCAATATGATTTGTTCTAGCTCATCGACCGTTGACTTTGTTGCATCAGAATCATCGGGGATTATGAAGGTTCAAGGTATCATATAATCTTCATCCTCGAAGATTCCCTACTCCTCTGACGGGGCCGAGGCCAGTGCCTGTGGTTGCTATTTGACTTCTTGCTTTCCCTTTGATCTGATCCCTTTGCTGACAAAAGCATCGATACCGGCACTACTTCATCGTTGATTGCAACATCTCTTTGGCGGGGGGCTGTTCATCGTACACCGTTTTGATTCCTTCCGATGTTGGGAATTTCAAGACTTGATGAAGTGTCGAGGTCACTGCCCTTATATTATGAATCCAAGGTCTTCTGAGTAGCGTGTTGTATCTCATGTCACCTTCGATTACATGGAAATTCATTTCCTAGATAGTCCCGGCCACATTTACTAGCAAAATGATTTCCCCTTTGGAGGTTTCACTTGCCATATTGAAGTCTTAGGTACTCAAGCTACAGACACGATTTGATCTTGGAGGCTGAGTTGCTCTATGACTCTCGATCGAATAATGTTTGTCGAGCTACTTGGATCAATCAACACATGTTTAACTTGAATTTTATTCATAAGGATAGATATTACCAGTGCGTCGTTGTGAGGTTGTTCGATCCCTTTTGAATCCTCATCGTTGAAAGACAAGGTATCTTCTGGTAAGTAGTCCGAGTACGCTTTCCCCTTGTGATTGTCACCTTGGTGCGTTTAAATCTCGGGCCTTGAGGAATATCGACCCCACCAATGATCATATGAATCACGTGCTGTGGTTCTTCCTGTTTGCATCCCTATCTCTAAAGTGATTTTTAGCTCGGTCACTCAAGAACTCTTGAAGGTGACCCTTGTTGAATAGACGAGCTACCTCCCCCCCCCCTCAGCTGTCAGTAGCCTTCGATTTTATGACCATGGGTACCATGGTGTTTTCATATTTGATTAGGGTTTCTTTGAGCTGGATCGGTCTGTAGGGGTCTGGGCCATCTAGTATCCTTAATCCGTTCAATAATTGATACAATACCCGATGCATCGATGCTGAAGTTGTATTCTGATAACGGCGATGCTTCTTTAGGCTCGACATGTTTATCAAAGCCACTCTCACTCATGAGTCCTCCGGAGCTCTATCCTCGATCATTCCTCCGATCATTTTGAATAGGATTACATCCCGGGCCATTATTTTGACGATCTGCATTGTATGGTTGGTTTCGATATCTTTTTGATCGGGATTCTCTGTAGATGTCCCTTTGAATTCTGCCGTCGGATCTATTTAGGTAAACGAGACCGGAAGGGGATTCCAACTGATCATCCTCGACCCTGATCTTTGATTGGTATCGATTATGTACATCGCCCCAGGTCACTGCTAGATATTCAATTAAATTCTGCTTTAGTTATCGTGACGCTATCGAACTTCGCTCGTTCAAACCTTGAGTAAAAGCTTGAACAACCCAATAATTCATGACCAGGGGTTGGTCCATGCATTCCATCTGAATTCGAGATACAAATTCACTTAACATTTCATTGTCCTTTTGCGTCACTTTAAAGAGGCTCGGCTTCCTAGTCGTAACCTTTATTGCTCTGGCGTGTGCTTTCACGATGGAATCTGTGAGCATGGCGAAGGAATCGATGGAATTAGGAGGTAAATTGTGGTACCATATCATCGCCCCTTTCGATAAAGTTTCTCCAAACTTCTTTAATAGAACAGATTCAATATCATCATCTTCTAAGTCATTCCCTTTTATTGCGCATGTATAAGAAATGACATGCTCATTAGGATCAGTGGTTCCATTGTATTTGGGAATTTCTAGCATGCGGAATTTCTTTGGAATGGGCTTCAAAGCCGCACTTGGAGGGAAAGGCTTTTGTACGAACTTCTTCAAATCTAAACCCTTTAGAATCGTGGTGCCCCCGGTATTCGGTCAACCCGAGAGTTGTACTGTTTATACCTTTTTGTCGTTAGCGTTGATTTTCTTTTCACCTAATTCAATCCGTTTAGTGAGTGCCTCGAGCATTTTCATAATGGTGTTGTAGTCCCCGAATCCTTGGCGTTCGATTTCTCCGGTACAGGTGCGGCTATATGAACAACTTCTTGTGATGTTTCAAGCTCAATTCTACTTGGCACTCGATTCTGATTTTGGAGTTGTGCTACTGTAACTTATTGTGTCTGCAACATTTCGAATATCATTCGAAGGCTAATCCCACCTTCTTCACAGCTCTGTGCATTCTGATCGACTGCTCGAGCATCTCTACAGACGTTATTTTCAGGGTCGACACCCAAATTCCCATTAATAGCAATATGAGAGCTGACATCGACCGGGTCTACGGTCGGTGGTCCATCGGGGTTGACTGGAGGTACTCCGTTTCCCGGGGCGGCTATGTTTTCATTCTCACCATGAAGACCAAGGTCCCACTCTGCTTGAGTGTGTGCTACTTGTGAGTTTGACATGTTGATTCCTGAAATCAAAGACACTTATGAGAACAAGTATAAAGCAGTGTGTGTTATGAGAATTAATACTAGACAATCACTATTATCCTTAGACCCATGGTGGGCGCCAAACTTTTTACCCTAAAAATTAGATAACTATTAAACTTATAATATGGTTTTAAGGACATGCAATTTTACCTAATACCAATTGATAAATGTAAAGATTAGTAGTAGAGATTAACAATGAGATAAAAGTAAACCAGTGTTGAAACGTAAATCAGCCCTCGAGCTTGAGTGTCCTCGAACTAATCGGTACCCAAATAGTTAAGAGACAAGCTAACTGATGAACAAGAATATAAGCTAGACAGAAAGTAATGTATTGTTTTGATATGCGTGAATGTAAGATGGTTACAAAATGATTAGTGCCCTCTTTATATAGTAGAGGAATCCTATATATAGTACAATTCTAATTACGAAAGTAAATCCCATGATTAGATAAAAAAACCGCCCTTGATTTGATATGTTCCAAGATTTACGCCATGATCTTCAGTTAGTCATGGATATCTCACCTTTCTGTTATTGTGCTTTGCTCAATGTCTGTCTCATTTGGTCTCGATCACTACTGGCCTCGATCTTCGACAGGTACCTCAGTCCTCGAACTCGGTACCTTATCCTCATACTTTGGTTTGATCTATTGCGGGCCGACCTTTGATGCAACTCCCTGGCCCTGATCAAATAGTAAAATCGGGTAGGCACGGTTTTAACCGTATACACTAATCTTTCAAATAAACTAGGAAGAAGAATGAAAGTGGTGCAGTGGAACAGAGGTAATCTTTGCTAAGGAAGAAAATATGCACGAATCTTATGGTCCTTATAATTTCAGAGGACATCGATAATTGTATTAAAATCTTCTTTATATTAGTTTTATTCCCTAAGTTCTGCTGATGAACCCCTTTTTGATACCATAACAATCAATTTTTTATAGTTTAACTAGCAAAAAACTCGCTTAAAAATTAATATAAAATTTAAGAAAAAAATTGCAAAAGAAACTAGAATGAAATAACGGGAGAGAGAAAAAGAGAGAGAAAGGATTGGTTTGGAGGGGGGGAGGCTGTCCTAGTAGAGCTTTTGATGAACATAGATTTTTTTCCCCGAAATCTTTTTTTCTTTTTTCATATTTGGGATCAAATCCACATGTCATGTCTCATTGATATTTTTGTCATATTAGCCGCATGTGAAATACACGCCTTTTATTTTTTGGTCGCTCAATAAAAAGTATCTAATTAATTAACTTTTATAGGAGTAGAGGTATTCACCAAGAACATCATATGTTTTTAATGTTGGAAGTTTAAAATTCTTATTTTGGGCTAAAACCTAGAAGTTAGTGATTGACTATTGTTAAAATCGCTTGAATGTTGATAATTAGTGCTTATATTTTTAGTTTAAATACTAATTAAATGATAACTATAAATCTTTTAAAACTTCATTGTTTGTCCTTAGAAAGCATTGCAAAAGATAAAAGAGTCTTCTTGATTTTGTATTATTTGACTGAATTAGTGAGGGGGGATCATTTGTGTTGATATTTAAAGGTTTTGTTTCAAATTTTGAGATCATTTGGAACATATTTGGGGTGGTTTAATCGAAACTGGAATTGCAATTTCAGAGATAACTCTGTAGAACAACACAGATAAATTATACCCACCCGGTAGACTAGAATGAATAATTCGATAGATAGTTCAATTGCAGACTAGTATGAAGTCATGCCAATACGGTAGAGTTTGGTGAATAATTGAACAAGCACAAAATCATGCCAACTAGATAGAGTTTGTGAACAATTTACAAATAGATCGAATATTGATAACACAAAGTCATGCCAATATGGTAGAGTCTGATGAACAATTGAGTAATTATTAAGTCAAACCAACCGGGGTAAAATTTGTGGATAGTTAATAATATAGGTCAAATAAATATATATTGTTATAAAAGCATGAATACGATGTTGGTTTACAAAAATAACTGATAGTGTTAAGCATAATAACTCATAATGAAAGGACATAACTGGTGTTCTAGACGTTAGCCTTGTAATCCTATTAGTTTTTGTAACGACCCAACCAGTCATTTTAAGCATTTGCACTTCGCTCTCTAGTTTGGGGGCACAAGTAGCTCCGTATGATGTATTAGGACTTATGTGCAAAATTTGAGTTCATTCTGAGTTGATTTGATATATTTTGGCATGAGTTTTTGGAAGTTGAAAGTTCGAAAGTTTATTAAGTTTGATTTGAGGTACGTTTTGTCGTTTTGATGTTGTTATACGTTATTGAGGCCTCGAGTAGGTCCTTATTTTATTATGGGACTTGTCGGTGTGTTCATGTAGGGTCCTGAGGGGCTTGGGTGAGTTTCAGATAGGTTTGGGCTGTGTTGCGCTCATTTTTCTTATGTTTCGACGTCATTTCTTCAAGCATAAATGGTACCAAACTAAACAAATGGGCTCCAATTTCTGTTTTGATTGAAGCATTAGATCTGTATCATAATTTCAGAGGCAGAGCAAAAAGAATCATCGTATGAGAATTTTATGGTCATCTTATTAAGAATTATGTTGTTAGATTAATTGTGAAATTGCCATTGATTTCGTATTTAAAAATTTGCACTATTTTCAAATATTGAAACCAACATATCTCCTTTCATTATAAGGTCAAATAGAGTGATTCAAAAGCCTATCTCGACTGAAATTTTACAAGGAATCCATTAGAGGCATCAAAGGTAAGTTTCGGGATCGTTTGACATACAAAACGAGGCAGAACAGCTGCGCAAAATTACTTAATACGGAAGGTTTGTTCATTTGATCATTTTTCGAGTTGGGGAGCTCGGATTTGGACAATATTTTAAGACAATTTTCACCAGATGGATTGGGGTAAGTGTTCTAGATTTTGATTATATTTCACGAATACATCTTCGTTTTTGGCATTTGATTGATGATTTCAAAGTAAAATTTGGGATTTTGTCTAACATTTCATAAAGTGAATTTATAAGTATTGACCACCGATTTGGAGTCGGATTTAAGTGAAACTAGTATGGTTAGACTCGTAATTCAATCGGTTATCGGCTTTTGTAAATTTTGTTGGGTTCCGAGGTGCAGGCTCGGGTTGGGCTTTTTGGCTGATTTTGCATTTTTGGTTAAAGATTCGACCTTTTTCGATTGGGATTGGTTCCTTTAGCATTTTTTGATGTATTTGAGTTGTCTTTCGGCTAGGTTTGAGCCGTTTAGAGGTCGCTACGTGTGAGATGGCACTCTTGGAGCATATCTTGGCTTGTTCGGTGTTCATAATTGGCTTGTTTAAGATAAGTAACTTTTCTTAACTTAATGCTGATGGTATAAAACCCCGAATTATGTGTTATGTAATTGATGTTGAGGTGACACACATGCTAGGTGACGGGCATGTGGGCGTGCACCCTGTGAATTGTGAATCCGTTGTTTCCAAAGCACTGAATAGTGGCCTTATTTTGTTGATATATGTATTTTCACCATGTGATAAAGTAATTGAGTTGTGATCCATGTTAGACACCATGTCTAGGCTACGTGCTTATCCTGTTGGGACCCACTGAGGTCATTTCTGTTGTTGAGTTATTTGCTTTCATTGCTTTAATACTCATTCATACGCATTAATATGCATATCATATCTCAGTCTCTGTTGTTATTTACTGATACCTCATATCATCATTTTTGGGCTAGTTTCATTAAATTGTGATCCCGAGAGAGAGAGAGACTGGAGAGATTGATGACTAAGTGAAGTCGAGGGCCTGATTTGAGATATTGTTACTATGGCACGTGAGTTGTCCGTGCAGTACATGAGTTGTCCATGTATCACGTGAATTGTCCATGTATCACGTGAATTGTCCATGTGGACCTTGATTTGATATTATAGCACGTGAGTTGTTCGTGCAGATTATAGTGGCTGAAGGAGCCCCTCCAGAGTCTGCACACCCCCAGTAAGCATAGTCGACTATGTATATATATGTGGATCGGGTTGCACGCCGCAATGAGTATTGTACAATGTTGAGTGACTGAGTGTGCTAAGTATTGAGTGAGGTTGAGTACTCTGAGAGTGTGAGTACATGAATCATCTCTGATATACATGGCATTGACATGCTCACATCACATACATGCATATAGATGCATTTTTCATCATGTTGTATGGTATCACGTTATTCATGACTTTTCACACATATTGATATGTGGGCATAGTGAGGTATTTTTCACTTGTTATTTGGAAAGAAGAAATGAAGCATCTTATTTATTGTGGAAATGATTTTTAGGAAAAATTACAGTTTTCAAACTATCTCATATTTTTTAAGTTTTCGGTAAAGGATTTGGGTTTTCACTAATATACTTGAAAAGTGGAACTTTTTTCGGAAAATTCTTAAAATGTTGAGCATGTTATCTCTTAGATACTTCTTCATTTACTTGCGTTACATTGTTATGAACTGCTGTTAATTATTGGTGTTGGACCCGGCCTATGTTCCAACTCGTCACTACTTTCAACCTAAGGTTAGGTTTGTTACTTATTGAGTACATCGGGTTGGTTGTATTCATACTACACTTCATGTACATTGCGTGTAGATTTCGGATGTCGATGTTACTGTGCATTGCGGGAGCTAGCATTGAAGGTGCACCTACGATCCAGACTCAACTGCCTCTTGTTCATGGTAGCCTTAGATTTTATAAAACTCTATTTATGTACTTAATAAATAGAAGATGTATTTACTTCATATCAACTTTGTAAATTCTATTCTTAGAAGCTCATGATTTGTACTACAAGTCCTTGGAATGTATAAGATTTAGATAATTTCTTTGATTAATTATCCTGTCAAATAACATTGAAACTGGATAGATATTAGGTTGCTTATCTAGCAGGTTGGGTTAGATGCCATCATGACTAGTAGATTTTGGGTCGTGACAGATTAGTATCAGAGCTCTAGATTCATAGGTTCTACAAGTCATGAGCAAGTGTCTAGTAGAGTCTTGCGGATGTGTATGATGACGTCCATACCTATCTTCGAGAGGCTATAGGACATTTAGGATATACTTCCCATCTTTCTTTCCTTATCGTGCGGCATCAATTCAGCTTGAAGTGTATCCTTTGAATTCCTTCCACGCATTTGTATGGCACATGAGCGCTCGGTATCAGCTGTTCCTTGACGGCTTGTGATTTCCTGGATAAGGTGCAAGATGTGATTTCTGTGTATTGGTTATTGGCCAGTCTGGAGGATTTGAAGCTGAGTTTTAACTGTAGCTTGAGCACAAAGATGTTGATTTTGTGAGCACATGCTTTTTGATTTATATGTCCGGTAGTGCCCCTATTAGTGGAATTTGCGGATGTATGGCTACGTGATGGGTAAGATGTGAATGCAAGATCTGTTTATATGGTTTGAATGTGACGAGAAGGGTTTGCTTGAGGTGTAGAAAGGACTATTGGGTACTCGATTTCCATCTTGATTTAACATATAGCCTCGAGTTATGAGTATATGAGAGGATCTTTCATGTTGTTTAACTGTGAAATGAATTAGGTTCTCATGCCTTGTTGGTGAGTTCAGACTCAAGAAGATTAAGTAAATGCATAGTAGTTTTGTTGTGAAAGGGTATAAAGAGATATTAGTTTGAGATGAAGCGGGTGGGTTATAACCTGCGAGGTAATCTACGGATGTATGATTTTGTGATATTGTGTGGAGGCTTTCTTTTCTACCAATGGTTATATTTGTGTGATTTGAGGTATTATATGGTTTGTGTTACACGAGCTTATGAAGGATTTAGTTGAATTTTAGTACAGGATTTTGGCAGCAACAGAGTATGGGTATTGTAAGTTATTAGATGTTTTATTCCTTGGATTTGAGCCAAGTGGGGGAGTCTGCTATTGATAAGTGGATTACACGGTTATGTGTTGTAATGGTTTCAGTTTGAGGTATACTTGTGAATCAGTTATGACTTGTAGAGGTTGAGATCGAGGATAACTCGAGTAAGGGAATTTCTGGATATGGGTTGTATTACACTCTATAGGTATATGGGAATCATGGGACATTGCTATTTATAAAGGATGTAGTCTGCATGGAGTAGGATTCACTCGGTTGCTTAGAAGTGTGGATTACTTCTTAGGGAGTTGGTGTGCAAATGGGCATAGGTCGTTTGGTCCATTTGATTAGTTTAATTGAGATTTGAGCAGAGTGGATGACTCTCGAGAATGGTTCTAATGAATTCAACATTTATACATAGCAATTGAGAAAGTTGTGGTTTTGTACATGGCTAGAAGTTGAGAATTACATTGGATGGTGTCGGGACTCGCAATATTTCTATATCATATGGATTCTACATTCAGTATCAGGAAGGTAAAATTAACAACTTTAAATTCACATAAGGTCTCTTCATAGTAGGTATCTCGGTTGTGGTACTTTTGGGGTTCTTAAGAGAGCATTCAGCGGCTTATGAGCATTAGGGTGGTGTGATTTTATGCTAGGGTACTGTGTGGTGAGTTTTGGTTGAGGACTGTGGTATTATGGCGAGAAGAAATATCAATTTGAAGGTAATTCAGAAGGAACTCGAAGGAATAGGACAGCTTGGTAGTAGGTTGGATCGGCATGGTAATGGATATGATTGGTTCTTTGGGTGCTTATGATTTGGTGAATTTCTACAGGTATTTTGTGGCAATGCTTTTAGGTTTTTGGTGACCTGCATGGCTTGGTTGAGTTAGAGAGATTTAGTTTTGATGTCTTAATTATGTGCAAATGGGTTTCGAAGAAATCTCAATAGTTTCTACCACGGTTCGAGGAGCATATTTCCTACTGGCGTGAGGAGCATGTGATGTATAATGATTTTTTCCAGATGAAATCAAGTAAACAATTCTAGGCTAATTGAGTATGTAGTTGTTTGTGACTCGGAGTGGATTATGAAGTTCTCATATTTTTCATATGATGGCATGGTATATGCGGTGTGTTGTATGGGATCGAGATTGCCATGTGCAAGGTTAATGATTTGGTTTTGAAGGGAAGGACATAAATTCCTAGGCAGCATGGATGGTATCAGATGCTAGGTAAATGATATTACTATTAGATATGGCTTGATGAAAGTGTATGTTTCAGAAGGGGCACTGTGTTTTGATTTATGGATGCTTCATTGGTATTACGGTACTCGCTTGGTTGATCGATTGCTGATATTCAGATTTTTCTATGTGGAACGAAAGAATTATATAAGTATTCCTCGTGGGATGATCGTGTATGAAAGATGTGTTAGATATACGAGCGGTGTAGTTGGGACCAGATAAGGTGATTCGTGTGTTCTATGAATTTAGAGACCGGGAGTTCTCAGAATAGATTATTTCGTGGTTATGGACTATGAAGATGTGGCCAAAGCTAGACAAATGATAGTATGATTTATGGTTCAGTCATTGTGGACTTTCGAAGTGTTATGTATCTATTTATGGCTGACCATAGTTGATTTAGGATCCATTGGTAGGCCCAATGAGGATGAGTGTTCTTCACCGGGATGGATTGGTTGACTCCGTACTGCTGTTGTTGAGGGAGTTGCCATTCGGTTGTGGTTGAGCTTATTTAAGTTCTGCAATGATCTGTGAGTTACTCTTCTATGCTACAAGGGATTGTGATTCGTTGGTTATATGCACGTACCATGCAGTTCTATATGGGCTTTACAACATAATTTGAGCGAGATGGGTATTTGGGTGTTGCATGATTGATTGTGCATTGGTTATGTTCTTTCGGGCTTGTGTGGCATTGCGTCATTTGCTTCTCCATAGTTATGGTAATGCACTTTGGAAACTTGATGTCGAATCGCACGTGGTTGTTCATTTTGAGCAAGGTGGCTTGAGGTATATGTCATGGACCAGTATTTGGATGGGGTCACGCATTACAGGCGGAGTTATGTTGAAATATAAACCTTTGTGTTAGATTCGTTTGATCTTCCTACAGTGTGTGATGGATTTTTGGCATGTCATTGTGGTAGTACTTGTTAAGCTTGCGGAACAGTTCTCTCATTTGAGTCATTTTCTACAATTTGAGTACATTTGGATTGTTTCTTATTGGTGCACGGATTGCACATGTTGTGGCGTTAGATTGTGTTGATGTGGCATGTCACTAGAGTGATTATGTTAGATGATATGAGGTCGTCGGACCTAGAACGGGTGCTATCAGATTTGATTGAGGTATATTTGGAAGGATAATATCGGAAGTTGGCTTAAAGAATGGCTAAAATTCTTGTCGAGGGAGAGGGAGCTCTATGAAGTACCTGTTTATCTAATGAATGGTTATGAGTTTCTGCATGTTTCTTTCATCATCTGCAGTACAGAAAGGCTTTAGAACGAGGTTTTGTTTGACATGAGGTTTATTACCGGTATTGGGTTATTTTGAGCAGCTACCTTGATTAGAAATTTTGCTATGATTATGCGAGTCATGTGATAAGTCGGGTGATTACATCTTGGATTGTGGTTATGACTTGATACAGCTTGTTCAGACTTATACAGTATATAAATGCGAAGTACAGATTTTGTAGGAAATTCTGAATGTTGAAAAAGAAATTGGATTCCAAGGTTTATGGGCTAAGGTTGAATTAATGATCTTCAGTTATGTGGTGTTGTCGGGCATATAAGTAATAGGGTGATGTGGGATCACCTCCGAGTATGTGCATGGTAAGGATACATGGCAGTTTCACGGCTTAGGAACAAGTCTTGCCACGTTCGAGGACGAACGTATGTTTAATTGGGGGAGAATATAATGACCCGATCAGTCATTTTGAGCATTTGCACTTCGCTCGATACTTTGGGGACACAAGTAGCTCCGTATGATGTATTAGGACTTCTGTGCGAAATTTGAGTTCATTCTGAGTTGATTTGATATGTTTCGAAGCGAGTTTTTGGAAGTCGAAAGTTCTAAAGTTCATTAAATTTGATTTGAGGTGCGTTTCTTCGTTTTGATGTTGTTATACGTGGATTGAGGCCTCAAGTAGGTCCGTATTATATTATGGGACTTGTCAATGTGTTCGTATGGGGTCCTGAGGGGCTCAGGTGAGTTTTGGATACGTTTGGACTGTGTTGCGCACGTTTTTCTTATGTTTCGACGTTGTTTCTTCAAGCATAAATGATACCAAATTAAGCAATTGAGCTCCAATTTCTGCTTTGATTGAAGCATTAGATCCGTATTGTAATGACGCATAGCAAAACAAATCATCAAATTTGGACATTGTATGAGGATTTTATGATCGTTTTACTAAGAATGGGGTAACCAGATTTTTCAGATTAATTACGAAATTGCCACTTACTTTGTATTTAAAAATCTGCACTATTTCCAAATATTGAAACCAACATATCTCCTTTATTATAAGGTCAAATGTAGTGATTCAAAAGTCTATCATGACTGAAATTTCACAAGGAATCCATTGGAAGCATTAAAAACAAGTTTCGGGATTGTTTGGCATACAAAACGAGGCAAAACATCTGGGCAAAATTACTTAATATGGAAGGTTTGTTCATTTGGTCATATTTTGAGTTGGGGAGCTTGGATTTGGACAATTTTTGAAGGCGATTTTCACCAGATGGATTGGGGTAACTGTTCTATACTTGATTTTTGTTATATTTTATGAATCCATCTTCGTTTTGGCATTGGATTGATGATTTCAAAGTGAAATTTGGGGGTTTTATCTAAAATTTCATAAAGTAAATTTTTGAGTTTTGAACACCGATTTGGAGTCGAACTTGAGTGAAAATAATATGATTAAACTTGTAATTGAATGGGTTATCGGATTTTGTAAATTTTGTCAGGTTCCGAGGTGCGGGCCCGGGTTGGGTTTTTTGGCCGATTTTAGGCTTTTGATTAAAGATTTGACCTTTTTCAATTGGGATTGGTTTCTTTAGCATTATTTGATGTATTTGAGTTGCCTTTTGGCTAGTTTTGATCCATTCAGAGGTCGCTACGCGTGAGATGGCACTCTTGGAGCATAGCTTGGCTTGTTCGGTGTTCAGAATTGGCTTGTTTAAGATAAGTAACTCTTCTAAACTTAGTGCTAAGGGTATGAAACCCCGAATTACATGTTATATGATTGATGTTGAGGTGACGCATATGATAGGTGACGGGCGTGTGGGCGTGCACCCTGTGAATTGTGAATTCGTTATTTCCAAGGCACTAAATAGTGGCTTTATTTTGTTGATCTCTGTATTTTCAACATGTGATAAAGTAATTGAGTTGTGACCCATGTTAGACACCATGTCTAGGCTACGTGCTTATCCTATCGGGACCCACTGAGGTCATTTCTACTGTTGAGTTATTTGCTTTCATTGCTTTATATACTCAGTAATACGCATTCATATGTGTATCATATCTTAGTCTCTATTGTTATTTACCGATACCTTATATCATCATTTTTGGGCTAAATTTATGAAATTGTACGCTTGAGAGAGAGAGAGAGAGACTAGAGAGATTGATGACTGAGTGAGGCCAAGGGCCTGATTTAAGATATTGTTACAATGGCACGTGAGTTGTCCGTGTAGCATGTGAGTTGTTAGTGCGGATCCTGATATTGACACTATGGCACGTGAGATATCCGTGCAGCACGTGAATTTTTGATGTGGATCTTGATTTGATATTATAGCACGTGAGTTGTCCGTGCGGATTATAACGCTTGGGCTGAAGGAGCCCCTCCGGAGTCTGCACACCCCTAGTGAGCGCAGTCGACTATGTATGTGGATTGGGTTGCATGCTGCAACGAGTATTGTACAGTGTTGAGTGACTGAGTGTGTTGAGTATTGAGTATGGTAAGAGATAATGCGAGACAGTGAGGTTGAGTACTCTGAGAGTGTGAGTACATGATTCATCTCTAAGATATATAGCATTGACATGCACACATGACTTACAAGCATATAGATGCATTTTTCCTCAATCTATACGGTATCACGTTATTCATGACTTTTCACACATATTGATATTTGGGAATAGTGAGGTATTTCACAATTGTTATCTGGAAAGAAGAAATGAAGCATCTTATTTATTGTGAAAAGGATTTTTAGAAAAAATTACAGTTTTTAAACTATCTCATATTTTTTAAGTTTTCGATAAAAGATTTGGGTTTTCACTGATATACTTGAAAAATGGAACTTTTTTCGGAAAATTATGAAAAGGTTGAGCATGTTATCTCTGAGCTGTGAGCACGTGATTTTTTCTTCATGAAAACTACTACAAAAGAAATCAAAGATAAAACAAAATTTTCTTGGTGTGCAATTTTTAGGATTTACGTGGCGTTTTGGATAATTATTTGTATTTTGTCCGTAAATGTTTACCTTGTTGTAGTTAATTGAAAAAACAATATACATGTTGCATGCATATCTAGGATTTAATTATGCATTTTAAGAATTAATTAGGCCATTATTTGGCTCTAAAAGGAAAATCATAAAAATATGCGTGTTTATTCTATTTGTTGTCATTGTGTGATTTTATTTTAAAGTTTTAATTTGTGTGTTAATTATTGTAAGTGTTAATTAATATTTGTGTGGTTTTATTTTTTTTTAGTTTACAAATTAATTAGGGATTGTGTTTAAATTAGAAAATTAAAGAAGGAAAAGGAAAAGGGTTCAAAAACATGAAGAAATTCGGACTGGGCCAGTTTTTAAAAGAAAGTCAGGCCCAAAATCACACCCCATGCCCAGGTCCAATCCAACCCGTCTCCAGCCTCTATCAAACGATGTCGTTTCAAGCACCTCAATCTGGACCGTAGATCTCAGATGATCAAACGGTCCCAAAGCTATGACCGAACCCGACCCCTGACCCATTACCCGGTTAAGCCCGACCCCCCCCCCGGTTTAAACCAAACGACATTGTGTAGTTTAATCCCCTTGATCTTGGCCGTTGATCTTAATTGATCTAACGGCTAGGATCGAAATAATCCCTCCGTATATAAAAGCCAATTCTTTACCCCACCCCCAAGCCAAAACACCCCACCTCTTCATCGTCTCTATGCTTTAGAGACCAGATGACCCTCCGCCTTTTACCACCGTTGACCACCCACTGGAAATCGCCTCACGGCGGTTCCGGTGGTCTAAACGACCCCAAAATTACACCATAGCTTCCCCACAACATCCTTTTTCCAAATCTGGTATTAGTTTCCCTCGAATCCATACTCAATGTCTCGAATATTCAATCAAAGAGTCCGTTTGAGATCTCACTTGTTCCGATGACTACCAAATTAACACCCCTAAGCCATCTGACCACTCTCATTACAGATCCAATACCAGTTGGCTTTGAATCTTCCTTAAACTCCTCGAATCTTCGTTTGAAGATTCGAGCCAAACATGTACCTACCCAGATCCGTTTCAAATTCATACCAGGTGACCCCCAGACCTCCCTCACCCCTAAACCACCACTGGTTCCCTTCAAATCTGCCTAGAAACGTTCGAACCCTAAATCGAAAAAACGGAACCCTAGAAATTCCAAATCATGGAATCCGTCCAAATTAAGTAAGGATTTGAGGTTTAATCGACCTTAATCAAAGTGTTCTTAGTTGAGAACACTTCGACTAAGGTCTGTTCGACCTCAAAATGTCCAAATCTGAGTTCGAGCCTGGGTCCGTATAGTTCTGAGGTTCTGAGGTATTTTTTCTTTTTCCTTTATTCTGTATTTATGATTTTTCTATCTATGTATCTGTTTAGTTTAGTTTTATTGATTTCCCCTACTTTTCAATTCATCTTCTCATCTCCACTATACCTTTTTATTTGGTCCAATTCTGGCATTGTTTCTGTTTGCTATAATTGTTATGAGTTACAATGTGTGTAATCGATTCGACTAAGTTTGTCGATTAGTTGTTTTATTATAAACCCCTGTTCCTGTCAATGCCGATTGAAATTGCCTGATTACCTATTTTCAGATTGATTGTTATCATTTGTTGTAGGTAATCGGTTAATTAGTTTTCGTCGATTAATTCGTTCTTGTTTGTTAAATCAATAAGTTCGTCAAATGTTTGTTGTGTATGCTTGATCTGTGGACACTTAGCTTCAGGGCATTGTCAATAGGCTGACAATGAACCTACATTCATGTTACCTACATTCATGTGCATATTGATTCAATGTTTCAATTTTAGTTTAAATGATTCTGTTGAGTTCTGTATGTTGATTTAAATTCAATTTAGTTTGTTTCAATTGGGATTCGACCTTAGTCATTTAGCTGTCAATAAGTTTGGTTATAGCTGTTAGTCAGACTTAGTTTTTAAATTTTGGTAGCTTGAACAGATTTCTGAATTGAGATTTTAATACAGTTGAATAGTTGTATTAGGAGGCAGTAATATTAAGGGATTTTCAGGGCTGATTTGGGAATGAAACAATTAGGTTTATATTTTAGTGTTAGTGGGGTATTAATTAATACCCTAATGGGGAACCAAAGGGAGTGGAGGGGCTGATAATCAGGAAAAGTTGGCCTTAGTGGGATTTAAAGTGAAAAAAATCAGATTTTAGTGCAAATTCTGTTTTAAAAAAGAAAGAAGAGGGGTCGGGCAGTAAGTTGAAAGAAAGGGAAAGTTGTATAAAAAGGGATTTGGGGACTGATTTTAAGGAGAGTGAGAATTGGAGGGAGAAAATTTCTGAAGAAAAGAAGAGAGAGTGAGAATTGCAGGGAGAGAACTAAGAAGAAGAGTGAATGAAAACTGAACTTTGAAGAAAGAAAAACATTCATAGTTCAAATTAAAAACTTGCTGGATTTTATCATCAAAATTCAGTAATTTAGAGTTGAATAGGCTGAATTTTAAACACTTAAAAGTTCAGTAATTGGAGAAAGTTAAAAGAGAGGGTTGAGAGATAAAACAAAACTGAAAAGTGAAGTCTTTCTGCCACTGTTGAAAAAAGAAAGAGGCCGGACAAGTTACTAAGCCGGATTGCCTTTTGGTTCCCGGTATGTAGCCCCCTCCTCAACTCAAGTTGTCCGCTCGGGTACACAGTCTAGAACAAATACCCAGGTTATGAACCTAGAATAACTCAGCTTCATGCCGGATCCCTAGTAGGAACGTTTGTTTGCATCACATGCATTTAACTTTGGAGGCTCAACACAGGGGTTGGGTCTGTCTAGGACAGGTGTACCAAAAAATGAAAATGACCATCCTAATACATCTTACTTGCTTCTACTTGTGCATTTATTTGCTTCGGACTGGCATGCTGACTGGCTTGTGAATATTTTGAGGAAAGAGAACTATAGGCACGAGGGTTAATCACTTGTTTTGAAAATAATGTCGAAACTCTGCCGAATTTTTGAGAAAATGGAAAGAAAAAAAAAGAAAAATAGTGTTTTTTGCCAATAAAATGGAGTTTTCTTTTTTCAAAATAAGTTTGTTTTATCGGCCCGAACTACGCCGGTTTGATTCTCACAGGGTGTGAGATACGTAGGCAACCCTCATCGGGTTCAACCTCCCCTTTTGCAAAAAATAGTCAAAAAATGTCAATTTTTGATTGTCAACATAAATGAGTCAGGTGATGCCGTTTTTTGCAAGAATAGCCGAATATTCCCGAAAGGGACGCCGGGAGGCTAACTTTGCATAAACGGACACTTTTGACCATCCTTTAGAGTTTTGGTCGGTTGACCCTCACAGCCTTAAAATCTTTATTTCTGAAGTGCTGGAAGGCCGTGTTCGGAATCGGATCTTCCTTTTAAATCTCGAAGAAAAAAAAAGAGATAATATATATAGCCAACGTGTTGAGTCAGATAAATTTTATTTTTGCTTAATCACACTAATAAATGTGCAGAATGAGCACAAGTTAGACTTCCCACGTAATAATTGTGAACAAGATCCTTTGGAGTTGCACATGTAGTGGGATGACTTGGGCGAGGCAGGACGCGACACAATCAATCTATACCTGGGAGGCCTCCCTGGGTTGCTGAAGATTAATCCTAGAGGGGATATCATAAAGGCCTTGGTCGCATTCTAGGATCCGGCTCACAACGTATTTCGCTTCTCAGATTTTGAACTTACCCCAACATTGGAAGAAATAGCCGGGTACATCGGGAGCCCCAAAATTCATTTGAGACACCAATACCTGATTGCTCCAAGGGCCGTAGCCATACACAGGTTCTAGACTCTTTGAAAATAAGTAGGGGGTCCACAATCCAAACTTGACAGCTGGGTTTTGTACTTTGAGGTTTATATACAACAGGTATGACCACATAGGAGGGTTCAACAAGCCGGAAAACAAAATCTATAGCAAAGGAAACCGCATAAAGTGGGAAGAACATAGGTGTGTTGCGTTCATGATAGACTTTCTGGGATTCCTGGTGTTTTCTAGAAAAGACGGGAACATTGACATACGAGTATCTGGGGTTGTCAACACTTTACTCACTCAGGCCAACAGCACCCTCGTACCCATGATAGTAGCTAAAATCTTCCACGCTCTCACAGCTTGCAAAGCCGGGGGAAATTTCTTTGAGGGGTGCAATGTGTTGCTGCAGATGTGGATGATCAAACACCTATGTCGTTGTCCTCAATTTATGAGTTATGGATCGACAGAGAAAAAGTGCATAGAGGAATTTTCCACAAGGGCTGACGGGATCAGCTTACTAGATGGGGTCACAGAATGGATAGCCCGACTCCATTCTATTACTGCGAGCCAAATAGGATGGACATTTGGATGGTTGCCTACGAATGAAATCATATATATACCCGCCACGGGACCCCATTTCCTTTTGATGGGATTCCGTAGTATTCAACCCTACGCCTCGTATCGAGTCTTGAGACAGCTGGGGAGATGCCAGATAGTTCCGAAAAATAAAGATCTTAGTGGCCAAGTAGTCGAGATCGGGCCCAGCGGACAGTTTCCTGAAGCAGTCGTCCGACAAATTTGGAGCAAATGTCAATACCTAACAGCCAATACATGTGTACGTGATTGGTCCAAAGGTGAAGTTTTGCCAGGATACCTTGCTTGGTTTAGGAAAGAAATCGAGTTCGGGAGACCGGCCAAAAAACCCCCATCTACAAGAGTTCGTCCAGGCGTCATAAGAACAGTGGGATTGGTTGGGTAAAGAAGAGAGCTACAGGGCAGAAATAGGCAAGCTGAAACAACAGATTAAGGATCTGAAATTTGAGAACAAAGTGCAGGTTGCTGCCGACGAAAGAGGAAAGAACAAACTACCGAGAGAAAGCGAGATCCTCAAAGCTCAGATCCGGAAGATGAAAATGGATGCCGACAACCAACGGAGAAGCCGGTCCGATAAAAGGTTGATAGCAGGGTTAAGGAATCAGGTCGTTGAAAGCCGAAAAGGCTTGGAAAGATCCGAGGCTAACATAGCAAGAATACGGGCCAGATGGGCAAAAGGTACAGTAGCGCGGAAAAAGCAACTATGGAAAGTGAGAAGGGATTATGAAGGGAGCATTGCAATATTAAGAGAATAAATTCCACTCTCAGTGATCGGGTCTTTAAACAAGCCCGAGATGCTAGAACGGACAGGGAGCGCTGGTATGATTCAATAGACTGAATGGAAGAACAAATGGAGTGGTTCCAAGATCAGCTCGTTGACAACACTCAAGTATTGGGATTAAGGAATCAACGAATAGAACATCTGTGTATGGAAAGGGATAGAATCAGGGGTAGGATCATTGAGATTGGGCGCTACATCACCACGAAGTGCCTAACATGTGAAGAAATGCCCCGTGATACCCTTTTTGCCTCAGTCATGGGCTATGTCCACCGGATCATGGAGAAATTAAAAAGCTTGAAAAGAGGCCTGGCACCAAAACCCGCGGAAAGGCCGAACGATGCCTCGCGGGCAACAAAATTCAAGGCTTTAATATATCCCTAGTTCAAGTCTGCACTTGTTTGGTTTTTAAAAGTTTGTTGTCTACCCCTTTGTTCTCTTTTCATATTAAACAATGTTAATAGTGTGGAGTCTGTATTTCGCTTGTTTGTTTTTCTTCAAATGCGTAGCTTGTAATAACGTATTTTGGTAATAAAATGCAAATTTGCATCTTTATTTTTACTTGTGCCAGAACTACGCTCGGTCTGATTCATGCGGGGACATGATACGTAGGCAATCCACATAAGATTCGACCACCACTCAAAGATAAAAAGAAGAGGCAAAGTGAATAAAGAAAGGACATAAGCCGGAATGACGCATGCAGTCAAAGCAAAAACATGTTAGGAATGGTTAACTGCCTAGGAACATTGCATTCCCCAATGTGAAATTGCAATATGTGTTAAACTCTAACGCTAACAAGTTTGTTGTTCTATTTCCAGAGAAAGAGATTTCAAAACAGTTAGCTTGTTAGAACGTTCTGGCAGATTACCATTACCACACAAGATCAAAAGGGCCCATTCCGGAAAGTATGTCTGGTTCGGACAAAAGTGCTGAGGAAGAAAAAACGGAGATGCAAATGATGAAGGAGGAAGTGGACAGGTTGATACAAGAGATTGCTGGGATGCACCTAGCCTGGGCTAAGGGACAAACACCACCAATACTTCCCCCTACTCCTACCCTTTCCCCAGCTCGGACTCCGGAACACCCTTCCACTGGTCCATCAACGAGCTTCCCCATTGCCCAATACTATCAAGGGGAAACTTCCTATAATCCCCAAGCTTCACCACCCAAACAAAACCATCCTCCACCAGCTGTTCCTGTTTTCGTGGCACCTCCACCGGCCACATTGCAAAAATCACTCGAGTAACAAGTGTTTCAGGTTCACGACAATCAGTACTATCCTCCTGAACTCACCTTCAAACCACCCGAGCCATATATTTACACCCCTCACCTTCAGTTCCCAACAGAAACTGAGAGGCCAGCTAAGAACCCGGAGCAGGATGAAGTGCTCCGTAAAGTGAAAAGCCTAGAGCAATACTTCAGGAATATGCATGGATTGGGCAGCCAAGTTAGTGTGGCCTACAAAGACCTGTGTCCCTTCCCCGATGTTCAATTGCCGGCAGGTTTTAAGACGCCAAAGTTTAATCTATATGAGGGGCATGGTGATCCCATGGCGCATCTACGAGGTTTTTGTAGTAAGATGAGAGGGGCAGGTGGAAAGGATGAGTTGTTGATTGCTTATTTCGGTCAAAGTTTAAGCGGGTCCACATTAGAATGGTACACAAGGCAGGATCCTAGCAGGTGGTATACATGGGACGATCTAGCACAAGCGTTTGCAGGTCATTTCCAGTATAACCTCAAGATTGTCCCAGACCGTCTCACACTGTTAAAACTTGAGAAAAAGCCTGGAGAGAGCTTCAGGGAATTCGGATTCCATTGGAGAGAACAAGCGGCAAGAGCCGATCTGCCAATGAGGGAAGGTGAAATGGTGGACTACTTCTTACAAACTTTGGAGCCAACTTACTTTGGTCACCTAGTGACGTTGGTTGGTAAATCTTTCAATAAAGTAGTAAAAATGGGCGGCATGGTTGAAGAGGGACTCAGGTTCAACAAGATAATGAGTTATTCGGCGATCAAATCCATAACTCAGGCTATCTCAAGCAGGACGGGAGGTGCGCTCGGGAAAAAGAAGAGAGAGGAGGTCGCAACAGTCGAAACAGGTACTTGGTCTAGATCAAGAGGTCCAGCCCCTCACTATCAAATCAGACCCCATTACCCAAATTATCCACACAATCCATAAAACCCTCCACAACCCTATTATCCACCACAAGAGCCCCATTTCTCCGTCCATCATGCCCAAACTTACACCCAGCCTCCGGCTCATCCGCAATGGTGTGCGCCGGCTCCCCAACACACATATCCACCTCCACAAAACACATATCCACCACCGAGAGCATACAGGAATCCTTCAGGGCCAAGCTTCTGTGGAAATCAGGCTTTTAGGAATGAAAGGATGCAGAAGCCGAGAACATTCACTCCGTTGGGAGAAACCTATACTACTCTATTCCACAAGTTGAGACAGATAGGCTTATTAAATCCTGTTGAACCCAAATTGCCAAAACCCCTTCCCAGAAATTTGGACCATTCAGTAAGTTGTGAATATTGTTCAGGAGCTCCCGGGCATGATACTGAGAAGTGTTGGAAGTTGAAGACTGCCATACAAGATCTTATTGACACAAATAGGATCGAGGTTCAGGCACTAGAGGCACCCAACATCAATGAAAACCCGTTACCAGTGCACCGTGAGTCCCACATGATCGAGATAGTGCACGAAAGAGGGAAACTTAAAACACCCTCACAAACGGTAATGATGATTCATGCCAGTCCGAACGAAAATTTGACCAGTGAAAAGGCAGTGGTACAGTTGGGAGAGGCAGATGACAAGCCATTTGTGGTAATGGGGAAAGGTTCATCTGTTGCTGCGAAGAAGCCAGAGTCATCCAAGGCAGTGCTGCAGGGAGTATCATGCACACCAGTATTGGTGGTAAAGGGGGTCCACGTGGAACCAGTTGTTATCAGGCCAGTCATGCAGTTGCCGATAACAAGTGAGAAAGTTGTGTCGTGGAGATACAGTCAAGTGACAGTGATGCATAAGGGGAAGGAGGTTGTGGAAGAAGTATGCGAGGCTCAAGGGTTAACTCGTTCGGGAAGGTGTTTTGTTCCCGCAGAATTGAGAAGGGTCAATCCTGTAACAATCAAGAAGCCAGTGACGGAGGAAGAAGCAGAGGAGTTCTTGAAGAAGATGAAGGCATAGGACTACTCAATTATAGAGCAGTTGAGAAAGACCCCAGCCCATATTTCGTTGCTATCCTTGTTGATCCATTCAAACGATCATTGTCAGGCCTTAATGAAGATTCTGAACAAAGCCCATGTCCCGGACAAGCTCTCAGTGAACCATTTGGAAAAAATAATGCACAAGATCTTCGAAGTAAACCGAGTGACATTATGTGACAATGAGTTACCGGTAGAGGGTACAGAACACAACAAGGCACTCTACTTGATGGTAAAATGCGAAGACTCGGTGGTCACTCGAGTACTAATTGATAATGGGTCAAGTGCCAATATCTGTCCTTTGGACACTCTGAACAAACTAAAGGTTATTGATGATAGGATCCACAAGAATAGCGTCTGCGTCCGAGGTTTTGATGGGGGCGGTGCTGACACAGTGGGTGATATCGTACTGGAATTAACCATTGGTCCAGTCGAGTTCACCATGGAATTTCAAGTGCTATATGTGGCGGTATCGTACAATCTTTTGTTGGAACAACCCTGTATCCACACAGCTAAACCAGTGCCTTCTACACTGCATTAAATGGTCAAATTTGAATGAGATAGACAAGAGATTGTGGTACACGTGGATGATGGCACACATGTCGTCAGTGATGCTATTGTGCCCTTCATAGAAACCGACAATGACAAGGGCCCATGGGTTTATCAGGTTTTTGACGCAGTCTCAGTAGACAAAATTCCTGAGGGTGGGGGCCTTCCACTTCCCAGAATCACAGCTGCAACCTTCATGATAGCCTCAGAGATATTGAACAACGGGTTTGTACCAGGAAAAGGTCTGGGGATTGATCTGCAGGGAATGGTACAGCCAGTTTCTTTACCCAAGAACCTGGATACTTTTGGGTTGGGATTCAAGCCCACCGCAATGGATGTAAAGTAGGCCCGCAAGTTGAATAAAAGAGTTTGGGTCCTTCCTAAACCAATCTCACGCCTGTCCAGATCATTTGTCAAAGCAAGGTGCAGAAAGTCGACAGTCCCGGAAGTTCTTGGACCCTTGATCGGGCCAGATGGAGATTTGAATGAGGGCTTTGAAAGAAGGTTCGCAGATGTCAACATGATAGAAGCTGGAGAGGGCTCCAGTAAGGCAGACATACAGTTTGTGGGGCCTAGGGCCAATGTCAACAACTGGACAGCTACTCCTCTTCCTACTTGGAGGGAGTCCTCGTAGTTGGCTCTGATTTTCCTTTTCTGTTTTCTGGATTATTCCAGGGTTGTAATCCAGATTCCGTTTTATTTCAATTATTGCTCAACAAAGTATGAAACCTTGTTATCCCATAAGTCAATAAAATGAAAAGTTTCTTCTTCATTCCTTATTTTATTTTTATTTTAATTCTTGTTTCTTTCTTTTCTTTTTTCCTGAACAGTTCTTTTCATACTGGTCTTAACGACATGGCATGCACAACGGATCTTCGACCTAGTCTAAAAGATCAATCTGATTCCGAACTAACTATACATGAGATCGATTATGATAATGAATCGGAATACGATGAGGATAAAGCATTCGAGGAGATAAACAGGGAGTTAAGCCAGTTTGAAGAAACATCCAAGCCCAACTTAAATGACACAGAAGCCATCAATTTAGGGGATGTCAGCGATATCAGAGAAACTAAAATAAGCGTCCACATTGCACCAAATATCAGGGAGGAATTGATCAAAACACTTATTGAGTTCAAAGATGTTTTTGCATGGTCATATGATGACATGCCGGGGTTAAGCACGAATTTGGTAGTTCATAAATTGCCTACCGACCCGACATGCCCTCCCCTCAAACAGAAGTTGAGGAAATTCAAGACGGATATGAGTGTGAAGATTAAAGAGGAAGTAACCAAGCAGCTTCAAGCAAAGGTTATTCGTATCACTCGATATCCTGATTGGTTGGCTAATGTGGTGCCTGTGCCGAAGAAAGATGGAAATATCAGGGTGTGTGTCGATTACCGCAATCTGAACAGGGCAAACCCAAAGGACAACTTTCCTTTACCCAACATCCATATCTTGATCGACAATTGCGCCGGACCTGAGATTGGATCTTTTGTAGATTGCTATGCTGGGTATCATCAGATTCTGATGGATGAAGAAGATGCGGAAAAGACGGCATTCATCACGCCATGGGGGACTTATTTCTACCGGGTAATGCTATTTGGTTTGAAAAATGCTGGAGCAACGTACATGAGAGCGATGACCACTGTGTTTCATGACATGATTCACAAAGAAATTGAGGTGTACGTGGACGATGTGATCAAAAAGTCCAAGCATCAGAAAGACCACGTAGCAGACCTAAAGAAGTTTTTTCAAAGACTTTGAAGGTATGATATTAATCTCAACCCGGCCAAATGTACATTTGGAGTTCCATCTGGAAAGTTGTTGGGATTCATCGTCAGTCGGCGAGGTATTGAACTGGACTCGTCAAAGATCAAATCTATCCAAGATTTTCCACCACCGAAGAACAAGACAGAAGTAATGAGTCTATTGGGAAGGTTGAATTACATCAGCAGATTTATTGCACAACTCACAACAACCTGTGAACCCATCTTTCGGCTATTGAAGAAGGATGCTGCGATAGAATGGACGGCAGAATGTCAGGAGGCATTTGACCAGATCAAAGGATATTTATCAAATCCACCTGTGTTAGTTCCACCTGAGCCGGGGAGACCGTTAATCCTTTATCTAACGGTCTTGGAGAATTCGTTTGGCTGCGTGTTGGGGCAACACGACATTACAGGAAGAAAGGAGCAAGCCATCTATTATCTCAGCAAGAAGTTTACAGTATATGAGGTTAAGTACACTCAACTCGAGAAGACATGTTGCGCCCTAACTTGGGTGGCCCAGAAATTGAAGCATTATTTGTCCTCATATACTACTTATCTCATTTCACGCCTGGATCCACTAAAGTATATTTTCCAAAAGCCTATGCCCACAGGGAGGCTAGCGAAATGGCAAATATTACTCACGGAGTTCGACATGGTCTATGTGACGAGGACGACCATGAAAGCCCAAGCGCTGGCCGATCACTTGGCTGAGAATCCTATTGAAGAAGAATACGAGCCGTTGAGGACGTATTTTCCTGACGAGGAAGTAATGCATATAGATGAGTTGGAATTACCTGAGGAACCGGGTTGGAAGTTTTTCTTTGATGGAGCCGCAAATGCGAAGGGTGTTGGAATAGGAGCAGTACTTATTTCTGAAATAGGCCATCATTATCCTGTTACAGCTCAGCTGCATTTCTATTGTACCAATAATATGGCTGAGTATGAGGCATGCATTTTGGGTCTGCGACTAGCTGCAGACATGGATGTCCAGGACGTTTTGGTCTTGGGAGACTCGGACCTCCTAGTGCATTAAATTCAGTGTGAGTGGGAAACACGGGATTTGAAACTCATACCATATCGACAGTGTTCGCACGATCTGAGCAAACGATTTCGATCAGTGGAGTTCATACACATCCCGAGAGTTCACAATGAGGTTGTCGATGCATTGGCCACTTTAGCATCGATGCTGCACCACCCAGACAAAATTCATGTTGACCCGTTGCACATCCAGGTTCATGATCAGCATGCCTATTGCAACATGATAGAGGAAGAAGTGGATGGTGAACCATGGTTTTATGACGTCAAGGAGTACCTCAAGATGGGAGTATACCCGGAGCAGGCCACCGGAGATAAAAAAAGAGCCATCCGGCGATTGTCAAGTGGTTTCTTCCTCAGTGGAGGAGTGTTGTCAAAAGAACCCCGGATTTGGGATTGCTGAGATGTATAGATGCCAGTCAAGCCATGACAGTTATGACAGAGGTACATGCTGGAGTTTGTGGGCCACATATGAGCGGATATGTATTGGCGAAGAAGATTCTTCGAGCAGGGTATTATCGGCTCACTATGGAGCGTGATTGTATCCATTTCGTGCGGAAATGCCATCAATGTCAGATACACGGAGATTTGATTCATTCTCCGCCGACAGAATTGCATACAATGTTAGCGCCATGGCCATTTGTTGCATGGGGCATGGATGTCATTGGACCTATTGAGCCGGCAACTACCAACGGTCATAGGTTCATTCTGGTGGCCACCAACTATTTTACTAAGTGGGTTGAAACTAAAACTTTCAAATCAGTAACCAAGAAGGCAGTGGTGGATTTTGTTCACTCCCATATCATCTGTAGATTTGGGGTCCCAAAAGTGATCATCACGGATAATGGTGCTAATCTTAACAGCAATTTGATGAAAGAGGTATGTCAACAGTTTAAGATTGCACACCGCAATTCCACCCCATATCGTCCCAAGGTGAATGGAGCAGTTGAAGCAGCCAACAAGAACATCAAGAAGATACTGAGGAAGATGGTAGAAGGGTCCAGACAATGGCATGAAAAATTACCATTTGCATTGCTGGGTTATCGCACCACTGTCTGTACTTCAGTAGGAGCAACTCCTTATTTATTGGTATATGGAACTGAAGCAGTAATACGGGCGGAAGTTGAAATTCCATCCCTTCGGATTGTCACTGAGGCTGAGATTGATGATGACGAATGGGTCAAAACCCGTTTGGAGCAGTTGACCTTGATTGATGAAAAGAGATTGGCAGTTGTGTGTCATGGCCAGTTATATCAAAAAAGAATGGCGAGAGCCTACAACAAGAAGGTGTGCCCCAAAAAATTTGAGGTGGGGCAGCAGGTGTTGAAACAAATCCTACCACATCAAGCCGAAGCAAAAGGCAAGTTCGCCCCGAATTGGCAAGGACCATTCATTATAACCCGAGTGTTGTCCAATGGTGCTTTATGTTTAACAGATATCGACGGGAAATGCATCGACATGGCTATCAATTCTGACACAGTTAAGAGATATTATGTATGATTTCTTTTGATTATAATTGTTGTTTGTTTGTTGGTTGGCATTTATAGGAGAATGAAATGACGGAGGCAATTCTTTCTTCTATCGAAACACTTTAACTTTTGCTTCCCCTTTTGAGCCTTATTTATTCTTTCATATCCCTCTTTTGGAATCAGTAATTAAAATGAAAGAAAAAGAAAAAAATATAATAATAATGATAATAAAGACAAAGAAAAGTCACAGTGTAACAAAAAAAATAAAAAATCCCCAAGCAAGAAAAATTGGGGCAGAAGTTTGTGTTTGTAATTTTGGAAAGAAAGTTTGATTCCAAGAGTTGTACTATTTTACCCATCAAAATTATTTTGAAATTTTGATACCCCTTTTCCTTTTAGCCATTCATAAAAAAACCATATTGATGTCCAAAAAAGACCTCCCGATCAGTATCCGAGAAGTGTAAAGTCATGCAAACGAAAGTCGGGAATAACACTCTCTTCCCCAGCAAAGAAGAAGATCATAAGCTGGAAATGAATTGATAGCCGAAAGAATCCCCAATAAAGATAGTCATATCGGCAGCACTCCAATCCCCAACTGAAAAATAAAATAAAATGAGAGAGTCTTATCGGTGAAAACCTTCACAGGCACCATAAGGCGGCGAAAGATGAGAGAAATAAAATGAGAGTCTTATTGGTGAAAAACCTTCACAAGCACCGTAAGGCGACAAGAGTTGAGAGAAATGAGAGAGTCTTATTAGTGAAAACCCCTCGAAGGGCACTATGAGGCGACAAGACAAGATTGGCGGAAAGGATCCGCATTTGGCAAGAGTTGAAGGCCTGTTTATCCCCAGCAACATAAGGCCGTCCAAAGGGTTGATTGATACAAATAGACTAGGTTGATTAATCTGGAATGCGCGACATGATCGTAGGGATAGGTTATATCTCAGATAAGTTCTTTTCTTTCTTTTTCCCCAGCATTTGTTCAGAAAGACTTCTTATTTTTCCATTTTTTGAAATCATCAATTTATCATGTCTTGGTTTAAAGACTTTACCTCTTTAGCAGTTTGTCTTTGGAAAAGGATTTTCAGAGCTTAATACCAGTTGTCAAAATAGTGCAAAACAAAATGCAAATAGGACAGGCCAAGGACAAAGCGACAAAGCGAAAAGAGGTTGGTCGCAAGACCAAATAATGAATAGGTCTAGAGCCCAAGAGGACCAAATTTCCAGGGGAAGTTGGAGAAAAACAGAAAAATGACAGTTAAAAAGTTATGGATCAAATTCTAAGAGGATCTCCAGCAGATTGGCGAGATACAGGAACAACTCCGACAGATTCTCGACCAAGTTCTGCAATAGTCGGACAACACAGAGCGGGGAAAGAAGAGAAAAGAAGTATCATCCTCAGCAAATAGTATCATCTCCAGCAAGTTTTATAGCAAAGCAAGGAAAGGAAAAGTGAAAACCATCCCCAGCAGAAGTGGCACGACCACTCACCACGTTTTAAACTAACAAATTTCTCTTTGATTTTAAGCAGGGAAAGGAAATGTTATTGACAGCAAGAAGATAGGGTCACAAAGAAGATTATCAAACTGGGGCAGAAAATTTTCTCTCATTACGAAAATTTTATTGAAATCGGATAGCCATTTGGGAAAGAGAGGAGATAACATAGGTTTTAAAGGAATTAAAACCCCCAGCAGTACACGAGAAGGGAAATACAAGTTTTAAGAGAAAAGCAATCTTGGAAGAAGCAAGATAACCCAAAGGGGTAAAAGCAATGACCTTTGAATCAATATCATCCCCACCATTGTTAAAAGGAGGAAGATAACTCCCCAGCAGTGTTATTCCCAGCAGGTTTCAGTGAAGTGAAAACACCAGTCGGAGGGAAGTAATTCCAATGGAAGGAAAACACCAGCTTTAAAGAAAATAGTCTTTGAAGAAGGAAAATTACGTATTGATGAAATAAAATATCGGTGTTATCCCCAGCAATTTTCAGAGGAATAAGACACCAGCTTTGAAGGAAGCAGTTAAAGAAGCTAGGAGCCCGCCTGGAGAATGGAGGTGTTATTTTTAAGTTGTTGTTGAAGTCAGGAGCCCGCCTGGAGAATGAAGGTGTTACATTTAAGTTGTTGTTGAAGTCAGAAGCCCGCCTGAAGAATGGAGGTATTACATTTAAGTTGTTGTTAAAGTCAGGAGCCCGCCTGGAGAATAGAGGTGTTACATTTAGGTTGCTGAAGTCAGGAACCCGCCTAGAGAGTGGAGGTGTTATTTTTAAGAAATTGAAGAACTCAGGAGCCCGCTTGGAGAATGAGGTGTTACATTTAAGTTGTTGTTGAAGTCAGGAGCCCGCCTGGAGAATGGAGGTGTTACATTTAAGTTGTTGTTGAAGTCAGGAGCATGCCTGGAGAATGCAGGTGTTATATTTAGGTTGTTGAAGTCAGGAGCCCGCCTAGAGAATGGAGGTGTTACATTTAAGTTGTTGTTGAAGTCAGGAGCCCGCCTGGAGAATGGAGGTGTTATATTTAGGTTGCTGAAGTCAGGAGCCCGCCTGGAGAATGGAGGTGTTATTTTTAAGAAGTTGTTGAAGTCAGGAGCCTGCCTGGAGAATGGAGGTGTTATTTTAAGTTGTTATTGAAGTCAGGAGCCCGCCTAGAGAATGGAGGCCGAATTATTTTCAAAGCTATTGAAGTCAGGAGCCCGCCTGGAGAATGGAGGTGTTACATTTAAGTTGTTGTTGAAGTTAGGAGCCCGCCTGGAGAATGGAGGTGTTACATTTAGGTTGTTGAAGTCAGGAGACTGCCTGGAGAATGGACGTGTTACATTTAAGTTGTTGTTGAAGTCAGGAGCCCGCCTGGAGAATGGAGGTGTTACATTTAGGTTGCTGAAGTCAAGAGCCCGCCTGGAGAACGGAGGTGTTATTTTTAAGAAGTTGTTGAAGTCAGGAGCCCGCCTGGAGAATGGAGGTGTTATTTTAAGTTGTTATTGAAGTCAGGAGCCCGCCTGGAGAATGGAGGCCGAATTATTTTCAAAGCTGTTGAAGTCAGGAGCCCGCCTGAAGATTGGAGGTGTTACATTTAAGTTGTTGTTGAAGTCAGGAGCCCGCCTGGAGAATGGAGGTGTTACATTTAGGTTGTTGAAGTCAGGAGCCCGCCTGGAGAATGGAGGTGTTACATTTAAGTTGTTGTTGAAGTCAGGAGCCCGCCTGGAGAATGGAGGTGTTACATTTAGGTTGCTGAAGTCAGGAGCCCGCCTGGAGAACGGAGGTGTTATTTTTAAGAAGTTGTTGAAGTCAGGAGCCCGCCTGGAGAATGGAAGTATTATTTTAAGTTGTTATTGAAGTCAGGAGCCCGCCTGGAGAATGGAGGCCGAATTATTTTCAAAGTTGTTGAAGTCAGGAGCCCGCCTGGAGAATGGAGGCCGAATTATTTTCAAAGCTGTTGAAGTCAGGAGTCCGCCTGGAGAATGGAGGTGTTATTTAAGTTGTTATTGAAGTCAGGAGCCCGCCTGGAGAATGGAGGTGTTACATTTAAAAGGTTGAAGAAGTCAGGAGCCCGCCTAGAGAATGGAGGTGTTTATTTTAAGTTAAAGAAGTCAGGAGCCCGCCTGGAGAATGGAGGTGTTTATTTTAAGTTAGAGAAGTTAGGATCCCGTCTGTAGAATGGAGGTTGCTAAATTTTAATAGAGAAGTCAGGAGCCCGCCTGGAGAATGGAGGCTAAATTATTTTTCAAGAAGCTGTTGAGGTCAGGATCCCGCCTGTAGAATGGAGGTTGTGTCATTTTTCAAAAGTTAAGTTGGAGTCAGGAGCCCGCCTGCAAAACAAAGGAATACATTTCAAGATCAAATCAGAAGTCAGTAATGAGGAGGGTTACGACAAAATCCCCAGCATAACAAGCTCTAATGTGGGAAGCAGTGTCCCCAGAAGACAGAGCGGAATAATAAAACTTGTGTTCAGAAAGGCAAAAGGCCAGTATCATCCCCAGCAGTTTTCGAAAGAAAGGCACCAGAGGAAACACAAGCCGACAAGAAAGCAAAAGCAACCAGAGCGCGTGGAAGATAGATAAGATTTTGTAATTCCTTGTTTGGTCTAGACTCTAGTTTTCTTTTGAGCACAATGTAATAAGGAGATCGGTAAGCAGTAGCAACAGCATGCAGCAACATGGCAGTCCCATGGTAGTTCCAGCTATCAAAACTTCCCGAACTACATTAACCTGATTCCCTTCTAGCCAGGGATATGTAGGAAACCTTTGAAGCAAAGGTTCGGTTAAATCATTTTCAAAAAATGCTTCACATGGAGTATTCCAACGGGCAAAAATCGCTCGTATCTGCTCACTTTATCTTTGCACGACAACCCTTCGTATTTTCGGACAAAGAGGGGCAGCTGTGAGCACGTGATTTTTGCTTCATGAAAACTACTCCAAAAGAAATCAAAGATAAAACAAAATTCTCTTGGTGTGCAATTTTTAGGATTTACATGGCGTTTTGGATAATTATTTGTGTTTTGTTCGTAAATGTTTACCTTATTGTAGTTAATTGAAAAATAAAAAAAATTTACATGTTGCATGCATATCTAGGATTTAATTATGCATTTTAAGAATTAATTAGACCATTATTTGGCTCTAAAAGGAAAATCATAAAAATATGTGTGTTTATTCTATTTGTTGTCATTCTGTGATTTTATTTTAAAGTTTTAATTTGTGTGTTAATTATTGTAAGCGTTAATTAATATTTGTGTGGTTTTATTTTTTTTTGATTTTACAAATTAATTAGGGATTGTGTTTAAATTAGAAAATTAAAGAAGGAAAAGGAAAAGGGTTCAAAAACATGAAGAAATTCGGACTGGGCCAGTTTTTAAAAGAAAGTCAGGCCCAAAATCACACCCCATGCCCAGGTCCAATCCAACCCGTCTCAAGCCTCTATCAAACGACGCCGTTTCAAGCGTCTCAATCTGGACCGTTGATCTCAGATGATCAAACAGTTCCAAAGCTGTGATCGAACCCGACCCCTGACCTATTACCCGGTTAAGCCCGACCCCCCTGTTTAAACCCCCTTGATCTTGGTCGTTGATCTTAATTGATCTAACGGCTAGGATCGAAATAACCCCTCCGTATATAAAGGCCAATTCTTTACCCCACCCTCCAAGCCAAAACACCCCACCTCTTCATCGTCTCTATGCTTTAGAGACCAGATGACCCTCCGCCTTTTACCACCGTTGACCACCCGCCGAAAATCGCCTCACGGCGGTTCCGGTGGTCCAAAAGACCCCAAAATTACACCATAGCTTTCCCACAACATCCTCTTTCCAGATCTGGTATTAGTTTCCCTCGAATCCATGCTCAATGTCTCGAATCTTCAATCAAAGAGTCCGTCTGAGACCTCACTTGTTTCGATGACTACCAAATTAACACCCCTAAGCCATCTGACCACCCTCATTACAGATCCAGTACCAGTTGGCTTCGAATCTTCCTGAAACTCCTCGAATCTTCGTTTGAAGGTTCGAGCCAAACATGAACCTACCCAGTTCCGTTCCAAATTCATACCAGGTGACCCCCAAACCTCCCTCACCCCTAAACCACCACTGGTTCCCTTCAAATCTGCCTAGAAACGTTCGAACCCTAAATCGAAAAAACGGAACCCTAGAAATTCCAAATCATGGAATCCGTCCAAATTAATTAAGGATTTGAGGTTTAATCGACCTTAATCGAAGTGTTCTTAGTTGAGAACACTTCGACTAAGGTCTGTTTGACCTCAAAATGTCCAAATCCGAGTTCGAGCCTGGGTCCGTATAGTTCTGAGGTTCTGAGGTATTTTTTCTTTTTCCTTTATTCTGTATTTATGATTTTTCTATCTATGTATTTGTTTAGTTTAGTTTTATTGATTTCCCCTGCTTTTCAATTCATCTTCTTATCTCCACTAGACCTTTTTATTTGGTCCAATTCCGGCATTGTTTCTGTTTGTTGTAATTGTTATGAGTTACAATGTGTGTAATCGATTCGACTAAGTTCGTCGATTAGTTGTTTTATTATAAACCCCTATTCCTGTCAATGCCGATTGAAATTGCCTGATTACCTATTTTCAGATTGATTGTTATCATTTGTTGTAGGTAATCGGTTAATTAGTTTTCGTCGATTAATTCGTTCTTGTTTGTTAAATCAATAAGTTCGTCAAATGTTTGTTATGTATGCTTGATCTGTGGACATTTAGCTTCAGGGCATTGTCAATAGGCTGACAATGAACCTGCATTCATGTTACCTGCATTCATGTGCATATTGTTTCAATGTTTCAATTTTAGTTTAAATGATTCTGTTGAGTTCTGTATGTTGATTTAAATTCAGTTTAGTTTGTTTCAATTGGGATTCGACCTTAGTCATTTAGTTGTCAATAAGTTTGGTTATAGCTGTCAGTCAGACTTAGTTTTTAAATTTTGGTAGCTTGAACACATTTCAGAATTGAGATTTTAATACAGTTGAATAGTTGTATTAGGAGGCAGTAATATTAAGGGATTTTCAGGGCTGATTTGGGAATGAAATAGTTAGGTTTATATTTTAGTGTTAGTGCTTTGTTAGTGGGGTATTAATTAATACCCTAATGGGGAACCAAAGGGAGTGGAGGGGCTGATAATCAGGAAAAGTTGGCCTTAGTGGGATTTAAAGTGAAATAAATCAGATTTTAGTGCAAATTCTGTTTTAAAAAAGAAAGAAGAGGGGTCGGGCAGTAAGTTGAAAGAAAGGGCAGGTTGTATAAAAGGGGATTTGGGGACTAATTTTAAGGAGAGTGAGAATTGGAGGGAGAAAATTTCTGAAGAAAAGAAGAGAGAGTGAGAATTGCAGGGAGAGAACTAAGAAGAAGAGTGAATGAAAACTGAACTTTGAAGAAAGAAAAACATTCATAGTTCAAATTAAAAACTTGCTGGATTTTATCATCAAAATTCAGTAATTTAGAGTTGAATAGGCTGAATTTTAAACACCTAAAAGTTCAGTAATTGGAGAAAGTTAAAAGAGAGGGTTGAGAGATAAAACAAAACTGAAAAGTGAAGTCTTTCTGCCACTGTTGAAAAAATCAGGACTGTTCCTTGCATCTTTGGTATTTCTGAATACATCCTGGTTCTGTTCTAAATGTTGAATATTTCTGGGGTTTAACTGAGGTTCTAAGTGTTTTTTTGAGCTGTTATTTCCCGGTCTGCATTGTTTTGTATTGGTGCTGTTTCATTGAGTATTCTTGGGACTCCACTGTTTGGTTTTAAAAGCTGTCACTGAGCTGTTCTATTATATTACTGTTGTTGATCTTCCTTTTCTCCATTGTAAACATTTTCAGGTACACACTTCTGAAAGTCATGTGTTGATGTAAGCTTAAATTTGAAGCGGAAGTTGAAATGAAATGAGAAATGCACGTTTGCCTGCTTCATAGTATTTATGTTCAAGATGTAGTAATAGGACGAATGATAGGTAGTTTGTATTTGTTTAGGCTCATTCCAATTATATTTACTTTGTGTGAATTGGAACGTACCCGAACTAATGTGGACTGTTAAATAATATGTTGTTAGATTAATTAGATGTATTTCCATGTGTTTAGCAATTTAGTTTGGTTTAGCTGATGATGATAGTATAACGAAGAATCTCAGTAGGCCTCTGTACGTATTCCGTTGGATCTTTAGACTGTTTAAACTTGTTATGGCCCGGTCCAGTTTGATTTTAAGATAAACACTTATTTTAAGCAAATTTTCATATTGCATTAGTTAATACCAACGAATTAGCTATTAATGTCAACTCTCCCGTCCTGTTGAATTCCTTATTTCAACACAGGTTTAATAGTGTAGATTAATAATTAATATCAGCATAGGCTCACCATTTAACGAAGTGGCTGTTTGATAAGTGGACATGAATGAAGTATCTAATTTGAATAAATGTATGACGTTGAGCTTTAATGCTATTTGGTAAACACAATCAGAAAATTGGGACTTTTGTCCCAAAGTGTACATTATGTGGTCTGGGCCTTTTTGGCAATTGGCTCGTTAGTAGTCAAACGGCCCATTGTGAGTTTTAAGTTAGGTAGCGGTTCCAAATTGAAAGGCGCCCCTTTTGTTTGGATCTGGACTTGAACTTGAAGCTCGAATTTTATAATATTAACTAATTAGGATTTTTTAGAGACAAATAATTTAGAAAAAAACGTAGTTTACTTTAGGGTGGACCTTTAAAATGTGAGATGAGCCTCGCCAAATATAATGCGAAATTGCGGGACCCTCATTAAATGTATATATAAAATACTTAGAACTCGGGATCGGCCGCTTAGCGAATTTCACGGCCTTTTTCCCAAAAGTAATAACGCGTTAGTCACTGTTAGGCGCGTACTTTTAATAATTTACTTTCTTAAACTTGGGTGCACATTTATGTGACCCAAATCCAAATCTCAATGATGTTGGAACATATCGAAAATTGCGGGTACATTTATGTGGTGCAATTCGAGATGCATTCTTACGACATTGCAATTCTTTGAATAAATAATAACAAAAGCGGTAAACAGTTAAAATTTACACATAGGTTCATAATTGTATAAAATCAGATAATCAAGCCAAATATGATAGTTGAGCGGCCGTGCTAGAACCACGGAACTCGGGAATGCCTAACACCTTCTCTTGGGTTAACAGAATTCCTTATCCGGATTTCTGGCGCGCAGACTGTTAAACAGAGTCAATATTTTCCTCGATTAGGTATTCCACCGGTGACTTGGGACACCATAAATCTCCCAAGTGGAGACTCTGAAATAAATAAATAAATTTCATTTCGATTGTCCTTTAATTGGAAAAAACTCTCTTCCGCGTCCCTTGTGGGCGGCGCGGGCGAAAAAAGGAGGTGTGGCATGAGCTACTTCTTTATTTACTTGTGTTACAGTGCTATGAACTGCTATTAGTTATTGGTGTTGGACCCGACCTATGTTCTAGCTCGTCACCACTTTCAACCTAAGGTTAGGTTTGTTATTTATTGAGTACATGGGGTCAGTTGTTGTCACGACTCTAAAACTGACCCGATCATGATGGCTCTTATCGTGAAACTAGGCCAGCCGACACACTTCTCGAATTAACCATTTTTCAATAAAATTATTTTTAAATCTTTAGTTAATCAAATATCTCATAATGTAAGTCTAAATGAATAGTGCAGAATAAATACACAAGTCCGACATCGGGGTGTCACAAGTCACGAGCATCTACTAAGGTCTGAATACAATGAAGAGTCTGAAAATATACTAAAACAATATAAGAAATACAAGAGGGAGAAGAGCAGGGCTGCGACCTTGCTATCTCCGATGACTCTGTCACTGAGCAATCAACACCCGCTACCGGCTTTAGAAATACCTAAATCTGCACACAAGGTGTATGGAGTAATGTGAGTATGTCAACTCAGTAAGCAATAAAATTAAATGAAAGCTGAGCAGTAAGAAAACACGTAAACCACATCATAATGCTACAACAAATGCAGAACATTTCCAAAATAGTACACAAATCATTTACTTCGTAAATTAAGCTCAGTTTCAGTAAAACCTTTTAAAACAACTTTAAATGGTTTCAAACGAGTGATAAAACAATGAGTAAAAATGATAGAAAACGTAAACAGCCCCTCCGGCAATACATGTACCATAAATCACCCCTCGGGCATAATATCAATAGAACCAGCCCCTCGGGCTTCCTCACAATCACTCGTAATCAACCCCTCGAGCATAATATGAATCAAGAACCGCCTCTCGGGCAACAATATGAAATGACAACAGCCTTTCGGGCTATATCATATTGCTCACACTGGGTACCCGCGCTTACTGGGGGTGTACAGACTCCTGAAGGGGCTCCGACAGCCCAAGCGCAATAACAAGTCATCTCGTGGAATAATCAAACAGACCCTCAGCCTCATAACAAGCCACCTCATGGCATAACAAGTCAGGCCCTCAGCCTCAAAATTATATATCAGTACAACACTGTTGCGACGTACAGCCTGCTCCCATAGTAACCTCACAACACAGGCCCTCGTCCTCGCTTAGTCAGAAATCTCTCAAGCCACTCGGGCAACAGTAAAACATGATGCTCAACCCAAAATATCATTTAAAATATCAAAAATGAGTAAATATAGCTGAGTTATGAAAATAGTAGAATACAGTATGACTAAGTACAATTATGAAGTTAAAACAGTGAGAAATAGTAGTAAAAATCCCCTAAGGGTCCAAAACAGTTGGCACGAGGCTCAAATATGGCATTCAGCCCAAAACAGGATAATACTTTCCAAAACACAATGATATCAAACATGTTTGCAATCAATTACGTGACTTAACAGTCATACGGGACGGACTAAGTCACAATCCCCAACAGTGCACGACCCCATGCAGTCATCTAGCGTGTGTGTCACCTGAAAGTAGCATAACGATGTAAAATCCGGGGTTTCATACCCTCAGGACAAACGTTTACAATCATTACTTACCTCAATCCGGTCCAAACTCTAGCCCGTTATGCCTTTGCCTCTCGAATCAGCCTCCAAATGCCCTGAATCTAACCAAAATCAGTTCCACATCATTAATACATGCTAAAGGAATAAAGCCCAAAGCAAAATAATCGAATTAACTCAAAAATCCCGAAATTAGCCAAACCCGGCCCCTGGGGCCACATCTCGGAATCCGATAAAAATTACATCAATAGAATCCTTATCCTCCCACGAGTCTACCATAATAAATTTATCAAAATCCGACCTCAATTGCCCGTTCAAATCCTAAAATCAATGTCTCAAATTCCAAGACCTAACTCTCCAATTTTTAGGCTTTAGATTCCACAAATTTCATGTTTAATTAGGTAGAAATCACAATAGGATCGAGTATTAAGTCCATAAATCTTACCTCCAAGTGTTTTCCTTTGATTATCTCTTCAATCCTTCTAAAAAGCTCCAAAATCGCTCAACAATGGTGAAACTTAGACCCAAAATCGCGGAAGTGGTCTTTTAAACATTCTGCCCAGCTATTCATATTCCTTCTTCGCGAACGCGGTCAACGCCTCGCGTTCGCGAAACACAAAATCCCGTTGACCACTTAATCCTTCATCGTGAATGCGATACCTATACATGAACACGAAGCTTCAGCTCATCAATTCAATGCGAACGCGACGACCAGCTCGTGAACGCGAAGAACAATTCTCTAGGAGCCCAACTGCTCACCTTTACTCTACGCGAACGCGGCAAAACCATCGCGAACGCGATGAACACAGACCTCTACCCTACGCTAATGGGGGAGCCCCATCACGAATGCGAAGGCCAACACTCATGCCTCACATCCTAACCCTTCGCGAACGCGAGAGGCCACTCGCGAACTCGAAGGCCAAATGGCTGCAACACCAACATCAGATTTTCTACAACTTTTTCCAACATGAAATGATCCGTTCAACCACCCGAAACTCACCCAAGGCTCTCGGCACCTCAACCAAACATGCCAACATATCCCATAACCTCATTCAAACTTGTTCCAACCCTCGGAATGCTCAAAACAACATCAAAATACCAAATTGACATCGGATTCCAGCCTAAAAGTTCCAAAACTTCCAAATTTCGCTTTCGATCAAAAAGTCTATCAAACCTCGTCTGAATGACCTGAAATTTTGAACACACGTCACAAATAACACAACGGACCTACTCCAACTTTCGTAATTCCATTCCGACTCCTATATCAAAATCTCACATATCAACCGAAAAACGCCAAAATTCCAATTTTGCCAATTCAAGCCTAAATATATTCCGGACCTCCAAAATACATTCTGATCACGCTCCTAAGTCCCAAATCACCTCCCTAAGCTAATCAAATCATAAAATATTCCAATCCGAGATCATATACTAACAAGTCAAAACTTGGTCAACCCTTTCAATTTTTTTTAAGCTTCAAACTGAGAACAGTTCTTCCAAATTCATTTCGATTACCCTGAAAACCAAAACCGACAAGTTACATAAGTCATAATACATTACACGGGGCTAGTCATGTCTGAGAACTGGCGAGCGAAGTGCAAAGTCTCAAAATGACCGGTCGGGTCGTTATAGTTGTATTCATACTACACTTCCTGCACATTGCGTGCAGATTTCGGATGTCGATGTTACTGTGCATGGCAGGAGCCAAAATTGAAGGTGCATCTGTGATCCAGACTCAGCTGCCTCTTGTTCATGGTAGCCTTAAATTTTGTAAAACTCTGTTTATGTACTTTTCAAATAGAAGATGTATTTACTTCATATCATCTTTGTAAACTCTATTTTTAGAAGCTCATAATTTGTACTACCAGTCCTTGGGAATGTATAAGATTTAGATAATTTTTTTGATTAATTGTCTTGTCAAATATCATTGAAACTAGATAGATATTATTTGGCTTACCTAGCGGGTTGGGTTAGGTGCCATCACGACTAGTGGATTTTGGGTCGTGACAGTTTTAGGACATACGCCTAATACCTCTAAAAACATGTTAGGTTTCCAATTAATATCGGGACAGGGACATAGTTTTAGCCATGTAATTCTATACTAAAAATATTTATTTCTAATTTAATTTGAAAATATTTTATATTGTCGTATTACTAATTTAATTTGAGAATGTACTATATTGTCCAATTCCACTTAGAAAAAGGAGACTATGTAACCCTATTACTCTTAGGATATACTAAAAATTCCTATCACTAATTTAATTAGAAAACATATTATATTATCGTATAATTAATTTAATTTGAGAACGTACTATATTGTCCAAATTCATTTAGAAAAAGGAGACCCTATATTATTAAAAAGCACGAATAAAATATTAATAGATCAAAATAGTCCTAAAATATTAAACACAAGACTTCATAGGGAAAAGGACATAATTGTAATAATATATGTTAGGATGAAACCTATTTTTTGGACTAAAATACTTTCTATATTAGTTTTTTTTTTTAATATTTAAGATTTTAAAAATAAAAAAATGTCTATTAAATTCTTTTTATATTAAAAATATATAGGAAGTTTTAATAAAATAAATTTCATAAGAATTCTACGTATTGGCAATACATTACCATCCCATAATGTTCAATACCAAGAAAAATTAAAAGTAATATTAAATGGACAGTATAAAGCATTGAAATTGAGGAAGAAAAATATCCCCTTAATAATATATTTTTATATTAAATTTGAACTACATTCCCACTCAAATAATATCTTTTTGTTATTAATTTTTCGTGTAATATTTATAGATACACCCAATTATTAAAAGAGCAACTAAGAAAGTATTTTAAAATATAAATATGAGAAAAAGAGAAAGAAAAATGTAAAGACCCGACCAGTTGTTTTGAGTTCTAGCGCGTCGCTCAACAGTTTAAGGCCTTGAGTAGCTTCACTTCATGTATTATGACCTGTACGCATGGTCGGAGTTGAATTTCGGGAAGTTTAGAGTTGATTCGGATGGAAAATTCTAAAGTCGAAAGCTTTAAGTTAGAAGAATTGACTAAGGTGTGACTTTTGAGTAAACGACCTCGAAATCGGGATTTGAAGGTTTCAATATGTTCATATATTAATTTCGGACTTGGGCGTAAGTTCAGGTTGAGTATCGGGTGGTCTGTAAGCATTTCGACACTTATTATAGAAGGTTGACATTTTGAAGGTTTTAAGAATTTCATAAGTTTGGCTGGTAGTGGATTTTGATGTTATCGAGGTTCGTTTGGGGTTTTGAGCTTTGGAATAGGTTCGTATCGTGATGTATGATTTGTACGTAAAGTTTGGTGTCATTCCAGAATATTCAAGTGTAATTCGGACGCGTTCGGCGAAGTTTGAATGTTTGAAAGTTTAAAGAAAGATTTCGATCGTCAATTCGTAATTTTGATGTTGTATGACGTGGTTTGGGGCTCCAACTAAGTCTGTGTCGTGATCTGGGATGTGTTGGTATATTTGGTTGAGGTCCCGGGGGGCTCGGGTAGATTCCAGGTGATTAACGGATCGAGTTTGGACTTGGAAGAAGTGATGAAGCCGCAGATATCTGGTTCGATCGCACCTGCGTGGAAAGGGCCGCAGGTGTGAGCCCGCAGGTGCGGCGTTGTGGTCGCGGAAGCAACATTTGGACTGAGCTGGGATAGCCGCAAATGCGAGGATGTTTCCGCATCTGCGAGCCTGCAAATTGAAGAATGCTCCGTAGAAGCAGAATACGAGCTGGGCGGCTGGAGTCACAGAAGCGAAAGGTCTCCGCACGTGGGGGACCGCAGGGGCGTGTTTGGCATCGCAGGTGCGGAGTTGTGCTGTGCAGAGGGAATATGCAGGTGTGAGGTTTTGGCCGCACCTACAAGACCGCAAATGTTGTGAAGTGGCCGCAGGTGCGATGGTCGGGTTGAGCGGTGTTCTTTTAAAAATGGCGGGTTAGGCTCATTTTCACTTCACTTCTTCCATGGGGAGCTGACTTTGGAGTAATTTTGGAGTGCCATCTTCATCATCAATTATGAGGTAAGTGATTTCATCTCATTGTGAGTTAATAACATGAATTATACATGGATTGAAACATTAAAATTGGTGGAAATTATAGGATTTTGAAGAAAACCTAGAAATTGATATTTTTTTATTTTGGACATGATTTTGGAAATGAAATTAGGGATAAATAATATATTTGAGTTCGTGATGGCTTGGGTAAAGTTTGTCTTCAAAAATTTTTGGAATCCGAGCGCGTGGGCCTGAGGGTTGATTTTGTTTAATACTCGAGCGGAGGTTGTAATTGTTATAAATTAATTAATTTAGAGGTTGAGGCATATTTTTATTGGTTTTCATGATTGTTTGACTAGTTTCGGATCGATGGCATTTGGTTTGAGGTACTAGAGAGGCGTTGGAGTCGGTTGTGGAACTTCGGAGCGAGGTAAGTCTCCTGTCTAACCCTATGAGGGGGAAACTACCCCTAGGTGATGTATTTATTATGTGTTATTTGTTACAGGGGTCTACGTACACACGAGGTGACGAGAGTCCGTACGTAGCTAGATTCAAGTTATATCCGGGTAGACTTAGGTTCTCGCCATGATTTAACTGTATTATTTGAGTTGTCCCTTGCCTATTAAATTCCTTTATCTTACGTTACAACTTGAGACTAGACTTTCATAGAGTGATAGAATTGTTATTGTAGAGATTTGACGAGCTACATGATTAGCCGCTGAGTAATTGTGCTCCTCTTACAAATTTCTCCCGCGCTATGCATGTTCATCGAAAGGTTTCTCCTTAAAATTTTTACTCACTTGTTTATTCGTGAGTGGGGTCAAGGACCCGTTAAAGGTTCTTACTCTAATGGGATCGAGCCATTCGTCTCGGCAGGATTATGTATCACACTCTCATGGGAGCGGGTCATTCGCCTCAGCAGTATAATAGATGCATCTATGGTTCGTGTCGTTCGACCCTCGGCAATGCATAGATTATGATGGGATCGGGCTGTACGCCTCGGCATTTTTATAAAATACTACTATGGAATTGTGCGTAATATTTATCAAGAAGCTAGTATATCTGGGAATGTTCCCGATTTGAATTATGACAACCTATTTGGTGAGGTCTATTATATATATATATATATATATATATATATATATATATATATATATATATATATATATATATACTCTGGTTGAGGGGGAAACTACTAATCGAGAGTTTGAGTTTATTGTTAAGAGGAGGATTGTACCATGTATTTATACTTATTTACTTTGTTTATTTACTCTGCCTCACATATGTTTACTCCTACTGTACAGACAAATGTTGTATTTTATTATATTTCCTAATTGATGTTCATGCACTTGTGATACCGGGTTTTGGGTGTTCCTACTGGATGTTTAGCATCACAGAATTTTTATCATTTCACCCTATAAATTTATTTTGTACTATTTAATTAATGGAAATTGTGATTTCAAGTAATAAAATGAGTAAATAAGCTGATAAATCCCTATTGGCCTGCCTGATGGCGGCGTTAGACGTCATCACGGCCTATAGTGAATTTTGGTTCATGACAGCTTGGTATCAGAGCTTAGGTTCACTTTGTCTCACGAGTCATGAGCAAGTCTAATAGAGTCTTGGGAAGTCATTACGGAGATGTATGTACTTATCTTGTAGAGGCTACATAGATGTTAGGAGCACCTCCCTTCTTGATTTCTCATCGTGTGATTTGGTTTCCTTGAGGCTTATGCCTTTATTTCCTTCCTATTCCATCTGAGGCAACGTGGAGCACTTGTTATCATTTGGGAATCAAGGAGTTGTAGTGGTACTGCAGACGTAGTGTAGGATGTTTTTCCTGCGTATTCGGACAGGTTATTATCGTCGCCTTGCGAAAGGATGTTCTGTCGTTTCAGCTTAGTATTTATATTTTAGATGGTTTGAGGCTATGCACAGATTGTTATGATGTTCATGCGTTGTTATCGCACGGTGTTGGTGTAATGGTAGGGTACCTATTTATGTGTCAAGGAAGTGAATGACTTGAAAGGAGGATTTCTCAATGCATAATTTAGAGGTTCGACATTTAATTCTAGCGGAGGAAGGGAAATCGGACCATTGGTGCTCAGGCTTTGGTTGGTGGAGTAACGAGACTTGACATTTTCGAGCATGGTGGCATTCTCATTGTGAAGTGATGTCGTCGTCCTTGTTTGAACGCATTAAGGTTTGTTGGTATAATGGTCTTATTTGAATGGACCTCAGGGAAGGGTGTTGTGAAGTAGTGCCTGAGAAGCGGTTGTCAGAGATGGCGGTGTGTAGCAGTTTCAGAATCGAATTGGTGTTTCTAAATGCCGATGGCTCGAGGAAGATGATCTTCGTGGGGGATTAGAGTTGGTAGAAATTAATTTGTTCAGGTGCTACAGAGATGGGTGTTGATTTAAGGCAGCAATTGGGCAACTAAAGATGAGGAAGGACATGGTAGATAATGACTAAGCCTATGCATTTCATCTGGGATGGTGGCTACAGTACTGAGAAAGATTGAATATGGAAAGGAGGAGTTTACTTGAAATGAAGAGGGGTGTGAAAACTTGATTATCGATTTTGGATGCAACGTGACTTTGAATTTAGGATGCATTATCGGATTTTCAGTTGATATCAATGGGGAGTAAATAGACTTGTACAGCTAGACAAGCATGGCAACGATATTGGAAGGTCTCAGTATGATATTTCCATAGGTGAGCTATCTCTTGTGAGAAGGTCAATGGTTGTGTAATTTTCGATGAAACTTCTACGAGGAATTCTACTTACCACCCATCCGGAGGTCGAATAGTCAATTGTCATTGATAATTCGGGATGTTTTATGAAGAGTTTAACAAAATATTTTGAGAAATTTGGCGGTTTACGGAGCGAGATCATGGTGATTAAGAAGGAGGAATCTCTGTGGTTTCTACATTATGTGATGGTAGCTTAAATCTAAGGGGGGGAGGAGTCCCCCGTCTATGATTAGATTGCGTGCTTGTCTGCTTGTGCGGTTTCGGGTTATCAGTGCATTGGTGGATCATTTATGACTAAGAAAAGAAAGCATCAGGGGCAACTCGAGCTAAGGACTTGATGAATGTGTGCTACATTTTGCCTAATCGGTTCATGTGCAGGTTTTGAGAAGACTCATAGTTTATGATTCTTGTAGATATGATGTATAAGGGAAGGAATTCATTCGGTTGCTTCTTTGGGAGTATTCATGTGCTAACAGAGAGAAGAAGCTTAACTATATTTGGGACCAGGTCAGAGTGGGCGACTCTCAATAGTGGTTCTAATGGGTTCAAGGATGTAAGTGCGGTGTCTAAGAATTACGGGTTCATTGTATGGCTGAAGACCGGGATTTTGTAGCAGAGTTTGAAGAATACTTAGGGAATTTTCTATGTTTTCATCGGGTCTACAGGGCAATATTGGGGAAATGGAAGAAAATGTTTCAGATTCGCGGAAGATCTTGCAGAATGGGTATACCAGTTGGAGATGTTGTTGTGCACTTGACGAGGGTATAGGATGGCTCATGGGTATTGAGATGATGTGGTCTCCTTATTCGGGTCATTCGAGATGAGTGCAAATTGAGCTCCTTATATTTTTAAATGGAGCTATTATTATTTCTAAGGCAAGTCAAGAGTAAATTAGAAGAAGTTGGTTCGGTTAGTAATAGTTGAATCAGCCTGATTTTGGAAATGATCAGTTTCTTTGGCGTGTGAGGTTATTCGTGTGGTTGGTAGTATGTGCGGGCTCGACAACCACCGTAACTTGATGAAGTTGGGAGGTATTTTATCCAAATGGCCTTGCTACGTAAATGGATTTCTGGAAGAGTCACGGCAGTTTAGATCACGATTTGAGGTTTGTATTTTCTGCGGTTATGGGAATTCAGTTGTGTGTTGCCATTATTCCTCTAAAACATGTTGAGTGAAAAGGTTCTAGGTGATGAAGTGTTTATTCTATTGGTGGTTGAAGAGTTATGATGTGATTCTTGTACTCTCATGTAGCAACGTGATAGGTACAGTGAGTGGCATGGGAATTGGAAGTTGAGGGTCAAGGTTGCGGTTCGGTGTTGACAAGAATGTCACAAGCTCGGATGAGCAAGGAAGAATTCAGATGTTCAGAGTAAGCTGGCATTTTCTTTAGTGTCACATGAGAATGGAGTTTTGTGGAAGAGGCATTGTGTATCAATTTGCGGATTCTTGATTTTCATTACAGGATTTGTACAATTGGAGGTATGGATATGTATACTTTGCTACCTGGTGCAGAAGTTTGTGAGAGTGTACCCCACGAGGGAATTTGTATAAGTGACCTATTAGTCACTTGATTATTAAGGACTGAAACCAAGCATGGAGATTATGGTACTATTGTTAATGTGAGAGCATATGTCCGAAAGGCTCTCTATCTATCTGGCTGCAGACTGTGAAAGTTTATTCCTAATTTGACGGTTGATCATATGTATCATAGATATGGTAATTGTGGATCTTTTGGAGGTTATAGACCCATTTGGAGATGATCGGAATCGGTTTGAGGTTTGTTGGAAGGCCTAATGTATATTTTATACCAAATCACATATGTTTATTTGGCATAGCATTGCTCATGGAAGAGTCTTCAGGCGTTGGATATTATTCCTGTCGTTAGCTATTCCATGTAATACTCTATTGTGCCATGTGGATTGTGAGACGGCTTGATTATTTGCACGTGTATTGTGGTCCCATGTAGCTTATGCCGTTATATGAGCAAGATGGCTCTCGAGATGCAGGTCATTTATTACATCTTAGTTGTGCTTAGGTTTGTAGCGTATGACGCTACTCGTATCCCTAGGATTGTATTTTTGCACTCGGCGTACTTGTGGCCAATATTCAGGTATTTCGTAGGTTTAAGCATCTTGTCTTGAAGGGTATTTCCTTATTTATTGTTATGTGTGGATCGGGTGGCCTGCCATCACGGGTATGTTGTTTGGATCGGGTTACATGCCGTAACTGTATCATGTATGGATCGGGTTGCACGTCGTAACAGTGAGATGATGAGTCCAGTTTCATGTTCCATTGTTGTGTATTTTATTTCTCGTTCTCTGCGAAGGGTTCATAGAGTATGTTCGATCGTTTAACTCATTGGGGCGGGGTAATTCTTTTTCCAGAGTTCGTTCTTACTAATGTGTCGTGATCAAGTTTAGCTTGTTGGCACATTGATGGCATCATATGAGATTTTGGTTAGTGTTTGAGGTGGCTAATTGTCGAGCAGCTTGTATTGGGTAAAACGAGGTTATTGGACCTAAAATCGGTACGATCGGATTTATGTGGGGTATATTAAAGAGAAATATCGATATTCAATTCAAAAAATGAGGAAATGGTTCTTGTCGGGAGGGGAAGCTGCATGATTTATTGATTCAGCAGGTGGTTATGAGTTTCTACACATCTCTTCCGTCGTGGCAGTGTTGCGAGAGTTGGAACCGGGCTTATATGTGTTATGAGATGTATTGCAGGCATCGGGTTTGTGAAATTACAGCTATTGTGGTCGAAGGATGTTATTATAGGAAAAAAACTTAAGTGGCGTGGTGTGTGACCCCTATATGGGTGCACAATCATGTTTTAGTACTGTGTATAGTGGTTGATGCGGTGTTCGTATGTTAGGATCAGGTCTTGTAAAGAAATTCTAGATGTTAGAATCCGGTTCTAAAACTGGTTAGCTAAGGTTGTAGGAAGGATCTTCAATCTGTCTCGAACTAATGTGCTCAAATGGGTTGTGGTAGCACGTGTAGGTACACGAGATGTTAAACAGTGATTTTGGACAACTCCGAAGTAGTCCATAGCACGTTGAGGACGAACGTATGTTTAAGTAGGGGAGAATGTAACGACCCGACCGGTCATTTTGATCTCTAGCGCATCGCTCGACGGTTTAAGGCCTTGAGTAGCTTCACTTCATGTATTATGACTTGTACGCGTGGTCGGAGTTAAATTTCGGGAAGTTCAGAGTTGATTCAGATGGAAAATTCTAAATTCGGATGCTTTAGGTTGGAAGAATTGACTAAGGTGTGAATTTAAGTAAACGATCTCGGAATCGGGATTTGAAGGTTCCAATAGGTTCGTATGGTGATTTCGGACTTGAGCGTATGTTCGAGTTGAGTATCGGGTGGTCCAGAAGCATTTCATCGCTTATTATGGAAAGTTGGCATTTTAAAGGTTTAAGAATTTCATAAGTTTGGTTGGTAGTGGATTTTGATTTTATCGAGGTCCATTTGGGGTTTCGAACTTTGGAATAGGTTAGTATCATGATTTATGACTTGTACATAAAGTTTGATGGCATTCCGGATTGTTTAAGTGTAATTCAAATGCGTTCGGTGAAGTTTGAATGTTTAAAGAAAGGTTTCGATCATCAATTCATAATTTTTATGTATTTTGATGTGGTTTGAGGCTTCAACTAAGTATGTGTCGTGATTTGGTATGTGTTGGTATATTTGGTTGAGGTCCCGGGGGGGCTCAGGTGGATTCCGGGTGAACAATGGATCGAGTTTGGACTTGGAAAAAGTGTTGAGGCCGCTGATATCTTGTGCGATCGCACCTGCGTGGAAAGGGCCGCAGGTGTGAGCCCGTAGGTGCAGCATTATAGTCGTAGAAGAGACATTTGGACTGATCTGGGATGGCCTCAAATGCGAGGATGTTTCCACATCTGCGAGCCCGCAAATGCGAAGAATGCTCCGCAGAAGTGGAATGCAAGTTGGGGCGGCTAGAGTCATAGAAGCGGAAGGTCTCTGCACGTGCGGGACCGCAGGGGCATGTTTGGTATCGCAGGGGCAGAGTTGTGCTGGGCAGAGGGGATGCGCAGGTGCGAGGTTTTGACTGCACCTGCGAAACCGCAGATCCGGTCAAGTGGTCGCATGTGTGATGGTCAAGGTAGGTAGTGTTCTTTTAAAAATCGGGGGTTTGGCTCATTGTCACTTCATTTCTTCCACGGGGAGCCGACTTTGGAGCAATTTTGGAGTGTCGTCTTCATCATCTATTATGGGGTAAGTGATTTCATCTCATTGTGAGTTAAATACATGGATTTTAACATGAAAATTGGTGGAAATTATAGGATTTTGAAGAAAAACTAGAAACTGATATTTTTTTTATCTTGACCATGATTTTGGAAATGAAATTAGGGATAAATCATATATTTGAGTTCGTGATGGCTTGGGTAAAGTTTGTCTTCGAACATTTTTGGAATTCGGGCACGTGGACCCCCAAGTTGATTTTGTTGACTCTTCGAGCAGAGTTGGGAATTGTTATAAATTAATTAATTTAGAGGCATATTTTTATTGGTTTTAATGATTGTTTGACTAGTTTCGGATCGATGACATTTGGTTTGAGGTGCTAGAGAGGTGTTGGAGCTGATTTTGGAACTTCGGAGTAAGATAAGTCTCATGTCTAACCCTATGAGGGGAAACTACCCCTAGGTGATGTATTTGTTATGTGCTATTTGTTAGGGGGGTACATACGCACGAGGTGATGAGAGTCCGTACATAGCTAGATTCATGTTATGTCCAAGTAGACTTAGGTTCTTACCATGCTATAACTGTACTATTTGAGTTGTCCCTTGCCTATTAAATTCCTTTATCTTACGTTACAACTTGAGACTAGATTTGCATAGAGTGATAGAATTGTTATTATAGAGATTTGACAAGCTTCATGATTGGCCGTTGAGTAATTGTGCTCCTCTTACAAATTTCTCCCGCGCTATGCGTGTTCATCGAATGATTTTTCCTAAAAACTTATAACTCACTTGTTTATTCGTGAGTGGGGTCAAGGACCCGTTAAAGCTTCTTACTCTAATGGGATCAAGCCATTCGTCTCAGCAGGATTATGTACCACACTCTCATGGGAGCGGACCGTACGCCTTGGTAGTATAATAGATACATCTATGGTTCATGTCGTTCGACCCTCGGTAGTGCACAAATTATGATGGGTTCGGGTTGTACGCCTTGGCATTTTTATAAAATACTACTGTGGAATCGTGCGTAATAATTTTTCAAAAAGCCATTATATCTGGTAATTTTCCTGATTTGAATTATGACGACCTATCTGGTGTGGTCTATTATATATATACTTGTGGCAACCCGGCCAGTCGTTTCATGAGCTACCGCTCTATTTCCCCCATTTCTGCTTCTTATTGCCTTGTTCAGCTGTATTTTGTGTTACCGGGTTGGTTGGTTCGGGTTCCGAGAGGTTTTCGTAAGGTTTGAGAGACTTAGTCTCTTTTGAGGAAGCTTAAGTTGGAAAAGTCAACCGGATATTGACTTATGCGTTAAAGGGCTCGGATGTGAATTCTGATGGTTCGGACAGCTTCGGAAGGTGATTTGGGACTTAGGAGCAGGATCGGAATGTGTTTTGGAGGTCCGGAGTAGATTTACTCTTGAATTGGCGAAATTAGAATTTTGGCATTTTCCGGTTGATAGGTCAGATTTTGATATAGGGATCGGAATGAAATTCCGGGAGTTGCAGTAGTTCCGTTGTGTAATTTAGGATGTGTGTGCGAAATTTCAGGTCATTCGGACTTGATTTGGAAGACTTTTTGATCAAAAGCGTAATTTGGTAGATTTTGAAAACTTAGGCTTGAATCTGATGTGTTTTGGTTGATTCAATGTTGTTTGAGGTGTTTTGAAAATTGGTATAAGTTTGGATGGCGGTATGTGACCTGTTTGTGCTTTTGGTTGAGGTCCCAGGGGCCTCGGGGTGATTTCGGGTGGTTGACGAAAAGGATGGAAATTGGAAATGGCAGCTGAAGTTGAGCAGGTGCGGGCTCGCAGAAGCGTAGAGGCAGCCATAGATGTGGCCAAGGAGAAGGTCATCAGGGACCGCAGAAGCTGTGAAGTGGGCACACATGTGGTAGCGCAGGTGCGAGGTTTTAATCGCAGATGCGAAAATTGAGGATTTAAGTAAGGACCGCAGATGCGGCATCTTGGACCGCAGAAGCGGTATCTGAACCGCAGGTGCGAAAAGCCTGGGCCAGAAGGTATAAAAGCATACCTTCACGATTTTTGAGTTGTTCTTCGCCATTTAAAGTCGGGTTTGGAGCTTTTTGGGAGATTTTGAAGAGGGAATCAAGGGATATCGTTTGGAGGTAAGATTTTTGAGTCTGATAATCGATCCATGGCATTATTTCACTGATTTGGCCTACGATTAATGGAAATTAAGGGTTAAAATTTGGGAAACTAGGGCTTGGTGTTGGAGACCTTGACTTGAGTATTTGAGGGGACATTTGTGGTTGGATTTTAGGACTTTTAATATGTATGAACTCGTGGGGAGATAAGGAATCTATTGATGTGAATTTTATTGAATTTCGAGACGTAGGCCCGGGGTCGGGTTTTGGTTAATTTCGGGATTTAGGTTGTAAATTAATCATTTTTGCATGGGCTTCGTTCCCTTGGCATATTTTGATGTCGTGATTCTGATTTTGGATAGATTTGACGTGAGTGGAGGCCGATTCGAGGCGCAAAGGCATCGCGGGCTAGAGTTTGGATCGGATTGAGGTGAGTAATGATTGTAAATGTTGTCCTGAGGGTATGAAACCTCGGACTTCACATCGTTGTGCTATATTGAGGTGACGCACACGCTAGATGACGAGCGTGGGGTCGTGCACCGTTGGGGATTGTGTCGTAGTCCATCCTGAATGGCTGTTTTACCACGTATTTGACTGAAAACTGCTTGCTATCATCATATTTTGGGCTGAATGCCATATTTGGGCCTCGTGACAACAATTTGGACCCTTAGGGGATTTTTACTAATATTTCCTCACTGTTTTGACTTTATACGTGTACTCAATCATGCTGTGTTCTACTGTTTTCATAACTCAGCCATGTTTACTCTGTTTTAACACATTAAATGATATTCTAAATGATAATTTGCGCTGAGCATCATATTTTACTGTTGCCCGAGTGGCTTATGAGATTCTGACTGAGTAAGGACGAGGGCCTGTGTTGTGAGGATACACTGATTTATGATTATGAGGCCGAGAGCCTGAGATTGTATGCCATGAGGTGGCTTGTTGATATGAAGCCGAGAGCCTACTGATTATGCCATGAGATGGCTTAATATTGCACTTGGGCCGTAAGGGGCCCCTCCTAGAGTCTGTACACCCTCAGTGAGTGCGGGTACCCATTGTGTTATGAGATATAGCTCGAGGGGATGGTGTTGTGATCACTGCCGACTCGACACTACGCTATGGTAGGAAGAGCGGGTCGCAATAGCTTTTACCCGAATAGAGGTCCGGGATCGAATTTCCACAGGGAGCTAGTACTGGAGTTGTATTTTCTATCTAGCCTAGAGTTGCGGTTGTGATTCTAATGTCACTTCAAACATTTTTTGAGTTTTTGTATTTATAACTACTATTGTAAAACTAAGGATTAAATCTAAATAATGCTAAGAGAATATTGCTAAGTTGTAATTAATGGGAAGAAGAACACTAGGGTCGTAGCATCACCTAGGTGGCTAATTGACGGGTAGATGTTGCTAAGGATAGATTGACATATTTGGGGATTATGCTGTAACCGTTGTACAATTGCACCCACTCTGACACCTCTCGGTAGAGAGAGTGATTTTGCCCAATTGACTCTCTCGAGATCAATTGGGTAGGCCAATAAGACCAAGCAACTAGGGTTCAAGTAGGGTGATTACTCTCTCGAGATTTAACCCGTAAATTGGGACTACCATTTCACATGAGTCCATCCCAATTCCTTGCTGGGTCAATTTTGGAGTCATAGACTCTCTCTTTCGAGAAGAGTTAAACCCACTAAGCTTGAATCAGTGTTTGCAACCACCATTTCTTGAATAAAAACATAAAATCAACCCAAATAGCAAACACCCAATATCAATCTAACCCTAGATGGCAACACCCATCAATTACTCACACTAGGGTTGAGCCACAACCCTAGCTAATGGGTTTAGCTACACATAATTAAAGAAGAAACTGAAGAAATAGATAAAGAACTAAACATATTAATTAATTACTAAGAAGAAACTACAATAATCTATTGTTAATGGGAAGCAAAAGTGCAAAACAATGGCTACAATATCGGTCTCACGAGCTCAGTTGCGTTTTTGAATACAAAACTTGACCAAAAAATGGTAAAATGTCCTATTTATAGTGGGCTGGAAAAACTGGACAAAAATACCCCAGCGGGGTCAATGCGGGCTGCACAAAAGCAACCGCGGCCGCACTGGCTCTTTTGACTTCAACTTTAAGCTCTCTGAACTAGAGGACGCGAATCGCGTGTAAATGCTGCGCGCACAAACAGGACGCGAACCGCATGGCATGGTTTTGGTCCCTTGTCCAACTCTCTAAACCTTATGAACGCGGACCGCACAAAGCAGGAGTGTGTCCGCGAAGCTTCACCGCGGACCGCGAAAATCCTACCGCGGCCGCGTGACTTTAAGCCTGAATATGTCATATCTCTGAACCTCCTAATGCGGTCGCGGTTACTGTTGTGCGGTCCGCACTAGGCCCTTTCTTCTTCAATTCTCTTGGTTTTTGATACTTGCGCAGGTTTCACTCCTTTTTGAGCCGATCTTTGACATTTCGTCACTTTGTCGATCAAACCTACAATCAAGCACAACTTGTGAGTATTTTGGGACTATTTTGTAGCAATTTACATTCAAAGCATAGGTAAGCAGGGGCATAAACACGTTAAAATCCTAACTTATCAACTCCCCCAAACTTAAATCTTTTCTTGTCCTCAAGCAAACAAAATAAGACCCACCCCTTAAAGGAACATCCAAGTAATTCCAGCTATCCTAAAATAACCTCAACAAGCATCAATTGGGACTAACAATTGCCCTCAATATGAATGCATCATTAACACATTTAAAACTTTGAAAACTATGGATCAAGTGTGACACAAGAGCATTAAGAGTTGACACATTTCATCAAAGAGCTTCTCTCAATTACTTTGGTCATTGTGGAACCCAAACTCCCACATCCTCAACTCTCCCTAAGCGAACCTCACCTTTTAAGTATTGACACACAAACCGAGGTTAATGGAATTTCACTCATTTCTCTCAAGAAGAAGGTCACAAGTCCGGTTCTAAGTACCATATGCTTGCCCCTTATGTAAGTATATACTAATGTAAGCTCCCTTAAACTCAAGATCAAATAGGGCTTTTGTGGAGTCATTGTGAAGGCTTTTAGGTAACGGTAGGACATATTTTTATTCAAATGGGTTCAATCTTCTCTTAAGCACTTCTTTTGATTCATTTTGGCACAACTCTCTTGACTCTTTTGAGTATTTCACTTCTTTACAAGGGGTTAGAGAGACACATTGTCACTCTTTCTTATACAATTCAAAACAATTCTCCTTTTTCTACTTTTTCCACACCTTTTTCACTTTTGTTTTCCTTGAATACCTTTTTATTCTTGTTCACATTGGACTTTCTTTTTGTCTTTTTCTTTTCTTGCTTTTTCATTGACTTCTTTTTCTTTTTCTTTTGTACCTTTTTACCACTTTGCTTCCTTTCTTGTCTCTCCCCTCAAACTCCATAACTCAAGGGAATATTTGGGTGCCAAGAGAGGGTAATCATTTAGAACGGGTATAGGCTTGTAGCATTGGTTCTTGAAAGAAAAAGGTTTAAGGCTCAAAAGGGTTAACTAGGGATCATCTCATTGGTAGGCTATGGAATCGTTCAACTAAACATTTGGATCAAGGAGAGCCTATAATCACTTCTCAAGTCAAATTTCACCTAGGATTTTGCCTCAACAAACATTCAGGGCAAGTTCTAGACCATTGGCTCGGGACTTGGACTTACATTTTGAATCCTCACCACACACGCTAGGGGATTGCTAAAGACATCGAGTCGAGGGCCCACAGCGACCTTAGTTATGATTCAAGCACACAATGGTCCGAAAAGACCACATGATGATTGTTTGGTCAACGCAAGAGTCTCAAAGCCACGACTTTCACCATCTTGAACACAACATTATGTTTTTGACCATGGGATAAAAGGCAAATGTGCTAGGCCCAAGTGAAGCTTTGCTTGAGGTACCTTTAACTACAACTATCAAAAACAAAAAAAAAATCAAAGAAACGGACTCAAATCCTTAAGAAGGTTGTCACGCCATCTATCATTGGGAAAAGCCACCCGGTTCGCACAATACTCCACCCTTGGAAAGAACCGTAGCATTAAGAAAACCAAGGGCTTATTGGAAGCGTCAAAACAAAACAAGAGGCTATGAGCCTAACTACAAAGCTAAAAACTAAATTTTTTTGCGAAAATAGAAAATACAATGAATATGTACAATAGGGGAGTAGAATATACAACGTGGGATGAATATATACAAAAATGTAAAGTTATATACAGCCCAAAATAAAAAAAATTAACAAAAACATAGACTAAGAATCTATATATACAGTCATCCAGATAAAAGGTCTTGGTCAATTAAGCATAGTTATTGCTAGCTCAATAACTGCACCAACTGAACTTGGGAGCTTCCTCTTCTTCCTTGGAGGCTTGGGTGCCTGCTCCTGCTCCTGCTGTGGCTGTGGCTATGGCACTGGTGCTGCTGCTGGGGCTGGATCCCCGAATAGCAAGTCTAAAGGCATCTGGTCTGCCAATAGCTTGTCCACATCAGTCCTTAGCACTTTCACCGACTCCTTGGAAGCCCTTGACTTCCTCATCTTCTTGTGCTCCTTGGCAAGCACCCTCAAAGCCTTGCCATGTGAATCCACCACCTTAGTCAAGGCGTCATCAGTCCTCATAATCTTCTCCTAATTATCCAGGAGCTTCTTTAGTGTATCCTCAATGGACTGAGGAATCTGAACAGTCAAAGGTGCTGAATGGGCCTTAACTGTAGCAGACAATGTAGACAACTTGGATGTCGCAGCTGACATCCAGTTGTTCAAACTGGCTAGTGTCTGGCTCAACTGATGGGCTGTGAAAGGATGAGTCCGGGAAGAAGGAACCCCCGGTCCAGCTGAAGTACTAGGGCCAGTAGAAGAGGAGGGTCCTGGAGGCAAATCATCAATAGTGGTGGCAGCAGGCATGGTGGAAGGCTCTGTGGAGGGCTCAACAGAAGACTCTATCGCAACTGGCTCCTCAGACTGGCCAGTTGGGGTAGAAACAGGCGGCTTGTAATTTTTGTCCTTGGGGTTGTATAACCCCTTCAAACTGTACCAGGAGAACGAAGCCACAGGTTTGACCTTAATGTTAAATGGTCTCTTCTCCACCTCCAAGTCCCGGAAATACATAGTGAGGGTGCTGGGAAAAGGGTAGTTCCGGTCATGCTCAACCCCCACTGCAGAAATGATGCGGGACATCACATTGCCCACATTGATAGGATATCCGACCATAATAGAAGCAATAAGAACCGCCCAGGCAAGTGGAATAGTCTGATCATGGGTAGTTGGGTCGAGCCGACTGCACACAAAGGTCAACCACCCTTTAGCCTCGAAGTTGAAAGTTCTCCGAAGTATTTTGGCCCCTTCTTGTAACCATTCTAGAACCGTACCCGGGATTGCCAAGTATGAAGCTAACCACGAACGAACCTCCTCGCCCATTGCTAACTTTTCATTGTAAAGGGACTCATCTTCATCATTGAACCCCAACTATTCATTCAGTGCCTTCCCGGTGAATACCACATTTTTGTTTCTCACTTTGGTCACCTTAGTGCCCTCCAAGATATGGGCCACATTGCTATAAAACTCCTTGACCATATGCTCATTCGCCTTCACACAATTGTCTTTAAAGAACTCCCAACCCACTCGAGCCTGAAACTGTCTATGCACATTGGGGTGTAGGGGTAGAAGGTCTTGGTCAATTAAGCTCCTCTCAAGAATCAACTTCCATGACGGCCACCATTCTCTAAACTTGTAGAATGCCACCTGGCTGGCAAATCGATCTTCCCAAACTTCAGGTTTTCTAGTTCGTTCAACACCCCCAACTTGGGGCACACCATTGTCCGGTACCTCATTATCACTATTAGTCCCACCTTCTGCACTCTCCCTAGATACTGAAGCTGTGGGGGAGGTGGAGTATTCACCGCTGCCTGCTGCTGAGCCATCAGACGACTCAAAAGGTACACGTTGTGGAGCTTGGGCAGTATGTGAAGCTGGGACTGAGGGATCTGGCCCTGAGTCAGAAGAGAGGTCTTGAGAGGGTACGTACTCACTCCCTGATTGGTCATCATCTATAACAACTTGTTTCCTTATTTTCATTTTAGGTCGGGGAGTGAGTTTAACTTGTTTCCCTTTTCCTCCCTGGGAGGAGTCACCTCGGTCGGGTTGTTTGGCACTTATTCCTCATTTTTTTACCATTGTCTGCAAGCAAATGCATCTAACATTGTTAGTTTAAGCACAGGCAGTGAAGCAGGTGAATGAATTAAAGTTGCAGACAGCAAAAAGATTATTGCAGACACTGATACAGATCCAGGCACCGCGGCCCGTGTGCAAGGGAGCGCGGCCGCGTTGGGGGTACGGCAGACCGCACAAAGGCGACTGCGGTCCGCGTTGATCAAGTACCTACTAAAGTCCCTCTATGAATCTAAGCACCACAGTCCGTGTAAAATAGGTACGCGGCCGCGTTAGGCCAGCGCGGACCGCACAAAAGTTATTGCGGTCATGTTGGGCACAAGTATTTCCTCAGTCAATTAAGCATCGCGGACCGCGTGCAAGTGTAACGCAGACCGCGTTAGGGCACCGCGGACCGCGCTAAGGCGACTGCGGGCTGCACTGGGTCAATTTCAGGGACTAAGATAGGGTTTCATGTTTTCTTCTATTTTTGTTCAAATTTTTACCCCTACTTGACCATACTCAGTTACCCAATCCTTAGTTACTTTAAACTAACATGAAATCTAAGTTAGACTAACAATTTGAAGAAAATCGTGAAGGAAAAAAAAAGTTACAGACTACTGGCAAGCAAATAAAATGAAAATAAGAAAGTAATTAATCATGAATGCATGAAATGTTACCAGAATTAGGAAGAATGAATGCAATCTATCCAAGCAAGCAATAATTTCGGTCTTGGAAGAGCATGAACAGTAGAATTAGGGTTCTGGGTTTTCAAATTGCGAAAAGGGTAAAATGGGACCCTTGGTCTCTATTTATAGACCTAGTGGGACCCGTACTCACCTACCAGCGCGGCCGCACAAAAGTGACCACGGACCGTGCTAGGTTTATTTGTGTGACCCTTCAGTAAACACCCTACGCAGACCGCACAAAAGTGGAACGCAACCGCGTAAGTCCTTCGCGGACCGCACTAACTTGACCGCGGCCGCGGTGAAGAACTTCATAGAGTCCCCTTCTAAACTCATGCCGATGCTTACCGCACAAAGTGCACCGCGGCTGCACTGGCAACTTCAGAAACTATGCAATTTTTATACTTTGTTTTGCACTGCTTCAACACAATCCCTGCAACATCTCACAAACAATTAGCTCAAAAATCCTAAGCTATTAAGAAAATTAAAGAGAAAGAAAAAAGACATGGGTTGCCTCCCAAGAAGCGCCTGATTTAATGTCGCGGCATGACGTATGTTACCACTACATCACTTTAGATGAAGAAGCGCCACTTCGTGGCTTCCATCGAACTTTCCAAGATAATGCTTGACCCGGTGGCCATTAACTCTGAAGACTTCACCATTTTTTGTTTTTTAGATCAAGAGCACCAAACGGAGTCACGAACTCAACTTCAAATTGCCCACTCCACTTTGACTTGAGCTTACCCAGAAACAGACGTAACCGAGAATTAAACAAGAGAACCATATCCCCAACTTTGAACTCCTTGCCCCGAGCATATTTGTCGTGAAGGTACTTCATTTTGTCCTTATACAAGGACGATCTGGAGTATGCATGGAATCTAAACTCATCGAGCTCATTAAGTTGTTCAACCCTCAGATTTGCAGTGACATCCCATTCTAAGTTCAACTTCCTCAAGGCCCACATAGCCTTGTGCTCCAATTCCACCGGAATATGACAAGCTTTCCCAAACACCAACCGGTATGGAGACATACCAATTGGGGTCTTGTAAGTTGTCCGATAGGCCCAAAGAGCATCATCCAATTTTTTCGACCAATCGGTCCTATTAGCATTGACAGTTTTAGACAAGATACTCTTAATTTCTCGGTTGGAGACTTCCACTTGATCGCTAGCTTGAGGATGATAAAAGGTGGTCACTTTGTGATTAACTCCGTATTTGGCAAGCAATGAATCAAAAGCCTTGTTGCAAAAGTGAGATCCCCCGTCACTAATGATAGCACGGGGAGTGCCAAACCTCGTGAAGATACTCTTTTTAAGAAATGCCACAACACTTTGGGCTTCATTGTTGGGCAAAGCCACGGCTTCAACCCACTTGGAGACATAATCTACCGCCACAAGAATGTAAGTGTTTCCATAAGAGCTCACAAAAGGACCCATGAAGTCGATGCCCCAAACATCAAAAATATCTACCTCGAGAATCGTATTGAGGGGCATCTCATCGCTTTTTGAAATTTCGCCGGCTCGTTGGAATTCATCACATCTTTTGACCACATCACCGGCATCTTTAAATAAGGTAGGCCAATAAAATCAGCAACTAAGCACTTTAGAAGTCGTTCTCGCCCCGCCATGATGGCCACCATAGGGTGAGGTATAGCAAGCCTCCAAAATATACAATTGCTCCTCCTCTGGGACACATCGTCGAATCACACCATCGGTGCAAATCTTAAACAAATAGTGCTCGTCCCAATAAAAATCCAAGCTATCCCGCTTGAGTTTCTTCCTTGGGTTAGAAGAGAGCTCACACGTGATGATTCCGGCAACAAGATAATTTGCAACATCGGCGAACCACGCCATTCCACTCATTGACACCGGAAGGAGTTGCTCGTCGGGAAATGTATCATTGATCTCAAGACCATAACAAGGCCTCCCCTCCTCCTCCAAACGGGACAAGTGGTCCGCCACTTGATTCTCACTACCCTTCCGGTCAACAATTTCTAAATCAAACTCTTGAAGAAGAAGAATCCATCTCATCAATCTTACCTTTGAATCTTTCTTGGTCATCGAATACCTAAGGGCGGCATGGTCGGTATGCACAATAACTTTGGCCCCCATAAGGTAAGGACGGAACTTTTCCATAGCAAAAACGATAGCCAATAACTCCTTTTCGGTGGTTGTGTAGTTACTTTGAGCCTCATTCATGGTCTTGCTTGAGTAGTACACCGGATGGAACATCTTGTTAATCCTTTGGCCTAAAACCACTCCCACCGCAACGTCACTAACATCGCACATGAGCTCAAATGGTAAGCTCCAATTTGGTGCAGTGATGATGGGGTAGTTGTCAACTTTTGTTTAAGGAGCTCAAAAGCCTTCATGCACTTCTCATCGAAAACAAACTTGGCATCTTTCTCTAGCAACTTGCACAACGGGTTAACTACCTTAGAAATTCTTTGATGAACCTCCAATAAAAACCCACGTGCCCAAGAAAACTCCTCACCCCTTTGACAGAAGTAGGGGGAGGAAGCCTTGAAATAACCTTGATCTTGGCCTTATCAACTTCAATTCCTCTCTTCGAGATTTTGTGACCCAACACTATACCTTCTTCTTCCATAAAATGGCATTTTTCCCAGTTTAGAACAAGGTTGGTATCTTCACACCGAGCCAACACTCTATCCAAGTTTACCAAGCATTCCTCAAAAGAATCCCCAACCACGCTGAATCATCCATGAAGACCTCCAAGATATCCTCCACCATGTCGGTGAAAATAGCCATCATGCAACGTTGGAAGGTCGCCGGAGCATTACACAATCAAAATGGCATCCTCGAGAAAGCGAATGTGCCATAAGGACATGTAAAGGTCATCTTCTCTTGGTCCTCCGGGGCAATGAGAATTTGATTTTACCCCGAGTAACCATCCAAAAAGCAGTAGAAGTCCCGGCCCTCAAGATGATCAAGCATTTGGTCAAGGAACGGCAATGGGAAATGATCTTTTCTAGTCACCTTGTTAAGCTTCCGGTAATCCATACAAACTCTCCAACCCGTCACTGTCCGAGTCGGAATAAGATTGGTCACCACAGTCATTCCACCTTTCTTCGGTACACATTGCACCGGAGAAGTCCATGAACTGTCAGAAATGGGATAAACACCACACCGGCGTCAAGCCACTTGATAACCTCTTTCTTTACTACTTCTTGCATAGCCTCATTTAGTCTTCTTTGATGCTCAAGTGAAGGCCTCGCATCCTCCTCCAATATGATTTTATGCATGCAAAAGGCGGGGCTTATACCCCGAATATCAACTAGAGTCCATCCGATTGCCCTTTTTCGCTTTTGAAGAACCGCCAAGGTGGCCTTAACCTGCATGTTAGTAAGGCAAGAAGAAATAATAATAGGTAAAGTAGAATTTGAACCCAAGAATTCATACCTGAGGTGTAGAGGAAGTGGCTTCAACTCCAACATCAGTGGCTCCTCAATCGATGACTTTGTTGGTGGAGTTTTGCGGTTTTCAAGATCTAAAGATAGCCTTCTAGGCTCATAAGAATATGAACACATACCATGTAATGCATTCACGCACTTCACTCTACTAGCATCATTATTGACATCCATATTAAGAAGCACGGCCTCAAGAGGATCTTCAACATTGATCATGGAACTTGTGCCATCCACTATCACAGTTGTGACAATGTCCACAAATGAACACACCTCCGTGCTATTGGGTTGTCTCATTGATTTTCAAACATGGAATACCACCTTCTCATCCCCCACTCGAAAAGTCAACTCACTCGCTTCAACATCAACCAATGCCTTCTTTGTAGCTAGGAAAGGTCTCCCAAGAATAATTGGCACTTCAAAGTCCACCTCACAATCTAATATTCCAAAGTCGGTGGGCAATATGAATTTATCAACACAGACAAGAACATCATCAATTATGCCCAAGGGTGGCTTCATCGATCGATCCTCCATTTGAAGTCTCATTGAGGTAGGTCGAGGTTGCCCAATTCCCAAAGTCTTGAAGACCGAGTACGGCATCAAATTAATACTAGTCCCCAAGTCACAAAGGGCTTTAGCAAAATCCGCACTTCCAATAGTACAAGGGATAGTAAAAGCTTCGGGATCCTCAAGCTTGGGTGCCATTGAATGCACTATGGCACTCACTTGATGAGTCATCTTAATTGTTTCACACTCCATCGACCTCTTCTTTGTAACCAAATCTTTCATAAACTTCGCGTACCCCGGCATTTGCTCAAGTGCCTCAACCAAAGGGACATTGATTGTGAGGCTCTTCATCATGTAAATGAATTTTTTGAATTGATTGTCACTCTTTTGCTTTGCTAACCGTTGAGGATAAGGTGGAGGTGGCCTAGGCAAAGGTGCCTTGGCCTTTTGTAAAACCGGCTCGGGCATGTTAATCACGTGTTCCCTAGAAGGGTTCACGGCATCTTGAGTCTATACCTCGGCTTCATCATCAATACCAATCCGCACATCATTGTTCATATTTTGATTAACCACATCTTCAACAATCAACGGTACATCATCATCCCGTAACTCAACATCTTCATCCATAACTTGCTTTTGTATTGAGGCATTCACATCACCGCCTCTCCTACTTCTTGTTGTAACCTTCATCACATAATTATTATTTCCACCCTTCGGATTCACCACCGTATCACTTGGTAAAGCACCCTTGGGATGAGTATTCAATGCTTGAGAGATTTGGCCTAATTGCACCTCCAAGTTCTGGATAGATGTGTTATGTGAAGCTAATTAGGCCTCGGAATCTTGGTTCTTTTTCATCCTTTGCTAGAACATGCTTTCAATTCTCCCCATATCACTTCCGGACGAACTCGAACCTTGAGAAGGAAAGGGAGGTGGATTGTTTGGTTGTTGGTACATGGGGGCCTTTGAAAGCCTTGCCCCTGGTTGCCTTGGTTCCCGATATTGTTCCACCCTCATTGATTGTTGTTGTTTCCCCAATTATTGTTACTACCATTCCAATTCCCTTGGTTGATTTGATTACCCCAATTGTTGGTTTGGTTATTGTTATTCCAATTACCTCCGCCTTGTTGTTGATTGTTGTTATTCCAATTACCTCCGCCTTGTTATTGATTGCCCCAATTTCCTTAAGGACGCCACTATTGATTCAAGGAGTTGCCTTTATTCCCTTGGTAGTTATTGACATATTGGACCTCTTCGCTTTGATCATCATAGCACTCATTTGAATAACCACCACCATCATTGTTGTTGTCATATTTTTCACAATTACCTTGAGGTTTTTGTCCTCTTTGCCTCCTTTTCAACATAGAAACACCTTCCATTGCATTGACTTGGCACTGGTTTTGAACTTTTTGCAATTGCGCCTTTGCCAATTGATTCATAGTTGTTGTAAGCTCGACGATGGCTTGGCCATGATTGTGCAATTCCTTGTGCAAATGGATGACCATGGGGTCACCTTGGGGCACATTTTCTCGGCTTTGCCATGCCGAAGAGGTGTCATCCATTTCATCAAGTACATCACATACCTCTTGGTAAGAAAATTTCATAAAGTTCCCTCTAGCCAATTGGTTTACAATGCATTGATTCGTGGTGTTGATTCCCCGATAAAAGGTTTGTTGAATCATAGCCTCGGTCATGTCGTTATTAGGGAACTCTTTCACCATTGTTCTATATCTTTCCCATATCTCGTGCAAAGGTTCCGTTAGCTCTTGCTTGAAAGCTAGAATTTTATCCTGAATAGCTGCCATATGACTTGGAGAAAAGAACTTGGCAATAAATTTGTCCGCCAATTCATCCCATGTTGTAATAGAATGATTGGGGAGCCTTTCTAACCAATCCAATGCTTTACCTCGAAGAGAGAACGGGAAAAGCCTCAATCTCAACGCATCCTCAGACACGTTTGTCTGTTTGCTACCCCAGCATGTATCCACGAACCCCTTCAAGTGCTTGTAGGCATTTTGATTGGAGGCACCCGTGAAATACCCTCTTTGCTCGAGCAAGGTCAATACAACAATTGTGATTTGAAAGTTCCCCGCCCGGATTCGGGGAGGAACAATAGCACTGGCGTATCCTTGATTTGTTAAAACTCTGGGAGCCACTTTCAGCGGTACTGGAGGAGGGTATGGAATATTGTTGTTCTCATTTGCATTTACATTGGCATTTCGGCCTCTCCGTGGAACTTGAGGTAAGACCGCATCTTGTTCTAGATCCTCTACCTCCTCCCCCGCTATCATATTGCCGAGAAGGTCATTTGCATTAAGAGCCATTGTACCTGATTGATCGACACAAACAAAATTAGTAAACAACAAGGAAAGGCAAGCAAAACACAAAACTAACTAAACAGATAGTCAACACCGTACGCTCCCCGGCAACGGTGCCAAAACGTGATCGCTGCCGACTCGACACTACGCTATGGTAGGAATAGCGGGTCGCAATAGCTTTTACCCGAATAGAGATCCGGGATCAAATTTCCACAGGGTGCTAGTAGTGGAGTTGTATTTTCTGTCTAGCCTAGAGTTGTGGTTGTGCTTCTAATGTCACTTCAAACATTTTTTGAGTTTTTGAATTTATAACTACTATTGTAAAACTAAGGATTAAAGCTAAATTATGCTAATAGAATATTGCTAAGTTGTAATTAATGGGAAGAAGAGCACTAGGGTCGTAGCATCACCTAGGTGGCTAATATGTTGCTAATGATAGATTGACATATTTGGAGATTATGTTGTAACCGTTGCACAATTGCACCCACTCTCACACCTCTCAGTAGAGAGAGTGATTTTGCCCAATTGACTCTATCGATATCAATTGGGTAGGCCAATAAGACCAATCAACTAGGGTTCAAGTAGGGTGATTACTCTCTTGAGATTTAACCCGTTAATTGGGACTACCATTTCTCATGGGTCCATCACAATTCCTTGTTGGGTCAATTTTGGGGTCATAGACTCTCTCTTTCGAGAAGAGTTAAATCCACTAAGCTTGAATCAGTGTTTGCAACCACCAATTCTTGAATAAAAATATAAAATCAACCCAAATAGCAAACACCCAATATCAATCTAACCCTAGATGGCAACACCCATCAATTACCCACACTAGGGTTGAGCCACAACCCTAGCTAATAGGTTTAACTACACATAATTAAAGAAGAAACTGAAGAAATAGATGAAGAACTAAACATATTAATTAATTACTAAGAAGAAACTACAATAATCTATTCTTAATGGGAAGCAAAAGTGCCAAAAATGGCTACAATATTGGTCTCACGATCTCAGCTGCGTTTCTGAATACAAAACTTGACCAAAAAATGGTAAAATGTCCTATTTATAGTGGGCTGGAAAAACTGGACAAAAATACCTCTACGGGGTCAGTGCGGGCTGCATAAAAGCAACCGCAGCCGCAGTGGCTCTTTTGACTTCAACTTTAAGCTCTCTGAACTGGAGGACACGGACCGCGTGAAAATGCAGCGCGGACGCGTAGAGGGTCTGGCACGGTCTGCACAAGCAGGACGCAGACCGCGTGGTATGGTTTTGGTCCCTTGTACAACTCTCTGAACCTTATGAACGCGGACCGCACAAAGCAAGAGTGCGACCGCGAAGCTTCACCGCGGACCGCGAAAATCCTACTGCGGTTGCGTGACATTAAGCCTGAATATGTCATATCTCTGAACCTCCTAGTGCGGCCGCGGTCACTATTGTGCGGTCCGCACTAGGCCCTTTCTTCTTCAATTCTCTTGGTCTTTGATACTTGAGCAGGTTTCACTCTTTTTTGAGCCGATCATTGGCAATTTGTCACTTTGTCGATCAAACTTGCAATTAAGCATAACTTGTGTGCATTTTGGGACTATTTTGTAGCAATTTATATTCAAAGCATAGGCAAGCAGGGGCATAAACACGTTAAAATCCTAACTTATCATGTTGTTCCATGATATTGCCCGAGGGGCGGATTCTATTGATATTGTGACCGAGGGGTGGATTTTTATGTGTTTATCTATTCTTGCTGCTTTTCTTTTAATTGTTTAACTGTTAAAAAGGTGTTTTAAAGAAGCTTATTCTAAACTAAGGTGTCTTTATATGTTTTCACTGTTTCATTGCTTTTACTAATTTTATACTACTTCTTTATAGCATGCTGATATGCTTTTACGTGATTTCTTATCGCTCAGCCTTCATTTATTGTTATTACTCACTGAGTTGGAGTACTCACTTTACTCCCTGCACCCTGTGTGCAGATTCAGGCGCTTCAGGTCTCGCTAGTGAGTGATGATTTCTTCTAGCTCAAGCGGATTCAGAGATTCTCTAGGTAGCTACTCGGCGCTTGCAGCCTAGTGCTTCTCCCCCTATCTTATTTTCTCTTGTTTTAGTTCTGTAATAGACTATGTAGACTCTACCTATTTTAATCTGTTATTAGATGCTCATGATTGGTGACACCTCGATGTCGGGCTATGTCAATTCCGCAACTATACTGTTCTACCTTATTTTGGTATTATTATTATATTAAAGACTTAATTTGTATTATTTTATTTGGTTAAAATGAATAGGGAGTGAGTCGGCTGGCCTTGTCTTCACGAGAGGCACCATCACGATCGGTTCTAGGTTTAGGGTCGTGACAAGTTGGTATCAGAGCCTAGGTTACATAGGTCTCATTAGTCATGAGCAAGTTTAGTAGAGTCTCGCGGATCAGTACAGAGACGTCTGTATTTATCCTTGAGAGGCTGTAGAACCTTTAGGAACACTTCATATTCTTGAAATTCTTATCGTGCGAAGTTGTTGATCCGAGTGCTAAACTTATGTTATTCTATTCTCTCACTAGATGGTGAGGACTACCGGTCAGGATGGATGACCACCAGTACCACCAGCTGTGGCCACTAGAGGCCAAGGACGCGGTCGTGGTCATGGTAGGAGCAGGGGTGTGGCTCGTACAGCAGCTAGGGCAACACCTACAGATCTACCAGCCACCCCAGTTCAGGATTAGGTTCCAGTTGTGGACGCTCCAGCAGCACCAGCTCAGGCACCATCTGTGCCCATTGTGATTCCGGGTCTTCAGGAAGCCTTGGCTCAGATTCTATCAGTATGCACTTGCCTAGCTCAGGCAGTTTTAGTTACTACAGCCGCAGATACTTCTCAGACCGGGGGAGGTACTCAGACTCCCGCCACTCGCACACCTGAGCAGGTCGTGCAGGGACTTCAGACACCAGGGGCACATCCAGCCCAGCCGGTTGTAACTGCTCAAGACTATGTAGCTCCTGCCATGCCAGAAGACGAGCAGCGTAGGTTGGAGAGGTTTGGTAGACTTTAGCCTCTGACTTTCAGTGGTGCAGAGGGCGAGGATGCCCAGGGTTTCTTGGATAAGTGTCATAGGATTCTTCGCACAACGGGTATTCTGGAGACCAACGGGGTTGCTTTCACTACTTTTTAGTTTTATGGAGCTTCCTTCACTTGGTGGGAGGCTTATAAGAGGCGTAGGCCTGTTGGTGCAGCACCCCTTACCTAGCAATAGTTCTCCGTCCTCTTTATGGAGAAGTATATGTCGCAGTCCCGCAGAGAGGAGCTGCGCAGGCAGTTTGGGTGGTTGCGTCAGGGAGAGATGACTGTGATGCAGTATGAGATGAGGTTCTCTGAGTTAGCTCGTCATGCTATTTGGTTGGTTCCGACAGATAGAGAGAGGATTATGAGGTTTGTGGATGGCCTCACTTATCAGCTTCGTATTCTCATGACCAGGGAGAGGGTGTCTGGTGCTACTTTTGAGGAGGTTGTTGACATCGCTCATGAGATTGAGTCAGTTCATCGCTAGGAGCGAGATGAGAGGGAGGCCAAGAGGCCTGGAGCATTTGGTAGTTATGGTAGTGCTCCTTCGAGAGGTCAGTTTCAGCACGGTAGAGGTCGTTCATTCAGGCATGCTCAGCCAGCTCGCCCAGGTTATCGTGGGGCATCATCGGGTCACGGTTCTCACAGTTCTCATCAGGGCCAGTCATCACTTAGTGTCCTTCCAGCTTAGAGTTCGTCCCGTGCTCCATCAGTTTAGGGCTCTTCGATGTCAGGTGCATCTGCTAGTCATTCCGGTGCTAGGGGTTCCCTTCAGTCCCCGTCCCCAGCACCCAGGAGTTGCTATGAGTGTGGAGAGATGGGTCATATATGGAGGTAGTGTCCTCGTCGTCTTGCGAGTTCATCTCAGTAGAGGAGTCAGTCATCGGCTTCAGCACCAGTTACTTCACCACCACCCACCCAGCTAGCTAGAGGTGAAGGTCAGGCAGCTAGGGGTCACCCTAGAGGGGGAGGTCGATCAGGTAGCGGTCAGGACCATTTCTATGCACTTCCAGCTAGACCCGATGTTATTGCTTCCGATGTTATTATTAGAGGTATTGTCTGAGTCTGCCACAGAGATGCCTCTGTATTTCATCCTGGTTCTACTTATTCTTATGTGTCATCATACTTTGCTCGTTATTTGGTTATGCCTTGTGAGTCTCTTGTTTTACCTATCCATATATCTACTCTAGTGGGCGACACTATTGTTGTAGACCGTGTGTACCGGTCGTTTGTGGTGGCTATTAGGGGTCTGGAGACCCGAGTGGATCTATTGTTATTGTATATGGTAGACTTCGATGTTATATTGGGCATGGATTGGCTATCTCCATGTCGTGCTATTTTGGACTATCATGCTAAGACAGTGACATTGGCTATACCGGGTATCCACGGATTGAGTTGCGAGGTTTGACTGATTATGTTCCCAGTAGGGTAATCTCATTCTTGAAGGCCCAGCATATGGTTGGCAAGGGCTGTCTTTAGTATCTAGCCTTTATGAGGGATGTCGGTGCAGAGACTCCCAGTGTTGATTCTGTTCCAGTTGCGAGGGAGTTTCCCGATGTGTTTTCTGTAGACCTGCCGAGCATGCCACTGGATAGGGATATTGATTTTGGTATTGACCTGGTGCCGGGCACTCGGCCCATTTCTATTATGTCGTATCGTATGGCACCAGCGGAGTTGAAGGAGTTAATGGAGCAGCTTAAGGAACTCCTTGATAAGGGGTTAATTTGGCCTAGTGTGTCACCTTGGGGTGTGCCGATTCTATTTGTGAAGAAGAAAGATGGCACTATGAGGATGTACATTGATTATAGGCATTTGAACAAAGTAACAATTAAGAACAAGTACCTTTTTCCTCGCATTGATGATTTATTCGACCAACTTCAAGGAGCGAGAGTGTTCTCCTAGATTGATCTCCGTTAAGGTTATCACCAGTTGAAGATCAGGGACTTGGATATTCTTAAGACAGCTTTCAGGACCCGATATGGTCATTATGAGTTCTTGATGATATTCGACTCGTTTGTCATAGTTTTCATTGATGATATTCTGGTGCACTTGCGTAGTCAGGAGAAGCACATGGAGCATTTAAGAGTTGTGTTGCAGAGATTGAGAGAGGAGAAGATTTATGCAAAGTTTTCCAAGTGTGAGTTTTGTCTTAGTTTAGTGGCTTTCTTGGGGAACGTGGTGTCCAGTGAGGGTATTCAGGTTGATCCAAAGAAGATAGAGGCGGTTCAGAGTTGGCCCAGACTATCCTTAGCCACAGAGATTCGCAGCTTTCTTTGTTTGGCGGGTTATTACCATCGGTTTATTCAGGGATTCTCATCTATCGCATCACCCTTGACCAAGTTGAAAGGGTGCTTCATTTGTATGGTCGGATGAGTGTGAGGAGAGCTTTTAGAAGCTCAAGACAGCCTTGGCCACAGCTCCAGTGTTAGTTTTGCCATCAGCTTCAGGTTCATATACAATATATTGTGATGCTTTGAGAGTTGGTATTAGGTGTGTATTGATGCAGGAGGGTAGAGTTATTGCTTATGCTTCTTGTCAATTGAATCCCCATGAGAAGAACTACCATGTTCATAATTTGGAGTTGGATGTCATAGTTCACGCATTGAAGGTTTGGAGGCATTATTTGTATGGTGTGTCTTGCGAGGTGTTTACTGATCATCGTAGCCTCTAGCACTTGTTCAAGAAGAAGGATCTTAATTTGAGGTAACAGAGGTGGATGGAGTTGCTAAAGGATTATGATATTACTATATTGTACCATCCGAGGAAGGCCAATGTAGTGGCTGATGCTTTGAGCCGAAAGGCTATGAGTATGGGGAGTTTGGCATATATTCCAGTTGGGGAGAGACCTCTTACATTTGATGTTCAGGCCTTGGCCAATTGGTTCGTAAGGTTAGATATTTCGGAGCCCAGTCGGGTATTGGCTTGTGTGATTTCTCAGTCTTTCTTATATGATCGCATCAGAGAGTGCCAGTATGATAATCCTCATTTTCTTGTCCTTAAGGATAAAGTTCATCATGATGATGCCAGAGATGTGACTATTGGTGATAATGGGGTGTTAAGGATGCAAGGCCGGATATGTGTGCCCAATGTAATGGGCTTCGGGAGTTGATTCTGGAGGAGGCCCATAGCTCGCGGTATTCCATTCATTCGGGTGCCGTAAAGATGTATCTGGATCTGAGACAGCATTATTGGTGGAGGAGAATGAAGAAAGACATTGTGGGATTTGTAGCTCGGTGTCTCAATTATCAGCAGGTGAAATACGAGCAATAGCGACCGGGTGGCTTGCTTCAGCAGATGGATATTTCAGAGTGGAAGTGGGAGCCGATCACCATGGACTTTGTAGTTGGGCTCCCACAGACTTTGAAGAAGTTCGATGCTATTTGGGTGATTGTGGATCGGCTGACCAAGTCCGCGCACTTCATTCCTGTATGTACTACCTATTCTTCAGAGCGGTTGGCAAAAATCTATATTCGGGAGATTGTTCGTTTGTATGGTGTCCTGGTTTCCATCATTTCAGATAGGGGCACTCAATTTATTTTGTAGTTTTTGAGGTCTGTGCAGTGAGAGTTAGGTACTCATGTTGAATTGAGAACCCTCAGACATACGGACAGTCCGAGCGCACTATTTAGATATTGGAGGACATGTTGCATGCTTGTGTCATTGATTTCGGAGGGTCATGGGATCAGTTTCTACCGCTCGCAGAGTTTGCCTCTAACAACAGCTACCAGTCGAGTATTCAGATAGCTCCATATGAGGCTTTGTATGGGAGGTGGTGTAGATCTCCAGTTGGTTGGTTTGAGCCAGGTAAGGCTAGGCTATTGGGGACAAACTTGGTGCAGGATGCTTTAGAAAAGGTGAAGATAATTCAGGAGAGGCTTCATACAGTGCAGTCGGACAAAAGAGTTATGCTGATAGAAAGGTTCGGGATGTGTCCTACATGGTTGGTGAGAAGGTTCTGTTGAAGGCTTCACCCATGAAGGGTGTTATGAGGTTTGGGAAGAAGGGTAAATTGAATCCTTTGTTCATTGGGCCTTTTGAGGTGCTTCGGAGGATTGGGGAGGTGGCTTATAAGCTTGCTTTGCCACCCAGCTTGTCGAGTGTGTGTAAGCACGTGATTTTTGACCCTCCCCGTGAATTTTTACATTCTTAGCTTAAATATTTAATTTAGGACTAATATAGCTATTTTGACTATTTTTACTTTATTTTTCTCGCAAAAGAAAAAATTACAAAAAATATATATATAAATTTTAGTTTATGTATCCCTCATAAACTTGAAAAAATCAAAAAATTGCACTTTATTTTTGTACTTTATATAATTTCGAAAATTACAAAAAAAATATAATTCTATTAAGGTTTTGTAGTCATTTTAATTTGGAAAAAATGCAAAAATATTACTTTATATTTTATCTTTATATAAAAAACGAAAATTACAAAAAATAGTTTTATTAATATTTTGTAGCTATTTTAAATCTTGAAAAATATTAAGAAAATAATAATATAGTTTTGTTTTAAATAATTAGTCTTATTTTAGTAGCTATTTTGCTTATATAGGACTAGTTAAGCAACGTCGTGTTCCTATTTTTCGGGTCCGGGCAAAAGAATAATATTCGAGTTCAAACTACCCGGTTTTAGGCCTAATTTTCGGACCTAGCCCATAATAAACCGAGTCCACGATACGTGGGGAACCCCACCACGCGTGGGGGACATATGCCTTGAACCCCACCATGCGTGGGGCTCATTTTTCTGGGCATTGTGTATCAAATACACGGACAAGGCCAAAGCATGGGGGGACTTGGATTTTTTTGAAAACATGTACTGTAGATCTTCTTCTTCCTAAAGAAGAAGAAGAAAACCTATTGTAACAGGACTTGGGAAAATTGGGAACTATGCACTGTTCATCTCCTTCTTCCAAAAGGAGAACCAACCAAAAACCCTAACGGAGCACCACCCAAACGCCACCTCCATCAGCTTCACTAGCCCTACGTCCGAAAACCACCACCCCAAAACCACTCCGTCACGACCCCTCCAGCAGCACCAAACAAGACCCTTCCACTGTTCGAGCTTCTTCTTCCTAAAGAAGAAGAAGAGAAAACCCTACTCACTTGAACGACCACCCCTTCTTCTACCCACCTTCACCACCGAGCAACCAGCCCCCCTCGTCGTCATTTCCAGACGACAACCAAACAATCCGTCACCTCCCCGTCCAAACACCATCGCCCAAACACCACATCCATCAACACCCTGAAACCACCACCGGACAGTCCCGACCGTAGCGGCTTCCCCATTTTCAGTCCGACGAGCAGCTGTTGCTGCGTGCCAAGCAGCTGCGGCTGCATTTCTGAGCAGCTGTTCGTTGCGCGTCTTAACCTTCCTATCGTGACCCATCTCCGACCTGCTGCATCGTCCAACCAGCTCCCCCCCGTTGTCGCTGTCCTCCACCAAACAGACCATCGACCATCTTAGCCCAGTTCCCTCCATCTCGTCACCTTGGTTGTTCCCCGTCGATAGCCCAGTTCCCTCCGCAGCAACCAAACAATCCTTGGTTGTTGGCAGTTGTGGGTCCGAGCTTTCTATTTCTATCGAGGTCGTCTTTGGTTCATCGAGGTCCGGTACGTCGAGGTGTTCGTCCGAGGTTTCATCGTTGTTCCTCGACGAGTGAGGTCCAGTTCGAGTTCCGTAGGAGGCACTGTTGTCGTTCTAGGATTTTCGAGGTTCGAAGGTTGGTGTTCTTCGTCCTTTGTTTCATTTCGTTCGTTTCGCATATTATGGTTCAAGGCGAATGAGAGTATTTGATATTGAGGAATGTCAACAATGCAACTTTTGTTGTTGTGTTAAAAATGCTTATTTCATGTTTAGTTACTGCATGTTTAAAGTAAATGTGAGCATATGAACGGTTTGTTTGTCATCTTTGTTAAATCGTTTCTTTCTCATTTTTACCATGGATATTATTACCTGTTAGAATCGTGTTTTTGTTTAACCTCGGATGACTTCATTGGTAGAAAATCGTAGTCGCCTTAAGTTTGCCCTTAAATAATAAAAATGAGATGAGCCTCGCCAAATAAAAATACAAAATTGCGGGGCCCTCAGTAAATATTTGTTTTCAAATTGCTTAGATTTCGGGATGGACCGTTTAGCAAAATTCCACGGTCCTACCCAAAATAAATACGCTAGTCGCTTTAGGCGCGCCTTTAATAATTTAATTTCCTTAAACTCGGGTGCACATTGATGTGACCCAAATCCAAATCTCAACGGAGTCAAAGTGTGTCGACGACCACGGGTACATTGATTGTAACGTGGTTCGAGATATATTTTTATAACGTTGCAATTCTTGATAAAAATAACAGTAAATGATAAAAGCGGTTGAAAGATAAAATTTGCACATAAGTTCATATTGTATTTAAAATCAGATAAATAAGCCAAATATAACAGTTGAGCGACCGTGCTAGAACCACGGAACTCGGGAATGCCTAACACCTTCTCCCGGGTTAACAGAATTCCTTATCCGGATTTCTGGTACGCAGACTGTAATATAGAGTCATTCTTTTCCTCGATTCGGGATTAAAATTGGTGACTTGGGACACCCTAAATCTCCCAAGTGGCGACTCTGAAATAAATAAATAAATCCCCTTTCGATTGTCCTTTAATTGGAAAAAACTCTCTTGCGCCCTTCGGGTGCGGAAAAAGGAGGTGTGACAGCTCTGGCGACTCTGCTGGGGACATTGACCCAGAACCACTGGTTCAGGGTTAAGAATTCGAGCTTAGAATAATTGTTATTATTTGGCTTTATTTATTATCTGATTTTATTACATGTTTTGAGCCTAATGTGCTAAATGCTGCTTTTACCGCTTTGATATTATTTGAACTGTACATATAAACTGTGCCGAAACCCATATCCTTTCTGAGTCTTCTAAATCATGAAGAAGGGTGTACTTCGTACGACTTCTTTTCTGTATAGTGTCAAATCCCAATTTAGAACGAGGTTCGGACAAGTTGCTAAGCCGGTGAAGCTTCTGTATTCCCGGTACGCTGCCCCCCCTCGGCTCGAGCTGTCCGCTCGGGTAAGCCAGGTCTAGAACAAACACCCAGGTTCTGAACCTAGTATAACAAAGCCACATGCCGGATCCCTAGTAGGAACGTTTATTTGCATCATGTGCATTTGACTTAGGGGACTCAACACAGGGGTTGGGTCCGTCTAGGACAAGCAACCTGAAAATAATAGACCAGCTTTTGGCATCCTATGTGCTACATGTTGTATTTAGTCAAGGGCGAATGGGTCATTTGGTCATTTCCAGCATGGTGTTATTTTAATCAAAGCATGGGGAACATTTGTGGAATCCAAGGAGCCTTGGAATTCCCTATGTCCCCCACGCTTCATTTTTGGGAAAAGCACCTAGGGAACATTTGTGGAATCCAAGAAGTCTTGGAATTCCCTATGTCCCCCACGCTTCATTTTTGGGAAAAGCACATGGGAACATTTGCGGAATCCAAGAAGTCTTGAAATTCCCTATGTCCCCCATGCCACATTTTTGAAAATATAATAAATATAAAAAATAAAATATATATGTATATATATATATAAAAAAAAACATTGAAAATTCGAAAAAAAAAGATCGTGTATGTTTTCATCATCCACAAATTAGAAAATAGTGGAAAAGAGGAGAAAATAAACAGTGTAGAGATATAACTATTTATTGTTAGAAAAAAAAAACAAATGTCCAAGTAGTGTCGAAACTCTGTCGAAATTTTGAGAATATAAAATATATATATATATATATATATATATATATGTCTTATTAGTTTGTTTTATTAAAGCAAAGGAAAAGTAGAAAAAATAATCATTGTTTTGTCTTTTTTTTTTTTTTTAAAAAAAAAAACATTAATAGTTTGTCTTGCCGTAAAAATGAAAAAAAGAGTCTTGTTTTTAAAATATGTGTTATTTATTTGTTTATGAAAATGACAAAACTAAAATAATCTAAAAATATTTTCTCCATTATTGACTTCTTTAGGAAGTCTTTCTAATTGTTTTCAAAAAAGATAATATATAAAAAAAAAAACAGATCCGAAAATATTTTGATTCTTTTTTCAAAATTGAAAAGAAAATTCAAAATTCAAAAAAAAACATTTTGAGAAGCATTTCTTTTATTAAAAGCAAAATTCCGAAAAATATTTTCTTCTTCTTCTTTAGAATAAAGAAAAAAAAAGAGCAAATGAAAATTCAAAAATATATCTTAGAAGTGTTTCTTGTAAAAAGAAAATCAATCAAAAAATGCTTCCTTTCTTCTTTTAAAGTAGTTCTTTTGCCCGAACTATGCGGGTTTGATTCTCACCGGATGTGAGATACGTAGGCAACCCTCATCGGGTCCAACCCCACCTTTTGCTAAAATAGCCAAAAATCAAAATTTTAATCTTGTCATAAATAAGTCGGGTGATGTCCAACCCACCTTTTTGCTAAATAGTCAAAAACAAATAAAAAGAAAAACATGTCAAAATATTAATTTTGCCATAAAGAAGTCGGGTGACGCTGTTTTATCAAGACATAGCCGAATGTTCTCGAAAGGGACGCCGGAAGGCTGACTTTGCATAAACAGCCATCTTTGGGTCATTTTTTAAGATTTGGTCCAGTTGACCCATACAACCTTAAAAATCATCGTCCCCGAGACGTTGAAAGGTCGTGTTTGCAGTATTGAGTTTTCTAATTTGAAAAACGATAAAAGAGTCGTGAATAGGTCAGGTGATGCTGTTTTGTCATAAACAGCCGAATGTTCCCGAAAGGGACGCCGGAAGGCTGACTTTGCATAAACAGCCACCTTTTGGGTCATGTTTAGGATTTTTTGTCCAATTGACCCACACAGCCTTAAAAATTTTCGTCCCCAAGGCGCTGAAGGGCCGTGTTTGCAACACCAAGTTTTTATTATAATTTGAAAAGGAAAAAAACACAGAGTCGGCGGTCAGGTGAATACCGTTTGAATTTTGTCATAATAAGCTGAGCCAGCTTCGGCCGCGTCATAAACCATTCTTGCCGAAATAGCCTTAGAGTATCTTTCAGTTGTCGAAAGGCTATTTTCGTAAAAGAACGGACAAGTTTGTAAAGTGTCATAAATAATCCTCCCCGGCCTCAAAATTCATGTGAAATTTGGAAGGGGCTACATTTGCAAAAATAATCGTTTGGTTGCATTTGTCGAACAGAGAAAGGGAGCTAGCCTTTTGTTTTTTGAGTTCGTAAAGCTTTTGATTAGAATATGTGGGTTGTTTGATTTTCGAGTTTGTAGGTCATCTCCAAACCTTTGAAACCCTGTTTGTTCTAATATGAAAAAATGTTTAGTATTGTTTATCTTTTAGTGGGCCGAACTACGCAAGGTCTGATTCGCGCGGGGACGTGATACGTAGGCAATCTCCATAAGATTCGACCACCACTAAAATAAAAAAAAAAATAAAAAAAATATATAATAATAAATAAATAAAAGAGAGTGTGGAAGATTTTCAGGGGGCACAATTGTCTAACTGCTTAGGTACATTGTATCTCTGATATATGATTGTATGTCCAATGCCCTAACACTAACGTGATGGCTTCCCTTTGATGTGTCCATATATAGAAAGTGGTTGGTTGTGGTAACTCCTCCCTGCAAAGCAAAATCAAAGGACAATGGCTCAGAACCGCAGAACCGAGTGGGTCGGTACTGATGACCGACAACAATTGATCGAACGGAACAGCGGGTTGGTAGAAGAAGTGAGAATGCTGAGACAGCATGTGGCAGACATGTATCAGGCATGGATAACGGGAAAAGCACCACCCCCTCCACCGCCAAGTCTCTTGAGCTCGGTCATTTCCCAAGCACCCAACACCATAATGGAAGATCCCCCATACTCTCCATCCCAACCCACTTATGGCAGCTTTCCCAGCTACCCGAGTAGCTCCATCACTCCTCAATGCTTCTCCGCTCCCCAACACCACTTCTTTCCCCGCCATACTTCACTTTCCAGGCACCCGGCTCCACAAAATGCCTACCCACCTACACAAGCCTACCAAAAGCCACCTGGATCAGGTTTCCGGCCCTGTCAACATGCAAGAATGAAGAGGTTGCTGAAACGAGGAAAGGCTCTCACCCCCATCGGGGTATCTTATGCCAGTCTGTTTGAAAGGCTAAGGCATGCTGGTTCGATTGAGCCACTCCCCGCATGTACTATAAATCCGCTTGCAAGGAGCTTTGATCCGGCAGCACGATGCGCCTACCACTCCAATGTCATAGGGCACAACATTGAGAGCTGTCATAGCTGGAGAAGGGAAGTAGAGAAAATGATCCAAGAAGGGCGGATTATGATTAATGACAGTGACATGGAGCACTCGAACCCCCTCGAGAACTGGCCGACGGAGGTTGATAAGGTTGAAGCTGGTAATGGTCTCGGCAGTATTGATGCAAAGCTCAGTGGCTAAAATGCCAATTTTGATAAAGTGGGAGGACGTTTCGTTCCTTGGTCAGCAAGAGAAAAGCTTGTGGTGGCTCATTTTGTTGTCATTTCTGTTGTTCGGATTATTAGGGTTATAAGTCGGATGTTGTCTTGTCCAGTTTGTTTTAGGATTTTGTTCTGGATTGTTTTGTTTGTTTCGTTATTTAAACCATTTCACCGGTAGTCTAATACAAAATCCGGAGTTTTATTATTTCCAATCATCTTTCTGTTAGTCCTTTTATCATTTTGTTCAAAGCCGATTCTAGGGACATGACATGCGCACACACTTTGGGCCTAGTCTTTAAAGTTAATCATAAAACCCTGGAAAGGCGATCAGACCATTTAAAGAAAATAAGGACGGTTTGAGATTATTCAGAGCTCGAGTCATGTGGAACTGGGGCAAGTTAAGCACAAAGAAAACCGTTAAAAGCAAGATTCGCCAAATTGGCATGAGGGTCGGTCATGATAATGAGAGTGTCGCCCAACGGTGCTTAGAAATGACAAAGGAAAAATAAAATGTTTAACATAATTGTCAAGTCCAGCACCATCAGAAGAGACTACAAATTTAAAGTGTGTTGTTTGCACTTGGCATGTTTTGAAGACTGAAATGACGAAGGCATTTTGTTCTGCTACCTAAACACTTTATCCTTCGTTACCCCTTTTGAGCCTTATTTATTTTTCTTTCATACCCCTCGTTCGGAATCAGTAACAACGAAAAAAAAGAGAAAGAAAGAAAACAACAACGAAAAAAAAGAGAAAAAGAAAAGAAAAGAAAATTGATAACAAAGAAAAAAAGAAAATCAAATGAAAAAGAGGAATTGGGAACTATGTTTGACCTGATTCCTCAAAGAGGATACGTAGGCGCTTCACGGCTCGGTCATAGTTTTGAAAAATGGAAAAAAATCAATTAAAATATCCCCAAGCAAGAAACTGGGGCAAAAGTTGCGTTTGTTGTAAATAAATCTAATTCCGAAAGTTGTAACTAATAACCCAAAATTAAAGTATTTTTTGAGCCTTTTATACCCTTTCTTTCTAGCCTATCCAAAACCCACATTACGGTCCAAAGAAAGACCTTCTGATCAGTCTCCAAAAGATGCCAAGTCAGACAAATGAAGAGTTTTACCGGCGAACATAACATTCTGTTCCACAGCATAAAGGACTCTAATCTCCAACAGAAAGAGTCATACCGGCAACACTCCAAATCCCCAGCTGGAGAGAGATATAAAACGAGAGAGTCTTATTGGTGAAAACCTTCACAGGCACCATAAGGCGATGAAAGCTGAGAGAAGAAGATCTTAAAAGATGAGAATCAGAGGGGGATCGCCAATTGAAGATCTTAAAAGATGATTGACGGCAGAGGATAGGCCGCATACGCATGTCATGGCCATTAGAGTCGGTATCTGTGTTTGATAGATTTTTATTTATAGTTTCTTTTGTAAAAGAGTCATCGTTTCCTTTGTCTTTTATTTTGTTTCTTTTATCTTTCTCCTTTCATAGAAAAATTCCCCAATAGAGTCTGTCGGGCCAGAACAAGTATGAAATGACTTCAAATATGCCATCAGCTTTTCAAGATGAGATCTGACTAGTACATCCAAATGGTATAGTCAGCAAGGAACAAGCGTGAGGCCAGTGTCAATTAAGATATCCCCAGCAAAAGGGAATTGACAAAAGGATTGACAAGCGTCAAGAGGGATATCCTTGCCAAAACCAAGGTTATAAACCTCAAAGACAAGGCCCGTGAACAAAGCAAGGAGAGCAGTGAGCATGATTTGGCGAAATCCATACTAGACTAAAAGGTCGGGGAAATGCCAGTTTCCAAGCTATGCCACAAAAGAAGAGGGATATCCCCCAGCAGGAAGGGATTATCCCCAGCACATAATATCATCCCCAACAAGTTGTGCAAACGCAGAGCAAGGAAGGAGAAAGGGAAAGCAATCCCAATAGGAGTATCACAGCCAACCACCATGTTTTAAACTAACAAATTTTGTTTGATTTGAAACAGGTAAAGGAAATGGCATTGATGCAGAAACGCATGCCACAAGGGATATTATCAAACTGGGGCAGAAAATTTTCCTTCCATTTAGAAAATTTTCTGGAAGTCAGGTACCCCCAGCTGATAACATTTTACCCCCAACAGGTAAGTAAATAATTCCTCAACAGTGTTATCCCTAGCAGTTGCGAGGGGTCCAACACAAGGTTGGAAAGTCGGTATCCTCAGCGGTTAGACTTCAAAGGAGGAAGCTAATAATAATAATAATAGTAGGAAGAAGCTATGCAAAAAAAAAGAATAAAAAAAAAAAGAAAGAATAAAAAGATAATAATGAAAAAAAGAAAAAAGGGTAAAAAGTCATCCCCATCTAAATAATCCCCAACAGTTTCGAGGGAGGACAACACAGGTAAGTAAATAATTCAAAAAAAGAAAGCGAAGGTTTCATTAATAGGAGACGCACTTCCTAGTTTGAAATCATTAGAGTTCTACCCATAGGAGATGCATTTCCTCCTAAGATTGTTTTAGTTTCACCCCATAGGAGATGCATTTCCTCCTAAAGTTGTTTTAGTTTTACCCATAGGAGACGCATTTCCTCCTCGGTTTGTTTTAGTTTCACCCATAGGAGATGCATTTCCTCCTAAGTTTAAGTGTTACCCATAGGAGATGCATTTCCTCCTAAGTTTAAGTTTTACCCATAGGAGATGCATTTCCTCCTAAGTTTAAGTTTTACCCATAGGAGATGCATTTCCTCCTAAGTTTAGTTTTTACCCATAGGAGACGCATTTCCTCCTAAGTTTAGTTTTTACCCATAGAAGACACATTTCCTCCTAAGTTTAGTTTTACCCATAGGAGACGCATTTCCAACAAAGTTTTGTTTTTACCCATAGGAGATGCATTTCCTCCTAAGTTTATGTTACCCATAGGAGATGCATTTCCTCCTAAGTTGTTGTTAAAAAATAAAAAAAATAAAAAATAAATAAAAAATAAATAAAAGCAAAATCTTAGTCTGATGAATCTTTCTCCTAAGATAACAAAAAGAAAAGACCTAGTCTGATGAACCTTCTCCTAGGATCAAAATCTTAGTTTGATGAATCTTTCTCCTAAGATAACAAAAAGAAAAGACCTAGTCTGATGAACCTTCTCCTAGGATCAAAATCTTAGTCTGACAAATTTTTCTCCTAAGATAGAGACCTAGTCTGACGAACCTTCTCCTAGGATCAAAATCTTAGTCTGATGAATCTTTCTCCTAAGATAACAAAAAGAAAAGACCTAGTCTGATGAACCTTCTCCTAGGATCAAAATCTTAGTCTGACGAATTTTTCTCCTAAGATAGAGACCTAGTCTGACGAACCTTCTCCTAGGATCAAAATCTTAGTCTGATGAATCTTTCTCCTAAGATACCAAAAAGAAAAGACCTAGTCTGATGAACCTTCTCCTAGGATCAAAATCTTAGTCTGACAAATTTTTCTCCTAAGATAGAGACCTAGTCTGACGAACCTTCTCCTAGGATCAAAATCTTAGTCCGATAAATCTTTCTCCTAAGATGCTAAAAAAAACATTTTGAAAAAAAGAGTCATTTTCCTAAATCCAGGCGCCCACCTGTATAACGAGAGGCATACATTCAGTTTTTACTTTCAAGTATTGAAATTGGGAGCCCGCCCATAATAACAGAGGCATACATTCAGTTTTTACTATCAAGTGTTGAAATTGGGAGCCCGCCCATAATAACAGAGGCATACATTTCAGTCTTTACTTTTCAGGTGTTGAAATTGGGAGCCCGCCCATAATAACAGAGGAATACATTCAGTCTTTACTTTCAAGTGTTGAAATTGGGAGCCCGCCATTAGAACAGAGGCATACATTCCAGTCTTTAATTTTCCTAAAGCCAGGCGCCCACCTGTATAACGAGAGGAACACATTTCAGTCTTTTTCATTACAAGTGTTGAAGTTGGGAGCCCGCCCATAGAACAGAGGAATACATTTCAGTCCTTACATTTCAAGCATTGAAGTTAGGCGCCCACCTGTATAACAAGGGAATACATCCTAATCTAGTGTTTAGTTCACTCTCAGCACTGCATCAGTAGTATCAGTGGGCTACGATTTTGCTAACGACTCACAAACCTTCCCAGTGCAAACTGGGTTAGGAAATTTTGTTTGTTTTGTTTGTTTTGATTGTCAGGGACCCGCCTGTAGAACGGAGTTTGTGGTATGTCAAAGATCGAAGAAGTCAAGAGTCCGCCTGTCAAAGATCAAGCAGTGACCCACTGGAAAGCAGAAGGATTACAACAGAAATCCCCAGCATTCAATCCAAGTTAGAAGCTCGCCTCAAGAACGCGAATCAATAGTCTGGGATGATCAACAGAACCTGGTCACAAAAACAAAAAAAAAACAAGAAAAAAAAGAAAGAAAAGAGCCCAAAATACGGAAGTGGAGAACAGATGTGATCTGCTCAGGAACTAGCTCCTACAACTAGCAAGTATCAAGGTTCAAATCCAAAGTCTGTATGAAGCACCATTCAAGACTCAAGATCAAGTTTCAGAAGACTTAGAGATAGGAATCCTTGTAACTAGTAGCTGATAGGCTTAGTTAGTCTTTTTCAGTTTTCATTTTTGTTGTAATGACAGGACCGCGGACCGGAACCTAAATGGAACGGCACCTCGATCGGCTCTTCACCTCGGTACACTTCACTATCTCTCTCATATCCGAACTACACGTGGCCTGATTCCTGTAAAACCAAGGATATGTAGGCAGCTCAGATACCAGGGCTCGGTCACATTCCCTCCCTTTCCTTAAGTGTAGTCCGTCCAAGTAATGGTCGGGTCAAAAACACGTCTAGTCGTTCTTTGTCGGAAAACTCTTCGTGTTTCCAGTCAAAGAGGGGCAGCTGTAAGCACGTGATTTTTGACCCTCCCCGGGAATTTTTACGTTCTTAAGCTTAAATATCTAATTTATGACTAATATAGCTATTTTGACTATTTTTACTTTATTTTTCTCGCAAAAGAAAAAATTACAAAAAATATATATATAAATTTTAGTTTATGTATCCCTCATAAACTTGAAAAAATCAAAAAATTGCACTTTATTTTTGTACTTTATATAATTTCGAAAATTACAAAAAAAATATAATTCTATTAAGGTTTTGTAGTCATTTTAATTTGGAAAAAATGCAAAAATATTACTTTATATTTTATCTTTATATAAAAAACGAAAATTACAAAAAATAGTTTTATTATTATTTTGTAGCTATTTTAAATCTTGAAAAATATTAAGAAAATAATAATATAGTTTTGTTTTAAATAATTAGTCTTATTTTAGTAGCTATTTTGCTTATATAGGACTAGTTAAGCAACGTCGTGTTCCTATTTCTCGGGTCCGGGCAAAAGAATAATATTCGGGTTCAAACTACCCGGTTTTAGGCCTAATTTTCGGACCTAACCCATAATAAACCGAGTCCACGACACGTGAGGAACCCCACCACGCGTGGGGGACATATGCCTTGAACCCCACCACGCGTGGGGCTCATTTTTCTGGGCATTGTGTATCAAATACACGGACAAGGCCAAAGCATGGGGGGACTTGGATTTTTTTGAAAACATGTACTGTAGATCTTCTTCTGCCTAAAGAAGAAGAAGAAAACCAACTGTAACAGGACTTGGGAAAATTGGGAACTATGCACTGTTCATCTCCTTCTTCCAAAAGGAGAACCAACCAAAAACCCTAACGGAGCACCACCCAAACGCCACCTCCATCAGCTTCACTAGCCCTACGTCCGAAAACCACCACCCCAAAACCACTCCGTCACGACCCCTCCAGCAGCACCAAACAAGACCCTTCCACTGTTCGAGCTTCTTCTTCCTAAAGAAGAAGAAGAGAAAACCCTACTCACTTGAACGACCACCCCTTCTTCTACCCACCTTCACCACCGAGCAACCAGCCCCCCTCGTCGTCATTTCCAGACGACAACCAAACAATCCGTCACCTCCCCGTCCAAACACCATCGCCCAAACACCACATCCATCAACACCCTGAAACCACCACCGGACAGTCCCGACCGTAGCGGCTTCCCCATTTTCAGTCCGACGAGCAGCTGTTGCTGCGTGCCAAGCAGCTGCGGCTGCGTTTCTGAGCAGCTGTTCATTGCGCATCTTAACCTTCCCATCGTGACCCATCTCCGACCTGCTGCATCGTCCAACCAGCTCCCCCCGTTGTCGCTGTCCTCCACCAAACAGACCATCGACCATCTTAGCCCAGTTCCCTCCATCTCGTCACCTTGGTTGTTCCCCGTCGATAGCCCAGTTCCCTCCGCAGCAACCAAACAATCCTTGGTTGTTGACAGTTGTGGGTCCGAGCTTTCTATTTCTATCGAGGTCGTCTTTGGTTCATCGAGGTCCGGTACGTCGAGGTGTTCGTCCGAGCTTTCATCGTTGTTCCTCGACGAGTGAGGTCCAGTTCGAGTTCCGTAGGAGGCACTGTTGTCGTTCTAGGATTGTCGAGGTTCGAAGGTTGGTGTTCTTCGTCCTTTGTTTCATTTCGTTCGTTTCGCATATTATGGTTCAAGGCGAATGAGAGTATTTGATATTGAGGAATGTCAACAATGCAACTTTTGTTGTTGTGTTAAAAATGCTTATTCCATGTTTAGTTACTGCATGTTTAAAGTAAATGTGAGCATATGAACAGTTTGTTTGTCATCTTTGTTAAATCGTTTCTTTCTCATTTTTACCATGGATATTATTACCTGTTAGAATCGTGTTTTTGTTTAACCTCGGATGACTTCATTGGTAGAAAATCGTAGTCGCCTTAAGTTTGCCCTTAAATAATAAAAACGAGATGAGCCTCGCCAAATAAAAATACAAAATTGCGGGGCCCTCAGTAAATATTTGTTTTCAAATTGCTTAGATTTCGGGATGGACCGTTTAGCAAAATTCCACGGTCCTACCCAAAATAAATACGCTAGTCGCTTTAGGCGCGCCTTTAATAATTTAATTTCCTTAAACTCGGGTGCACATTGATGTGACCCAAATCCAAATCTCAACGGAGTCAAAGTGTGTCGACGACCACGGGTACATTGATTGTAACGTGGTTCGAGATATATTTTTATAACGTTGCAATTCTTGATAAAAATAACAGTAAATGATAAAAGCGGTTGAAAGATAAAATTTGCACATAAGTTCATATTGTATTTAAAATCAGATAAATAAGCCAAATATAACAGTTGAGCGACCGTGCTAGAACCACGGAACTCGGGAATGCCTAACACCTTCTCCCGGGTTAACAGAATTCCTTATCCGGATTTCTGGTATGCAGACTGTAATATAGAGTCATTCTTTTCCTCGATTCGGGATTAAATTGGTGACTTGGGACACCCTAAATCTCCCAAGTGGCGACTCTGAAATAAATAAATAAATCCCCTTTCGATTGTCCTTTAATTGGAAAAAACTCTCTTGCGCCCTTCGGGTGCGGAAAAAGGAGGTGTGACAGCTCTGGCGACTCTGCTGGGGACATTGACCCAGAACCACTGGTTCAGGGTTAAGAATTCGAGCTTAGAATAATTGTTATTAATTGGCTTTATTTATTATCTGATTTTATTACATGTTTTGAGTCTAATGTGCTAAATGTTGCTTTTACCGCTTTGATATTATTTGAACTGTACATATAAACTGTGCCGAAACCCATATCCTTTCTGAGTCTTCTAAATCATGAAGAAGGGTGTACTTCGTACGACTTCTTTTCTGTATAGTGTCAAATCCCAATTTAGAACGAGGTTCGGACAAGTTGCTAAGCCGGTGAAGCTTCTGTATTCCCGGTACGCTGCCCCCCTCGGCTCGAGCTGTCCGCTCGGGTAAGCCAGGTCTAGAACAAACACCCAGGTTCTGAACCTAGTATAACAAAGCCACATGTCGGATCCCTAGTAGGAACGTTTATTTGCATCATGTGCATTTGACTTAGGGGACTCAACACAGGGGTTGGGTCCGTCTAGGACAAGCAACCTGAAAATAATAGACCAGCTTTTGGCATCCTATGTGCTACATGTTGTATTTAGTCAAGGGCGAATGGGTCATTTGGTCATTTCCAGCATGGTGTTATTTTAATCAAAGCATGGGGAACATTTGTGGAATCCAAGGAGCCTTGGAATTCCCTATGTCCCCCACGCTTCATTTTTGGGAAAAGCACCTAGGGAACATTTGTGGAATCCAAGAAGTCTTGGAATTCCCTATGTCCCCCACGCTTCATTTTTGGGAAAAGCACCTAGGGAACATTTGTGGAATCCAAGAAGTCTTGGAATTCCCTATGTCCCCCACGCTTCATTTTTGGGAAAAGCACATGGGAACATTTGCGGAATCCAAGAAGTCTTGAAATTCCCTATGTCCCCCATGCCACATTTTTGAAAATATAATAAATATAAAAAATAAAATATATATGTATATATATATATAAAAAAAAACATTGAAAATTCGAAAAAAAAAAGATCGTGTATGTTTTCATCATCATCCACAAATTAGAAAATAGTGGAAAAGAGGAGAAAATAACAGTGTAGAGATATAACTATTTATTGTTAGAAAAAAAAAACAAATGTCCAAGTAGTGTCGAAACTCTGCCGAAATTTTGAGAATATATATATATATATATATATATATATATATATATATATATATATATATATATATATATATATATATATATATATATATGTCTTATTAGTTTGTTTTATTAAAGCAAAGGAAAAGTAGAAAAAATAATCATTGTTTTGTCTTTTTTTTTTTTTAAAAAAAACATTAATAGTTTGTCTTGCCGTAAAAATGAAAAAAAGAGTCTTGTTTTTAAAATATGTGTTATTTATTTGTTTAAGAAAATGACAAAACTAAAATAATCCAAAAATATTTTCTCCATTATTGACTTCTTTAGGAAGTCTTTCTAATTGTTTTCAAAAAAAATAATATATAAAAAAGAAAAACAGATCCGAAAATATTTTGATTCTTTTTTCAAAATTGAAAAGAAAATTCAAAATTCAAAAAAAAACATTTTGAGAAGCATTTCTTTTATTAAAAGCAAAATTCCGAAAAATATTTTCCTCTTCTTCTTTAGAATAAAGAAAAAAAAAGAGCAAATGAAAATTCAAAAATATATCTTAGAAGTGTTTCTTGTAAAAAGAAAATCAATCAAAAAATGCTTCCTTTCTTCTTTTAAAGTAGTTCTTTTGCCCGAACTATGCGGGTTTGATTCTCACCGGATGTGAGATACGTAGGCAACCCTCATCGGGTCCAACCCCACCTTTTGCTAAAATAGCCAAAAATCAAAATTTTAATCTTGTCATAAATAAGTCGGGTGATGTCCAACCCACCTTTTTGCTAAATAGTCAAAAACAAATAAAAAGAAAAACATGTCAAAATATTAATTTTGCCATAAAGAAGTCGGGTGACGCTGTTTTATCAAGACATAGCCGAATGTTCTCGAAAGGGACGCCGGAAGGCTGACTTTGCATAAACAGCCATCTTTGGGTCATTTTTTAAGATTTGGTCCAGTTGACCCATACAACCTTAAAAATCATCGTCCCCGAGACGTTGAAAGGTCGTGTTTGCAGTATTGAGTTTTCTAATTTGAAAAACGATAAAAGAGTCGTGAATAGGTCAGGTGATGCTGTTTTGTCATAAACAGCCGAATGTTCCCGAAAGGGACGCCGGAAGGCTGACTTTGCATAAACAGCCACCTTTTGGGTCATGTTTAGGATTTTTTGTCCAATTGACCCACACAGCCTTAAAAATTTTCGTCCCCAAGGCGCTGAAGGGCCGTGTTTGCAACACCAAGTTTTTATTATAATTTGAAAAGGAAAAAAACACAGAGTCGGCGGTCAGGTGAATACTGTTTGAATTTTGTCATAATAAGCTGAGCCAGCTTCGGCCGCGTCATAAACCGTTCTTGCCGAAATAGCCTTAGAGTATCTTTCAGTTGTCGAAAGGCTATTTTCGTAAAAGAACGGACAAGTTTGTAAAGTGTCATAAATAATCCTCCCCGGCCTCAAAATTCATGTGAAATTTGGAAGGGGCTACATTTGCAAAAATAATCGTTTGGTTGCATTTGTCGAACAGAGAAAGGGAGCTAGCCTTTTGTTTTTTGAGTTCGTAAAGCTTTTGATTAGAATATGTGGGTTGTTTGATTTTCGAGTTTGTAGGTCATCTCCAAACCTTTGAAACCCAGTTTGTTCTAATATGAAAAAATGTTTAGTATTGTTTATCTTTTAGTGGGCCGAACTACGCAAGGTCTGATTCGCGCGGGGACGTGATACGTAGGCAATCTCCATAAGATTCGACCACCACTAAAATAAAAAAAATAAAAAAAATATATAATAATAAATAAATAAAAGAGAGTGTGGAAGATTTTCAGGGGGCACAATTGTCTAACTGCTTAGGTACATTGTATCTCTGATATATGATTGTATGTCCAATGCCCTAACACTAACGTGATGGCTTCCCTTTGATGTGTCCATATATAGAAAGTGGTTGGTTGTGGTAACTCCTCCCTGCAAAGCAAAATCAAAGGACAATGGCTCAGAACCGCAGAACCGAGTGGGTCGGTACTGATGACCGACAACAATTGATCGAACGGAACAGCGGGTTGGTAGAAGAAGTGAGAATGCTGAGACAGCATGTGGCAGACATGTATCAGGCATGGATAACGGGAAAAGCACCACCCCCTCCACCGCCAAGTCTCTTGAGCTCGGTCATTTCCCAAGCACCCAACACCATAATGGAAGATCCCCCATACTCTCCATCCCAACCCACTTATGGCAGCTTTCCCAGCTACCCGAGTAGCTCCATCACTCCTCAATGCTTCTCCGCTCCCCAACACCACTTCTTTCCCCGCCATACTTCACTTTCCAGGCACCCGGCTCCACAAAATGCCTACCCACCTACACAAGCCTACCAAAAGCCACCTGGATCAGGTTTCCGGCCCTGTCAACATGCAAGAATGAAGAGGCTATTGAAACGAGGAAAGACTCTCACCCCTATCGGAGTATCTTATGCCAGTCTGTTTGGAAGGCTAAGGCATGCTGACTTGATTGAGCCACTCCCTGCATGTACTCCAGATCCACTTTCAAGGAACTTTGATCCGGCAGTGCGATGCGCATACCACTCCAATGTCGTAGGGCACAACGTTGAGAGCTGTCGTACTTTGAAAAGGGAAGTGGAGAAAATGATCCAAGAAGGGCGGATTATGATTAATGACAGTGACATGGAGCACTCGAACCCCCTCGAGAACTGGCCGACGGAGGTTGATAAGGTTGAAGCTGGTAATGGTCTCGGCAGTATTGATGCAAAGCTCAGTGGCTAAAATGCCAATTTTGATAAAGTGGGAGGACGTTTCGTTCCTTGGTCAGCAAGAGAAAAGCTTGTGGTGGCTCATTTTGTTGTCATTTCTGTTGTTCGGATTATTAGGGTTATAAGTCGGATGTTGTCTTGTCCAGTTTGTTTTAGGATTTTGTTCTGGATTGTTTTGTTTGTTTCGTTATTTAAACCATTTCACCGGTAGTCTAATACAAAATCCGGAGTTTTATTATTTCCAATCATCTTTCTGTTAGTCCTTTTATCATTTTGTTCAAAGCCGATTCTAGGGACATGACATGCGCACACACTTTGGGCCTAGTCTTTAAAGTTAATCATAAAACCCTGGAAAGGCGATCAGACCATTTAAAGAAAATAAGGACGGTTTGAGATTATTCAGAGCTCGAGTCATGTGGAACTGGGGCAAGTTAAGCACAAAGAAAACCGTTAAAAGCAAGATTCGCCAAATTGGCATGAGGGTCGGTCATGATAATGAGAGTGTCGCCCAACGGTGCTTAGAAATGACAAAGGAAAAATAAAATGTTTAACATAATTGTCAAGTCCAGCACCATCAGAAGAGACTACAAATTTAAAGTGTGTTGTTTGCACTTGGCATGTTTTGAAGACTGAAATGACGAAGGCATTTTGTTCTGCTACCTAAACACTTTATCCTTCGTTACCCCTTTTGAGCCTTATTTATTTTTCTTTCATACCCCTCGTTCGGAATCAGTAACAACGAAAAAAAGAGAAAGAAAGAAAACAACAACGAAAAAAAAGAGAAAAAAAAAGAAAAGAAAAGAAAAGAAAATTGATAACAAAGAAAAAAAGAAAATCAAATGAAAAAGAGGAATTGGGAACTACGTTTGACCTGATTCCTCAAAGAGGATACGTAGGCGCTTCACGGCTCGGTCATAGTTTTGAAAAATGGAAAAAAATCAATTAAAATATCCCCAAGCAAGAAACTGGGGCAAAAGTTGCGTTTGTTGTAAATAAATCTAATTCCGAAAGTTGTAACTAATAACCCAAAATTAAAGTATTTTTTGAGCCTTTTATACCCTTTCTTTCTAGCCTATCCAAAACCCACATTACGGTCCAAAGAAAGACCTTCTGATCAGTCTCCAAAAGATGCCAAGTCAGACAAATGAAGAGTTTTACCGGCGAACATAACATTCTGTTCCACAGCATAAAGGACTCTAATCTCCAACAGAAAGAGTCATACCGGCAACACTCCAAATCCCCAGCTGGAGAGAGATATAAAACGAGAGAGTCTTATTGGTGAAAACCTTCACAGGCACCATAAGGCGATGAAAGCTGAGAGAAGAAGATCTTAAAAGATGAGAATCAGATGGGGAATCGCCAATTGAAGATCTTGAAAGATGATTGACGGTAGAGGATAGGCCACATACGCATGTCATGGCCATTAGAGTCGGTATCTGCGTTTGATAGATTTTTATTTATAGTTTCTTTTGTAAAAGAGTCATCGTTTCCTTTGTCTTTTATTTTGTTTCTTTTATCTTTCTCCTTTCATAGAAAAATTCCCCAATAGAGTCTGTCGGGCCAGAACAAGTATGAAATGACTTCAAATATGCCATCAGCTTTTCAAGATGAGATCTGACTAGTACATCCAAATGGTATAGTCAGCAAGGAACAAGCGCGAGGCCAGTGTCAATAAAGATATCCCCAGCAAAAGGGAATTGACAAAAGGATTGACAAGCGTCAAGAGGGATATCCTTGCCAAAACCAAGGTTATAAACCTCAAAGACAAGGCCCGTGAACAAAGCAAGGAGAGCAGTGAGCATGATTTGGCGAAATCCATACTAGACTAAAAGGTCGGGGAAATGCCAGTTTCCAAGCTATGCCACAAAAGAAGAGGGATATCCCCAGCAGGAAGGGATTATCCCCAGCACATAATATCATCCCCAACAAGTCGTGGAGCACAGCGCAATGAAGGAGAAAGGGAAAGCAATCCCAATAGGAGTATCACAGCCAACCACCATGTTTTAAACTAACAAATTTTGTTTGATTTGAAACAGGTAAAGGAAATGGCATTGATGCAGAAACGCATGCCACAAGGGATATTATCAAACTGGGGCAGAAAATTTTCCTTCCATTTAGAAAATTTTCTGGAAGTCAGGCACCCCCAGCTGATAACATTTTACCCCCAACAGGTGAGTAAATAATTCCCCAACAGTGTTATCCTAGCAGTTGCGAGGAGTCCAACACAAGGTTGGAAAGTCGGTATCCTCAGCGGTTTCTTTCGGGGAAAGGCAAAACGACTCTCAAGGGAGGTAGTCTTCGAAGGAAGAAGCTATGCAAAAAAAAAGAGAATAAAAAAAAAAAGAAAGAATAAAAAGATAATAATGAAAAAAAGAAAAAAGGGTAAAAAGTCATCCCCATCTAAATAATCCCCAACAGTTTCGAGGGAGGACAACACAGGTAAGTAAATAATTCAAAAAAAAAGAAAGCGAAGGTTTCATTAATAGGAGACGCACTTCCTAGTTTGAAATCATTAGAGTTCTACCCATAGGAGATGCATTTCCTCCTAAGATTGTTTTAGTTTCACCCCATAGGAGATGCATTTCCTCCTAAAGTTGTTTTAGTTTTACCCATAGGAGACGCATTTCCTCCTCGGTTTGTTTTAGTTTCACCCATAGGAGATGCATTTCCTCCTAAGTTTAAGTTTTACCCATAGGAGATGCATTTCCTCCTAAGTTTAAGTTTTACCCATAGGAGATGCATTTCCTCCTAAGTTTAAGTTTTACCCATAGGAGATGCATTTCCTCCTAAGTTTAGTTTTTACCCATAGGAGACGCATTTCCTCCTAAGTTTAGTTTTTACCCATAGAAGACACATTTCCTCCTAAGTTTAGTTTTACCCATAGGAGACGCATTTCCTCCTAAGTTTTGTTTTTACCCATAGGAGATGCATTTCCTCCTAAGTTTATGTTACCCATAGGAGATGCATTTCCTCCTAAGTTGTTGTTAAAAAATAAAAAAAATAAAAAATAAATAAAAGCAAAATCTTAGTCTGATGAATCTTTCTCCTAAGATAACAAAAAGAAAAGACCTAGTCTGATGAACCTTCTCCTAGGATCAAAATCTTAGTTTGATGAATCTTTCTCCTAAGATAACAAAAAGAAAAGACCTAGTCTGATGAACCTTCTCCTAGGATCAAAATCTTAGTCTGACGAATTTTTCTCCTAAGATAGAGACCTAGTCTGACGAACCTTCTCCTAGGATCAAAATCTTAGTCTGATGAATCTTTCTCCTAAGATAACAAAAAGAAAAGACCTAGTCTGATGAACCTTCTCCTAGGATCAAAATCTTAGTCTGACGAATTTTTCTCCTAAGATAGAGACCTAGTCTGACGAACCTTCTCCTAGGATCAAAATCTTAGTCTGATGAATCTTTCTCCTAAGATACCAAAAAGAAAAGACCTAGTCTGATGAACCTTCTCCTAGGATCAAAATCTTAGTCTGACGAATTTTTCTCCTAAGATAGAGACCTAGTCTGACGAACCTTCTCCTAGGATCAAAATCTTAGTCTGATGAATCTTTCTCCTAAGATACCAAAAAGAAAAGACCTAGTCTGATGAACCTTCTCCTAGGATCCAGGCGCCCACCTGTATAACGAGAGGCATACATTCAGTTTTTACTTTCAAGTATTGAAATTGGGAGCCCGCCCATAATAACAGAGGCATACATTCAGTTTTTACTATCAAGTGTTGAAATTGGGAGCCCGCCCATAATAACAGAGGCATACATTTCAGTCTTTACTTTTCAGGTGTTGAAATTGGGAGCCCGCCCATAATAACAGAGGAATACATTCAGTCTTTACTTTCAAGTGTTGAAATTGGGAGCCCGCCCATAGAACAGAGGCATACATTCCAGTCTTTAAATTTCTTGCCAGGCGCCCACCTGTATAACAAGAGGAACACATTTCAGTCTTTTTCATTACAAGTGTTGAAGTTGGGAGCCCGCCCATAAAACAGAGGAATACATTTCAGTCCTTACATTTCAAGCATTGAAGTTAGGCGCCCACCTGTATAACAAGGGAATACATCCTAATCTAGTGTTTAGTTCACTATCAGCACTGCATCAGTAGTATCAGTGGGCTACGATTTTGCTAACGACTCACAAACCTTCCCAGTGCAAACTGGGTTAGGAAATTTTGTTTGTTTTGTTTGTTTTGATTGTCAGGGACCCGCCTGTAGAACGGAGTTTGTGGTATGTCAAAGATCGAAGAAGTCAAGAGTCCGCCTGTCAAAGATCAAGCAGTGACCCACTGGAAAGCAGAAGGATTACAACAGAAATCCCCAGCATTCAATCCAAGTTAGAAGCTCGCCTCAAGAACGCGAATCAATAGTCTGGGATGATCAACAGAACCTGGTCACAAAAACAAAAAAAAAACAAGAAAAAAAAAAGAAAGAAAAGAGCCCAAAATACGGAAGTGGAGAACAGATGTGATCTGCTCAGGAACTAGCTCCTACAACTAGCAAGTATCAAGGTTCAAATCCAAAGTCTGTATGAAGCACCATTCAAGACTCAAGATCAAGTTTCAGAAGACTTAGAGATAGGAATCCTTGTAACTAGTAGCTGATAGGCTTAGTTAGTCTTTTTCAGTTTTCATTTTTGTTGTAATGACAGGACCGCGGACCGGAACCTAAATGGAACGGCACCTCGATCGGCTCTTCACCTCGGTACACTTCACTATCTCTCTCATATCCGAACTACACGTGGCCTGATTCCTGTAAAACCAAGGATATGTAGGCAGCTCAGATACCAGGGCTCGGTCACATTCCCTCCCTTTCCTTAAGTGTAGTCCGTCCAAGTAATGGTCGGGTCAAAAACACGTCTAGTCGTTCTTTGTCGGAAAACTCTTCGTGTTTCCAGTCAAAGAGGGGCAGCTGTAAGCACGTGATTTTTGACCCTCCCCGGGAATTTTTACGTTCTTAAGCTTAAATATCTAATTTATGACTAATATAGCTATTTTGACTATTTTTACTTTATTTTTCTCGCAAAAGAAAAAATTACAAAAAATATATATATAAATTTTAGTTTATGTATCCCTCATAAACTTGAAAAAATCAAAAAATTGCACTTTATTTTTGTACTTTATATAATTTCGAAAATTACAAAAAAAATATAATTCTATTAAGGTTTTGTAGTCATTTTAATTTGGAAAAAATGCAAAAATATTACTTTATATTTTATCTTTATATAAAAAACGAAAATTACAAAAAATAGTTTTATTATTATTTTGTAGCTATTTTAAATCTTGAAAAATATTAAGAAAATAATAATATAGTTTTGTTTTAAATAATTAGTCTTATTTTAGTAGCTATTTTGCTTATATAGGACTAGTTAAGCAACGTCGTGTTCCTATTTCTCGGGTCCGGGCAAAAGAATAATATTCGGGTTCAAACTACCCGGTTTTAGGCCTAATTTTCGGACCTAACCCATAATAAACTGAGTCCACGACACGTGAGGAACCCCACCACGCGTGGGGGACATATGCCTTGAACCCCACCACGCGTGGGGCTCATTTTTCTGGGCATTGTGTATCAAATACACGGACAAGGCCAAAGCATGGGGGGACTTGGATTTTTTTGAAAACATGTACTGTAGATCTTCTTCTTCCTAAAGAAGAAGAAGAAAACCTACTGTAACAGGACTTGGGAAAATTGGGAACTATGCACTGTTCATCTCCTTCTTCCAAAAGGAGAACCAACCAAAAACCCTAACGGAGCACCACCCAAACGCCACCTCCATCAGCTTCACTAGCCCTACGTCCGAAAACCACCACCCCAAAACCACTCCGTGACGACCCCTCCAGCAGCACCAAACAAGACCCTTCCACTGTTCGAGCTTCTTCTTCCTAAAGAAGAAGAAGAGAAAACCCTACTCACTTGAACGACCACCCCTTCTTCCTCCCACCTTCACCACCGAGCAACCAGCCCCCCCCCCCCCCGTCGTCATTTCCAGACGACAACCAAACAATCCGTCACCTCCCCGTCCAAACACCATCGCCCAAACACCACATCCATCAACACCCTGAAACCACCACCGGACAGTCCCGACCGTAGCGGCTTCCCCATTTTCAGTCCGACGAGCAGCTGTTGCTGCGTGCCAAGCAGCTGCGGCTGCGTTTCTGAGCAGCTGTTCATTGCGCATCTTAACCTTCCCATCGTGACCCATCTCCGACCTGCTGCATCGTCCAACCAGCTCCCCCCCGCTCCCCCCCGTTGTCGTTGTCCTCCACCAAACAGACCATCGACCATCTTAGCCCAGATCCCTCCATCTCGTCACCTTGGTTGTTCCCCGTCGATAGCCCAGTTCCCTCCGCAGCAACCAAACAATCCTTGGTTGTTGACAGTTGTGGGTCCGAGCTTTCTATTTCTATCGAGGTCGTCTTTGGTTCATCGAGGTCCGGTACGTCGAGGTGTTCGTCCGAGGTTTCATCGTTGTTCCTCGACGAGTGAGGTCCGGTTCGAGTTCCGTAGGAGGCACTGTTGTCGTTCTAGGATTGTCGAGGTTCGAAGGTTGGTGTTCTTCGTCCTTTGTTTCATTTCGTTCGTTTCGCATATTATGGTTCAAGGCGAATGAGAGTATTTGATATTGAGGAATGTCAACAATGCAACTTTTGTTGTTGTGTTAAAAATGCTTATTCCATGTTTAGTTACTGCATGTTTAAAGTAAATGTGAGCATATGAACGGTTTGTTTGTCATCTTTGTTAAATCGTTTCTTTCTCATTTTTACCATGGATATTATTACCTGTTAGAATCGTGTTTTTGTTTAACCTCGGATGACTTCATTGGTAGAAAATCGTAGTCGCCTTAAGTTTTCCCTTAAATAATAAGAATGAGATGAGCCTCGCCAAATAAAAATACAAAATTGCGGGGCCCTCAGTAAATATTTGTTTTCAAATTGCTTAGATTTCGGGATGGACCGTTTAGCAAAATTCCACGGTCCTACCCAAAATAAATACGCTAGTCGCTTTAGGCGCGCCTTTAATAATTTAATTTCCTTAAACTCGGGTGCACATTGATGTGACCCAAATCCAAATCTCAACGGAGTCAAAGTGTGTCGACGACCACGGGTACATTGATTGTAACGTGGTTCGAGATATATTTTTATAACGTTGCAATTCTTGATAAAAATAACAGTAAATGATAAAAGCGGTTGAAAGATAAAATTTGCACATAAGTTCATATTGTATTTAAAATCAGATAAATAAGCCAAATATAACAGTTGAGCGACCGTGCTAGAACCACGGAACTCGGGAATGCCTAACACCTTCTCCCGGGTTAACAGAATTCCTTATCCGGATTTCTGGTACGTAGACTGTAATATAGAGTCATTATTTTCCTCGATTCGGGATTAAAATTGGTGACTTGCGACACCCTAAATCTCCCAAGTGGCGACTCTGAAATAAATAAATAAATCCCCTTTCGATTGTCCTTTAATTGGAAAAAACTCTCTTGCGCCCTTCGGGTGCGAAAAAAGGAGGTGTGACAGTGTGCATCCGGTATTTCATGTTTTTATTCTCCAGAAGTATATCGGGGATCTATCTCATGTTTTGGATTTCAGCATGGTTCAGCTAGATGATGATTTGACTTATGATCTGGAGCCAACAGCTATTTTGGAGCGTCAGGTTCGAAAGTTGAGATCAAAGGATATAGCTTCAGTGAAAGTGTAGTGGAGAGTTCGACCCATAGAGGAGGATACTTGGGAGACCGAGCGGGAGACGCAGAGTAGATATCCTCACCTGTTTGAGGCTTCAGGTATGTTTCTTGACTCGTTCAAGGACAAACATTTTTTTAAGGGGGGGGGATGTGACGACCCGGCCAGTCGTCTTATGAGTTACCGCTCTGTTTCCCCCATTTCTGCTTCTTATTGCCTTGTTCAGCTGTATTTTGTGTTACCAGGTTGGTTGGTTCAGTTACGGAGAGGTTTTGGTAAGGTTTGAGACACTTAGTCTCTTTTGAGGAAGCTTAAGTTGGAAAAGTCAACTGGATGTTGACTTATGTGTTAAAGGGCTCAGATGGGAGTTCTGATGGTTTGGAAAGCTTTGGGAGGTGATTTGGGACTTAGAAGCTTAATCGAAATGTATTTTGGAGGTCCGAAGTAGATTTAGGCTTGAATTGGCGAAATTGGAATTTTGGCATTTTCCGATTGATAGGTGAGATTTTGATATAGGGGTCGTATTGGAATTCTGGGAGTTGCAGTAGTTCCGTTGTGTTATTTGGGATGTGTTTGCAAAACTTCAGGTCATTCGGACGTGGTTTGGTAGACTTTTTTATCAAAAGCATAATTTGGTAGATTTTGGAAGCTTAGGCTTGAATCCGATGTGTTTTGGTTGATTCGATGTTGTTTGAGGTGTTTCGAAGATTGGTATAAGTTTGGATGGTGGTATGTGACGTGTTTGTGCTTTTGGTTGAGGTCCTGTGGGCCTCGGGGTGATTTCGGGTGGTTGACGGAAAGAATGAAAATTGGAAATGGCAGCTGAAGTTATAGTCTTCTATCATAACCGCACCTGCGGCTAGGGGACCGTAGGTGCGGCTCGCAAAAGCGTAGAGGCAGCCGCAGATGTGGCCAAGGAGAAGGTCATCAGGGACCGCATAAGCGGTGAAGTGGGCGCACATGCGGTAGCGCAGGTGCGAGGTTTTAATCACAGATGCGGAAATTGAGGATTTAAGTGAGGACAGTAGATGCGGCGTCTTGGACTGTAGAAGCGAACCGCAGAAGCGGTATCTAGACCGCAGGTGTGAAAAGCCTGGGCCAGAAGGTATAAAAGCATTCCTTCGAGATTTTTGATTGTTCTTCACCATTCAAGTCGGTTTTGGAGCTTTCTGGGAGATTTTGAAGAGGTAAGATTTTTGAGTCTAATAATCAATCCAATGGCATTATTTCACTGATTGGGCCTAAGATTAATGGAAATTAAGGGTTAAAATTTGGGAAACTAGGGCTTGGTATTGGAGACCTTGACTTGAGGATTTGAGAGGCCATTTGTGGTCAGATTTTGGGACTTTTGATATGTATGAACTCGTGGGGAGATAAGAAATCTATTGATGTGAATTTTATCGAATTCGGAAACGTGGTCCCGGGGTCGGGTTTTGGTTAATTTCGGGATTTATGATGTAAATTGATTATTTTTGCATGGGCTACGTTCCCTTGGCATATTTTGAAGTCGTGATTCTGATTTTGGATAGATTGGACGCGAGTGGAGGTAGATTCGAGGGGCAAAGGCATCGCAGGCTAGAGTTTGGACCGGATTAAGGTGAGTAATGATTGTAAATGTTATCCTGAGGGTATGAAACCCCGAATTTTACATTGTTGTGCTATATTGAGGTGATGCACACGCTAGATGACGAGCGCGGGGTCGTGCACCGTTGGGGATTGTGACTTAGTCCATCCTGAATGATTGTTTTACCGCGTATTTGACTGAAAATTGTTTGTTATCATCATGTTATGGGATGAATGCCATATTTGGGCCTCGTGCCAACTATTTGGACCCTTAGGAGATTTTTACTAATATTTCCTCACTATTTTAACTTTATACTTGTACTCAGTCATGCTACGTTCTACTGTTTTCATAACTCAACCATGTTTAATATGTTTTAACACATTAAATGATATTGTAAATGATAATTTGAGTTGAGCATCATGTTTTACTGTTTCCCGAGTGGCTTATGAGATTCTGACTGAGTAAGGCCGAGGGTCTGTGTTGTGAGGATACACTGATTTATGATTATGAGGCCGAGGGCCTGAGATTGTATGCCACGAGGTGGCTTGTTGATATGAGGCTGAGAGCCAACTGATTATGCCACGAGATGACTTGACATTGCGCTTGGGCCGTAAGAGACCCCTACCGGAGTCTGTACACTCCTAGTGAGCGCGGGTACCCATTGTGTTATGAGATATAGCCCGAGGGGCTGGTGTTGTTCCATGATATTGCCCGAGGGGGGGGATTATGTTGATATTATGCCCGATGGGCGGATTTTTATGTGTTTATCTATTCTAGCTGATTTTCATTTAATTGTTTAACTGTTTAAAAAGTGTTTTAAAGAAGCTTATTCTAAACTAAGGTGTCTTTATATGTTTTCATAGTTTCATTGCTTTTACTGGTTTTATACTGCTTCTTTATAGCATGTTGATGTGCTTTTACGTGATTTCTTATCGCTCAGCCTTCATTTATTGTTATTACTCACTGAGTTGGAGTACTCACTTTACTCCATACACCTTGTGTGCAGATTCAGACGCTTCAGGTCCCGCTAGCAAGTGTTGATTTCTTCCAGCTCAAGCGGATTCGGAGATTCACTAGGTAGTTACTCAGCGTTCGCAGCCCAGTGCTTCTCTCCCTATCTTATTTTCTCTTGTTTTAGTTCTGTAATAGACTATGTAGACTCTTCCTATTTAATCGGTTAGTAGATGCTCATGACTGGTGACACCCCAATATCGGGCTATGTCTATTCCACAACTGTACTGTTCCACCTTATTTTGGGATTATTATTATGTTAAAGACTTAATTTGTATTATTTTATTTGCTTAAAATGAATTGGGAGGGTCGTGACAATACTCCGGTTGAGTAAGTAACTACTAATCGAGAGTTTGAGTTTATTGTTAAGAGGAGGATTGTACCAAATATTTATACTTGTTTATTTTGTTTGTTTACTTTGTCTCACATGTGTTTACTCCTACTGTACAAGAATTATTGGACTACTAGTAAGTATCGATGTCGATCCCTCGTCACTACTCCTCCGGGATTAGGCTAGATACTTACTGGGTATGCGTTGATTTACGTACTCATACTACACTTCTGCACAATAAGTGCAGGTTTTACAGTCCTGGTGGTTTGTTGGCCGCAAAGGCACGGCTATTACGGGGACTTTGCAGTGAGCTGCATTCTTTATTACGATCGGCAGCATACAAAGTCTTCATCAGTATTATTTATATTTTCTTGTCTAGATTGTATTCCAGACAGATGTTATATTTTATTATATTTCCTATTTGATGCTCATGCACTTATGAAACCGAATTTTGGGGGTTCCTACTAGATGTTTAGTATGATGGTTCATGGAATGTTTGTCATTTCACCCTGTAAATTCTATTTTGTACTATTTAATTAATGAAAATTGTGATTTCAAGTAATAAAATGAGTAAATAAGCTAATAAATCATTGTTGGCTTGTCTGACGGCAGCGTTAGGCGGCATCACGACCTATAGTGGATTTTGGGTCATGATAAAAAATGGTTGGTAAGAGTCAATACCACTAATGATTCTGCAAGCATAAACATCTAAAAGGGGAATATCACATATCAGATGGATCTTTCTACTCTTTGAAATTAAACTTATCATAGATAAAATTATAATTACTATTAAATATTCAAAACATAAGATGAACTAATATTAAAAATCTGAATCAACACAAAATAAATATTTTTATGTTAATACCAAATAATTAAATCTTTCAATTAATTATTTAGTAATAGAATTCAATTTAATTATTTTTAAAATTCATCATAAGACTATATTTTTTAAGTAAGAAAAAATTCTTACATAAATTTATTCCATAAAAAGAGTTAGAAACTAAAAACAATTAGAATAAAAAGTAAAAGAGGTAACTAAAGTATTTAGGATCAAAAGGTCATACTTTACATGCAAATGCTAGATCAAGAAGCATGATACTGTTAGCAATAACAACAAGTGGTATAACAGTAAAAAATTTATGATGAGATTGTACAACTCATCTTATATTTGATATACCTCTTCAAACAACTAAAATAGTCATCACAAATATACGAAAACAGAGCAGTGATGCATAAGGAAAGCAAAATTGATAATATGGGGTGAAACGCTTATGGTTAAGCATCAAATGATCGAAACAATTAAAAGAACTTTTAGAGCTATAATGGGTATCAATGAACCATATGATGAAAAAGTAATAGTTTGGGAGGTGATTCCTATCAAATATTACCAGTAGTTTCAAAATCAACGAAAGCAAAAACTATAAATGTTAACTTGCCAAAATTTTACTTATGGCCTCAAATGGAAAAAAATTAACTGAAAAAAAATATAAAAGTAAGAACAGATCCAGTATTGAGTGACTTCTTGCTTCGTGGCGAAAATGTAGAAGAGCATCCAATAAAAGATGATTTGGTTCTTCATAATACTTAGTTATCAACCCCAATGGTAAGACTCTAGGGCTAGGATCATGAACGGAGTTCGGTCACCTTCCATCCCCAACTAGAAAGAGTTCCCTTTCGGCCAGGATAAATAGTCGAGTTCAAAGTTAGTGCATTTAATAAGGGAAATATTTCCATCATTAGATTAAAATGCAATGTGTGCAAATTACATGATAGAAATTAAAGAGCTACCTTAGCAAGCAAAAATGAATATGTTGATCAACTTAATAAAAGGTTGATTTCTAAGATTTATAGTAAAAATAAAATATTTTTAAAATTTTTGACTCAACAAAAATGAAACTAACAATTACTATCAAAAAGAATACGTATATACTTTAATACTTTAATACTGAATGGCCCCCCACCATACAGGTTTGTTGTGAAATTCATTGCTTTTTATGATGTTAGTATCACCATATTCATCTCTCATTAATTAACTTTTGTTTCTCATTCATATTAATAAATATTTTAACTTTATGTGCTATTATAACGTGCAAGGCACGTTCATAAATACTAGTATAACATAAAATTTACAAAAAGGGTAAAGAAATTCCTTTAAAAATAGGGACAATATTTAAAGACCAACCCTTTATAGGGGAAAAAATCAGAAATAGATAAATTTACAATTGGTAATAAAAAAATAGATACAATTTCAAATGTAATCGAAGTTTAGCCACTTTTTTATGTAAAGATAAAATCTGAACAAAAACACCCTTAAAAATCCGGAAAAATTCAAGCATAATATACTGGAGTTTGAATTTTTTAAAGATTCCAGCATAATGTACTGGAGTTCCAACATAATATGATGGAAGTTTATACACAGAAGCTCCAATGTCCAGCATATTATACATGTACTAGAGTTCCAACATAATATGATGGAAGCTTGTACGCAATTATACTGAAACTTTTCGTGTTTCAGCAAAATAGTGGCTAATGTTTTAATAACTTTATAAATATTGGCTATTTTTCAGTTACCAGTCCGAAAACTAGTTGGTCTGTGCTATTTTCAGCCTTATAGGCCATTCCTAGCGATCACCCATGGACAGTTACTATTGTATTGCTCATTTTTTGACTTGGACAATGGCCGCTAATTGTTCTCCTTGGTCCATGGCAGAGTCGTTTTTAGGCCGCACAAATTTTCTTGAAAAATTAACTTAAATAGCCACAGCCCAATTTCTTAAACTAAAAGTAGCTGCCAGATGTATAACATAACATATATATATAGAGAGAGAGGGAGAGAGAGAGTTAGTTAGTTAGTTTATAAGTTATGTATGCAAAATATCAATTGGACCGACTATTTAAGTAAAGATCCTAATTTTCTTGTTAATACTTTCTTTTCCAGAAATCTCAAACATTAGTGACCACAATATATACTTGGAGAATTAGCACCAGCCCAACAGAAAAGAACTTCTTCGGTCTCAAAATATAAGTTATGACTATATGGATTTTTTAATTAAAAAAATCCCTCACGTGGCATGTACATAGTGGCAAATAATGATGTGTAAATGACATGTTATTTTTCGGCGTCAGAAATTGTCACGACCCCAATTTTCTTCCATAGGATGTCATGACGGCACCTAGTCACCAAGACTAGATAGGCCTAATAATTACTGAATTAAAAGCAAAACTTAACCAACCACAATGAATTTCGATATGGAAATATCCATACATGCCAACAATCCCAAAAACCAGTAGTACAAGTCATAAGCTCTACTGAGTTTGCTAGAAAATCCCTAAATACAACTGTTTTGGAATAGAAATAAAATAGTACAAGTACAATATTAGAAGGTGACTCTGAGGCCTGTGAACGTGACGTCAGGTTTACCTTGAGTCTCCACAACAAAACCCGAACAACTAGCTATTGATCAAACAACTCCGAAATACTTGGATCTGCACAAAAATATGCAGAAAGTGTAGCATGAGTACACCATAGCGGTACCTAGTAAGTATCATGACTAACATCGGTGGAGTAGTGACGAGGGACAGTCAGGATACCTACTAGACTAAACAACCTGAATAAGTATGAAGGTGGACTAACGGGAAAACAATGTTAATATAAAGCTAAGCATGGTAAGGAATACAAAACAATACTCGCAATGAAACACTAGAAACAATTATTAGCAACAAGAAACAAATAGATTGAAATACTGTAGAGTAAGCTGGACACAGTCTAAGTCCGATGAGACCAAATAAAGGAAAACAAGTAACAACTCAACAAGAACAACCGCTTTTACACAAGATCTATTCAGGAATTTCCACGAGGTACCAAACCTCATAATCACAAATCATGGGTCCCAATTCTTGAATCCTAATTATTTGGCCTCTTGTGCCCACATTACAAATTCATAACCGCACGGACGACTCACGTGCCAAGAGAGTGGTAATATCTAATATCCGCATGGACCACTCACGTGCCAATAATAATAATGACTCATAACTGCATGGATAACTCACGTTCCAATAAGATAACTCTCACATAGAAGGCAAGTACATGATAGTACATGTAAATGCTCAATAACGTCATAATTCATCTTCTTAACCGATATGGGTGATTTATTTACGTGTATGCTTGTGCAAGTGTTCTACCACAATTCAAGTCAACAAGTAAGAGTAGAGATAATGAATAGCACATAAGAAACGGTCATCACGAAACGTATACCGTATAACTCGCATAGGGTAGGCACACACTACACAACTAACAACAATAATAATTCCCCCAGGCCATCACAAGTCACCACAAATTATTTCCCAATATAGACCACTTTATGTAACGACCTGACCGGTGGTTTTGAGAAGTTGCACTTCGTACGGTTGTTTGAGGGCATGAGTAGCTCCGTATGATGTATTATGACTTATGTGGATCGTCGATTTTAATTTTAAGGTTATTCGGAATTGATTCGGAAGAATGATTCTCAGCTAGAAGCTTTAAATTTGGAAGGTTTGACCAAGTTTGACTTTTTAGTATTTGACCTCGGATTGGATTTCTAATGATTCTGTTAGCTCCGTTGGGTAATTTTGGATTTAGGAGCGCATCTGGATTGTGATTTGAAGGTCCGTAGTGGAATTTGGCTTGAAATGGCGAAAGTTGGAATTTTGGAAAGTTTGCCGGGGGGTGGACTTTTTGATATATGGGTCAGATTTTGATTCCGGAAGTTGGAGCAGGTCCATAATGTCAAATATGACTTGTGTGCTAAATTTGAGGTCAATCAGACGTGATTTGATAGGTTTTGGCATCGGTTGTGGAAGTTGAAGTTTCAAAGTTCAATGATTTCGAAGTGAGGTGTGATTCATCATTTCAATGTTGTTGTGTGTGTTTGGAGACCTCGAGTAGGTCCGTATTATGCTATGGGGCTTTTTGGTATGTTTGGACAGGGTACCCATGGGGCTCGGGTGAGTTTCGGATTGATTTTGGAGAATTTTGGAATTTTTGGCTAAGGTGTATCATTGTTGGTTCTGGTGTTTCCGCATCTACGGAAGTATGGGCACAAATGCGAGTTCGCATATGCGAACAGTCAATTGCAGAAGCGAGGTTTTGCACAGGTGCATGTTTGGCTTCGCACTTACGAGTGCGCATGACCGTAAATAGTTCCGCAGGTGCGAGGGATCGCCTAGTGAGTTGTGGTCGCATAAGAGAAGTAGTGACTGCAGATGCGGTGGTCGCAGACACGATATTTTGACCGCAAATGCGGAATAGCTAGGTAGTGTTATAAAATTGAGGGTTTTGTTCTTTCTTCATATTTTGAGATGTGGGACTCGGATTGAGGCGATTTTTGGAGCAAACATCATCACAAAGATTGGGGTAAGTGTTCTCTACTAAGTTTTGATTACGTTTCATGAATCTATCTTCGTTTTTAACAATTGGTTGATGAATTTAAAGAGGAAATTGGGGGGTTTTACCTAAAGCTTCATAATATAAATCTTTGTGTTTTGAACATCGATTTGGAGTCGGAATTGAGTGAAACTAGTATGGTTGGACTCGTAATTGAATGGGATGTCGGATATTATGAGTTTTGTCAAGTTTCGAGGCATGGGTCATGTTGTGATTTTTGTCCGGATTTGGGATTTGATGTAGAATTCGATCTTTATCATTTTAAATTGCTTCCTTGGGCTTTATCTGATGTATTTGAGTTGATTTTGGCTAGTTTTGAGTCGTTCGGAGGTTGCTACGCGCGTGATAGCATTCTTGGAACATCGCTTGGCTTGCTCGATGTCAGAATTGGCTTGTTTAAGATAAGTAACTCTTCTAAACTTAGTGTTGAGGATATGAAACCCCGAATTATGTGTTCTGTGATTGGTGTTGAAGTGAAGCACATGCTAGGTGACGGGCGTGTGGGCGTGCACCCTGTGAGTTATGACTCTGTCGTTTCCATGGCACTGTTTAGTGGCCCACTTTGTTGATATTTGTGTTTTTCACCATGTGATAAAATAATTGAGTTGTACATCATGCTAGATATCATGTTTAGGATTTATGCTGATATTGTTGGGACCCCTAGCGGTCGTTTATTGCTGTCATCTTATTGATTTCATTGATATTTCATACTCAGTCACATTCATGCGTTCATATAATATCTCAGTCTCAATTGTTACTTATTGATACATCATATCATTATTCCAGGTCAATTTTTATGACATTGTGAGCCCATGGGTGAGACTGGAGGGATTGATGATTGAGTGAGGTCGAGAGCCTGATTATGAGTGACAGTTATGGGATTGAGTTGCATGCTGCAGCATATTTATTGATTTATGTCATGATTGGCTTGTTATAACGCTTAGGCTGAAGGATCCCTTCGGAGTTTACATACCCCCAGTGAGCGCGGATGATATTATTGAGGGATGGATTTCCATGGACATGGATTTAGCCGAAGTATTTGATATCTGGAGATGAATTTCTCCACGGGGGGTTGGATTGCCCTTTTTCCTCGGTACTGGGTAACTTATAGTCAGTGTTGTATATGTTCCGGAATGGATTTCCTTGGGCTGCATGGGCCATATACAATACCGAGTAGTTGAACAATTATATACTATTGAGGGATGGATTTCCCTAGACATGGATTTGTCCGAAATACTTGATACATAGAGATGGATTTCTCCACAGGGTTGGATTACCCTTTTTCCTTGGTATTGGGTGGCTTCTAGTTAGTGTTGTATATGTTCCGGGATGGATTTCCCTTGGTCGTATGGGCCCTATACAGTACCGAGTGCTTGAGTATGATGAGTGAAAAGTGTGATTCAGTGAGGTTGAGTACTTTGAGAGTGTGAGTACATGATTCATCTCTGAGATACATGGCATTGGCATGCATATATGGAATACATGCATAGACAACGCATCTCCTTATGTTGTACGGTATCACATCATTCATGACTTTTTCTCACACATTGATATGTGGGCATAGAGTGGTATTTCACACTTGTTATTTGGAAAGGAAATGAAACATTTTTATTTATTGTGGAAAGTATTTTTCAGGAAAAATTACAGTTTTCAAACTATCTCATAATTTTTTGATGATTTCGATAAAGGATTTGGGTTTTACTGATATTCTTGAAAAGCATAACTATTTTCGGAAAAATTATGCAAATGTTGAACATTTTTATCTCTGAGATTATTACCTTGTTTATATGCTCTACGATGTATGAACTGTTGTTGGTTATTGGTGTTGGACCCGACCTATTTTCTAGCTCGTCACTATTTTCAACCTGAGATTAGGTTTGTTACTTTTTGAGTACATGGGATCGGTTGTACTCATACTACACTTCCTGCATATTGCGTGCAGATCACGGATGCTGATGTTACTATATTCGACAGTTGATGGATTCGAAGGTGTACATGCGTCCCTGTTGTAGCTGCCTCTTGTTCATGGCAGCCTTAGATTATAAAACTTTGTTTATGTATTTTTCAAACAAATGATGTATTTGCTTCATATCAGCTTTGTAAACTCTATTCTTAGAAGCTCATGATTTGTACTACCAGTTCTTGGGGAAATGTAAAAGATTCAGAAAATTTCTTTACTTAAATGTTTAATTAATATTATTCAGCTTGAGTAGTTTGTAGTTGGCTTACCTAGCGGGTTGTGTTAGGAGGCATCATGACTAGTAGATTTTGGGTTGTGACACTTTGTCTCGCCATGTATGCTATAATAAAGTAAATGACCGCCTTGTCTCGCCGCACGTGCATAATAACATTCCCACCTTATCTCGCCACATGCGCAGACCCATATATATAGCCCGCCTTGTCACGCCGCATGTGCATATATCAATAGTAACAATAGCACGGCAGAAACCTCGTGCAACACAATAATAATCGCACGACATAAAGAGGTAAACAATAGGGGCGCTCTCGAGGCACCGCCTCGTAGTCCCAAAAGTAAATATGCAATAGGGGCGCTCCTGAGGTACTGCCTCGTAGTCCCAAAAGTAAATATACAATAGGGGTGCTCCCAAGGTACCGCCTCGTAGTCCCAAAAATAGATATGCAACAATGACAAACACACAAGCTATGGCAAGAAAATCAACTCGGGTACTCCTGAATATAAAGAGACGAAAAAACGAACTCACAAGGAAAGGTATAACAAGAAATAATGGTACAACATAGAAATAACTCAACAAAGAAGAGACACTGTGTAGCAAAGATACCACATAAGTAAAATTCAATGATAGGAGGGATAATATGAATCAAAAACTCCAATTAAGGGTAAATCAATAATGATAAGGGATCGCAAATCTCCAATTATGGAAGAGAATTAACAAACTCAATTAAGGATAAGCAATTACGGAAAGGATATCATAGCAATAAAAGAAGTAACAACTTCAGTTAAGGCACATAAGAGTTTAATCGGTAATAAAGCAAAACATGGTGTTAATTCCAATTAAGACACGTAATGTGAATTTAGTTAATGGAGAATTTAACATAACAAAACAACTTCATATCTAATGAACATAAAAGCCTAAGAGCCCTAGTCAAATTCACAAATAAGCATGAGCACGTGCTCGTCACCTCGCGTATATGGCTTCACATGACACAATTAGCACCAAAGACTCAAATCCTAAGGGGTAGTTCCCACACATAAAGTTAGGAAAGATACTTACCTCAAAGAAGCTAGACCACTACTCTAAAATGAACTTCTCGAGTGAAATAACCCCCGGACGGCTGAAATCTAGCCAAAATAACTTTAAAGCATAAATAAAACTCATAAGAAACTATTCCGGAAAATAAAGCTTCAATCTTTATCAAAAACTAAAAAATAACCCAAAAGTCGACTGATAACTAGGGATTATAGTTTATTTTGGCACTCCTTCTTACTTGAGTTTTGATTAAAAATATATACAAAATAGTCCAAAGGCTTATATGTTGTACTTGTTTGCAGGGTTTGGTCAAAAATGTGATAATTAGTCAAAACCAGCTCAAAAAGGGGTGAAACATGCACAAGTACCAAGAACAAGTCCAAGCACAGTGCAACAGATCCACTGTGGCCACATTCCATTTAGTATGGTCCGCAGTGAGGAGATTCAGAGAGGTGCATATTTTGGAAACTCAAGCACTGCGACCGCAAAGCATTTTGTGCGGACCACAGTGGCTTCACCGCGGCCGCAATCGATTTTGTACGGTCCGCATAGATGGGAGTTTGGAGGTTAATGCCAATGCGGTCCACGGTCCTTTTTGTGCGGATCGCAATTGAAGCCACCACGACCGCGGTACATTTTATGCGGCACGCGGTGGCCAAGTTCAAAGAGCAGAGCTTTAAGCCAAGAAGCCTCATTGCGGTTTGCGGTGCATTTTGTGCAGACCGCACTACCTCACCAGGGGTATTTTTGTCCAGAAAATTTGGCCTAGTATAAATACTTTTTCCCCATTTTTAGGTCATCTTTTGTAATCTACTTTTAGCAAAACTCGTGAACAGTTGTATTTGACTATTTTGAGTAATTTTATAGTGGTTTTATCATTAAATCTTCAATTATTAGCTTGTAATTAAATTATATGGGTTATTCTTCATCTATTTCTTTGTTTTCTTCTATTATTATGAGTAGCTAGACCCATTAACTAGCGTTGTGGCTCAACCCTAGTGTGGGTATTTGATGGGTCTTTTGATCTAAGGCTTAGATATTTATGGGTAGTTGATATTTGGACTAATTTGTGTTTTTCATGTTGAATTAGTGGTTGGAAACACTAATTTGTACCTATTTGACTTGGGTTCTTCTTGAGAAAGAGAACTTGAGTCTAGGAAAATCAATCCAACAAGGAATTGGGGTATAATCAAGAGATTGATAGCCCCAATTAAAGGGTTAAACCTAGAGATAGTAATACCCGACTTGAGCCTATATTGCTTGCACAATTTTGACACCCAATTGGTCTTGAGAAAGTCAATTAGGGAAAAGTCACTCAAGCTAATGAGAGGTATAAAGTGAGTAATTCTGTGCATTGGCTATATCACAATTCCCAACATAACGTCTTTGCCTTAGGCTTTAGATCCCGTCAAGTATTCACCTAGGAGAAAGTCACTTCTCTAGTGCCTCTTTAACTAATTAGAAAACCCTACAAGCAATCATTCTTAGTTTAATTTAGCTTATTATTAGCATAAATATTAGAAGTACTATCAAACCAAACAAATTAGTAGAAGAGTAATTAAGAGCACTATTCATCTCTAATTTAGATAGGAATCCAATTCCCACTTTTAGCTCCCTGTGGATTCGTTCCCGACCATCTCGGGTAAAATTTGTTTCGATTGCTCTCGCCACTTTGTAGTGGTGTAGGGTTGGCCCCGATCATCGACCCCCGGACCCGCACCTCGGAACCAAAACAAATTTACAAAATCCAAACACACATTCAATTACAAGTCCAAACATACCAATTTCATCCAATTATGACTCTGAATCGATGTTCAAAACCCAATTAGTCTCTTCATAATATTTTTGATAAAAACCCTCAATTCTCCAATCAAAATATAGATTAATTCAAAAATGAACTTCTGTAATCATATTAAAATACAAAATTATAGTTAGATATTTACCCCCATGAAAAGACGAGAAGAACGCCGTAAAAATCACCTCAATCGGAGCTCTAGAACTCAAGATATGCTCAAAATACCAAAATAACGCAGTTTGTTTTTTTATACTCAGGGATTTTCGCTTTTGCGATAAAAGATCCGCACCTGCGCATTTTCAGCTATAATTTTTGCTTTTGCGGACCATTTTTCGCACATGCGAAGTCACAGATGCGGACCCAACTTCGCATCTGCGAAGCACCAGCTCTCATCTCCGACACCAAAATGAGCATAACTTCCTCATACGATGTCCAAATTCGACAATTCTTTTTGCTATGACTCTATATTTATGATACGGATCTAATGCTTCAATCAAAACAGAAATTGGATCTTATTTTCTTTAATATGGTATTATTTGTGCTTGAAGAAACGAAGTCGAAACATAAAAAACGAGTGCAACACAATCCAAACCTATTTGAAACTCACCTGAGCCCTCGGGACCACATCCAAAAATACCAATAAGTCCTAAAATATAACACGGACCTACTCGAGGCCTCAAATTACATCAAAAAATATCAAAATTACAAATCACACCTTAAATCGAACTTAATGAACTTATGAACTTTCAACTTCTACAACTCGCGCCGAAATATATCAAATCAACCCGGAATGGCGTCATGTCACGACCTAAATCTCCCTCCGTAAGAGGTCGTGATGGAACCTAGTCTTAAGGACTAGGTAAGCCTGACATTCATCGAAATATTAATAGTATTTAACTAACATCTGATAATAAGGAATAGAAATCTCTATACAATTTACAAATCCCAAAACCAGTAATACAAGTCATAAGCTCTACTGAGTTACTAGGAGGTCTTACAATTACAACTTTTTTGAAATAAGGACAAACAGTATAAACACAACATCAGAAGGTGACTCTAAAGCTTGCAAATGCAGCAACAGGTTTACCCTGAGTCTCCAGAGCAAAATCCATACAACTAGCTAATGATCGACTGACTCCGAAATACCTGAATCTGCACAAAAATTGTGCATAAGCATTGTATGAGTATACCACAGCGGTACACAGTAAGTATCAAGACTAACCTTGGTGGAGTAGTGACGACGGATAGTCAAGACACCTACTGGACTAGATAACTTGGACAAGTAAAAGTAAATAACTAACAAAGTACAACAAAACTTATGCACAATGACAATAATGATACAGTGCTTACCATAGGAAATAGAAACTACCATTAGTAGCAGAACAACACAAGTAATAACACAAAAGAGTAAGCTAATCACAGTTTAAATCCGGTGAACACAGATAAAGGAAAGGCTAGTAGCAACTCAATAAGAACGGCCGCTTTCACACCAAGTTTTAACCAATAATCTCCACGAGTTACCGAACCTCAAAATATTCACAATTCACGGGTTCCAAATCGTGAACCCTAAACACTTGGCATCTTCTTCCCTCATTACAATTGGTAACTGCACGGACGAAGCACATGCCAATAGAACCCTTCTCATATAGAGGCAATAGACGAGGGTGTATAGGAATGATCAATAATATCAGGAACCATCTTTTTGAACTGTTATGGGTGATTAACTACGTTTATGCTTGTTCTAGTGTTCTATCACAACTCTAGTAAACAAGTGAGAGTAGAGATATGAATGGCACATAAGAACACGATCACTACGAAATGAACACGGTATAACTCACACAGGATAGGCACACCACTACACAAATAACAACAATTAAAATGCCCCCAAGCCATCATAAGTCATCACAATCAATCCCTGACATATCCCATCTTGCCTCGCCACGTGTGCAATAATAAAGTAAATGCCCGCCTTGTCTCGCCATACATGCATAATAATATTCCCACCCTGTCTCGCCACATGCGCAACCCACATATATAGCCTGCCTTGTCATGCCACATGTGCAAATACCAATAATAACAATAGCATGGCAGAAACTTCGTGCAACACAATAACATCCGCACTGCAGAAACGTCGTGCATCACAACAACAACCGCTCTGCAGAAACCTTGTACATCACCATAACAACCGCACGGTAAAAATCTCGTGCATCACAATAACAAGTATAACAACAACGACGACAATAACACAAGAGTACAACAAGTAAATCAACTCAGAAATTCCAAACTCAAAGAAATGAACTCACAAGGAAAGACACAATAGAAAATAACAATGCCACCTATCAATAGCTCAACAGGGAAGAGATATTGTGTAGCAATGACCTCCACATAAGTGCAATTCAAAAACAAGAGAGCTAACATGAGGTGATAATTTCAAATAAGGATAAGGCAACTATGATAAAGGATAACTAACTTCATTTAGGATTTAGCACTCACGAAAAGGTACAACAATTACAATTAAAGATAAGCGACAGAAAGGATAATCATGGCCTCAATTAAGAATAAACAATTACAGAGGAGATAATAATAATTTTAAATAAAGATAAGCAGTTAGAAAAGGATAGCATGGCAATCGAAGAGGCAACAACTTCAGTTAAGGCACACAAGAGTCAAATAGGCAATAAGAGTGGAACATAAAATAATTAATTCTAATTAAAATACGTAGAGGTAAAACTAGTAAATAGAAAACTTAACATAATAAAACAACTTCATATCTAGTGAACATAAGAACCTATGATCCCTAGAAACTCAATTTTTCACAAATAAGCCTACGCACGTGCTCGTCAGCTCGCATACGCGGACTTCACATGATACAATTAGCATAAAAGATTCAAATCCTAAGGGGTAGTTTTTTGATACAAGGTTAGGCGAGATACTTACCTCAAAGAAGATAGACTGTTATCTAAAATGAATTTCTCGAGTGAAATAACCTCCGGACAGTTCAAATCTAGCCAAAATAACTTCAAAGGACAAATAAAACTCATAAGAAACTATTCCGGATAATAAAGCTTTGATTATTCATTAAATTAGAAAGTCAACCTAAAAGTCAACCCCCGGACCCGTACCTCGGAACCCAACCAAAATTACAAAAATCCTAACACCCATTCGATAACAAGTCTAACCATACAAGAATTACTCAAATCCAACCTCAAATCGCCTTTCAAATCCCCAAAATTTAGTCTAAGAAGTTTTTAAAAAAAATTCCCAAATTTCCAACTCAAATAACTAACTAAATGATGAAAACAATCGTATATTCATGTATATTAATCAAATCCGAGTTAGAATGACTTACCCGATGAATTTCTGAAAAACCCACAAAAAATTGCCACAAACCAAGCTCCCAAAGTCCAAATGTGAAATAATACCCTAACCCTCATTTATATAGTACACAATCTGACCTCTCATTTTTCTGACTGTACATTTTCTTGTGCAGTTGCACATCCCAAGTTCTACGACCGCAATACCAAATTGTGTGGTCGCACTTCTATGGTGACTATACTACTAGGCTTTAGTAAATTGACCATGACCTTTTATACAAATGTCCAAATAATTAATGGTGTACCTTTCTGTAAACTATATTCAAAGGGCTACAACTTTCATTTTTGGATCATCTCCAAATTTCTTATATAGCAAAAGATATAAGCTTACGAAATCATAATCCCCTTTCTGCGGCTGCGAGAAGAATTCTGCGGACCGCACAATTTCAACTGCGGTCCGCACAATTACCACTGCCTCCTCACTTTGGGAGTTTGCGGCCGCATATCCACACTCCAAAATCTTCCCTCCGCACTTCAACTGTTCCAAAACATCATCAGGAGTGCCGAAATGCTCAAACTTGTTCAGAACTCACCCCAAAGCACACCCGAGGCGCCTGGGACCTCAACCAAAAATACCAACAAGTACTAAAATATAACGCGGACCTGATCGAGGACTCAAACCACATCAAATAACATCGAAACTATGAATCGTACCACAACTCATGAATTTCTAAATCTTCCAACTACCAAAACTTATGCCGAAATATATCAAATCAACCCAGAATGACGCCAAATTTTACATGCAAGTTCCAAATGACATAACGAAGCTAATCTAACTCTCGAAATCGCATTTCGACACCGATATCATCAAAGTCAACTCTTGGTCAAACTTCTCAACCTTCCAAATCTTTATTTTTTGCCAAAATGCTTCAAATTACTCTACGGACCTCCAAATCCAAATCCGGATGCACGCTGCTGTCCAAAATCACCATACGAAGCTATTGGAATCATCAAAATGCCATTTCTAGGTCGTCTACACAAAAGTCAAATTCGGTCAATTCTTACCGCTTAAACTTCTAAAACAAGAATCCTTCTTCTAAATTGACCCGAATCATCTGAAAACTGAACTTGGCCACACATGCAAGTCTTAACATACAATACGAAGCTGCTCTAGACCTTAAGCTGTGATTGGGACGCTAACTCTCAGAATGACCGGCTGGGTCATTACACATCAAATTTTGCATGCAAGTCTCAAATGACATAACAGAGTTAATCCAACTCTCGAAATTGCAAGCCGAGCCCCATATCAACAAAGTCAACTCTCGGTCAAATCTTTTAACCTTCCAAAACTTCAACTTTTTAATTTTCGCCAAAATCCTTCAAATTATCCTACGTCCCTCCAAATCCAAATCCGGATGCACGCCTAAATCTAAAATTACCATACCAAGCTATTGGAATCATCAAAATGTCATTTTGGAGTCGTCTACATAAAAATCAAACTCGGGTCAACTCATAACGTTTAAGCTTCTAAAACAAGAATCCTTCTTCCAAATTATTCTCGAATCATCCGAAATCCGAACTTCACCATACACACTAGTCATAATACATAATACGAAGTTGCTCGAGACCTTAAGCCACCGAACAGAATGCTGAATCTGAAAACAACCGGTCGGGTCGTTACAGAAATTTGTCACTTTGGTAATTTGTATTATATGGGAAACTAACACATAGTATAATGACTTTACTGATACAAAAATAAGTTTATGACTTTAGTGTTACAATTTATTGCTTCGGTGACTTTACCATAAAAATAAGGGTGAAAATCATTATATCCCTCAAGTTTGCTTTAAAAATCAAACACATCCTATCATTCTCCTCCCCATATCATATTTGACTTATAAAAATACCTATTTGACCCTCTATAAATTTTACCTTTTTTTATTTCTTTAATATAATGATATTTTTTTATTTTAATCTATGTTATGTACTTACGTATAGATAAAAAAATTATAATGACCCGGTCGGTCATTTCATGAGTTACCGCTCTATTTCGCCTATTTCTGCTGTATTATGTATTATCGGGTTGGTTGGTTCGGGTTCGGAGAAGTTTTGGAAAGGAATGAGACACTTAGTCTCTTTTGAGTAAGCTTAAGTTAGAAAAATCAACCGGATATTGACTTATGTGAGAAAGGGATAGGATATGAATTCCGATGGTTCGGATAGCTTCGGGAGGTGATTTGAGGCTTAGGAGGGTGATCGGAATGTGTTTTGGAGGTCCAGAGAATTTAGGCTTGAATTGGCGAAATTGAAATTTTGACGTTTTTCGGTTGATAGGTGAGATTTTGATATAGGTATCAGAATGGAATTTCGGAAGTTGGAGTAGGTCCGTTGTGTCATTTGTGACGTGTGTGCGAAATTTCAGGTCATTCGAACGAGGTTTGATAGACTTTTTTATCAAAAGCAAAATTTGAAAGTTTTTGGAATTCTTAAGCTTGAATCCGATGTCAATTTGGTATTTTGATGTTGTTTTGAGCTTTTCGAAGGTTGGAACAAATTTGAATGAGGTTATGGGATATGTTGGCATGTTTGTTTGAGGTCCCGAGGGCCTCGGGTGAGTTTTGGGTGGTTGAACGGATCAAGTTCAAGTTGGAAAAGTTGCAGAAAATCTGTTGTTAGTGTTGCAGATATTTGGTCTTCGCGTTCGCAAGTGGGCTTTCGCGTTCGCGAAGGATTAGGGTGTGAGGCAGAAAGTTTGGCCTTCGCATTTGCGATGGAGGTCCCGCATTTGCGAAGGGTTGGGGTCAGTGTTCAGCGCGTTTGCGATGGTTTTGCCGTGTTCACGTAGAGTAAAGGTGAGCAGCTGTGTCCAGGTCGTTTGTGCTTCGCGTTCGTGAGCTAGGTGTCGCGTTCACGATGGGTTGAGGAGTTGAGGCTTCGCGTTCGCGTACAGGGTGTCGTGTTCGCGATGAAGGAATAAGTGGTCAACAAAAATTTGTGCTTCACCAACGTGAGGCATTGACCGCGTTCGCGAAGAAGGAAAGGGTCACCTGGGTAGAATGTTTAAAAGGCCATTGTCCGCGATTTTGGGGCTAAACTTCACCATTTTTAAGCGATTTTGGAGCTTCTTGAGGGAGATTGAAGAGGGAATCAAAGGGAAACACTTGGAGGTAAGATTTATGTACTTAATACTCGATCCTATTGTGATTTCTACCTAATTTAACATGAAATTTGTGGAATCTAACGCCTAAAATTGGAGAGTTAGGGCTTGGAATTTGAGACTTTGATTTGAGGATTTGAGGGGTCATTTGTGGTCGGATTTTGATGTATTTGATATGTATGAACTCGTGAGAGTGTAAGAATTCTAGTTTTGTGACTTTTGTCGGAATCCGAGATGTGGGCCCGGGGTCGGGTTTGGCCAATTTCGGGATTTTTGATGTAAATTAGTTATTTTCGAGTGGGTTTTGTTCCCTTAGCATATTTTGATGGTATAAATATATTTTTGGCTAGATTTGGAGCATCCGGAGGCCGATTCGAGGGGAAAAGGCATTATGGGCTAGAGTTTGGACCGGATAGAGTTAAGTAGTGATTGTAAATGTTGTCCTGAGGGTATGAAACCCCGAATTTTACATTATTGTGTTACTTTGAGGTGACGTACATGCTAGATGATGAGCGTGGGGTTGTGCACCCTTGGAGATTGTAACTTATTTTGTCTTGTATGACTATTAAACCGCATACTTGATTGAGAATTATTTGATATCATTGTGTTTTGAAAAGTATCATCATGTTTTGGGTCGAATGCCATATTTGGGCCCCGTGCCAACTGTTAGAGGATTTTTACTACTATTGCTGACTGTTTTGACTTCATTTTGTACTCAGTCATGCGGTATTCTACTATTTTTATAACTCAGCCATATTTACTCATTTTTTATATTTTAAATGATATTTTAGGCTGAGCATCATGTTTTACTGTTGTCCGAGTTGCTTGAGAGATTTCTGACTGAGTGAGGCCGAGGGCCTGTGTTGTGAGGATATTATGAGATCGGGTTGCGCACTGCAACAGTGTTGTACTGATTCATGATTTTAAGGTCAAGAGCTTGATTTGTTATGCCACGAGGTGACTTGTTATGAGGCTGAGGGCCAGTTTGATTATGCCACGAGATGGCTTGATATAGCGCTTGGGCTGTAGGAACCCCTCCGGAGTCTGCACACCCCCAGTGAGCGCGGGTACCCAGTGTGAGATGTGATATTGCCCGAGGGGCTAATATTGTTTCATATTATTGCCCGAAGGGCTGATACGAGTGATTGTGAGGTAGGGGCTGATACGAGTGGTATTTTGCCCTAGGGGCTGATTTATGTTTCCATACCTTTTTCTCCCTGTTTTCATCACTCGACTATTGAAAGATGTTTTGAAAAGGTTTTTACTGAACTGAGATTTTTTTACGAGATTTTACCGTTTTACTGCATTGTCCTGGATTTATACTGTTTTGTTGTAGCATTATGTTGTTTTTTACGTATTTTCTTATCGTTCAGCTGCCTTTACTTTTATTACTTATTGAGTTGGCATGGTCACATTACTCCTTGCACCCTGTGTGCAGATCCAGAAGTCTCGGGTCACGCTAGTGAGTGCTGATTTGCCTTCCAGCAGGTTTGTTTGGAGTTCACTAGGTAGCTGCTCGGCCTTCGCAGCCCAGTGCTTCTCCTTTCTATCTTTATTTCACTTTGTACTAGCTTTGTATTAGATTATATTGTCTTTTCATACTCTTAGACGAATTGTAGATGCTCATGACTGGTGACACCCCGATGTCGGGTTGTGTTTGTTTTCACACTGTTCTATTCTACTCTATATTTTGGGATTTTTAGCTTGTTAATGATTTTAAATGACTTATCATAACTGTTTAGTTGGTTTGGGGGTTTGTCTCGTTTGGCCTAGTTTCGCGATAGGCGTCATCATGATCGGGTCCGTTTTAGGGTCACGACAATATTATTTACAAAAAAAATTAGTGAGAAGTAATAATCAACTATATAAGTTGATGGTGTTTAATAATAAAATAAAATGAGACAAATAAAAAAATTACAATAAATAATTTGGTAGTATCAGTAGTTTATTACTCCCTCCGTTTCAATTTAGATGAGGTAGTTTGATTGGGCACGGAGTTTAAGAAAAAGAAGAAGACTTTTAAAACTTGTGATCTTAAAAGCTTAAGGGTAAAAGCTTTGTGGGGTCATGACATTTGCGTGGTTATAAAAGCATCTCATTAAGGGTAAAATGAAGAGTTTAAAGTTGACTTATTTTCAAATTTAGAAATGTATCATTTATTCTGGAACAGACTAAAAAGGAAAGTAGATCGTCTAATTTGAAATGGATGGAGTAATAGCTATCAAAGCTCAATCTTTTAACGAAATTGAGAGTAAAGAGTGTGAGAACTTTGTAAATTATGCAATGCATAAAAATTAATGCGCGAAAAATAAAGGTGAATCTTATAACAAATTCTTAAAAGTTATTTATTTATAATTTACATGAACTCTATATTATAATTTAGAAATGAATTCTATTAATAACAATAAAAACTCACACACACACATACGCATATATATATATATATATATATATATATATATATATATATATATATATATATATATATATATATATAACACACAATGGAGATTAAGAGAAATAGTGAGCTTGTAAAAATATTGTTATTCCACCAATGGATTCCCCGGTTCACACACATACATAGACACATGTTATATGCATATTTAATACACCTAATATTAAAATAATAATCATAAAAGTAGTTGTAGATTTGTAATAAATTCATATTGTGCTTATTCTATATTTATATGATTAATAAACTTAAATAAAATTATATAATAAAACATAATATCAAGGGTACTACATATATGGGGAATTAAAAATATCTAGGGTGAAATAGACATAGCTAGGATGGAAGAAGGAGAATAACAATTGTTCAAGTTGGAGGATGAGTTTGATTTTTAAACAAACTCAGGGAATATAAATAATTTTCACCCTAAAAGTTATTATTTGACTTTAATGATACAAATAAACTTAGTGACCATGAGTGTGAAATTAAGTTACTTTAGTGACTTTACCGTAAAAATAATCGGAAATCAATACTCATTACCTGTGATATTTTGAATGCATAAGAGAGGGGTGGGAGGGGGTTGGGGAAGGGAAACCCATGCAGCGTGATCAGGATTCTGCATAAAATAGCTCAAATTTTGAAATCTTAAATTTACCCAAAAATTTCCCTTCTAACCCAAAAATCCAAAAATGTCCCTTCTTTCACATATTGCTGAAGAATTCAGCCAAGCTATTCGTATCACCAATTAAGTCTGTCATTGCCGGAACTCCGGCGTTCAGAAACACCATTGGCCGCGCGCATGGTTAAGGTAAGTTTCATCTGTTGGAAATTCATTTCAATTCATGTTTTATGCTGATGTATAGCTCATATTTTACATAGTTAGCCATTGTGTATAGCTAGTTGTATGAATAATTATAGGTCGAGCTATCCGATTTCGTCCGTTGTTACCCTCAGTCTCTAATTTTCAGTTGTCGGAGTTTCCATCTGGGCTTGTCTAAATTTGGTGCTTTGAGGAGGATTTCGGTATATTTCGCACTCACTTCAATCGGTGATTAGGATTCTTCGTATATTTTGAGTTTTTAGCCGTGATTTCTTCATGGATCAGAGTTTCTGGTTGACTGGGTTGGTGGTTACTATGGGGAAATTTGCCGTTGACGAATTATTTTCTGGCGATTTATTTTCATCTCTCCGTGATTCTTCGCTTTTTTACGGCGAGTTTTACTGTCTCTTATTCTTCGAGTTTTATGCCGACACTTCAAGCAAATGTCTCCGTGGCCATGTTGTCTAAGTCCTCTTGAGTGCTCCGCTAATTTCACAGGCATAGCTTTAAACTCTTCTCGTACTGTGGGTAAATGTTTGTGTAACCCATGTCAATTAGGCTCTGTTAGGTGGATAGTAGGTTGAGGGGCTTCTCACCATATGACCTCTGATAAATCTGCCTTGTTCAACTTGAAGCATTTAGATAGTTAAGCTGCCAAATAACTACAAAGTAATAATTGATTCCCCGGGCAGTATTCAAATTCTTTCTGATGTTGTTCTGGACAATGTGCTCTCTGTCCCGAGTTTCAAATTCAATCTATTATCTGTTCACAAACTTTGTTTTGAACTGCATTGCGTATTATCCTTCTCAAATTCATGTTGTATATTGCAAGGCCATTCACCGAAAAACTCATCAGTATTTGGTAGAGCTCAGGGGCGAAGCTACTTTGGTTGAAGGGTCAACTGACGAATTTGAACACCCTTATTGAATTTTCTGACTTCGCCACTGGTAGAGCTGCAGGTGGATTATGTATTCTACAGCTCAACTTTTCTTCCCACATTCATCCGGTCAAGAGAACTGTTAATTCTATTCCTTTTAATCTGTCAATTCACTTGTGAGTACTGTTGTACATGAAAACTCTATTAACATCAATAGGATTGCTTTCATGACTTCTCCTACAAATATTAGCATACTGTGGCATCAAAGATTGGGCCATGTCCCCCTTCTTAAAGTACAGTCTATGCATCTTGTTCCTGATATTTCTATTCCTAAGAATTCTTTTGTATGTGAAATTTGTCCCATGGCAAAGCAGCATAGGTTACCATTTCATAAAAGTACAAGACTCACTTCTTCTGTATTTGAACGTATTCATGTTTGCTACGTGGGGGCCTCGCTTGCTACTAAAGGAAGTGCCTTCTATATCCTTACAAGCTTCATTTTTATGATTTACGGGTGGCTCAAGGGGAGGCTAGTTTTAGGCCCCCTAAATTTTGAGGCCCAAAAAATATTTTTAGTTATGGATTTACAATCTTATTTTCGCTTAGAAGTTTATAGAAAAAGAAAAAAAATACAAAATCCTTATTAAAAAAAAAACTATCTATATTTTAACAATAAAAATATTTTAGAACTTTGAATTAAGATATTCACATCTTCATATTGATAAATAACGTTTATTACAATAAGATCCAAGGTAACAAAATTGTAAATACATGGCTACCATCTTATTAACTTGAATTTTCTTACCAATGTGAATATAAATATTATATTTTATAAGATAACTTCATAACAAGCAAAAACAAAAACAAACTTGGCTTTAGGCCACGAGTCATTTCAATTCATGTTTTATGCTGATGCACTTAATTTAGTGTATAGCTAATACTTCACACAGTTTGCCATTTTCTATAGATAGCTAGTTGTATAAATAGTTATCGGTCATCCTTGCAAAGAAGTTTTTGACTTCTCATTCTTTCCAAATACTTTTCGATACAATGCACGCTTTCTCTCTCTTTTATGTTCATCAAAACCCTACTTCAATCTCCATGTTCTAAGGGAATCACTTATGTTAACAGTATCAAAGACGTAAATAAAATTGGAGTCGATTCAGCTGTATTTTTTCTATTTTCAGGAGCATAACAAGGTTGCATAAAAAATGGACAAGAAGGTGGAGGATCAGATCGGTAGCGAATCCATCTCCAATCTTGAATTATTTGCTAAACTTGATGAAAATCAAGCAATACATAAAGTTGTCGAAGCCGTAGCTGAGGGACTGGTGTTTTCGATACGTGTATTCTTCGTCCCTATTGAGATGATTTAAAATTTAGGATTCAGTCACAATTGAAAAATAGCATTTAGTCACAAAGACCTATTTATTACCTTTAATAGAAAGAATACTGATGCTTTTAGTGCTCACTTGGTCAGTCTGGAAAGGGATTCAGAATGCAGTCAAGGAGAGAGACGAAGATAGAGTGATCATGCAGGAAGATTGTGATAGAATAATGAATGAGAAACTAGAGAAAAAAAAAATCAAATATGCTAAATGTGATGGATATCAAGCTAAAGGTAAAAAAATAGAAAACAGTGGTAAAATAAAAGGCATTAAATCTAATGTTTGCTCTAATTTTGTTTCTGGGAATGAAGGAGAATATACAAGAAAAAATGTCAGAGGCCAAGAAAGCCTGCAAGATGGGAGCTTGCTAAAGGAAAAGGATTCAAGGATTGAAGATGGAAAGAAGTAGAGAAAATTATGTAATCAAGCCTCACATGAATTGTTAAAGATCTTACTTGGGGGAAAGTGTGTTAGAAGTGACTTTTAAGGTTTTGAATTGTTGAAGATCTTCCTTAATATAAATGTCGTCATCGTTATACAATTTAAAAAATTAAATGAATCAAGGACATAAGGAAAATTGAATTAATAATCAAACTCTAAAGATTGGGATTTTGAAAAGTGTACCATTGAAAAACGAGTTATGCAAATGATACTGCTAAAAGATACACAAAGAGAAGCGCAAAAAGAAGAAAGGGAAAAAAACATCACTTAAAGAAGAAAATCAAGAAGTGAAGTTGCTCAACTGATGAGAACTTTAAAAATAACATATACATAATTAATTTTTCATTAGAATAACTTAATTCAGCATGATCCAACGTACAATAATGCATATATTAATCCCTTCTAAAGTTGAGATTCTATGAATCGTTGCTTCAAGTTGGCATCAATTTGAGCGTCTTATTTGAGGTGCATGGCTCCGCCCCCGAAACGATGACTAATACCACTTGAATCGAACATTGACAAAAATTCTTATATTCAAATTGTTTTAACAATGAATTAATAATGAGATGGACTAAGCAATCTAAAGTGAATATTCATTGAGACGAAGTATGATATTAAGTGAAGGAACGAGGAATTTTATGAAAAAGGTCTTTTTTTTAGATCTTTTTCCCCTTACTCTTTAATATCATCGTAATTTTTTTGTTATCACTCTAGATTGTATATAAAATAATTGTATATTTAGATTCCCCTATTCTATTCCCTAAGTTAAGTAATTCTCTTGAGCCACCCACCATATTTATACATTGCTTTTGGATAAGCCAAATAAGACTATTTCAATGATGGCCCTCCATGAATTCACCTATATAAGCTGCGGCTAAAGTTGCAAACATAAGAATCATTTTATTCTACTCCCTGCCACAATTATGAAACTTAGAGATCAAAGTAACATGTGCTTTCCAACATGATCCATCTCTAACGAAGCATAAGCTGGAGATGCAAAAGATCAGAGTTCTTGCTTTACCTTTGCATCCTTCCGGTATGGCCATTAGGTCCTTGTGATGCTCTATACGTTGTATATATTCATACATTGATGACAAACCTACAATCTAAATAAAGAAAAATGGTAAAATAAATAAATTCAATGGCATTCTAGAAAAAGAAAAGATTGGCAGCTTGATGCGAAGGAATACAGTTAGAGTTCAGGGCTCCTCCTTGTCAACATGAACAACTTTGGCCATCTTTTTAGCTTGCTTTCTCTGAAATATTCCACACAAAGAAAATACCAAGTGTTGTTAGTTTGCATATCCAAAAAGAGAGAAGAATTGCTGATTCAGAGATGTATTAAAAACTTTATAATCAGAGCTAGAGGATATATTTGAAAATTCCTTTTCAATATTCAGCCTAAATACCAAATAATTCATATACCTAAGCCATTCGGACAATGGATTGTTGGAATTTGTGGTTCAACCCACTAGCTATATGCTTTGAAACAATCTTCAACCCACAGGCAACACGATTGAGTACTGGTATCATGATGACAAGATGAGTGCAGGCAAGAATTCTTGAAGCAGATGAATTGAAATGTAAAAGTACGTACTAACGAAACGAGAAGTGCAGCGACAACATACTTTTCAATCTTTTAACAAAATGCATGCTCAGCTTGCCCACCTGAGCAAAAAATCCAATTCACTAGGGCCATTAGCCTCATTATGCCTGGAGCCCCATAAAGGGTTTAATTTAAGTTCCAAATGTTGGATTCAAGCCTAATATACAGAGATGATGATTCAGAATTAGTGCTCTCTGAGACCCAACTATATTCTTCAACCTCTCACCTGTAATTATTGGGTTTTCTTTAGTCCAGAAAAGCTTTGAGCAATATATTCACTCTTTTTTCTTTTCCCTTTTTTAATGTGAACAAGTTAAAAAGTGTTCTACCTGCTCCTCTTCTTTTCTGATGTAAATTTAACTCAACGCCCTTCTTTCAAGTAATCATTAGGATTTCATTTAATAGCTTTTAGAAGATAGGTAAGGATTTAGCCTTTGCTTAATCCTAAAACCTCGCATCAGAAATCACACATATCTATATCATTTTTTTCGGGGGATAAACATCATATATCTCTATCTAAAGCGTGACTGGATTTGGACATGTGGTTAATTTTCTCTATCACTGGCTGATGCATAGCATCACAACCTCTTTCTGATGTTGTAAGACTCTACCAGTCGCGTGCAAACTTTAGTTATTTGATCTTTAACCCTCTAAATTCACACCAGCTTGGGCCTTGGTTCTAATCAAGGTAGCGACGGCTATCCTGACTTGACAAGTGAAACTGGAGACTGATCTTCTCTAAGAGGTAAGTGAAGCCTAAAAAGTGAGAGTGGGAACTCAAAATAGAGAGAGATGACAGAGGTTGGGGAGAAGGAAAAGCTATCAAACATCAATCCAATGAACAGACAACACGGCTTGCCGAAGGGTCAGGAAGAGAAAACAACTATACTTTCTAAGTTAGAAAGGAAAGGGAATTTTTACGAGAAAGAACTTTTTTATAGAAAATTTTTAGGAGAAAAGATACTTTTCCCCTTACTCTTTAATATCTTGTATAAATCCTAGTCAGAGATAGGGTAAATTGCATCCTAGATCAGTAATTCACAACTGTTTTTTTATGACGCAGGATTTTGCAGTGATTATAAATGTCATAAACCATTAAGTGTAATGTGGCATCACATGAAAATAGGAAGACTTACTTGTCATGATGCTTAATTGTGAGGAGTTTGTTCTCGAGAAAAAATAATCTACAACACCTGTGAAAAAAGGTTAGATCTTTCCACTCTCAAATTACAAGAGGAAACTAAACACACTGGATTCTTCTAAAATAGTGACCTCAGGATAATGGACATTAATAATTAGATCACACCCACAAAAGAAAGAAAAGAAATATTGGATCTCAATACATATCTGGAAAAGCATAAAAACTGTAAATATACATTCACTGGTTAAAATTAACTGGCAGGCACTCTCAGATCAAAAGTTGCAAACCAAGGAAAAGGAAAAAAGGTAGCTGGTGACGGCAGCAAAAAGCTTAGCAGATTGTAGAAACAATCTATGGTCGACTAAGGATTCAATCAATCAACTGAGTCCATAAAACACTGAGAAAAGCAAGCCTCTTTTGAAGAATTCTTGCCCTAATTGAGTGAAAAGTCTAGCCTTTTCCAAGTTTAAATCGTCTTATAGGACAAAGGTGTCACAATCCAACTAAAGCTAAGATTTTTACTTTCTTAGACATATTCTAACATTAAAAATCATATCTTTAGCTAATCAATTTTCCTTTTTCATTGGTAATAAATAATGTTCTAACACATTTAAATAATGAAACATTAGCCAACGCAACAAAAATAATAAATCGTTCTGTAAGGACAAAGGTGTCACAATCCAACTAAAGCTAAGATTTTTAATATCAAACATAAACTCTTAACATCAAAAATACTATCTGTGGCCATTTTTTTCTTGAAATTAGTTGGGAGGAGTCTCTTCTCAAGAATAAATGACCTACAACACCTATGAAAAAGGTTAGAGCTTTCCACCCTCAAATCACAAGAGGAACTAAACACAATGGATTCTGTAGGCTTATAAATTTTATTAAAACTAAATCCATAAAATAATTTGGATTATATTTTAAATTCAAGATATATTGGTCCAAATAAATATTATAGCTAATATAATTGAATTACTTTTATAAGCCCAATATATATGGATTAAATAAATATATCTTAATCCATTGGGCTAGTCCACTTAATTGGGCTATAAATGATGAGCCCACTTCATTAGGCCCAAGAGATCATCTTCCTAGAGGCCAGTTTGGTGCCACGCGTGAAATGATGTGGCACACCAAGTCAAGCGGAAGAGCCAATAGGATCATGTCACGTATCAAAATGACAAGGCATGCCAAGTCACACTAAAAGGCCAATGAAATCGTACCACGTGTGCAAGTGACATGTTCTGGCCAATCAAATGTGGCCATATCACACTTCAATTTGATTGGTCGGAAAGAGTTTGTTCTTATCACAACTCCTCTCTTCCACAACTATAAATAGGGGTCTTCATAACTCAGAAAAGACATCATAAGTTTTAACAAGAAGCAAGAAAGAGCTCGTAGATCAAACGCTACAAATTCCTCCACAAGTTTCAAGCTTCAAGTTCAATTTCAAGAAATCAAGTTCAAGCTCAAGAACGAAGAACAAATCAAGTTCAAGCTCAAGAACGAAGACCAAATCAAGTTCAAGCTCAAAAACGAAGACCAAATCAAGTTCAAGTCCAAGCAATCAAGCTCAAAGCTCAAGAACAAGATCATCGTTCGTGGTAACAAACATAGATTCAAGATCAAGCTCAAATGCCCTTGAATTTATTTACCATTGAAAAGAAGAATCAGAGGATTCATAGAGATTGTAACACTCAAATATTTGAATTAAAATACTACGATTGTTGCGATATTTTTTGGTCTTGATCTTATTTTCTCAACGCAAATTTATTGTCTACAAATTCTGGCACGCCCAGTGGGACAATCTCTACCTCTCATCTCAACTTTTCAATTACCAAAGTTCAAGAACATTGAAATGGCTTCGAAGAAAATCAACTCCAGATCAACATCCACCAAGGCTGCTAACTCCAGGTTCTATGCTGATATGGAAAACATCCTCGATGTCACCTTTGGAAGCTTCGGACCAGTTACGAGGAGCAAAGCAAGCTCTTTAGGACAACAAGCACCCCAAGTGTCGTCTGCATCAACCCCTATTTTCGGATCTTCATCCTCAAAAGGAGCAAGATCCTCCACAAACGCATCTGAAGGAGGAAGCGATGTTGCTGAAAAGATCAAGAAAACTCTTGCTCTGCTTGACCTCTCCGGCTCCAAACACTCTGCTGTGAAGGAAGATGATGATGCTTCAAGCGATGGATCCTCCCCACTTACACCACATAGCGTGAGCCAATCAAGGATCAATCTGTGTGAAAATCCATGCTACTCTCCGTCATCCACGACAATCATGCAAGTCATGGTGACAAACACTTCATCTATGGAGGAGAAGTTGGCAAACTTGACGGAAGCAATCGCTGGCTTGACCAAATGCATGCAAAATCAAGAGGCTAGAAGACAAGCTAACAGACAGGGTGGGAATTTTGATGGAAGAAGAATCTACCCATGCACCCGGCAAGCTCCCAGAAGTTCTAGAGAGTGACTCTCCCCTAAGACAAGTAGCATCCACTAAGGCTATCCCTATCTCATCTGAAGGGATGATTCCAATCGATCAACTGAAGGAGTTCATCGAAGGAACCATTAAGAACAAATATGAAGTTGCTGCCAAATCTTCCCTTACATATGCAAAGCCGTACACTGCAAGGGTCGATATGTTGAAGATGCCTGCTGGCTATCAACCTCCAAAGTTTCAACAGTTTGATGGTAAAGGTAACCCAAAGCAACATATTGTGCACTTCGTGGAGACGTGCAACAATGCTGGGACTTATGGAGATTACCTCATCAAGCAGTTTGTCCGCCAGCTTAAAGGAAATGCTTTTGACTGGTACACGGACCTCGAGGCTAGATCTATCGACAACTGGGATCAACTAGAGCAAGAATTCCTCAATCGTTTTTATAGCACAAGACGCACTGTGAGTATGATAGAGCTTACAAATACTCGTCAACGAAAGGGGGAACCAGTTATCGACTTTATCAATTGTTGGAGGAATGCAAGCCTCAACTGCAAAGACAGGCTTAGTGAAGCTTCAGGCATAGAGATGTGCATCCAAGGCGTGCATTAGGGATTGCATTATATCTTACAAGGTATCAAGCCTAACACATTTGAAGAACTTGCAACTCGTGCCCATGACATGGAATTGAGCATGGCCTCTGCTGGAAATGAAAGGCTACCCATCTATGAACCTTGCAAAGCGAATGACAAGCAAGAAGTCAGGAAGTGGGGCAAGTTCGTACCGAAATCTGAAAGCAAAGAAGCTATGAATGTCAATACGTCACTTATGAAGTTCATGACGAAGGTGAGCAAGAAGCAGAGTATGAAATCCACTTCTTTTCAAGACAAGCCAAGTGGAAAGTTGACTCTAAACAAATGCAGGCAAAAGAGTACCCATTCCTGGATTCTGATGTGCCAGCCATTTTCGAAGAACTCCTCGAGTTAAATCTCATTGAGCTTCCGGAGATGAAGCGACCAAATGAAGCTAGGAAAACAAATGACCCAAACTACTGCAAATATCACCGACTTGTAAGCCACCCTTTGGAGAAGTGCTTTGTCTTCAAGGACAAAGTCATGGATTTGGCTCGCGAAAAGAAGATCGTGCTTGAAGATGAGAAAGCAAGCGCAAACCAAGTCTCTATCACCTTTGGCTCATTCAGTCCGGATGACTTATGTGGTTTTAAAGAAAGTAAAGATGAAGAATTACTGGAGAGCAACAAAGCTGAAGACAATCAACCTGATGTTGATGAAGGTTGGACATTGGTGACTCATCGTAGGCACCACAAAAGGAGCCCACAAAAAGAATCAATAGAACAACCAACAAGGAAGATGATGGTAAAAGACCAACAAAAAAGAATCCAGTTAGGCATTTGAAGAAAGCAAAAGTGGAGATGCACCATTCTCAAAAGCCACGAAATCCAGTGACCTTGGAGGAGTTTTTACCAAGTTGGTTCCGCACGAAGATTTCCCATGAGGGCATTGATGCCTCTTGTTGCCATGCTGACAAAGGGGAAGAAAAGAGTGATGACCTACCGTTGGCACCATCTTCGGAAAAGCCCATCGAGTCCACTCCTCAAGAAGTTAATGCTTGTGAGGAAAAGGTCACGTTCACAAATGACGATCTTTTGCTAGGTGACACTCCTCATAACCGCCCATTGTACCTGGTTGGCTATATGCGCGATGAAAGGGTAAATCGAATTTTGGTTGATGGAGGATCCTCAGTGAACATTTTGCCAATCCATACTTGAAGAACTTGGTATTCCCATGAACGAACTCTCAGAAAGTCGTGTGATGATCCAAGGATTCAACCAAGGGGGCAAAGAGTCATAGGCGCGATCAGGCTGGGAATCACTATTGAAGATATGCAATCAAGTGCATGGCTGCATGTGATCGACGCGAAGACTTCATACAATTTTTTGCTTGGGAGGCCTTGGATACATGAGAATAAAGTAGTTCCATCTACCTACCATCAATGTTTAAAATACTATGAGGGTGAAGTCGAGAAGATGGTAGTTGCTAATGATGAGCCATTCACCGAGGCTGAGTCATACTTCGCCGATGCAAAGTTCTACTTGAAGAACCGTATTGTGAAAGAGTTGAAAACTGATGATGGCATGAAAAGCAAGAATAAAGAGCCCTCAACTAAATAAAAGAGGTGACTATTGGTGAAGCCAAAGCTGCTAGTAAAGAGGTACAATCCAACACGAATAAATCTTATAGAGGGAATATTACGTCGTATGGAAAGAACGTAAGTCTGGCACTCCAATATATCCCTAAAAGGAAGAAAGATGAAAGTGAATCATCTAATCGCCAAGCCAGCATACTAAAGGAGTTAACTCTTCCGGTCAAACGAATTGAGGCAGTAAAGTCGTCCTCAATGCCACTTGCAGGGTTTGTAGCCCAAAATCGTTTGCAGAATGTGGCACTCCCTACAAAACGAACAGATGAAGGTTTTGACCCTAACGCTTACAAGCTATTTGCAAAAGCTGGATACAATCCTAATGAGCCATCAAAGTTAGGGAAGCTCCCATCGGAAGCTGAAACGAGGCAACCACGTGAAGGTTTGGGATACAAGCAACTGTCACCAGTGCGCATCTCAATAAGAAGGGCGAGCAACAACTATATCACTAAAGAAGATGAATCAGCCGCTTCTAACAAGCCTTCGGTCTTTAATCAACTTGGAAGATCACCTGTGAGGACCTCCGTGTTTGAAAGATTGGGTCCACTAAAGAAGGAGAACAAGTTCTGGAGAAATTTTCAAAGCATAAGAACACCCGCTTCACCTAAAATCCAGGAGATCTCTAAGGATTTCCAAAGTTTGGTTCCTTGTAGAATGAGGCGACAAACAAAACTTGTGGTTTCATGTAAAGAAGTACTGAAGGTAAAGCCATATATTGTGGTTTATACTAAGGAACGTGATGAAGACGAAAAAAATGTAGGTTCTTCGTATCATGTTACTGGACAAATCAAGAATGGCATTCCATTTTCGATGGAAGATAATGCGGAATTGGAGGATGTTTTGTCGTGTTATCACATATCCTTCAATGACGGGGACCCTCAAGAAGATGAATATGTGAAAGATGTTCCACCTAAACTTGAAGAAGGAGTGAAGACGACAGTTGATGCCTTAAGAGAAGTTAACCTTGGCACCGATGAAGAACCAAGACCCACCTACCTAAGTGCTTTACTTGAAGCTGACGAAGAGAGCACTTATATTGAATTACTCAAAGATTTCAGGGATGTATTTTCTTGGAGTTACAAAGAGATGCCTGGCTTGGACCCGAAAGTAGCAGTCCATCACCTTGTAGTCAAAAATGGCACTTATCCTGTTAAACAAGCTCAAAGGCGTTTTAGGCCGGACTTGGTTCCCTTGATTGAAACAGAAGTTAACAAACTCATCGAAGCTAGCTTTATTCGTGAGGTTAAGTACCCAACATGGGTTTCAAGTATTGTCCCTGTAAGGAAGAAAAATGGCCAGATTCGAGTGTGCGTTAACTTTAGGGATCTTAACAATGCGTGTCCGAAAGATGAGTTCCCGCTTCCCATTCCAGAACTGATGATCGATGCTACTACTGGGTACGAGGCAATGTCACTTATGGACGGTTCGTCGGGCTATAACCAAATACACATGGCACCAAAAGATGAAGAGCTTACTACATTCCGTACCCCAAAGGGTATTTATTGCTACAAGGTAATGCCTTTTGGCTTGTAGAAGTTGGTGCTACTTACCAAAGGGCTATGCAGAATATTTTCAACGATCTTCTCTATAAGAATGTCGAATGCTATGTTGATGACTTGGTGGTGAAATTAAGAGAGAAGGGCGGCCACATAAAAGACTTGAGGATGGTATTTGAATTGCTCCGGAGATACCAACTTAGGATGAATCCATTGAACTGTGCCTTTGGAGTTACTTCTGGAAAGTTCCTTGATTTCATTGTCCGACATCGAAATTGATCAAGCCAAAGTGGATGCCATTTTGAAAATGCCTGAGCCTCAAGATATCCATGAATTGAAAAGTCTACAAGGAAAGCTAGCATTCCTTAGAAGATTCATATCAAACCTAGCTGGGAGGTGCCAACCGTTTAGTCGCCTCATGAAGAAAGGCGTTCCTTTCAAGTGGGACCAAGCTTGTAGAAATGCCTTTGAAAGTATCAAAACCTACTTGATAAAGCCTCCAGTTTTAGCAGCTCCTATACTTGGAAAGCCATTGATACTATACATTGCGGTGCAGGAAAGGTCTGTTGGAGCACTGTTGGCCCAAGAAAATAGTGAGGGGAAAGAAAACTCGCTTTACTACTTGAGCAGGATGATGACACCTAACGAGTTGAATTATTCGCCAATTGAAAAGTTGTTTTTGGTGCTAGTCTTCTCAATTCAAAAGTTGAAGCACTACTTTCAAGCTCATGTTGTCTGTCTTGTTTCTAAAGCAAACCCCATCAAGTTCGTGATGTCAAAACCTGTTCTTAGTGATCGACTAGCGAGATGGTACCTTCAATTTCAACAATTCGAGATTTTGTACATCCCTCAAAAGGCTGTAAAAGGACAAGCATTGGTAGACTTCTTGGCAGATCATCTGATACCTGATGACTGGGAGCTAACTGATGAACTACCTGATGAGGACGCAATGGTCGTTGAAGTTAAACCTCCATGGAAGATGTATTTTGATGGTGTTGCACATCATGGGGGAGCCGGGGCTGGCGTAGTATTTGTCACTCCCTAAGGTGAAGTCTTGCCCTACTCCTTCACCTTGACACAACTTTGTTCCAACAATGTTGTTGAATATCAAGCATTAATACTTGGGCTTGAAATGGCCGTTGATATGAAGCAATTGCAAGTCTTTGGTGACTCCCAGTTAGTGGTCAATCAGCTTTTGGGTAGTTACGAGGTCAAGAAGCCTGAACTACGCCCATATCATGATTATGCTAAAAAGTTGATGGGGTGGCTCGGTGATGTGACTATTAAGCATGTGCCAAGGAAAGAAAATAAGAAGGCTGATGCTTTAGCTGCTCTAGCTTCATCATTAGCCCTGCCTGACCAAGCCCAAGTTACCGTCTGCCAAAAATGGGTAGTATCACCGCCAAATGAGGCTGAAGGTGAAGAAAACAAACTCAAGCATCTTGTTGTTGTTTCTGAAGTTGAGAAAGAAGAATGGCGACAACCCATTATCGACTACTTATGCTATGGGATACTTCCATAAAATCCGAAGAGAAGGACTGAAATCCGCCGTCGTGCACCTCGCTTCCTTTACTACAACGATACTCTATACAGAAGGTCGTTCGAGGGAGTACTTTTACGATGCCTAGGAGAAGAAGAAGCTCTCCAAGCTTTGTAAGAGGCACATTCTAGGGTATGTGGGTCACACCAGTCTGGACCAAAGCTCCACTTCCATATAAAAAGGATGGGATATTATTGGCCAACGATGGTAAAATATTGTTTGTACTACGCTCGAAGATGCAAGGCTTGTCAATTCCATGCGAATTTTATTCATCAACCTCCTGAAGTGTTGCACCCGACTATTGCATCCTAGCCATTTGACGCTTGGGGATTGGATATTGTTGGACCACTACCAAAGTCCTCTGGTGGGCACCTATACATCTTGGTTACAACTGACTACTTCTCAAAATGGGTTGAAGTTGTTGCTCTTAAGGAAGTAAAGAAGGAAAATGTTGCAAGTTTCATCCGAGTAAACACTATTTATCGCTTTGGCATTCCTCGTTACATAATAACGGATAATGGAAAGCCATTCGATAATAGCTTGATGAACAAGATTTGTGATCTTTGGCTTCAAGCAACGTAACTCTTCGATGTACAATGCTGCCGCCAATGGTCTAGTTGAGGCATTCAACAAGACTCTATGCAACTTGTTAAAGAAAGTCGTCTCCAAATCCAAACGAGATTGGAATGACCATATGGAAGAAGCTCTATGGGCATATAGGACGACTCACCACATGCCAACACAGGCGACTCCTTATTCACTCGTTTATGGAGTCGAAGTCGTCTTGCCACTGGAGCGTCAAATACCTTCGTTACGACTGACTATTCAAGAAGGGATCACTGATGAAGAAAATACTCAACTTCGGTTAGCAGAGTTGGAAGCTCTTGATGAAAAGAGATTGGAAGCTCAACAGAATCTTGAATGTTATCAAGCTCGATTATCTCACCCTTCAATAAAAGAGTTCGCCCGAGATCCTTTCAAGTAGGCGATCAAGTCCCTGTCGTACGAAGACCCATAATTACTTCCCATAAACCTGTAGGGAAGTTCACTTCAAAATGGGATGGGCCACATGTCGTACAAGAAGCTTACTCAAGTGGGGCTTACAAGCTGGTTGATGCAGATGGTATGAGGATCGGCCCTATCAATGGCAAGATTTTGAAGAAGTATTATCCTTGAAGTTGCAACGCTCCTTGACGCACGAGCCTAAACTGTATATTGCTACACTCCTGTAACGCAAGAGTATAAACTGTGTACAACCCAAAAAAGTCCGCTAGGTTGAAAATCTCGAAAGAGACGGCCTAGGCAAAAGTTAGGATGTAAAAAAAAATCTACCCAGTCTGAACTACGATATGACTTGATCCTCTTCACCGAGGTACATAGGCAGCTTAGAGTTTCATTCTAAGTTCAGTCGCATAAGTTCAAAAGATACATATTACCCCAATTGTTGTTTGAATGAACTATGAAGGAATGTAAGATCAAGCTTAAATGCCATCCTCTTACTGAACTTTGACCTCATTTGATTTAAAGGGGGCAACCCTCCATGGTAAATTGATATCTTCGATGGGCCAATTTTAGGAGGATGTCAAGTATTTTCATTGAATTCCAGGGATTCTCTATGTCTTCAGGTTCGCCAAACCTTCAAGTTTGTTGGTCTCCAAGTCCGCCCTCTACCTTATAAAAAGGGGGAAGAGAAGAGAGACATCAAAAGGAAACACAAGTATAAGGAAAGTATTGCTTGGCACAACGTTTCAAATTCAGTGAGACTTGAACTCAAGATATTTGTGAGAATATGGCTCTTAAATTTTGATTGATGGCAAGTAAGACATCTTCCGATCTCGAGGCTTCCATTCCAAGACATGAATTTTTGTGAGGCTGCACAAATCTGGAATTGATGGCTTGGTGCAATATAAAGTTGATTTCAAAATATTATCTGGGATGATTCCGAAGTTGTTTGATTGAGAATTTTGGATATATTCAAGATCTTGAAGTCTAGTTTTCAGTAAATCAAACGGTTCCTAATTTCAACGTTCCTACACCAAGATATGAATTTTTTTGTTGAGACTGCACAAATCTGGAATTGATAGCTTGGTGCAATGTAAAGTTGATTTCGAAATATTATCTGGGACGATTCATAAGTTGTTTGATTGAGAATTTTGGACACATTCTAGGTCTTGAAGTTTAGGTTTCTTGAAATCAAACGGTTTGCAATTTCGATATTTCTACGCCGAGATATGAATTTTTTTGTGAGACTGCGCAAATCTGGAATTGATAGAGTGGTGCAATATAAAGTTGATTTCAAAATATTATCTGGGACGATTCTGAAGTTGTTTGATTGAGAATTTTGGATATGTTCTGAATCTTGAAGTCTAGTTTTCTTGACATCAAACGGTTTGCAATTTCGATATTTCTACACTGAGATATGAATTTTTTGGTGAGACTGTGCAAATCTGAAATTTTTAACATGGTGAAATCTAAAGTTGGTTTCAAAATATTATCCGGCGCGATTCTGAAGGTTTTTGATTCTGAGTATTGGATATATTTTAGATATTGAAGTCATCAAACGGTTCATTATTTGGACTCTCCCACGGCAAGATATGAATCATCTGTTACAAGCACGTAAAGCTGAAAATTATGCGACTAAGATAAAAGTCGAACAATGTAAAGCAAAAGAGAAGCTGAAATATTTAAGCCCTCGAAGTCTCTAAGTTGAAGTCTTCAAGTGTATTCAAGTTGAAGTCCCCAAGTTGAAACCTTCAAGTCCGTCGGTATTCAAGTTGAAGTTTTCAAATTCGTTGATCTTCAAGTTGAAATATTTAGGCCCTCCAAGTCTCAAAGTTGAAGTCTTCAAGTTCGTCGGTCTTCAAGTTTCAGTCTTCAAATTCGTCGGTCGTAAAGTTGAATTGTTTAAGCCCTCCGAATCTTTCTAGTTGAAGTTCGCAAAGTTCGCCAAATCTTCAAAGTTTTCCAAGTGTTCAAGTCGATGTCATCTTCGAGTTGAAGCTTTATAACTTTCCAATCTTAAGGTGGACATATAAGTCCCTTTGCACCTTAAGTTGGCCTCGCCAATAGTCGAGCCACATTGAGAGTAATCTCTCCGATAGTCAAGCCACATTCTGTGGACATATAAGTTTTCCAATCTTAAGGTGGACATATAAGTCTCTTTGCACCTTAAGTTGGCCTCACTGATAGTCGAGCCACATTGAGAGTAATCTCTCCTATAGTCAGGCCACATTGAGAGTAATCTCTCTGATAGTTGGGCCGTTTTGAGAGTAATCTCTTCGATAGTCAAGCCACATTCTGTGGACATATAAGTTTTCCAATCTTAAGGTGGACATATAAGTCCCTTTGCACCTTAAGTTGGCCTCACCGATAGTCGAGCCACAAAAGAAACTATAACTTTCCAATCTTAAGGTGGACATACTGAGAGTAATCTCTCCAATAGTCGGGCCATTTTGAGAGTAATCTCTCCTATAGTCAAGCCACATTCTGTGGACATATAAGTCTTCCAACCTTAAGGTGGACATATAAGTCCCTTTGCACCTTAAGTTGGCCTCTTCGCGGGTTTGTCCTTAAAAGAAACTATAACTTTCCAATCTTAAGGTGGACATATGAGTCCCTTTGCACCTTAAGTTGGCCTCGCCGATAGTCGAGCCACATTGAGAGTAGTCTCTCCGATAGTCGGGCCGTTTTGAGAGTAATCTCTCCGATAGTCAGGCTACATTGAGAGTAATCTCTCCGATAGTCGGGCCGTTTTTAGAGTAATATCTCCGATAGTCAGGCCACATTGAGAGTAATATCTCTGATAGTCGGGCCACATTGAGAGTAATCTTTCCGATAGTCGGGCCATTGAGAGTAATCTCTCCGATATTTGGGCAAGGATGAGTAAACACCCTAAGAACGCCTTCTTCATGTGTAGATAATCTTGTTGAACAAGAGCATATCTTTCTCGCTTGACCTACAAAAAAAAGGAAAAAAGACAACAAAGGAAGAAAAGCACAAGAAAAGAAGAAGAAACTACCTTCACATTAATGCTTCTGAGTCCTCAAAGGTAGACTCAATATGATTTATAAATACTACGAATTGATGCTTACTAAATACGAGCATGGGGTTTATATAGAGTTGGCAAAGCGACTGTCGAAAACATATTTTCGATATGGGATTGTTGTCACAATTGTTCTCCTATATGGACTCGGTTGGCTAAGGGTGGCACGGCAGAAGTCTCCTATTTTAATTCGAGTTTGATGGAAGAAATTTGTCCCAAACAATATCTGATTCGGCGGACTTGAATCCCTTGGATAAAGCCGATGATGTTGCTGCATATTAAATGAAAGATGGTTGTGATTTGAATTACGTAATTCATGCAACGTCACATATTAACTGAATTGGAATTGTTTGAAGTGTACCTGGGAGAGCTAACATATTTTGGAGTCTTTTAAAACTGGAAAATCATGACTTTGAGATTTACAATTCAATAGCTTTTATATATTGCGTGATTAGTCACAGAACAGTGAATTTGAAATTTAAAGTTCAATGACTTTAACATTTCATGTGATCAAATGTACAAACACAAATACTTCAAGCCTAGTCTTCAAAAGTTTAAAGACTTTGACAAGTCTTGAAGTAGGGGGTATTTGTAGGCTTATAAATTTTATTAAAACTAAATCCATAAAATAATTTGGATTATATTTTAAATTCAAGATATATTGGTCCAAATAAATATTATGGGCTAATATAATTGAATTACTTATATAAGTCCAATATATATGGATTAAATAAATATATTTTAATCAATTGGGCTAGTCCACTTAATTGGGCTACAAATGATGAGCTCACTTCATTAGGCCCAAGAGATCATCTTCCTATAGGCCCAGTTTGGTGCCACGCGTGAAATAACATGGCACGCCAAGTCAAGAGGAAGAGCCAATAGGATCATGTCACGTATCAAAATGACAAGGTATGCCAAGTCACACTAAAAGGCCAATGAAATCCTACCACGTGTGCAAGTGACATGTTCTGGCCAATCAAATGCGGCCATGTCACACTTCAATTTGATTAGTCGGAAAGAGTTTGTTCTTATCACAACTCCTCTCTTCCACAACTATAAATAAGGGTCTTTTTAACTCAGAAAGACACCAGAAGTTATACCAAAAAGTAAGAAAGAGCTCGTAGATCAAACGCTGCAAATTCCTCCACAAGTTTCAAGCTTCAAGTTCAATTTCAAGAAATCAAGTTCAAGCTCAAGAACGAAGAACAAATCAAGTTCAAGTCCAAGCAATCAAGCTCAAAGCTCAAGAACAAGATCATCGTTCGTGGCAACAAACATAGATTCAAGATCAAGCTCAAAGGCCCTTGAATTTATTTACCATTGAAAAGAAGAATCAGAGGATTCATAGAGATTGTAACACTCAAATATTTGAATTAAAATACTACGATTGTTGCGATATTTTTCGGTCTTGATCTTATTTTCTCGACGAAAATTTATTGTCTAGAGATTCTTCTAAAATAGTGACTCAAGATTAGGGCTGAGCATAATTTAGTAAATACCGAATTATCTTACCGAAACCGAAAATTTTGGTATTTGGTATACGGTATTTTAGTATTTGGTATGGTATTTGGTTTATGTTTTAAAAAAATGGTATTAGGTATGGTATTTGGTATTTTAAGATAAAATACTGAAATACCGATAGTGTACCGAAATATATATTATATTACACAAAACACATATTATCAATTATAATATAAATAAAAAAATATAAAATTTTACTTTCCTTTATTCTCAAATTTCATCAATTAACTCTAAATAAGTAACAAGACATTTCTAACGATAAAATATTCTTTTATGTACAGTTTTCTCTATTTGGGTCGATATTTGCTAGTTTTGGACAAAATTTTTGTCAACAAACATTTTTAGTTTTATATTTTTGAGTACTTTAATTAATAATATTAGAGTGTATGGCTCTATGTATTAGTTCGTATTCAAACCGAATAAATCGAAGTTACCGAATCGAATAAACCGAAACCGAAAGGAGAAAAACCGAACCATACCGAATTTAATTAGGTACAGTATTGGTATAGGATTTTAAGAAACCGATTACCGAAAATACTGAACCGAAATATCTAAATACCGTACCATACCGACCGACGAACACCCCTACTCAAGATAACGGAACATTAATCTTGGCTCTCAACGGGACCGTATGATTATATACATGAAATAAATAAAAACCATCAATACCCCACAAATTAACACACAACGGGAAGTTTTTACTAAAATCTAGCACAAACTCTTTGATATTTACAAAAAGTAAAAAAAAAAGTAGCTCGGTTAAGGCAGCCAAAAGCTTAGCAGATTAGAGGAACGATCAGAGCAAATTGTAACGACCCGGCCGATTGTTTTAAGAATTTATGCCTCGATCCCCTATTAACTGCTTTCCCCATATTTTTTTCTGCTGTTGTGAGTTGTCGGGGGAATTAGTGGGAGTTTCTGAGAGTTTTGGGACACTTAGTCCCTAAATGAGAGCTTAAGTTTTGAAAAATTGATCATAGTCGAAACAGTGTGAGTCCGGCCTCGAAATGGAATTCTGATGGTTCCGTTAATTCCGTTGGGTGATTTCGGGTTTAGGAGCGTGTTCGGATGGTGTTTTGGAGGTCCGTAGCTAATTTAGGCTTGAAATGCCGAAAGTTGAATTTTTGAAGTTTCTGGTTCGACAGTGAGATTTTGATCCGAGTGTCAGAATGGAATTCCGGAAGTTGGAGTATCTCCGTAGTGTTGAATGTGACGTGTGTGCAAAATTTCAGGTCATTCGGACGAGGTTTGATAGACTTTTTGATCGAAAGCGTATTTTGAGAGTTTTTGAAGTTCTTAGGCTTGAATCCGATGTTAAATTGGCGTTTTGATATTGTTTTGAGCATTCCGAAGATTGGAACAAGTTTGAATGATGTTTTAGGATTGGTTGTCATACTTGGTTGAGGTCCCGGGGGCCTCGGGTGTGTTTTGGATGCTCAACGGGGCATTTTGGAACTTGTTGAAATTGCAGAAAAATTGCAGCAGCCCAGTTCTGGTTTCCTTCTTCGCGTTCGCGAGTAGGGTATCGAGTTCGCGAAGAGGAGCTGGGGCTGAGGGATTTTTTGTGCTTCGCTTTCGCGAAGAGTCTCCCGCATTCGCGAAGCTGGGAGGTTTTATACCTACGCGTTCGCGATGGTGTTCCCGCGTTCACGTAGGAGGAGGAGGAGGTTTAGCATCGCGTTCGCGACCTTGATATCGCGTTTGCGATGAAGGAATCTGGACCCAAGCGAATTTGTGCTTCACGAACGCGAGGGGCCTTTCGCGTTGGCGAAGAAGGAATATCTGGGTAGTGTCACACCTCCCTTTTTACACTACACCCCCGTGAAGGGTGTATAAAGGGAGTTTTTTCCAACTTAAAGTGACAATCGAAACGGGATTTATTTTAAGAAATTCAGAGTCGCCACTTGGGAGATTTATGGTGTCCCAAGTCACCGGTTGAATCCCGAATAGAGGAAAAGTTTGACTCTGTATTACAGTCTGCGAACACAAAAATCCGGGTAAGGAATTCTGTTAACCCGGGAGAAGGTGTTAGGCATTCCCGAGTTCCGTGGTTCTAGCACGGTCGCTCAACTGTTATTATTGGCCCATTATTTTGATTTAAAACACTTTTAAGCCTATGTGCCTTTTCATTTTAAAATCGCTTTTATTTAATTATTTTTTAGGAAAAGATTCAACGTCATCTAAAACGCATCTTGATCCACGTCACATAAATGCACCCGCCGTCCAGGACACATTTTATCTAACGTTGTTGAGATTTGGATTTGGGTCACATAAATGCGCACCCGAGTTTAGGGAAGTAATTTTTAAATAGCGCGCCTAAAGCAACTACGGACTTTCAACTTTGCGAGAGCCATAGAAATTAAACTAAATGACATGCCTCGATTTCTAAAGATTCAGATTAATTAAATGAGGGTCATGCATTTGAGATTTTATTTGACATGGCATGCCTCAATTTTATTAAAGGACAAGCATTCAACTAAGTGAACTACGTATATTCATAATTATCTTTAAAACTAAATCGAGATTTATTGTGATTGGTCTCATAGTTATGGACAAGAATTATGGAAGAGGTGGCTGAAATTCCTTTGCACAATATAGTTTAAATGAGTAAGACAATGGTTTGTGCTGTCAGGTTGTGCAAATAGGAAAATAATTTGTCAATAAAGTTATACACAAGAAAATGAAAACCAGCACCTTTTTCACGTGATTTTGCGCCTAGCACTCAACACCGTAATTAGCAGCACAAGCACAATGATATACTGGTCATTTTAGGCCTTGACCAACCAAAAGCACGATGGTATATTTTACCATCTTCAAGTTATTTCTTATTTACTTTATGGAATTACAAAATCCATATAATAGACAAGACATTCTATGAGGAGCATACTCAGCATTGAAGTTTAGCTACCAAGGCAATAGTTCTAAACACAACAACTGGTGATTTCATCTGAGGCTGATTCACAACTTCGACTTCAATACAATTTCGAGAGTGTACCTGGAAGTAAAGATGAAACAGAAGGGTGAGGATTTCAGCAGTAACAGTAGCAGAGTTGGATTCAGATCCAAGGAAATAGTGCACCAGATTAGTTCAAAACCGTGAAATGCAACCCAGAATACCAAGGATTCAATTTCGGATTCATTGTTAAACCAACAAACTCAACATCCAAGCTAAATGACTGAAACTCAAACTATTTCTAGGTCCAAACAGTTAAGAAATTGATTCAAGGAGAGAAAAATTTCAGCTTAGCAAATTCAAACTCAATGGAACAGTGCTAAAGTTTTCAACTGTTTGCAGATTTTTTTTTTCAGAATTTTTTTCTCTTAGTCTCTATCTCTAAGGTCTGTATTCTCTCTATTCCTCGTATCTCAATGTGTGTTCCCCTTTTAAACTTCAAGCTTCCTTCCCTTTATCTATTAGCTAATCCTTCTTTCTAACCTGTATATTCTTTTACACTTGTATTTCTTTTCCTTTCATCATTGCCCCCATGTTATCTTATTTCCAACTTTATCAAAAAAAGCACTAAATAGAGTGTCATTTCCGCTACCAACCCCTTTTCAATTCTCAATTACCCCCCCCCCCTCCACTAACTTAATGCTTTCTTAATTTAAACAACTATTGCAATTTCAACCTCACCACTACCAAGAGCTTCCTAAGTAGGTGAATACCCTTTTTTTTATCAAACAACTCTCAAGCTAAATACAACTAAATGTGTTCAGGCCAATATAATTGGAGGGCCAGAGATGTCATATTATTCGAGCTAACATCTACAAAGTGTACATGGTTAAACCTACGCTACTTTGAAGTTCCCAGTGAAGGTCTTTATAGAACATAATGTTGGAGAAGCATATGACTTATGTGACTTATTCATGAATTTAAATACAAGAATATTAGTAGCGAAAGAGAATGAGCCGACTCAACCATTTCGTTCCCAATCTTGAATGGCCCAATTCACTACAGTAATCAATTAACAAATTCCAATCAAAGCATTAACTTTACAAAAATATGCAAGACCAAACAGTTACCCACATAGCATTTGAATCTACACGTAATCACACTAAAGAATCTCATTTTATACAGCTTTGCAATGCTCAATCGCTCTCTTTATATATATCACTTCGACATGGTTCAAAATAAATAAATATATGATCAAATATTAGCATTAATTATCTATCTACTAACAGACTATTACTACCCCAAAAACTTTCCATTGATTTCCATCAGAAAATTACCACAGACACAAAATTTGGACTGATTGGGAAAAAACCTCATACAAGTATTCTATAATCAGCATCTTTGAATTACCTAGGATATACAAAATATACAAAGAAGACATGCCAATTGAGGTAATTTCCAGCTACGATTAATTCAAACTCAACCACAAGAAGCTTAGACGAACAAAACCAACAATCAACTGGCCAAGCAAACAAACCAGTAATTCAGAACATCTTTCACCAAACAAACAAGGCACTCAGTCACATTAAATATAAGTAATAAGGAAAACGAAAAACAGACGTGAAATTAAATGTCAATTAACAGAAATTTCCAACAACTCAACATAAGTCAACTATAAATGCCGAAATTGGAGACGGACGGAATTTGAAAAAAAATGTCTTCGAACAGCACCCCCAATCAATCAACCGTGGATCTTCAATAAACTCAATTCAACAATGGCAACAAAAACAACTACTGGATTTTTAAAAGAAAAGAGAAGACGGTGGAGATTAGGTAAGCCGCAGTGGACCCGCCGACATGTGACCGTGTGTGTGCTCGATCTATCCCTAAAATTCCCGTCCTTATTCGATTTCCCTCTACTGTTTTTCGTTGTTCTCTTGCAGTTGCTGGTGGTTGACGAGAGAGAAGAGAGCTCCGTTTGGTTTCAGGGGTGGTGGGGTGCGACGAGGATGAAGTTTTCAGGGGGGGATTTTGGGTGTTGTGGCTGGTTACTGAAGGGTGTAGGTCTAGGTTATTTTTAAGAGGGATCCGGGTCGGGGACAGGTTTTTGGGTCGGGCCGTGGGCGAGTTTTGTTCCGGATTGGATTGGGTCTGAGTGGGTGTTTGTTTTGGGCCTGGGATTCTGACCAAATTGGCCCAAACCAGATTTTCCTCTTCTTATTTTCTTTTTCTTTTCAATTTTCTTTCTAATCAAAATAAAATACAAACCTAAATTTAACCTTGACCAAATTATCCTAAGAATATTAATTAACTCTAAGTAGTTATTATCACAAATAACTAAATACCAAATTAAAAGAAAATCACACAATTTTGACATTAAACACTAAAATGCGAAGTACGTTATTTTTGTGATTTCTTTTTTCATTTTTGTAAAACAACAACTTACTTAACTAATCCTAATTGTAAAATAAAATCCTAAATGCAAATGCAACATATTTTTGTATTTTTATTAATTTAACAAATAAACATGCACAGACAAATGCAAACAATAACAGAAAATACCACAAAAATCCACAAAATTGCAAACAACGGAAAAATCATTTTATTTTGAATTTTTGGGGAGTAAATCTCATAGGGAAAAAATCACGTGCTCACAACTGCCCCGCTTTGCTCGAAAACACAAAGAGTTTTCGTGCAAAGATAAAGTGAGCGGATACGAGCGATTTTTGCCCGTTTTGAATACTCAGTGGGAAGCATTTTTGAAAGATTTGACCGAACCTCTGCTTCAAAGGTTTCCTACATATCCTTGGCTAAAAAGGAATCAGGTCAATGTAGTTCGGGAAGTTTCAGTAGTTGGGAGTATCATGAAGCTTTGGTTTCACTGTTACTGTTGTTGCTGCTGATACTGCTTACTGACCTCCTCATTACACCATGACAAAAAATGAAGAAGCTAGACTAAGCTGTAATCTATGCTTTACAAAGATTTATTTTCAAACTTGGTCTTGTGACTGTTGTTGCCTTGTTGACTTGTATTTTCTTCAGTTGTTCCTTTGTGGCTGACTTGCATGGTATCTTTTGAAATGCTTTCCTTTTCTTCAGGTGGGCATCTTGTTGCTGAACCTTTAAACGTCTTCCTTTGACCATTGTTGCCTATCTTCTATTCTACAGGCGAGCTCCTGATTACTCGAACTTGAATTGCTTCTCTCTTCGTTCTCCATTTGGACGCCTGATTATTGAAACTTGAATTGTTGTTCCTCGTCCTCCAGGTAGACGCCTGATTACTAAATCTTCAACTGCTTTTCCTCGTTCTCCAGGTGGATGCCTGATTTGCCTGAACTTGCATCGTGTTCCTTGTTCTCTAGGTGGACGCCTGATTACTAAATCTTCAACTGCTTTTCCTCGTTCTCCAGGTGGATGCCTGATTTGCCTGAACTTGAATCACTTCTTCCCTTCGTTTTCCAGGCGGGTTCCTGATTATTTGAAATTTGAATTGTATTCCCTTGTTCTCCAGATGGGTTCCTGACTGCCGAGTGTATTCCCTGCTCTCCAGGCGGGCTCCTGACTTCAAAATAAACAAAGCAAAGAATTTGAAAGCTAAAATTTAAATTGTACTCCCTTGTTCTCCAGGCGGGCTCCTGATTGCTGAAACTTGAATCGTTGTTCCTTGTTCTCCAGGTGGATGCCTGATTGCTGATACTCCAACAAAAATAGACAAAACAAAGAAAATTTTCTGCCCCAGTTTGGTGGTTGGGCACAAATGTAAGTGTAAAATGGATTACATAACCAAATATCAATAAGAACTTGAAATCTAGGTCCCATTTTCCAGGAGGGTCCTGAGAACTCTTAATTAAATGACAATTTTAAATCTAAGTTGTGTCTTCTAAAGGTGTGACTTCTACTAAATCTTGTTATCTAAGAGGGTCTTAAACTACTCCCCATTATCCAGGAGGGTCCTGAAAACTCCTCATTGAATCCTATCTTAAGCATGCAAACTTTGAAATCGACTTATATTCCTTTGGGGTACACTTATGCTAGATCTTGCTTTTTACGATTGTTTCGATTTTTAAACTAGGTCCTATTTTCCAGGAGGGTCCTGAGAATTTCCGATTAAATTGGGGAAAGGGTGGAAAAAGATGGTGTTTTCTGCTGGGGGAAAAAGTTGAGGAAGCAGAAAATCATAATCATTAATCTGGGAAAGAAGAGAAGTCAGAATCTTTGTTCTCATGGGGCAATGTCCAAAGTGTATCTCAAACATACAAACTTCGGAGCTCCACTTATGATCCTCTATGGTGCATTTATGCCAAATTCCGTATGGTTATGTTGAATTTTAAACTAGGTCCCATTTTCCTGGAGGGTCCTGAGAATTTCCGCGATCAAATCTACCTAGTACTTACTCTCCCTACGGACGATTTCCCAAAACAAATGCCATTTTTGCCCCTGTTTCAAATCAAAGAAAATTTCGTCAGTTTAAAACGTGGTGGTTCGTTGTGGCATTCTTGCTGGAGGTGGTTTTCTCTTTGCCATTCTTTGCTTCGTCCCACTGCCTTGAACTGATCGAAAAGATTGTTTTGACCTTCTAACTGATCCTTAACTGCAAGATCCCCAACTGCTATTCTCCCCTCCTGACCTTTTTGCCTGAAACCGTACATCTCCCACGACATTACTGAACCATTCCACCGTTTTAACTTTTGCTTACACCATAGGTCCCATTTTTCATCATATCATCTTTGGCACGTTCTAGCTGCATTTTGCTTTGTGCAATTCCGAAATTGGTGTAAGCTTTGAAATTCCTTCTTACAAGGCTAAACTTGGAAACGCTTTAGAGAAGTAAAATTAACAGCAATGAAATGCAAGGATTTTAAGAATAAAGAAAAGAATCCAAATTTGGATGACTATTGGAGATAGGAAAAGGGACTTATCGAAGCGGAATCACCGGCGTCAGTGATCATGGTATGCATTTGGATTAATCATCCCAGTCTATTTAACCAACCTATTTTCCAATTGTTTTGCTTTATGCTCCAAGATCTTCCATAACCCAAATTTACTTTCCGCTAACTTTACGGACCTTGTTCGACTTGCGGTGCCCCGAAGGGTTTTCACCGACAAACCTCTCTCATTTGTTGATTCCTCAATTACTTGTCGCCTGATGGTGCCCGTGAAGGTTTTCACCAATAAGACTCTCTCATTTTTTATTTTCTCTCAGCTTTCGTCGCCTCATGGTGCCCATGAGGGTTTTCACCAATAAGACTCTCATTTTCGTTACTTTTCCTGTTTGGACCAGAGCGTTATTCTGATATGAATCGCCTCTATTTGCTCGACTCGGCATTTCTCGAAGATTGATCAGAAGGTGTTTCCTTGGACTGTAATGTGGGCTTTTGGATAGGGTTAGAAAGAAAGGGTATCAAAGGCTCAAAACAATTTAACATGGGTTTAAAATTACAACTTTTGGAATCATATTTCTTATTACAAATCACAACTTCTGCCCCATTTTCTTGCTTGGGGATCTTTTGATATTTTATTTTACTATGACCGAGCCGAGAAGCTACCTACGTATCCTTAACAGGAATCAGGTCAAACGTAGTTCACACATGAATTTCCTTGTTGTTATACTTTTTACTTCTTTTCTTTTCTCTTTTTCTTTTCTTTCTTTTTCTCTCTTTTTCGTTATTGATTCCAAAAGAGGGGTATGAAAGAAAGAAATAAGGCTCAAAAGGGGGAACAAAAGGGTAAAGTATTTAGATAGCATAACAAATTGTCTTCGTCATTTCAATCTTCGAAATAATGCCAAATACAAACAATCAACAATTATACCAAAGAAATCATACATAATATCTTTTTACTGCATCAGCATTGATAGCCATGTCTATGCATTTTCCTTCGACATCTGTTAAACATAAAGCACCATTGGACAATACTCTGGTCACAAGGAATGGCCCTTACCAAATTGGGGTGAACTTGCCTTTCGCTTCAGCCTGGTGTGGAAGGATACGTTTCAGCACCTGCTGGCCCACTTCAAACTTCCGGGGACGTACCTTTTTGTTGTATGCTCTTGCCATTCTCTTTTGATATAACTGGCCATGACACACTACTGCCAATCTTTTTTCATCAATCAAATTCAACTACTCCAAACGGGTTTTGACCCACTCATTATCATCAATTTCAGCCTCAGCGACAATCCGAAGGGACGGGATCTCAACTTCTGCAGGTATCACTGCTTCAGTTCCATATACCAACAAATAAGGAGTTGCACCTACTGAAGTACGGACAGTAGTGTGATAACCCAGCAACGCAAACGGTAATTTTTCATGCCATTGCCTGGAACTTTCTACCATTTTCCGAAGTATTTTCTTTATGTTTTTGTTGGCTGCCTCAACTGCTCCATTCGCCTTGGGATTATATGGGGTAGAATTGCGATGTGTAATCTTAAACTGTTGGCATACCTCTTCCATCAATTTACTGTTAAGATTAGCACCATTATCCGTGATGATCACCTTTGGGATTCCTAATCGACAGATGATATTTGAGTGAACAAAATCGACCACCGCTTTCTTGGTCACCGATTTGAAAGTTTTGGCCTCAACCCACTTGGTGAAATAATCAATGGCTATCAGAATGAATCTATGCTCGTTGGATGCTGCTAGCTCAATTGGTTCAATGATATCCATGCCCCAAGCAACGAAGGGCCATGGTGCCGACATCGTGTGCAATTCCGATGGTGGAGAATGAATCAAATCTCTGTGTATCTGGCATTGATGACATTTGCGCACAAAACTGATACAATCTCGCTCCATGGTGAGCCAATAACAACCTGCTCAAAGAATTTTTTTTGCCAGCACATACCCGCTCATATGTGGTCTGCAGACTCCTGAATGTACTTCGGACATGACAGCCATAGCTTGTCTAGCATCTATGCATCTTAACAGTCCAAGGTCTGATGTCCTTTTATACAAAACTCCTCCACTTAAGAAGAATCCACTCGCCAACCATCGAATTGTTCTCTTCTGATCCCCCGTGGCTTGCACTGGATATATCCCCATTCTGATGTACTCCTTGATATCATGAAACCACGGTTTTTCATCAAGTTCTCTTCAATCATGTTGCAGTAAGCATGCTGATCTCGTACTTGAATGTGCAAAGGATCGATATATGCTTTGTCTCGATAGTGCAACATTGACGCTAGGGTAGCTAAAGTATGGGCGACCTCATTATGGACCCTAGGAATATGCCTAAACTCTACTGATCAAAACCGTTGACAAAGATCATGCAAACATTGTCGGTATGGTATGAGCTTCAAATCTCGTGTTTCCCATTCTCCTTGAATTTGATGTACCAGAAGATTCGAGTCTCCCAAGACCAAAACTTCCTGGACATCCATGTCTATAGCTAGCCTCAAACCCAAAATGCATGCCTCGAACTCAGCCATATTATTAGTACAATAAAAATGAAGTTGAGATGTAACAGGATAGTGATGTTCTGTTTCAGAAATAAGTACAGCTCCTATTTTGACTCCTTTCATGTTAGCCGCCCAATCAAAGAAAAGTTTCCAGCCTAGTTTTTTAATTTGCTCCAGTTCATCGATATACATCACCTCTTCATCAGGAAAGTAAGTTTTCAATGGCTCATACTCATCATCAACCGGATTCTCGGTTAAATGATCGGCCAATGCTTGGGCTTTCATCGCAGTCCGAGTCACATAGATTATGTCAAAATCTGTGAGCAAAATCTGCCACTTCGCAAGTCTTTCTATCGGCATTGGCTTTTGAAAGATATACTTCAATGGATCTAAGCGTGAAATGAGGTAAGTAGTGTAGGATGACAAATAATGTTTCAATTTTTGTGGCACCCAAGTTAGGGCGCAACATGTCCTTTCCAGGTGAGTGTACTTAACCTCATAAGTCGTGAACTTATTGCTAAGATAGTAGATGGCATGTTCTTTCCTGCCAGTGACGTCATGCTGCCCCAGTACACAACCAAATGAATTTTCCAGGACAGTCAAGTAAAGAATCAAAGGTCTCCCTAATTCTGGTGGTACCAACACAGGCGGGTTAGACAAGTATCCCTTTATCTTATTGAATGTTTCTTGACACTCATTAGTCCACTTGATCACAGCGTCCTTCTTCAGCAACTTGAAAATAGGCTCACAAGTTGTCGTGAGCTGAGCAATAAATCTGTTGATATAGTTCAACCATCCTAACAGACTCATCACTTCAGTCTTGTTCCTCGGAGGGGGCAATTCTTGTATGGATTTGATCTTTGATGGGTCCAACTCGATGCCTCACCGGCTGACTATGAATCCCAACAGTTTTCCAGATGGAACACCAAATGCACACTTGGCGGGGTTCAGCTTGAGGTTGTACCTGCGAAGCCTCTGGAAGAATTTCTTCAAATCCCCGACATGGTCGGCTTGATGCTTTGATTTTATGATCACATCATCTACATATACCTCAATCTCCTTGTGTATCATATCATGAAACACAGTAGTCATTGCCCTCATATAAGTTGCCTCAGCATTCTTCAAACCAAATGGCATTACCCGGTAGCAATAAGTTCCCCATAGTGTGATGAATGCCATATTTTCTGCATCTTCTTCATCCATCAGAATCTAATGATACCCGGCATAGCAATCCACAAAAGATCCAATCTCATGCTTGGCACAATTATCGATCAAAATATGGATATTGGGTAGTGGGAAGTAATCCTTTAGACTTGCTTTGTTGAGATTGCGGTATCGACGAATACTCTGATTTTGCCGTCCTTCTTCGGTACAGGCACGACATTAGCCAACCAAACAGGATATCGAGTGACCCGAATAACTTTTGCATCCAACTGTTTGGTAACTTCTTCTTTAATCTTCACACTCATATCAGTTTTGAATTTCCTCAACTTTTGCTTGACGGGAGCGAATGCTGGATCAGTGGGCAATCTGTGGACCACTAAATTAGTGCTTAAACCTGGCATGTCGTCATATGACCACGCAAAAACATCTTTGTACTCGATGAGTATTTTGATTAACTCCTCCCGAATTTTTGGCTCGAGGTGGACACTTATTTTAGTCTCTCGGACATTGTCTGTGTCCCCTAAATTGACGGCTTCTGTGTCATTCAGGTTGGGTTTGGGTTTTTCTTCAAAGTGAATTAACTCCTAATTAATCTCTTCGAAGGCTTCATCCTCATCATCGTATTCTGATTCGTAATTACAATCTACTTCTTGAACTAATATTTCGGAATCAGATTAATTTTTAAGACTGGGATGAGGATTCCTTATGCATGCCATGTCATTAGAACCAGCATAAAAAGAACTGTATAGAAAAGAAAACAAAACAAAAAGGAAAACCATCAGGAATAATGAAGAAAGGGAAATTGTATTTTAGTGAATGATAAAAGAAAACAAGGTTGGCACACTGAAAAAATGAAATCTGGATTACAACCCTGGAATAATCCGTATAAACTTAAAGGAAAATCAAAGCAAACTACCAAGACTCCTTCCGAGTAGGGAGAGGAGTAGTCTTCCAATTATTAAGCTTTGTTGTTGGCCCGACAAATTGCACTTCCGCGTTGCTAGAACCTTCTCCAATTTCTACCATGTTCACATTGTCGAACAACTTCTCAAATCTTTCAATTAACTCCTTGTCCGGATCAATCACAGAACTGGAAATTGTTGTCACTGGGCGACTCCTCGTACCGGACTTGACAAATGATCTGGAAAGATGTGGGACTGGCTTTGGAAGGACTCATGCCCTCTGTTTCAATTTTTCTGGCTCTTTTTATGTCTGCGACTGTGGGCTTGAATCCTAGACCAAATGTTCCCAAGTTTTCAGGAAGAGACATAGGTTGTATGATGCCTTGCAAAGCTGATCCTAAACCCTTTCCTGGTACAAAACCATTCTTCAACATTTCATACGCTACCATGACTGACGTGGTGGTTATCCTCGGATTTGGGATACCCTTCCCTTCTGGAACTTTCTCGACTGACATTGCGTCAGAAACTTGGTAGACCCATGGTCCCTTGTCATCTTCCACTTCAATGAATGGCACAATGGTGTTGTTGTGAGTGCACAAATTATCTTCGTCGTGCACAACTATTTCCTGTCTGTCCCATTCAAACTTGACCATCTAATGGAGTGTTGATGGTACTGCTTTAGCGGCGTGGATCCATGGTCTCCCTAATAGTAAATTGTAGGAAACAGCTATATCCAGCACTTGGAATTCCATTGTGAATTCTACTGGACCTATAGTCAGCTTCAACATTATGTCCCCAACAAAGTCTCTGCCTCCGCTGTCAAATCCTCGCACACAGATATTGTTCTTATGGATCCTCTCATCTTCTACTTTTAGCTTGCTTATAGTGGAGAGAGGACAGATGTTCGCACTTGAACCATTGTCAACCAATACCCGGGTAACCACGGAATCCTCGCATTTTACTGTCAGGTAAAGGGCTTTGTTGTGCTCAGTACCCTCTATGGGCAATTCATCATCGGAAAAAGTGACACTGTTTACTTCAAAAATCTTGTTGGCTATCTTTTCCAGATTGTTTACCGAGATCTTGTCGGGGACATGAGCCTCATTCAAGATTTTCATCAGCGACTGATGGTGCTCATCTGAATGGATTTGATAGCATCCTAGGAAGCTCAACTCTATTCAAGGATAGGGATGAAGCTTTTGAATCTCAAAGATGGCCTTTAATAAGATGTCAAGCTAAAGAATTACAAAACAAGATCATTAGACTTCAAGTGCAAATGAAGAAGTTATTAATTAGGAGGAAGAGCTCAAGGATAAAGGATGTGAATTGGCTAGGTGATAGCATCAAGGACAAAGATAGAGTTTTGGAAGCTCCAAGGCCATATACAAGATCTCAAGCTAAAGAGTTGCAAACTAAGGTTGCTGTACTTCAATGGCAAATAAAGAAGCTTTTAATTGTAAAGGAAGAGCTCAAGCCCAAAGGAGATGAATTGTCCAAGTTTTACAATTATTTGGTAGTCCAAATTGAAGTCCAAGAGGAGGAAGATTGGGTTACCAAATCAGCCCTTGAAGTCCACCAATAGGGCTCAAAATGACCTTAAAAGAGGTCCAAAAGGGGGTGTTTCAAAAGGAGCCCAATTGGAGTCCAAACCAATGGCCCAAACTAATAGTTTTAAGGCCCAAATCTGCCCCAAAAGGATTTGGCCGCCCCCCACTTAATTTTGATGGCTTTTGTTACCCCTTAGGAGCCACCTACCTAAGTTTGATGGCTATTGTGACCCCTAGCAGCCCCCTACCTAATTTAGATGACTTTTTAGCAACCCCCTACATTATTTTAAGTGCTTTTAACTCCTATAAATAAGGAGTTCTTCTCATTCATAAGACACAACATTTATTGATTAAGTATATCATACTTTGAGAGTTCTTTTGAACCTTTGTTACTTGTGCTTTGAGATTTATCTTTCAACCTTTACTAGTTCATAGTTCAAGGTAGTAAGATTACTTCTCTTTTGTGATATCTTTGATTCCTTTGTGGTATTCTTAGAAGGCGATTAATACTAGTTATTAATTGTTGTCTCAAGTTACTCGTAAAGCGGTCAAGATCCGAATCTATTATTTTGATTTGCTTTTAAGTAAAGGCATTTGATTTCTTCCATAAATCAAGACGTTGTTACTTTGATCTTGTCAAGGCTATAGAACTTGCGTTCTTGGAAGTTCTTGGAAATTCTCTCCTTGAATTTTCTCATATCCTTTATTTCATCTCTTTAATTCTAGTTGTTCAATTCCTTGTTGTTATTGCTTCTGCATTTACTTCTCAAATTCTTACTATAGTTTGGATTCCCGACCTAGTTGCTATCAAGTGGTATCAGAGCGGTTTTTATCAAGATTTCATTCTTGGTAAGTCTTGGGATTTCTTGAATACTAAGAGCAAAGAAAAGAAAAAAAACGAAAATCAGTTTTTCGAACAAAAAATAGAATTGCGTGCTCTTCAGGATATTTCTTTTGTATCTAATTTGTTACCAAAAATTAACAAAGGAAACAAGAAGAGGGGATCCTAGATTTTCTTACTCTTTCTAATCTAAACATATAATCATTTCCTTTTTGTTCGCGTCTTGTTTCAACCGAGCCTAATAGCTCTAGGATTTGGTTTTTCTTTCATTAATTCCCCAAAACTACTAAGAACTTCATACGAGTTGGGTTTAACTATAAATCTACAAAGTATTTTGTTCAAGGGTTATTTCAAGAGAATAAAAGGGTAAAGTGTGTGAGAGAACAATTGAAAAAAAAAACAAAGAAGCCAAATTTGAGAGATACATATTTCCTTTAATCTATGTCAAGATATCTCAAATAGGTAGTTGCGGTGGAAGGAGTAGATCTATGACTCAACAACTTGAAAGGTCGATATTACAATATATCGAATGGAAAGAAGACAATGGTAAAGTTATTTTTCAAACAAGAGCTAAAGTGATGTCTACAATTTATAACCTTAGAATTGACAAAGCATTTAACTATAACTTAATTAGCACTTATATGGTTGAGAAATTGAACTTGCCTTGTGTTGAACATATTGATCCCTACATGTTGAAAGGAGTAAAGGTAGATAAAAGAGTGTTATTACCATTCTCTATTGGAAGGTATGAGGATGTGATTTGGTGTGATGTCATTCCCATGAATCGTTTTCATATCTTGTTGGGAAGGCCATGGAATATCTATAGAAGTGCTTCATATAGTATCGAAAAAAATAGATACTCTTTTGAGGTTAATGGGAAGAAACTCAGTCTTGGACCTTTGACTCCCTCACAAATTTGTGCAGATGAAAAGATTGTTAAAAAGAATATGGAAAAATACGAGAGAGAAAAGAATGAGAGGAGTAAGGGAGTGCATGTTGACATTCCAAGAGAGGAAAAAGGAGAGGTTGTCTTGAGTAAAAAGAGTGGGATGTCAAGTGAGGTAAACAATGATCTTGAGAAAAAAGAAAAGAGAGAAAGCAATAAGAGAAACAAAGTCTGTGAGGTAGAGAGAGAAAAACAAGAGAGATTGAGTGAAGGAAAAGAACTCTTTAGTGAGAGAAAAGAGGCTAAGGGTGAGGAAAACATTAGTCTTGCGATAAAAGCCAAAGAGAGTCTTTCTTGTTTTAGTTCTTGTGATTTTGTGCAGCCACGTGATGAAATACCTTTTGAAAGGAGTGGTGAGGCGCAAGAGATGGTGGCAAAAGATCCAATTGGATTCCAACATAAATTCGGCAATATCAATTCTTGTTGGATGGTGGAAGACAAAAGCTTGATTAAATTCTTTGTTATTAAACCTTTTGACTATTTCGATTCTTATTTACAGGGTTATGACATGGAGTTGCCTAAAAGCATTGCTAAGGTGGAGCCATTGCATAAAAGAATACAAGGTGATGATGTTCCATTGGTAAATAAATCCAAGTATGATATGTATAATTGGTTTATTTGCATTCTTGGTCTTTCTAGAACACCTAAGGTATTTTTGGAGGTAATAAATTACACTCTTATTTCTTATATTGATGACTTTATAATTTTTGTAGATGATGATATTTTGATGCACATCAAGTCATTAACTATAATATCTAAGTTAATGTGTAAGAGTAATTCGCTTCCTTTTGAAATTGTATATGACATAGATGATTACTTATTCCAACTTGGTGGAAAGAGGCATGGAATTTCTGAGAAGAGGCTTGCGAATGAGTTAAATATTTCTTCTTATCTTATTCAAGTGGCTAATGAGTTCTCATGTGCTAAAGTGCTAGAATGTGATCTTTGTTATGTGATGGGGAGTCATTCTTCAAGTCATGTTCATTGTAAGCTTGTAAAAGTATTTGATTCTAGTAAAGAGGATATGCATGATTGTTGTAATACTGATAATCAAATACTCTTTCATGTAGAGGAATCCATGAGATTTGTAATTGTAGTTAGTAGTCTATATCATGAATGTATCTTTTTGATAAATGTGGTAAAGGTGCTTATATTAAATAGATGTGTAGTCACTCTTTTACAATTTCTTTATAATGTATACTCATGGACTACCGTAACGACAAGATCGAATTGCAAGTTCCATTGCATGGTGCATCTAAGAGAGGTTTTTATTGTATTAATCTAGGTAGACATAAATTTTATTGGGATGATGATGTCCATATGCTTTATAAGGGAGTATTTATACCTATTAGGATTGATTGGGTTAAATGGACACATTGTCACTATCTTATTTTATTCCTACTACTTTTTCAGATTAGTGGATACCATTTACTAGTGCGTGTTTTCTTTTTCTTGCAAGGTCGAAATTCGAGGACGAATTTTCTTCAAGAAGAGGGGAATGATACCATCCTAGGAAGCTCAACTCTATTCAAGGACAGGGATGAAGCTTTTGAATCTCAAAGATGGCCTTTAATAAGATGTCAAGCTAAAGAATTACAAAACAAGATCATTAGACTTCAAGTGCAAATGAAGAAGTTATTAATTGGGAGGAAGAGCTCAAAGATAAAGGATGTGAATTGACTAGGTGATAGCATCAAGGACAAGGATAAAGTTTTGGAAGCTCCAAGGCCATATACAAGATCTCAAGCTAAAGAGTTGCAAACTAAGGTTGCTAGACTTCACTGGCAAATAAAGAAGCTTTTAATTGTAGAGGAAGAGCTCAAGCCCAAAGGAGATGAATTGTCCAAGTTTTACAATTATTTGATAGTCCAAATTGAAGTCCAAGAGGAGGAAGATTAGGTTACCAAATCAGCCCTTGAAGTCCGCCAATAGGGCTCAAAATGACCTTAAAAGAGGTCCAAAAGGGGGTGTTTCAAAAGGAGCCCAATTAGAGTCCAAACCAATGGCACAAACTAATAGTCTTAAGGCCCAAATCTGCCCCAAAAGGATTTGGCCGCCCCCCCCCCACTTAATTTTGATGGCTTTTGTTACCCCTTAGGAGACACCTACCTAAGTTTGATGGCTATTGTGACCCCTAGCAGCCCCCTACCTAATTTAGATGACTTTTTAGCAACCCCCTACATTATTTTAAGTGCTTTTAACTCCTATAAATAAGGAGTTCTTCTCATTCATAAGGAACTACATTATTGATTAAGTATATCATACTTTGAGAGTTCTTTTGAACCTTTGTTACTTGTGCTTTGAGATTTATCTTTCAACCTTTACTAGTTCATAGTTCAAGGTAGTAAGATTACTTCTCTTTTGTGATATCTTTGATTCCTTTGTGGTATTCTTAGAAGGCGATTAATACTAGTTATTAATTGTTGTCTCAAGTTACTCGTAAAGCAGTCAAGATCCGAATCTATTATTTTGATTTGCTTTTAAGTAAAGGCGTTTGATTTCTTCCATAAATCAAGACGTTGTTACTTTGATCTTGTCAAGGCTATAGAACTTGTGTTCTTGGAAGTTCTTGGAAATTCTTTCGTTGAATTTTCCCATATCCTTTATTTCATCTCTTTAATTCTAGTTGTTTAATTTATTGTTGTTATTGCTTCCGCATTTACTTCTCAAATTCTTACTATAGTTTGGATTCCCGACCTAGTTGCTATCAGGATTAGCAATGAGAGCAATGAGATCTGAGCGGGCATTTTCCTCAATTGTTCTACAACAGTATAGTCATGCACTTTCATTTTCCTCAAAAATTCCTCTGCCTCTTCTTTAGTTACAGCTTTCTTTACCAGCGTTGGATTATCTTTAGTTCTTCTTAACTCCTAGGGAGTAAAACACCTTCCTGAGCGAGTTAAACCTTGTGCTTCATAAACTTCTTCTTTGATTTCTTTCCCTTTGTAAATCACTGTCACTCGTTGATAATTCCAAGGAACAGCCTTATTGTTGATCACTGGAAATTGAGTTACTGGTTTTATAATAATAGGCTCTGTGCGAGCACCCTTCACGACCACAACAGGTTTACTTGCAACCCCTGGAACTACCACTTTAGCTTTCTCTGGTTTCACTACAACAATGTTTGACGACCCTCTCTCGGCTACCACAGCAGGCTTATCGACTACCCCTTTCAATTGGACCATTAATTTCCCACTAGTTACCTTTTCCTTTGAGCTGGTTTTGCTGGAATGGATCATCATTACCGTCTGCGAGGGCTTCCTGGGATCCCCTCCTTTGTGTATCAACTCAATCATATGGGTCTCATGGTGAGCTGGCAGTGGATTCTGATTGATATTCGGTGCTTCTAGGGCCTGAACCTTGATCTGATGAGTATTAATAAGCTCTTGCACAACTGTTTTCAGTTTCCAACACTTCTTTGTATCATGCCCCGGGGCTCCTGAATAGTACTCACAACTTACCGAGTGGTCAAGATTTCTAGGAGGGGGATTTGGCATTTTAGGCTCAATTGGATTCAGCATGCCCAACTGCCTCAACCTGTGGAAAAGACTGGTATATGATTCCTCCAGTGGAGTGAAAGTCTTTTGCTTCTGTAACCACTCATTCTTGAAGGCTTGGTTTGGTCAGAAACCCGTTTCGGGGGGATTTCTGTAGGCTTTGGGGGTGGATATGTGTTTTGTGGAGCTGGGTATGGATTTTGTGGAGCTGGCGCACGCCATTGTGCGTGTGTCGGGGTTTAGGTATAAGTTTGTGCATGATGGACAGAAAAATGGGGATCTGGCGGTGGGTAGTAATGTTGTGGAGTGCTATATGGAGCGTGGGGGTAATTTTGGTGGTAGGGTCGGGGTTGGTTATAGTAGGGTGATGGGCCTTTAGATCCGAACCAGGCTCTGGACTCAACTGTCGCGACATCTTCTTTCTTCTTTTTCCCACGCACACCCCCAATGCCGTTTTGAATGGCCTGGGTGGTTGCCTTGATTGCTGAATAACTCATGATTTTGTTGGACTTAAGCCCCTCCTCGACCATGCCTCCCATTTTTACAACCTCATTAAAAGACTTGCCAATTGTGGACACCAAATGACCAAAGTAAGTCGGCTCCAAAGCTTGCAAAAAGTAATCAATTATCTCGCTTTCTTTCATTGGGGGATCTACCCTTGCTGCTTTCTCCCTCCACCGGAAACCATACTCTCTAAAGCTTTCACTGTGCTTCTTCTCCAGTTTAGTCAAGGATAGTCGGTCCGGAATGATCTCAAGATTATACTGAAAGTGACAAGCGAATGCTTGTGCCAAATCATACCATGTGTACCATCTTCCGTGATTTTGGCGGGTGTACCACTCCAATGCTGATCCGCTCAATATCTGACTGAAATAAGCCATTAGCAATTCATCCTTTCCTCTGAATCCCTTCATCTTACTGCAAAAACCTCTCAAATGAGCCACCGGATCACCGTGTCCATTGTACAAGTCGAATTTGGGCATTTTGAACCCTGCCGGTAGTTGTACATTTGGGAATAAACACAGGTCTTTGTAAGCCACACTTATCTGACCTTCTAGCCCTCTCATATCCCTGAAAGATTATTCTATGCTTTTCATTTTTCTGAACATCTCTTTATGTTCGGGATTTTTGGCTGGTCTCTCAGCTTCTCTCGGGAGATCAGAGCGTGGATCATAGGGGTAGGTTTCGGGAACTTTGAGGGTGGGCTCCAGGGGATAATACTGGTTGTCCTAAGCTTGGAAGATATGTTCGCTCGAGGATATATGGAGTGCAGCTGGTGGAGATGCCACAAAGACAGAGGTGACTGGCGGAGGGGGGTATGGAATTGATTTTGGTGGTGGAGCTTGTGGCATATAAGAAGTAGTGCCATGGTAATGTTGGTAAATGGGAAAACCTGGATCAGTGGCAGCATGATCCTGAGACTGAGCTAATGGTAGGGTAAAAGTCGGGTTAGCCGGGTAAGACGGGGGTGATTGCCCTTTGGACCAGGCCTGGTACATTTCGGCCATCTGTTGCTTAAGTTTGAGCATCTCCTCCTTTATTTTATTGACATCCAACTCCTCCACCTCAACACTAGTGTCGGCATCCGGGATAGACATGATTTCTGGTATTGGTCCTTTCGATCTGGTTTGGTAATGATAATGTGCCAGTATCCTCTAGATAAACTAACTGCTTGAATTCTGTGGAAAACAACAAACTTGTTAGTTCTTAGAGTTTAACGCATATGCAATTACACGTTGGGATGCAATGCACCTAGGCAATTAACCATTTTCTATCATGCATTTGCTTCGGTTGCGTGCATCATTCCGGCCTCTCATAATTGTGCCCCTTCTTTTAAGCTTCTTTTATTCTATCTTTCTTTATTTCCCCTTTTACTTTTTAGTGGTGGTCGAATCCTATAGAGATTGCCTACGTATCATGTCCCCGCATGAATCAGACCGTGCGTAGTTCTGTCAGATAAGTGAAAGTAAATAAAACATTTTTGGGATTTTCAGCTTTTATAAAAACAGATGCTTCAATCACAAAAACTCAATACTAACAAATTTCAAAAGACTAACAGACTCTGATGCAAAAGACAAAATACAGACTCTGAAATTAAGCTATCATACTTTAAAGAAATACAGACTAACAGAAAGAAAATATAAACCCAACATGACTTACGGACTCCGACAGAAAAGGAAATATCGAGTCAAACAGAAAATCATGAGTGTATCAATGCTCCTGGTGCCCGCGGGACATCATTCGGTCTTGTCGCGGGCCTATGTGCAAGATCCCTTTGAAGTCGGTCCAAGTTATTCATTATTTGTGTAACAAAGATCCCTTTCAGCACTTCGAGAATGAAGATTTTAAGGCTGTGTTGGCTCACTGGTGAAAACCTTGAGAAAAGAAATGACCACAGGTGGCTGTTCTTGCAAAAACAGCCTTCCGGCTCCCTTTTCAAGGACATTCGGCTATTTCTGACAAGAATGGCATCACCCTAACTATTTTTCAAATAATAGTAAAATTTTGTTCTTTTGACTATTTTTGCGAAAAGGAAGTTGGACCCGATGAGGGTTGCCTACGTATCTCACACCCTGTGAGAATCAAACTGGCGTAGTTCGGGCAATTTTGACAACACAAAAACCAACTTTTTTTTTCTTTTTTTTTTTGAAAACAATAAAATTCACTTTTTTTTGTTTTTTTTTTCAAATTTCGGCAGAGTTTCGGTATATATAGGTTTTCAAAACAGGTAATTACCTCCCTTAGCCCTCACACTGCTATTTCTTTTCCAAACTCTTTTCTTTTATTCAAAAACCGGTCAACATGCAAATCCGAAGCAAATAAATGCACAAGTAGCAAGTAAGATGCATCAGGATGGTCTTTTCATTTTTTTTTGTACACCTGTCCTAGACAGACCCAACCCATGTGTTGAGTCTCCAATGTTAAAATGCATGTGATGCAGACAAACGTTCCTACTAGGGATCCGGTATGAGGTCTTGTTATACTAGGTTAAAAACCTGGGTTTATTTGTTCTAGACCTGGCTTACCCGAGTGGACAACTCGAGCCGAGGGGGGGCTGCGTACCGGTAATCAAAAGATCATTCGGCTTTGCAACTTGTCCGAACCTCATTCTATTTGGAATAGGACTCTAACAGAAAGAAGTCACGACCAGCGTGCACTCCTCGGGAGAGAGAAGAGAGGGGTTTCGTAGCAATTTATATACAGTTCAGATAATATCAAAGCGGTAAAAAGCAACATTTAGCACATTAGGCCCAAACATGTAAATAAGACCAGATAATAAATAAAGCCAAATATAACAATTATCCTAAGCTCGAATTCTGAACCCTGAACCACAGATTCTGGGTTCGGTTCCCCAGCAGAGTTGTCAGAGCTGTCACACCTCCGTTTTTTACACTACACCCCCGTGAAGGGTGTATAAAGGGAGTTTTTTTCAACTTAAAGTGACAATCGAAACGGAATTTATTTTAAGAAATTCAGAGTCGCCACTTGGGAGATTTATGGTGTCCCAAGTCACCGGTTGAATCCCGAATCGAGGAAAAGTTTGACTCTGTATTATAGTCTGCGAACACAGAAATCCGGGTAAGGAATTCTGTTAACCTGGGAGAAGGTGTTAGGCATTCCCGAGTTTTGTGGTTCTAACACGGTCGCTCAACTGTTATTATTGGCCTATTATTTTGGTTTAAAACACTTTTAAGCCTATGTGCCTTTTCATTTTAAAATCGCTTTTATTTAATTATTTTTTGGGAAAAGATTCAACATCATCTAAAACGCGTCTTGATCCACGTCACATAAATGCACCCGCCGTCCAGGACACATTTTATCTAACGTTGTTGAGATTTGGATTTGGATTTGGGTCACATAAATGCGCACCCGAGTTTAGGGAAGTAAATTTTAAATAGCGCGCCTAAAGGAACTACGCACTTTCAACTTTGCGAGGCCCATAGAAATTCAACTAAATGACATGCCTCGATTTCTAAAGATTCAGATTAATTAAATGAGGGTCATGCATTTGAGATTTTATTTGACATGGCACGCCTCAATTTTATTAAAGGACAAGCATTCAACTAAGTAAACTATGTATATTCATAATTATCTTTTAAAACTAAATCGGGATTTATTGTGATTGGTCTCATAGTTATGGACAAGAATTATGGAAGAGGTGGCTGAAATTCTTTTGCACAATATAGTTTAAATGAGTAAGACAATGGTTTGTGCTATCAGGTTGTGCAAATAGGAAAATAATTTGTCAATAAAGTTATACTCAAGAAAATGAAAACCAGCACCTTTTCACATGATTTTGCGCCTAGCATTCAACACCGTAATTAGCAGCACAAACACAACAATATACTGGTCATTTTAGGCCTTGACCAACCAAAAGCACGTTGGTATATTTTACCATCTTCAAGTTATTTCTTATTTACTTTATGGAATTACAAAATCCATACAATAGACAAGACATTCTATGAGGAGCATACTCAGTATTGAAGTTTAGCTACCAAGGCAATAGTTCTAAACACAACAACTGGTGATTTAATCCGAGGCTGATTCACAATTTCGACTTCAATACAATTTCGAGAGTGTAGCTGGAAGTAAAGATGAAACAGAAGGGTGAGGATTTCAGCAGTAACAGCAGCAGAGTTGGATTTAGATCCAAGGAAATAGTGCACCAAATTAGTTCAAAACCGTGAAATGCAACCCAGAATACCAAGGATCCAATTTCGGATTCACAGTTAAACCAACAAACTCAACATCCAAGCTAAATGACTGAAACTCAAACTATTTCTAGGTCCAAACAGTTAAGAAATTGATTCAAGGAGAGAAAAATTTCAGCTTAGCAAATTCAAACTCAATGGAACAGTGCTAAAGTTTTCAACTGTTTGCAGATTTTTTTTTTCAGATTTGTTTTCTCTTAGTCTCTATCCGTTAAGGTATGTATTCTCTCTATTCCTCGTATCTCAATGTGTGTTCTCCTTTTAAAATTCAAGCTTCTCTCCCTTTTTCTATTAGTTAATCCTTCTTTCTAACCTGTGTATTCTTTTACACTTGTATTCCTTTTCCTTTCATCATTGCCCCCATGTTATCTTATTTCCAACTTTATCAAAAAAATACACTAAATAGAGTGTCATTTCCGCTACCAACCCCTTTTCAATTCTCAATTAACCCCCCCCCCCCCTAACTTAATGCTTTTTTAATTTAAACAACTATTGCAATTCCAACCTCACCACTACCAAAAGCTTCCTAAGTAGGTGAATACCTTTTTTTTATCAAACAACTCTCAAGCTAAATACAACTAAATGTGTTCAAGCCAATATAATTGGAGGGCCAGAGATGTCATATTATTCGAGCTAACATCTACAAAGTGTACATGGTTAAACCTATGCTACTTTGAAGTTCCCTGTGATGGTCTTTATAGAACATAATGTTGGAGAAGCATATGACTTATGTGACTTATTCATGAATTTAAATACAAGAATATTAGTAGCGAAAGAGAATGAGCCGACTCAACCATTTCGTTCCCAATCTTGAATGGCCCAATTCACTACAGTAATCAATTAACAAATTCCAATCAAAGCATTAACTTATCAAAAATATGCAAGACCAAACAGTTACCCACATAGCATTTGAATCTACACATAATCACACTAAAGAATCTCATTTTATACAGCTCTGCAATGCTCAATCGCTCTCTTTATATATATCACTTCGACATGGTTCAAAATAAATAAACATATGATAAAATATTAGCATTATTTATCTATCTACTAACAGACTATTACCACCCCAAAAACTTTCCATTGATTTCCATCAGAAAATTACCACAGACACAAAATTTGGACTGATTGGGGAAAAACCTCATACAAGTATCCTATAATCAGCATCTTTGAATTACCTAGGATATACAAAATATACAAAGAAGACATGCCAATTGAGGTAATTTCCAGCTACGATTAATTCAAACTCAACCACGAGAAGCTTAGACGAACAAAACCAACAATCAACTGGCCAAGCAAATAAACCAGTAATTCAGAACATCTTTCACCAAACAAACAAGGCACTCAGTCACATTAAATATCAAAGCAAGTAATAAGGAAAACGATAAACAGACCTAAAATTAAAGGTCAATTAACAAAAATTTCCAACAACTCAAGCAACATAAGTCAACTATAAATGCCGAAATTGGAGACGAACGGAATTTGAAAAAAATGTCTTCGAACAGCACCCCCAATCAATCAACCTTGGATCTTCAATAAACTCAGTTCAACAATGGCAACAAAAACAACTGCTGGATTTTTAAAAGAAAAGAGAAGACGATGGAGATGAGGTGAGCCGCAGTGGACCCGCCTGCATGTGACCGTGTGTGTGCTCGATCTGTCCCTAAAATTTCCGTCCTTATTCGATTCCCCTCTACTGTTTTTCATTGTTCTCTTGCAGTTGTTGTTGGTTGACGAGAGAGAAGAGAGCTCTGTTTGGTTTCAGGGGTGGTGGGGTGCGACGGGGATGAAGTTTTCAGGGGGGGATTTTGGGTGTTGCGGCTGGTTACTGAAGGGTGTAGGTCTAGGTTATTTTTAAGAAGGATCCGGGTCGGGGATGGGTTTTGGGTCGGGTCGTGGGCGGGTTTTGGGCCGGATTGGATTGGGTATGGGGTGGGTGTTTGTTTTGGGCCTGGGATTCTCACTAAATTGGCCCAAACCAGATTTTTCTCTTCTTATTTTCTTTTTCTTTTCAATTTTCTTTCTAATCAAAATAAAATACAAACCTAAATTTAACCTTGACCAAATTATCCTAAGAATATTAATTAACTCTAAGTAGTTATTATCACAAATAACTAAATACCAAATTAAAAGAAAATCACACAAATTTGACATTAAACACTAAAATGCGAAGTACGTTATTTTTCTGATTTCTTTTTTTCATTTTTGTAAAACAACAACTTACTTAACTAATCCTAATTGTAAAATTAAATCCTAAATGCTTGCAACATATTTTTGTATTTTTATTAATTTAACAAATAAACATGCACAGACAAATGCAAACAATAACATAAAATACCACAAAAATCCAAAAAATTGCAAACAACGGAAAAATTATTTTATTTTGAATTTTTGGGGAGTAAATCTCATAGGGCAAAAATCACGTGCTCACATGTAGTATTTAAATAGCCCATCTGCGACCCTTCTTCATTTTTCCACAATTTTTTAACGAGATTGAAACTTTTGAGGGTGATTTTTGAGGAAACCAGAGGGGAATCACTTAGAGGTAACATTTTTGACTTCATAACTCGCTTATAGGTGATTAAAGACCTAATTAGTTGTGAAAAATTTGGGAAAAATTGGTAATTAGGGCTTGAGATTAAGAGACCTTAACATGGGTATTTGAGGGGTCAATTGAACTCCGATTTCCATGTTCTTGTTATGTATAGACTCGTGAGAGTATGAAGATTCTGAAAATGTAAATTTCACCTGATTCTAAGATGTGAGCCTGAGGGGCATTTTGGTCATTTTACTTAATTTCGCGTATTAGCTTAGAATTTATTTGTAGAATCAGTTACTTGAAGTGTTATATACATTATGCAATTGAATTGAATAGATTTGGATCATTTGGAGTTAACTTTTGAGTTGGTTCGAGGTAAGTGGCTTGCCTAACCTTGTGTGGGGGACATTCCCCTTAGGATTTGGTATTGTGGTAATTGAAATGCCTTGTACGTGAGGTGATGAGTGCGTACTTGTGATAATTATTGAAAATCATGTTTTCACTTAAGTATCTTTAATTGTGTTTTCCTTTCCTGCTTACTCTACTTGAAATTTAAATATGTTGTTAGCTTAGAAAAGCATGTTTACTTAATTGCTTTATTGCTTAAATTGTCGTAATTGTATTATGTGAAGCATGTTAGGTTAGAATTACCTGTTTTGCTTGGTACGAAATTTAGCTTAATTGAGTGTTCCTTGTGTTGTTGTTGTGTGTTTTACTTTGGGACTACGGGATGACATCCTGGGAGATCCCCTGTACGTATTTATGATTTGAGTTGAGGTGCGGGATACCGAAAGATCCCTAGCACGTATATTGAGGATACCAAGAGATCTTCGGGATACCAAGAGATCCCTAGCATATATTGAGGATACCAAGAGATCCTCGGGATACCAAGAGATCTCTGACATGTATTGAGGGTACTAAGAGATCCTCGGGATACTGAGAGATCCCCGGTTATTATCTTTGAGAAGAGTGGTATCCCTAGCGATTGTTTCTGTTTTGTTTCAGTTATATGTATCCTTATTATCCTATATTGATTCTTATTGTTATCTTTCAATTGTATTGCTTTATCTTATACTGTCGCAACTTATATTTCATTTAATCTCAGTAGGGCTCTGACCTTCCTCGTCACTACCTGATCGAAGTTAGGCTTGGCACTTACTGAGTACCGATGTAGTGTACTCATGCCCTTTCTGTGCATGTTTTTCATGTGCAGATTTATGTACCTCCACTTAGACTCATCATGCTTGAGACGGGGCACTTGTAGAGACTCCGATATATATCTGTCGCGTCCGCAGACCGAAGAGTCCCTTTCTACTCTCCCTTTTTAGCATTAGCCCTTCTGTATTTTCCTTTTCTTTGTTAGATGTTCTGGAGTTAGATACTTGTAGACATTTAAAGGCTTGTGATCATGAGATTCCGGGTTTTGGGAAGTGTATTCAGATTTCGAGAGTTGTTATTGTGTATGCCGAGCGGCACTTTTAAACACTGTTTTATTTCACTATTTCATTTTTATTATTTCTTCCGCAAATTGGTTTATTTTCCACATTGTTAGGCTTACCTAGTCGTAGAGACTAGGTACCGTTACGATGGTTCACGGAGGGCGAACCGGGATCGTGACACAAATTTAATGTTAACAACGGATCCAATCGAACAAATGAGCCAGTAAAAAGATAAGAAAATCTTACCAGAGAATAAAGCTGGCTTCCCCTATTTTGAATCCTTTATTTGATCAAGCGATCCTCCTCGCGGTCTGAGGTTAGAGAAGAAAAAATCTGTAGGTTCTTTATTCCATTCTCTAATCCAAACAGTGCTTAAATAATAAAGGAAATATCTTTACAATAATAAAAGGTAGTAACAAAGATGGGTCCCCAAATAGCCCTTCACCCAACTGGTTAAACTAAAAATAGCCGTGAAAAATATAATATATACATAATTTATATATTATATAAGTATTATTGTATATATCGCTAAAAGGGATAAACATTAAATATAGACGGCTATTTGTGTAAACATTTAGAGTGGTTAACTGTTTTATTCTTTGAGCTCGTTTGTCGAGTCTTTGGGCCGCTTGGTTCTTAGGCCCTTCAGATACAAGTGTGCATGTGGCCGTAAAATTGGTACAGAGCTCCCTATTGATCGTCCCCATTTAACCTTTATACATTTTTTAAAATATTTTAACTAGTACCTAAAGTATAAACAACTTCAGTCATTTTTCTTCTTCTTCTTCTTCGGGTGACAGTCATTTTATATAGTGTTTGTGAACATATTTTAAGGCAGTTTATGATGTTTTACAGTGGTGAACTGTTGTGGTGCTTTATTTTTTACTATTGCTTAGGGTTTCTTCTTTTTCTTTTTCTTAATTGCAAAAAGGATTCATTAGATTTATTGTTGTTTTCTACAAATTGATAATTGAGTTTTGTTCTTGATGATTTTTGGAGGTTATATTTTAAATTTGAGCCCATTTGGAGTATATTTAGGTGTAAAATCGTATATTGGATTTGTTAAAATTCGAAGAACAAATTTAGATTTCTAGGCAATTTGCACTTCAGCCTGATTTAGCCTTAAGTGCATGAAAGCGTAAGTTGTACTTCAGACCTATTTGGCTTTAAGTGCGCCTGAAGTGTAATTTTTTCACTTCAGACTTATTGGCCTTAAGTCCATGAAACCATTGGTTGCACTTTAGACATATTTGGCCTTAAATACATTTGAAGTGCAGTTTTTTCACTTAAGACTTATTTGGCCTTAAGTGCATGAAACCATTGGTTGCACTTCAGAAATATTTGGCCTTATGTACATCGGAAGTGCAATTTTTTCACTTCAGACCTCTCTAACCTTAAGTGCATGAAAATATTTATTGCATTCAGATCTATTTTGCCTTAAGTGCATTGCACTTAGACATTTTTTTAAACTTAAGCCTCAATTAGTCTAAAGTTGATCGTAAAGTGGGTAGGCTTGCAAATTTATTTGCAAAGTGGATATAGCTTTGAATTGTTATCCCGAAATCGGGTATAGATGCAAAATCCCCATGCGGGCCTCCCCACATCTTTTTATAGGGGACCCTTTGCAAATATCCACCCACCAGCTATTTACCCGCCCTACCCATAAAGTTTTTTCCCTACCAATTTTATTTAATGCCCAGTCCTTCCAGCCAAAATAAAATACTAAGCTACTAAAACCAAGCCAATTCATACTAACACAAGCCATGCCAATTCAATCCAAATCAAACCAATCCAAGCTAAATCAAGCTATGTTAAGCCAAATGAGTAGGAAAAGTAGGGTGTGTAGGCGGTGGCGGAGCTACATTGAAGCAAGGGGTATCAAGCGACATTACTTCGCCGAAAAGATAATTTTTTTTTTGTTTTATGTATATTTACTATACGTTGACTCCCCTCGGCTTTTTGATGTATCTAATTTTTTGTATTTTGAAATTCCTGAATGAAAATTCTGGATCCGCCACTGTGGGCAGGTAGGTTGGGTAGTTAGTTTTAATTGGGTAGGTATATATTGTAATTAGCTTTCAAATAGTCTAAGCTCAATAGGTATTTTACATAAATTGCTCCTTTTTATAAGGAAAAAATATAAATAAGCAATATTTAAGAAAATGTTCAGAAACCTAATAAATATATTCCATCACTCAATTCCATTGAAATATGAACGTTATTTAATAATTCTTAAAAATAAGCAAAAACAAAAAAGGAAAGAGAATAACTTTAATAAATTAATCTTCCAAATTCCACTAAAATAGGCATACCACTTAACCACACATATAAACCATATAAACTACTGAACTTTCATGAATTACTACAATATTAATGTCACGATTCAAAATCCGACCCGATCGTAATTGCGCCTATTGTGGAACTAGGTCAGCTACTTATTCCTTTTTTTTCATTTTTCCCAAATTATTAACTTTAGAAAACATCAATTTTTAAATAGAATTCCATTAATAAAAGATAGAGGTATCAAAACAGCGAAAAGAAATACAACACCGACCTGGGGTATCACTAGTCATAAGCAAACTAATACAACTGTCTGAAATACAAATCTAGAATAGTTTGAAACATCCAATAAGTAAAGCTAAAAGAAGATAGGGAAGGAGAAGGCGGAATTGCGGTCACCAAGCAGCTACCTTGCAATCTCCGGTGGAAGTCCGCACAACGAAGATCAACAACCGCTACCGTGAACACCTGGATCTGCACACAAGATGCAGGGGGTAATGTGAGTACACCAATTCAGTAAGTAATACGTCCAACCTGTGGACTGATAGGTAGTGACGGACCAAACCTCAACAGGCAATTAGCAATTAACAGAACAGAAATGTAGACATGCTTACAGTTCAAGTAAAACTCAACAGTAATAGATGGAACTGATCAATAAAGAGTTCAAAACTCAGAGATTTCATATATGTACCAATGCACAACTAGCATGATCAATGTTCCACAACCTCCACTCACAAGTGCTCAACCACTCGGTACTGTATATGGTCATCCGGCCTAGGGAAGATCCATCCCAGAATATATATCACTGACCGCAGTCATTCAGTACTAAGGACACATGCCAATCCAGCCTCACAGAGAAGATCTATCTCCTGGTATAGTACTTCGGACAAGATCCATGTCCAGGGAAGATCCATCCCTCAATATAATCATCTATTGCGCTCACTGGGTGTGTAAAGATTCCGGAGGGGATTCTCTGAGCCCAAGCTTTATATCAATGCCAGCGAAGGCATGACCAATATAATTGTTGTGGCGTGCAGCCCGATCCCATACTGTCAATCAATATTCGTCTCTCGGTCTCACTCAGTCAATACTCTCCAGTCTTACACACATGGGCTAAGATGTCATAATACAAGCCTGAACAATGATATGATATGTCAAATAGCAATAATCGAGACTGAGGCATGATATAATATGCATGAACAGGACTGAGTATAGAATATACATGAATCTAATGACATGATAGCAAAAAAAGACTTCTCGGGTCTCAACAGTGTTGGCGTGAAGCCTTAACATGATAATTAATATGATTTGCAGCTTATCAACTTAATCACATGATTACAACACATATATCAACATAAAGGAGTAGCTAAGCAGTGCCATGGAATGATCCAGGCCACATTTCTCATGGTGCACGCCCACACGCCCGTCACTTGGAATAGTGTCACCTTCATAATAATCATAGAACACATCGTTCGGTGTTTCGAATCCGCAGAACCAAGATTGGAAGCGTTACTTACCTAAAGTCAAGCTAAAACTCTAGCCCGCGACGCCTTTTCCTCTCTAATCGACCTTCGAATGCCTCGAATCTAAAAAAAATCAGTTCATAACCATCAACCCCATACGAAATTAACCAAATTACAACACAAAATCCGAAATTGACAAAACCCAATCCTCGGGCCCACGTCTCGGAATTTGACAAATTTTACGTCAATAGATTCTTATTCCGCCACGAGTCTATTCATACCAAAAGTACCAAAATTGGACCTCAAATGGTCCCTCAAATCACCACTCAAAGCTCTCCAATTAACCAAGCCTTAACCCCCAATTACCACTAATTTTCCCTTAAATGCTAACAACGATAAAAATCATCATAATAACAAGCTTAGGAACCAAGGACCTTACCTTAATGAATCCCTCTGAAAATCTCCCTTGAAATTGCTCCCAAAAGCTTCACCCCAAATGAAATATTGAGAAAAATGACCAAAAATTGCAAAGGAAATCTTTTATACTTTCTAACCCAGGCTTTTCGCACCTGCGATCTATTTTCGCTTTTGCGGTTTTTCACTTAAGTCTTCTTTCTGCACCTGCGACCTAGACTCCGCATCTGCAAGCCTGCAGGTGCGGCTCACCTCTCGCATCTGCATCTTCTACTCTATTCACCTGTGACCGTATCTGCGGCTCCATATCTGCTTCTGTGAGTCCGCACCTGCGGTACCCTAGTCGCAGGTGCGGTTATGACAGCAATAGAAAACTTCAGCTGTCAAACCCAACTCAAAATTTCCCGTAAACCAGAAATCACCCTAAGGCCACCGGGACCTCAACCAAAAGCACGAACAAGTCATATACCACTATACAAACTTATACCAATCTTAAAAACACCTCAAACAACATCGAACCAACCAAATAACATCGGATTCAAGCCTAAGGTTCCAAAAATCTTCTAAATTCTGCTTTTGATCAAAAAGTCTATCAAACCACGTCCGAATGACCTGAAATTTTGCACACACATCCTAAATAATACAACGGACCTACTGCAACACCCGGAATTCCATTCTGACCCCTATATCAAAATCTCTCCTATCAACCAAAAAATGTCAAAATTTCAATTTCGTCAAGCCTAAATCTACTACGGACCTCTAAAACACGTTCTAATCACACTCCTAAGTCCTAAATCATCTCCCGAAGCTATCCGAACCATTGGAATTCACATCCGAGCCCATTTTCACATAAGTCAACATTCGATTGACTTTTTCAAGCTAAGCTTACTCAAAAGAGACTAAGTGTCTCATTGCTTTCCAAAACCATTTCGGATTCGAACCGACTAACCCGATACCACATAACACGAATAAACAAAGCATAAAGAAGCAGAAATGGGGAAACCGAGCGGTAACTCATGAAATGATCGGCCGGGTCGTTACATCCTCCCCCTCTTAAATAAACGTTTATCCTCGAACGGGTCAAGAAACATACATGAAGTCCTAAATAAGTGAGGTTATCTGCTCTGCATCTCCCGCTCGGTTTCCTAGGTAGCCTCCTCCACGGGCTGACCTCTTCACTGCATTTTCACTAAAGCTATATCCTTTGACCTCAACTTTCAAACCTGACGTTCCAAAATAACTACTGGCTCCACATAATAAGTCAAATCACCATCCAACTTAACCGTGTTGAAATCCAAAACATGCGACGGATCGCCAATATACTTCCGGAGCATAGAAACATGAAATACTGGATGCACACTTGATAAGCTGGGTGGCAAGGCAAGCTCATAAGCCACCTCCCTAATCCTCTGAAGCACCTCAAAAGGCCCAATGAACCGAGGACTCAATTTACCCTTCCTCCTAAATCTTATAACACCCTTCATGGGTGAAACCTTCAACAGAACCTTCTCACCAACCATGTAGGCCACATCACGAACCTTTCTGTCAGCATAACTCTTTTGTCTTAACTGCGCGGTATGAAACCTCTCCTGAATCACAGTGATTCACCTTGTCTAAAGCATACTGCACTAAGTCTGTACCCAAAAGTCTAGCCTCACCCGGCTCAAACCAACCAACTGGAGATCTACACCGTCTCCCATACAAAGCCTTATATGGAGCCATTTGAATACTCGACTAGTAACTGTTGTTATAAGCAAACTCCATGAGCGGTAGAAAGTGATCCCATGACCCTCCAAAATCAATGACACACGCGCGCAACATGCCCTCCAATATCTGAATAGTGCACTCAGACTGCCCGTCCTTCTGAGGTGAAAAGTTGTGCTCAACTCTACCTGAGTACCCAACTCCCTCTGCATGGCTCTCCAAAACTGCGAAGTAAACTGAGTACCTCTATCTGAAATGATGGAAACTGGGACACCATGCAACCGAACAACCTCTCGGATTTAGATCTCTACCAACCGCTCTGAAGAATAGGTAGTACATACAGGAATGAAGTGCGCGGACTTGGTCAGCCGATCTACAATCACCCAAATAGCATCGAACTTCTTCAAAGTCCGTGGGAGTCTAACTACAAAGTACATGGTGATTCGCTCCCACTTCCACTCCGGAATATCTATCTGGTGAAGCAAGCCACCCGGTCTCTAATGCTCATATTTCACTTGCTGACAATTGAGACACCGAGCTACGAATTCCACAATGTCCTTCTTTATTCTCCTCCACCAATAATGTTGTCTCAGATCCTGATACATCTTCGCGACACCTGGATGAATGGAACACCGCGAGCTATGGGCCTCCTCCAGAATAAACTCCTAAAGCCCATCTACATTGGACACGCATATCCGGCCATGCATCCTCAATACCCCATCATCACCAATAGGCATATCTCTAGCATCGTCGTGCTAAACTCTGTCTTTAAGGACAAGCAAATGGGGATCATCATACTGGCGCTCTCTAATGTGATCAAATAAGGAAGACCGAGAAATCACACAAGCCAATACCCGACTGGACTCCGAAATATCCAACGTTACAAACCAATTAGCCAAGGCCTGAACATCAACTGCAAGATGTCTCTCTCTAACAAGAATAAACGCCAAACTCCCCATACTCAGGGCATCAACCACCACATTGGTCTTTCCCGAATGGTACAAAATATTAATATCATAGTCCATTAGAAGCTCTAACCATCTCTACTGCCTCAAATTGAGATCCTTCTGCTTGAACAAGTGCTGGAGGCTATGATGATCAGTAAACACCTCACAAGACACACCATACAAAATAATGCCTCCAAATCTTCAATGTATGAACAATGGCATCCAACTCCAAATCATGAACAGGGTAGTTCTTCTCATGGGGCTTCAACTGACAAGAATCATAAGCAATAACTCTACCCTCTTGCATCAACACTCACCCAATACCAACTCTCAAAGCATCACAATACATGGTATAAGAACCTGAAGCTGATGGAAACACTAACACTGGAGTTGTGGTCAAGGCAGTCTTGAGCTTCTGAAAGCTCTCCTCACATTCATCCGATCACATAAAAGGAGCACCCTTCTGAGTCAACTTGGTCAAGGGTGATGTTATAGATGAAAATCCCTGAATGAACCAGCGGTAATACCCCACCAAACCAAGAAAGATATGAATCTCTATGGCCGAGGATGGTCTGGGCCAACTCTGAACCTCCTCTATCTTCTTCGAATCAGCCTAAATCCCCTCGTTGGACACCACGTGCCCCAAGAAAGCCACTGAACTGAGCCAAAACTCACACTTGGAGAACTTTGCATAAAACTTCTTCTCCCTCAATCTCTGCAATACCACTCTCAAATGCTCTGCGTGCTCCTCCTAACTACGCGAGTACAAAAGAATATCATCAATGAAAACTATAACAAACGAGTCGAGATAAGGCTGAAACACGTTGTTCATCAAATGCATGAACGTTGTTGGGGCATTGGTCAGCCCAAAAGACATCACAAGGAACTCATAATGGCCATATGTGGTCCTGAAAGTTGTCTTAAGAATATCTGAGTCCCTGATCTTCAGTTGGTGATACCCTGAATGCAGATCAATCTTGGCGAACACTCTCGCTCCCTGAAGCTGGTCAAACAAATCATCAATGCAGGCCAGGGGATACTTGTTCTTAATTATAATTTTGTTTAGCTTCCTATAATCGATGCACATCCTCATGGTGCTATCCTTATTCTTCACAAATAGGATAGGAGCACCCCCACGGCGAAACACTAGGCCGAATAAACCCCTTATCAAGGAGTTCCTGAAGCAGCTCCTTCAACTCTTTCAGCTCTGCTAGTGCCATGCAATACGGTGGAATAGAAATGAGCTGAGTGCCTAGTATCAGAATCAAATATCCTTATCTGGTGGCATGCCCGGCAGGTCTGCAGGAGACACATCAGGAAAATCCCTTACTACTAGAACAGAATCAATGCTGGGAGTCTCTACACTGACATCTCTCACAAATGCTAAGTATGAAAGAAAAACCTTCTCAACCATACGCTAGGCCTACAAGAATGAAATTACCCTACTAGGAATATCATCAGTCGAACACCGCCACTCAATCCGTGGCAACTCCGGCATAGCCAACGTCACTGTCTTAGCGTGACAGTCCAAAATATCACGACACGGAGATAACCAATCCATGTCCAATATCATATCAAAATCCACCATAATGAGCAATAGTAGATCCACTCTGGTATCCACACCCCCAATAGTCACTACACACGACCGATATACATGGTCCACAATGATAGTATCGCCCACTGGAGTAGATACATGAATAGAGGAAACAAGAGACTCGCGGGGCGTATCCAAATAATGAGCAAAATATGACAACACATAAGAAAAGGTGGAACCGAGATCAAATAATACAGAGGCATCTCTGTGGCAGACAGAGATAATACCTCTAATCACCGCATATGAGGTAATAGCATTTGGTCTGGATGGGAGGGCATAGAAACGGGACTGACCACCCCCTGATCGACCTCCCACTCTAGGGCAACCCCTAGTTGACTGACCTCCACCCCGAGCTGACTGAGCGGGTGGGGAAGTAACTGGTGCTAAAGCTGAAGGCTGACTCTTCTGCTGGGATGACCTCCCATAAGACGGGGACAGTAAGGCGTGATCAATATCATTGTTGTGGTGTGCAGCCCAATCCCATATTGTCAATCAATATTCGGCTCTCGGCCTCACTCAGTCAATACTCTCCAGTCTCTCACACATGGGCTAAGATGTCATAATACAAGCCCGAACAATGATATGATATGTCAAATAGTAGTAATCGAGACTGAGGCATGATATAATATGCATGAACATGACTGAGTATAGAATATACATGAATCTAATGACATGATAGCAATAAACGACCTTTCGGGTCTCAACAGTGGTGACGTGAAGCCTTAACATGATAATTAACATGATTTGCAGCTTATCAACTTAATCACATGATTACAACATATATATCAACATAAAAAGAGTAGCTAAGCAGTGCCATGGAATGATCCAGGCCGCATTTCTCACGGTGCACGCCCACACGTCCATCACTTGGCATAGCGTCACCTTCATAATAATCATAGAACACATCGTTCGGGGTTTCGAACTCGCTGAACCAAGGTTGGAAGCGTTACTTACCTCAAGCCAATCCAAAACTCTAGCCTGCGACGCCTTTTCCTCTCGAATCGGCCTCCGAATGTCTCGAATCTAACCAAAATCAATTCATAACCATCAATATACGCAAAGAAGTGAAACCCATACGAAATTAACCAAATTACAACACAAAATACGAAATTGACTAAACCCGACCCCCGGTCCCACGTCTGAGAATTTGATAAATTTTACATCACGAGAATCCTTATTCCACCACGAGTTTATTCATACCAAAATTACCAAAATTGGACCTCAAATGATCCCTTAAATCATCACTCAAAGCTCTCCAATTAACCAAGCCCTAACCCCCAATTAACCACTAATTATTCCTTAAATTTTTATGCTAACAACGATAAAAATCATCATAATAACGAGCTTAGGAACCAAGGACCTTACCTCAATGAATCCCTCTGAAAATCTCCCTTGAAATTGCTCCCAAAAACTTCACCCCGAATCAAATATTGAGAAAAATGACAAAAAATCGCGAAGGAAATCTTTTATACTTTCTAACCCAGGATTTTCGCACCTGCGGTCTATTTCCGCTTCTGCGGTTTTTCACTTAAGTCTCCTTTCCGCACCTGCGACCCAGACTCTGCATCTGCGGGCCCGCAGGTGCGCGTCACCTCCCGCATCTGCATCTTCTGCTCTCTTCGCCTATGGCCGCATCTGCAGCTCCATATCCGCTTTTGCGAGTCCGCACTTGCGGTTCCCTAGCCACAGGTGTGGTTATGACAACAATAGAAAATTTCAGTTGCCAAACCCAACTCAAAATTTCCTGTAAACCACCCGAAATCACCCCGAAGCCCCCGGAATCTCAACCAAAAACACGAACAAGTCATATACCACTATACAAACTTATACCAATCTTTAAAATAATTCAAACAATATCGAATCAACCAAATAACATCGGATTCAAGCCTAAGGTTCCAAAAATCTTTCGAATTCCGCTTTTGATCAAAAAGTCTATCAAACCACGTCCAAATGACCTGAAATTTTGCACACATATACCAAATGACACAATGGACCTACTGCAACTCCCAGAATTCCATTCTGACCCCTATATCAAAATCTCACCTATCAATCGGAAAACGCCAAAATTCCAATTTCGCCAATTCAAGCCTAAATCTAGTACGGACCTCCAAAACACGTTACGATCACACACCTAAGTCCTAAATCATCTCCCAAAGCTATTCGAACCATCAAAATTCACATCTGATCCCCTTTTCACATAAGTCAACATCCGGTTGACTTTTCCAACCTAAGCTTACTCAAAAGAGACTAAGTGTCTCATTACTTTCCAAAATCATTCTGGATTCGAACCGACTAACCCGATACCATATAACACGGATAAACAAAGCATAAAAAAATAGAAATGGGAGAAACGGAGCGGTAACTCATGAAACGACCAGCCGGGTCGTTACAATTAAACTAATTGCTACTTTTCTTGAACTGAAATATACATTAACTCAATGTGTTATCTTAAATAATATCAGGGGCGGCTTAACAACGTAGGTGGCTTAAATTCAATGATGAAAGGCCTTAAAAATTAATATTTTTATTTGAAGAATATTTCTCAAAATTTTGATATGCATAGTTTTTAGTAACTTATTGGCATAATTGACTTCTTCTAATCCATTTAATTTCTTTACTATTAACATTGTTCATTAATTATGCCTATGCATTTGGAAAAAAATTAAGTCTTTTTAAATTTAATGAGTATATCTTGATTTAAGGGGTCGCTTCGTACAAGGAGGGATATCTGAGGATATTTCATAGAGCGGGATATAAATTCCACCATTTTAGTGTAAAATTTATCCGTAAATTAGCTAATACCTATAAATAAATATGGGATAAATACAATCTCAAATTTTATTCTGGGATTATTTTCTTTATCTCTTGTACCAAACAAGAGTAATATCTTCTATTTGTAATATGTAATAACTCGACCGGTTAGTTTACTTTCTACAATTTCGTTCCCTTATTTGAGACTTCATGTATGTGCTTTCCTATTTTATGACTTGTACGGGCAGTTGGTTTGGTTCAGGAAAGGTTCGGGTTAAATTCGGAACACTTAGTTCCTTGGTAGTAGCCTAAGGTGGTCAAGTTTGACTAAAGTCAACAATTTGAGTAAACAACCTTGGAATCGGGATTTGGAGGTTCCAATAAGTTTGTACGATAGTTTGGAACTTTGGTATATGTTCTGGTCGAGTCTCAGGTGGTCCAAGAGCGATTCGGCACTTATTGTCAGAAGATGGCATTTTAAAGATTTTAGAATTGGCTAAGTTTAATTTGGAGTGGACCTGGGTGATATCGGAGTGGTATCCGAGCCAGCTTGACCGCTCCTCAACTATTTCATCAGGTACCTCCTTTCTCCAACCACCAGCAGCAGTACCAAATAATTCTACCAACCAAGACTTAAATATATGAGAATAAATCACTTAATATTTGTGTATACAGACCATCACATATATTATAACTAACAACCAAATGGAATATACTACAAAGTAAATGCATATAACTCCATAATGGATTGACCCTTAGTAAATTTCTCCAATGAGTGAAAGCAAATGATAGAAAATCGTTCAGATAAAATAGTTTTTATTATGATAAAGATGGACATTTTTAAATGTATCGTAGTAAGATGTGGAGCATCCACCAGGAAGCTGTACAAACTCCACAATGAAGGAACCTTAGGAAAGGGATACTGCTCACCGCTGTAATATCAATAGAATTTCCCAATAAAAATAATTTCCGCATCTTCAAGCTGCAAAATCCAAGAATTATTATATAAGAAAATCTCTTATCAATTAAAATTTCAATACAAGAAAAAATAACAAAAATGATGGGAAGACTATTTTTTTCTTTGAAACGATAAGGAAGCATATATATTAATATTAGCAAAAAACTTATATAGAAACTACATAGTCCCGTAGGACATTACTGTTGTTTAAAATCACTAGACTATTGCAAACACTGGTACTTAGTTGCTTAACTCCAAAACAGAGACCTTGCATGTCTTTTTCCAAAACAGAATCAACAAAAAGAGGTGAGCGTGCAAGGTGATAGCATTTTTCAGGCTTGAAGTTCTTGACTGCTTCCTTAGCTAAACAATCTGCTACTGCATTTCCCTCCCTAAAATTGTGCCTGATCACTGGGGATTTCAGTTGGTGCATCAATAGTCTGCAATTGAGTAAACAACTGTTAGTAGTGGCATTCTCATTCGTAATCATTTTTATTATATCTATTGAATTTGATTCAATTTCTAGAGCAGCTAATGACATCTCCACAACTAACTTGAGGCCTTGCTCCAGTGCTAGAAGTTCTACCTGCAAAGAGCATGTTGCATAGCATGATTTGAAATATCCCATGATCCAATTACCAGTGCTATTTCAGAAGACTCCTCCTATACTTGCATGAAGCTTTTCTTTTAAGAAAGCCCCATCAATGTTAAGTTTGATAGTTTTTGGAGGGGGCTTTGGCCAATGGATTCCAATTTTAATTTTTGATTGTTGTAGGAGATTTTTTTCAGTGAAGAAAAAATATTCCCATAATTGATGGAGAACCTGGTTAGGATTAATATCTAGGTCCAGATTATTCACATTATTGCTATTTCTATTTTTTCAAAAATTTCAAATCGCAAATGGGAGAATATTTTCCCATTTATAGCGGTGATCACTGCCTTGCAGATTAGATTTCTTTAGGATAGTTAACCAGCGGGTTGGAACATCGCTTTAACTCACAATTAGACCAATGCTTGACCGAAAACGGGAGCTATAGGGCACTTAATGAAGATGTGAGAGGCATCTTCTGGCCCTTCTTTGCACATAAGGCAGCTCAGATCAATATTAATACCAATATAATGGAGGTAGGCTCTACATGAAATTTTATTGTGCATGCATTACCAAATAAAGAATTTAGTTTTATTGGGACATTGGAGATTTCAAATCCAATTATAATTAGGCTCTTTATCCGGATTGGACATGTATTTATCCTCTAGAAGCTTGTAGCAAGACTTGGAGGTAAACACACCGTTACTATTCATGTCGCAGATCATGTGATCCTTACCAACTGAGCATAAAGGCATAGGAGTAGCGTTGATCTTTTGGATTAGGTTGTCGGGAAGATCAAAGGATATTTTTTGAAACATCCTAGTGATCACCATTTATAAATTGTTGAAAAGAGATGGAGTGATCTGATTTTTGGAGAGGTCCTTCTATGCTACTTCTAAGGCTAGGTGTATTGTGGATCTATCTAGAGATCCAAATATTAATGTTAGAATTTTTACTTGGATGCCACAAGGTTTCTTTCATTAAAATTTTATAGCCTTTTACTAGAGCTGCCCAGATAAAGGAATAAATTGTGGATGATTTTTTTGGGTATATTTACTGACAATTAGTTGTCCCAAGGATTTTTAGGATGATTGATAAGTCTCCAACTGAGGCTAGTAAGGAGCACAGTATTTTTTGGAACGCTGAGCGAATTCCTAGGCCACCTTCTAATTTTTCCTTGGTGACAGTCTTCCAATTCACTAAGTGTAGTTTTTTCTTAGTGTTAGTGGTACCCCATATGAAATCTCTTTGTATTTTTATCTATTTGGATTAAGACTTTTGTAGGGAGCATAGTATATTGCATTATATGAGAGGGTATAGCGTTAAGAGTGGTGGATGCTAAGGTGGTTCTTCCCACGATATTCAGAAGATTAGTTTTCCAAAGAGATAGTTTTGATCGCATTTTATCAATGACAAATTGAAAGTCCTTGGGCTTGGGTTTGAGGTTCAGAATGGAGAAACCAAGGTATTTCCCAAACTCAACACTAGACCTCATATTGAATAAGTTTGCAAAATGGGTAGTAATGTCTCGAGGACATTTTTTGGAGAACACATTCTTGGATTTTTAATAATTGATAGACAAGCCTGTTTCTTCCATAAACAAATTAAGGCAGTGATTAATACAATTATCCGTCTTTTGGTTGGCTTTACCAATTAGGGTCAAATCATCCGCAAAAAAACAGGTAAGAAAAATAAGGACCTCTAGGGTTAATTCTAGAGGTACCTCAATATTAGCATGTATCTCTTAGTTCCTTCTCACAAAATCTTTTACTGTGACCACATCTGATTTCCATAATATCACCATTCCTCGGACTGTCCCTCTGCCGGGACTTCGATCATTTGAGTGAAGGAAAAGTCGTTAAGAAGAGAGATGTGGTTATCCATACGAGTCTCCAGTAAGGTGACAACACTAGGTTTGTGAGTATCAATCATTTCCCTAAAGTTTCTTTTAAACGCATCATTATTACCACCCCTTATGTTCCAAATGATAAAGTTTATTGGATGAGGCATCATATCAGGGAGATTAGGGTTGTGCATGCTACCATTATCCCTCATTGTCTGTGGAAGGGATGTTGGATTCCTCCTGATCGAGGGAACCAGAATCATTGCATGGCTCCCAACAGTGAGATTCTGTGGAGGTCTAACATCCATCGAGAATTTGTAGAGTGTTGGGGGACAACTGAGAACGTACCTCTTCTCGCGCATTTCCCTAAATAGATAAACTTTTACATCGTTTAGACTTGAAAACTCTAGGATTTGTTCTGACCCCAGCAGGTTCAATTCCTCTACATCCTCTATTGGATGATCTTCTGGTTCTGGTTGATTGGGAAGTGGTTGCTGTTGTGGAGCATTGTTTTGATCTAGTGGGCCATTTTGTTGAAGATTGTTTGCTTGTGGAGGATTTTGCATTTGGTTGGTCATCTAATTCGTTGCATGGTTGTTTGGCATTGACCAAGGCATGAATATTGGATTCATGTTCGAGATCTCTCCTGGTAGGAAGAATAGGAGATCCATTTGCATATTCTATGTTTGGATTGGATTGTAGTGAGGTGGTAGACTCCATTGGTTTCTCATGGTTTGGGCTAGGTTGGAATTCATAGATGGATCTAGAGAGTGTAATATGTTGTTCAACCAGACATGGTTAAAGTAGTTGCTCATTGCCATATGCATCCCTTCCGATACCAGCTGGGCTAGAAAGTATAAATTTTGTAGAACTATCACAGTTTCCTGCCCGTCCAATATCATGTTGAATGATATTGCATGCCCCATTAACGCTTGTTCTATCCAAGATGGGGGTTGATGATCTTGAGGGAGTGATGGTTGAACAAAGAAGGTTTGGTTGTTCGTTTGTGATGTCTGAGGGAGTTGAGAATTGGACATTGTGTTGGCTCGTTGGTGCCTTAGGATTTGAACTAGACGATATCTTCTTCGTTGAGATATCGGGATTCTGGGCATGTTTACTAGTTGAGTGATGCTTTATATTAAACTCAAAGGTGAATCCATAATCATTACAAACTACAAAGTACATTTTTTTAAACAAATAATAGCACATATCCAACTACCAAAAAAATAAGATTCAAAGGGAATATCATTAATTTAAATTGAAAAACATGCATGGATGAGAAAATAGAGGAAAATTCAAGAAAGATTATATCAGATGATGAAATCATGTAATTTTACAATTTAAGGTACCAATTTAAAGATAAATCCTTCCAATAAGCAAATATATCAACTACATGTAAGAGGTAAACGAGCAAGATAAATAATTGTTATGTTGTTTTAGGCATATCATCAAACACGTGGCTACAACTCTATGTATGTTCACGCTAAAACTCTCAATAGAGGCATTTGAACAATTGTTCACATGTATGTGCAATTTTTAACCAATTTTAAACAAAACCAGTAGACCACAAAAAGTCACTAAATAAATCCACTCAAAATTCGGTTAATGGAGCATATTGAGTTCCGTATGTGACCCGATTAAATGTTACAGTATAACATACCATCCTTGGATTTGAATCACTTCATTCGCAAGCCAGAAAATAATTTAGGCAATTTTGGTAACTCAGAGGCCTTACATGGTGGGTTAAGCTCTATCATTTCCCATGATTTATTGTTAATGAGGATAGATATGGATAGCACACGGTCCAACTATTCCCGTACAATATTTAATTCAATCCCAAATATTAAGAATAATGTTTTAGCAGAAAACTTTAAGAATAGTTCGATTTAAAGGTGTTAAACGTGTGGGCCGGGCCGGGCCCCTATTTTTTGGACTCGAACGGGTTACGGCCCGGGCCGGTTCCGGGATGGTTCTTAACGGGTTTAACGGGTTTGGGTTCATCCGGGTAAAAATTGAACCGTAAGGGTTACGGGTTGAGGAGGCCGGACCGGGCCGGGTTTTGTGTATTTTTAATTTTTTTTTTGGAATTTTGTATAACTATTGTAGGTTATATTAGTTCAAAGTATTAACATATAGAATACAAGGAAGATGGGAAAAAATGCACTTGTTACAAGTGCTACATTTATTTCATAATTCAAACTTACAAATTGAAAGATTTACATTTTTAACAACAAGTAAATTCAAAGGTTTTGCATTGCCTTAGTAAGTTCTTCATAATCAATATGAACTAATTGATCTTCTTCTGGAGTGTTAAATTCGGATGGGTTACCATGTGTTAATATATCTCCAAGTTCCTCGTCTTCTGGGCTATCAACATCTTCGCGTCCTTGATTTCTTCGTTCCGATCTAATCCAATCTCTGAAACATACTAAAACTTCCAAAGCATTACTTCCCAATGAGTGACGGGTGTCTTCAAGTTGTTGTCTTGCTTGGCTAAATGCACTCTCTGATGCAACAGTAGTAATTGGCACATTCAGCACATCCCGAGCCATAGCGAAAAGAATAGGAAATTGCTTTCCATTTTCATGCCACCATCCCAACGGTGAAAATTCCTTTGTGCGAGGCTCTTTTTGCTTCTGCAAGTAGAATTGAAGTTCATCAATATTCCTGCTACTGGTTTGAGTGTTAGAAAATGTAGAAAAAATATTAAAACTATCAAGGCCTTCTTCATCATCCACAGTAGCAGAAGTCGTACAGTGCATAATGGGATTAACATTGCCTACAGCACGAGTAGCATCATCAATTACATTTGCGTAATAATTATATAATTGTTGTAAATAATCATTTAGCTTGTTCATAGAGACATATAAATCTGGATTTCAGTTGGTCCAATCTCCATATAAGTATATAAAGCATTCATTAATTGGTGACAATCAGACATCTTAATAGAAGGATTTAAAACTGCACCAATTAAGTAAATCGGAGGAATTGGAAAGAAATATATTTTGAATTTTGCTTGCATTTTTTCAACAACATCCTTATATTTTTCTTTCTTCTTAAATTCAGAGAGTAGAAAAGAAATTTCAGCTATATGTACTAAAGCCATAGTAACAGTAGGGTAATATGCTCCAGAAAACTCAACAGTAGCTGTATAAAATTTATGTAAAAATTTAACAACATCACTAATGATCTCCCAAGTACTAGTTGTTAACATACGGTTTGGATCAGTACAATGCGCATTAGCAACTTCAGTTATTGGGAATCTATATTTGTAGCAATATTTTAAAAATATATATGTATAATTCCATCTAGTAACAATTTCGTCTGGCATGAATATGGGTTTAAAGTTATACTGGATACACTTATTCTTAAATTCCTTTATTCTAGATTGTCTATTATTTCCTTGAATAACACTAACTGCTCTTCTAACATGAGTAATCTCAGTTGAAAATAAATCAAAGTCACTTTTAACAATTAAATTATAAACATGACATGCACACCTAACATGAAAAATTTCATCAAGAGATGGTTGCAAATGCAGTTTTAATATTGAAATTGCGGCATTATTGTTAGAAGTTATCAAAAGACATACATAATACTCTTTGCTTTAGATTATAAAATTCAACAACTTCACAAATAGTACTACTTATAAACGCAGCAGTATGACTCTGATCTTCATCATATCTAAAAGCGATAATACGTTTTTGCATACAAGTAGTATCATCTATCCAATGACATATAATTGTCAAATAATCATTTTTATTAACAGCATGGCCAATATCAGAAGTTAGAGAAACTCTACAAGGAAGGTGGCTAAACAAATAACGTATGTATGTTTGATATTGTCCATGAAGTCTAAAGATATCAATTCTATAAGTACTTCTAGGGATACCTTTAAATAAAGGATTGTAAATCCTTTGAATATACATAATAAGATATGATGAAGAAGCAAAAGAAAAAGGTAGACAACCCAAAGCAATCATTTTTGCTAACTCCTCACGATCCTTCATTTTATCATATTTCACTAGACCTCTAGTAGTAGGGTTAATAGTTGTTTGATTTTCATCACCATCAGCGCCCCATTCTATGGGATGCTCAGTTCTCATATGTCTACTAAGCATCCCAGTCCCCCCTATATTTCCTCCAGTCAAATGTTTAAAATCACATTTACAAATTTTGCATTTAACTCTATCAGTACCTTCTATTATTTCAAAAAAATTCCAAACCTTACTTCTTTTTCTACGATTAATAGTCGGAGCTACAGGTGGTCTACTACTAGTGCCATGACCACCACCCCTTGTAGCAACTCCAACACTACCAGCTCCAGCACTAGTAGGTGTAGCTGGTATTTCATCTTCCATTCCTATTTCATTATCTTCTATTCCAAAATCATCTTGTAATTGTTCATAATCTATATCTATATTATCATTAGGCGATGTTTTGGAAACATGTGAAAATGATAATGGGTTATTACTATTACTACCAGATGCTGAAAGACTACCTCTTTTTTTATTTTTCCTACCAGTAACTCTTTTACACGCTCTTTTAGCAGCATTAAACATATTGTAAAAATTAAAGTATAAGCTAAAATTAAATATGCAATTAAAATAGTAAATAAGAGATAGAGTTGGAGGGAGTGCACTGAATTCGACAATAAATTGAGCACTTGATTACGCAATTCCGATGTTACCACGAAAAAATGTCAAGCAAGTATTTCAATTTTGAACTTCAATTGTTCAAACTTCAAAATCCGAATGATAAAACACGATAAATTAAATTCAAGAAAAGAGAGCCAAATAAAATTAGAAGATGAATTGAAGACTTGAAGTCTTGCAAATTGGAGAATGAGAGAAATTGAGATTGAGAAATGAGTATTGAGTGAAGAAATGAAGAAGAGGGGGGGGAGGTATTTATAGTTTTAGAGAATGTTAGTTTTGTAAATTGAAAAAGGGTTAAAAATTAGAGAAAAAAAAGGCTATTTGTGCAATTTTTCCATTGGCCAACGGACCAATTCAAGGTCTGGCCGTTGCCAACGGTCAGTGGGGCCCACCTATTTCGAAAATTTTAAAAAAAAATCTAGTCGTTGTACCGGGCCGGTTAACCCGGTAAGGATAACTGTTCATTGGATTGGGTTCAACCTATCCGGTTACCCGTTTTAAAATTCTAAACGGACCAACCCCCTCTACCCCTCCTACCCAGCCCAGCCCCCTTTAACCGGGTCGGTTTCGGGTTTAACCGATCTGAGCCGGTCCGGAACCGGGTCAACCCGGCCCGTTTAACACCTATAGTTCGATTCTTGCAAATATGAGACGTCCATAATTAGATTGGAACAGAATGAAATTGAAAGCTCATACATATAAAATGGAAAAAGAAAAACTGAAATTGGAGAGTAAAATACGTTGTTAAGTAAGCTATTCACTCTGATTTATCTTGTAATAATCCACATTATCTATTAAAAAAATCAAGATTGAGATTATTTTTAACCAATTGAACATATTGTTGGAGCACATCATCTTTAAGATTTTAATTCTTTTATAGTTGCTCTCGTGGTTCATATATATATAGAGAGAATCCGCATTTTCTTACATACTATACAAATAAACTGAAAAATTAATTAATTAATTACTAAAAAATAAAAAATAAAACTTTTATTTTTTAATAATTAGTTGAGAAACAGGTCAAGTTTTTTTTTCAAGATAATGCTTCTTAATTTTTCTGAAACAAACGCCACTTGGAGAAGCACGATAGATAATGAACTCATTTCTCATCCATATAAAGTTAGCATCGAGTAGCATAAGGAGAGTTGTATACTACTAATATATTTACTTATTTCATTCCCGATCTAAACTTTATGAAAAATTATTTAATTTTTTATTTTCACTCCTGCACTCAAACTTCTTAAAATAAATAAAACTTACATAGTAAAAACTTTACTCTAAAATAGTATTTTCTTAAATTAGAATTATTAAAAATAAAAAATAGTGCAAATGCTTGCTCATTAAATACCTTTTATCCTTTATAGCAAAATATCTAATTATAGTTACATCCTATATTTAAGGCACCATATATGCTAAATAATATTTTTTTTCTCTCCTTTTTAGTATTTTCTCTAATATAATCACCGTATATCTGCTCTAAACACGTTCTCTCTCTCTTTTTGCATACACTTTACTCTCTTCTCCCACAAACTCACGTTTCATAACTCTTCTCCCACACAAATTCTCTATTTCTCCGCCATTATCAATCCCACATTCAAAATATATCTTAAATCACTGTTTTATTGCCAATTTGTTTTCTCCTGGTAAGTTTACTTCTTCGAACTTTGATATCATTATATTGGTTCTCTAATTTTTATACCGATTTTTCATAAATTTCTGAAACAATAACCATTGGTATTGTTTACTCACCAGGAAGCTTTGGTTTTTCTCTTCAATGACGGATTCAACGCCACACAAGATGATAACCAGGGGTATACCCACCAAAATTCTCAATTTTGATGGGCCCTCTTTTTCGTTGCAAATAGCTCAAGGGGAGTCGGATTTTGCAGGTAAGTCAGCAACTACAGTTTCACAGAGAAGAACTAAATTACACAATGACAAGTCGAAAGAAGTCCAAGTTGAGAAATCTTCAAAAGAAACAAAAATCCAGTTGTTTCAAAGATGAAAAAACCTATGAATGATTCTTCATGTGTCAATGTAAAGGAAGTCGCTGCAAAAAAAATATCAGATACACGACACGAAAAGGTAATTGCTATTGTATCAATATGCATTCAAAGAAACTTATATGTATTCATAATTATTCAAGTTATTTTACATGTACGATGTTGTATTCGTATGTATCTGGTTGTATTTAAATATATTTAGTTTTATTCAATTTCACATTTTTGTACTATTTGGTATTACTGTATTCAATTGTATTTATAAGTATGTATATGTATTCTTATGTATTTTGATAGTTTGCAACTGTTCAATTTTCCAGTATGTTTTTAATTGTATTCATATGTATTCATCTTAGTTATTTTTTGTTTGCAACTGCTCAATTTTCTAGTAAGTTTTTAATTGTATTCATATGTATTCAGCTTACTTATTTTTTATGTCATGTATGTTGTAGCTAGTTTTTTAATATGTATTTAGCCTTTTCAATGTATTTAGTTGTATTCGTATGTATTCATGTCAGATGTACTGTAATATATTCTGTGTATTCAGTTATATCTATACTTCTAAGTGTTTGTAGTTGTATTCATATGTATTCATGTCAGATTTACTATGAAATATGCATTGTATTCAATTGTATTTACATGTATTTATTCTTGTTAAATGCAGGGAATTAATTTTTTTGTGAAACACCAGCCAAAATTTGCATCCCATATCAGTGTTTATACTAACACTGATATAGTCTTCCAGCTAAAAGAGAACCTTACTCCTGATCAGTACCAACAACTTGGCAATACTTGCTTTGGCTCATTTCTTCAAATGAAGCGCTGTGAAGCTCAACATCAACTCTTCAGATGCTTCATGGCTCTCCAGTTAGAAGGCACTCCTAACAATGTATTTCCAGTACAAGTCAATAGTACTTCATTACATTTCACATTAAGGGAGTTTGCGCTTGTGACTGGCCTCAAATGTGTTGGTAATGATGAAGATTTTGAGTTTTGTGAAAAGTTTTCTAACCGACTTATTGAGACTTACTTTGGAGGTGATAATCTTGTCAAGAAGGAACAATTGCTGAAATGCTTTGCTGACAAGAACTAGGGTCCCGACAATGATGGTGATGCTTTGTTGTATTTCATACACACCTTTATTTTTTCATCCGAGAAGAATAGTACAACTATATCAAGGCTACATTTTAACTTGGTAGAGAGTGAGCGCTATACTGAATATCATTGGGGTTTAAAAGCATTTGAAATGCTGACAAAATCGATTAGCATGCAGATGGATGCTAAGAAGAAGTATTACAAGATAGTTGGGATGCTACTGGCTATGCAAATGTGGTTTTATGAGTGTTGTTCAGATGTTGATTCTAAAATTGCACTCCGAGTTGATGACGTGGTCCCCAGAATACTCAATTGGAGAACCACCGGATATCATCCAACCTTTGCTTATCTGATGAACGGCATATTCAATGACACCGGAAATATGGTAATATACAAATTGTATCATTGCTAGTTTACATTTTATTAATAATTAATAGACATACATTTGCATATAGAAGTATGCAGTTGCATTCAGATACATTTTTGGTGATGTAATACCTGCTGTAGTTTCAGCTGTCATATTCTCACAAATATGTTGCATACAATTGCATACAAATGCATCCAGATTACTCGTACATTTGCATAAAAGAGACTGCATTCATTTTCAGGGGATGCATACAACATAATACATTTGTATACAAATACATACAGATAAAAATATTTGTATAATCAGCTGCATACAGATACAAAATACAACTGCATACTACTTCTATAATCAGTTGCATACATTTTCAGGGGATGCATACAACAATATACATTTGTATACATATGCTTATAGATATAAATACTTGCATACAAATTCAAGATACATGTATACAAATGCATAGGGACTTATAAACAGCTGCATACACTTGTATACAAATGCATACAGAAACTGTATACATTTGAATACATCTAATGCATATAAATGCATTCATATTCATACAGTAATATACAACTGTTGTAGCCTTCATTATTAATTCTTCATACAATTGCATATTATTTCCAACTCATTAGTGCTGCCTTATATTCAATTCAAATTTTAGTTTGTATTCCAGATCTACATCTGTATGTTTCTAGTAAAACTTTGATTGTATTTCATTTTTTAGATTGTTTACAAGGACATCAGTCCAAGCGATATAGAGCTTGTCGTTGTTCAGATTCCTCATGTAGGTGTCGATGTTGAGAAGAGACCTTTTCCTGCTCGTTCAGACAAATCGGGAGAGGATTCAGATGACTTTTCTCCTACACCCGAGCTTCAATATAAGAAGAAACATGTTGCAGGTGTTGGTCCATCTTTATCACCGCCCCATAAAAAGTGCAAGGAACATGAAATGCATCCTAATGAAACAGAATATCAACCCAAGATTCCTCCTATTTGTGTATCCAAATTTGGACATAAAGTTTTACATGACAATCAACTGCCATTCCCAAAATGACGAAGTATCTTTTTTGAGGAAAGACCTAAATTCATTCAAAGAATACGTGCATATTTAATCACAAATTAAATATTACAGTTTAATGAATAACATTCATATATTTTTGGCGCAATCTTCTAATTATTTTTGTATTGTTAAGGTTGTGGGAGAGTTCAAGTCTCTAAGAACATTGATCAATGATAACTTCAAGAAGCTTTCTGACCATCTTCAACAAAATCAACAAACTGAAAGTTTACACCAGATAAAGGAACCCATAGGGATACGTGATGATGGCATTGACACAGATGTCGGAGATAATGTTGAGGTTTAACATTCTTAACATATTGAGCATTTGTTTATATCTCCTGCTTGTTGTTATAATTAAATAATTGTATTATAAAAGTTGTATGTATTCGACTAGCATTTAACTGCCTCACTAGACTATAAATGCATCGACCAACACATGTATTTAGCTGTATTCATATCTGTGTTAACCTTAATATGTAAATGGAATTAACTACTGTATTTAAACATATTCAGCTGTATTTTGATGTATTTCAAACTCCCATTTCCATTACCAAAATCTATTTTCTTACTACACTTATATGTATTTAACTATATTGTAATATTAAGTTAATACACTAACAATGATACATACAACTAACAGAAACAAGTGCTTAATGATCAATGTTTGGAGTCAAGAGGAGAGGGGAAAACTACATCAGAGGTGTCGTCCAACATACCATCTACTGGTCAAGAGGGTGTATCTACAGAATTCTATGTATCTCAATTTGAGCTGGACGACAAGTTTCTTCCCAGTCAAATTCCAGAAACTAGAATTGTGATTCACAATAGTGCAAAAAAAGCTGAATCAACCCCAATACCATCCCATAGGAATCAACGACTAAGTAGATGGTACTCTTCGCCTTATGAGTCTAACTTTGACTCTGCAGGTTAGTATTTTTATAGACTAAAGATTCAGCTTTCCTCATGGTTTTTAAATTTAAAAGTCTCTAATCACGAATTCAATGAACAACATGTACCTCAGTAAAGTTGACCCCCATTTTTGAAAAAAGACACCCCTTTGAGGATGATTCAATAACGCGGTCGTATCCTATGTTAATCATTCAGGAATATAACAAATGGATTCGTGATGGTCTTCTCGCTAGACATGATCAGAGGTGAGTTTTCCCCCGGTATGTGTATTAAGTTTTTATATTTTTAAAAATGTATATAATATTTTTATACCATACTTGTAGAAGTAATTTGGAAGACCATTACAAGAAGAACAAGTCAACACTTCATATACCATTGGATTTTGGAGTTGATCAAGTTAATTCAAAAAATTGGTTTTACCTTCTATCGTTTGACGGGAAGCTATGGGATGACAACGTAAGTTTTTTCCCCTAACTGACTAATTTTCTTTGAATAACAACATGTTGTTTTATTCAGTTGTATTATTCATCTGCATTCAGCTGTATTCAACTGTATTCAAGCTATAGTCAGTTGAATTGAATTGTATTAATCAGCTATAGTCAACTGAATTCAATTGCTATATTCAGCTTTATTCAACATCTGCATTCAGCTGTATTCAACTATATTTTGGTGTATTCAGATGTATTCAGTTATAGTCAGTTGAATTGAACTGTATTAATCAGCTATAGTTAGTTGTATTCAATTGTTATATTCAGCTTTATTCAACACTGTATTCAGCTAATTTCAATTAAATTCAACTGTTTTAATCAGCTGTAGTCAGATGTATTCAACTGCATTTGTATTCAGCTTTATTCAACTCCTGTATTCAGATGTATTTAACTATATTCAGTTGAATTCAAATGTTTTAATCAGCTGTAGTCAGTTGTATTCAACTGCATTTCTTTGTATTAAGTTGTATTCAACTGTAGACAGTCATATTCATGTCTTTAAATTATAAGTAGTCAATTGTATTATTCAATATTATTCAGCTATATTCAGTTGTTTTCAATTGTTTTAATCAGATGTAGTAAGCTGTAGTCAGTTGTAGTCAACAATTTTATTCACATACAATCTGTTGTATTCAACTGTATTTTTCATATGTATTTCTCTGTATTCAGCTATATTCTTTAATAGTTTGATTAATTGGACTCACATCATGTACTTAACTTTATGTATAGCATATTGACGTCATATTCCACTATTTGAGAAAGAAGGGAAAGTATAATCAAACAAGCAACTTCAAGTATACAACTGTTGATTGTATATTCAAGACAAGAATCGCTGAAATATTCGACATGTATGCTGATACAGATAGTAATGCTAATGTAGCCAAAGAAGAGGATGTGGTATGTGAGTACATAAGGGGCTACAGATTGCATGCTAATGTACCTTGGCATATTGTGGATAATGTCATGATACCAGTCAACTTGAAGGACAAACTACACTGGGTATTGGTTGTTGTCTCATTCAAGGAGAGATGTATCAAAGTGTATGACTCGTACAGATCTGCAGGTCATGATGCTTATGTAGTTTCTGAGATTGATAAGCTAACTAAGCGTGTACCTCTGTATCTATCAATCAGTGGCTTTTATAGAGATAGTCAAGGCATAGATTGGTCTACTTACTCAACATACACTAACAAGTCACATAATGATCCCTTTGAAGTTTTTTTTCATTTCAGATCTGCCTCAACAGAAAGCTGGTATCATGTAAGTATTCAAGCATCATTATTGTATGTTATATACAAATCTAATTGTATGAATTATTTTTAATTGTTTCAATCAATTATTTTTAGGGATTGTGGGGTGCATGTTGCAGCATACGCAGAGTTTCTGAGCACTCTTGGAAAGATTCCACAAATAACATTTGATTCCACTCTACTCCGTCAAAGATACGGTGCTCTCCTCTGGGACTATGCTATGTGAAAGATAAATGATGATGCCATAAGCGAGAATGAAGCACCTTCAAAGATTGCTAGGCAAATCACGGAGTCAGATTCAAAGATGCAGATAGTGTTAGAGTAGCTTTAAGTTATTGTAGTTTTGGAGTATAGTTTCAAGATGAATACTATTTTGAGTAGTTTTTGGTGTAGATGGTATTTAGTTTGAAAAACTTATCACTTTATTAACAGTGTTCGTGTATAACAATTGCAACTTTTCAATCACTGTTTCACTAGTTTGTTCATAAGTATTCATACTTATTCTTCAGTTTGGATACATATTTATCTTACAGGATTCAAGTATGTGTTAATACCAAGCAACTTTGCTTGAACATATTTTAGTTAATGAACATGTTAATGTCAAAGTCAGAAACTTTATGTATGCTGATGGTAGGTTATATAAAAGAATTCAGATGCATTTTTTTTGAATTCAGTTGTATTTAACTGTCAAATTCAGTTGTATTCAGCAGCATCCATTCAGATGTATCTTTTAAGTTCATATAACACATATTAAAGAACACAATTTCAGATGTATTAAACAGGTTGTACGTAATCAGTTGTATTCAGATGTACTCAGTTGTATTCAGCTTGTTTTATTTAGCAGTAGTTAGTTGTATTTAAGTGTATTATTCAGCTGTATTCAGTTGTATTTTGGTGTATTCATTTACATTCAGTGCTACTCAACTGTATTATTCATAAAAATACTTCAGCTGTATCCAGTTGTATTTTTTAGTATTCATCTATACTCAGTTATACTCAACTGTGTAGTGCATATGTATTTATCTATATAAAAATACTTCAACTATATGTATTCAGAAACTATTCACGAAAGTCATTTCAAAATATATTACTTGACAATGAGAATTTATTACTTGACAATGTTATCATAAGTATAGCACCAATACATGTCAGAGTGTTAACTATTTATTACGTGGAGCATTTCTACACGTTCGCTTGTATGTCCTCCCTACCCACATATGCTACATGAATGTTAATTTTTCGGCTGCAGCAATTCACTTAAAGTTTTATCGCGCTTCTTCTTTGGCCTTCCAGGAGGTCTTTTCCATTTGGGTGGTAGTACATCCTCCTCTGCAACATGTTCTGGTATATTCCAGTCATTTATGTCTGGTAGCGGGTACACTGGCAAATCATATGTCATTACAATTGTATTTGGTTTGTAATAGTTAGAGCAATATTCTTCTGACATTAGAAACTTGCTCTTCAATACAGCCCAAGCATGTGGGCATGGCAATTCATCAACTTGGAACCTCCCACAAACACATTTTCTCTCTAACAGGCAGACTGTGTAATTCCTCCCACCATCGTTAACCGTATGTAAGTATTTAGTTGATGGTACCACCTACATTTACAAATAAAAATATAAGTTTTGAGCACATATATCTGAATTACCAAATGTATAATGTTGAATTAATAAGTTACATACAACTGAAATTTTTGCATATAGATGAATACATCAAATATTTAGACCAGCAGAATATCAACTGTAATTAGTGCAGAACTTATCAGAATTCTGCTGTACTTTAGGCAACAGGATTCTAACAAAAGCATTAGAATCGTATGTATTGACAATACATATTAAAATTACATATAATACATCTTTGTTAGTTATATTCTGATGTATTTCAATAGTTTTTGCAGTATGTTTTTAGTTATATTCAGTTGTATTCATATCAGCTCTACGAAAAAATATATCTTTTATGAGTTTGAATATAGTTGTATTCATATGTATTAATGGTAGTTCTACTTAAAAATTATTGTATTCAGTTGTATTCATGCCATTAATTCAGTAACAATTAAGCTATATACAACAATGACATTAACATATAACTTACAGTCATGCGTGTAGACATTGCCTCATTCAAAGTCAGCATCTCCTGGTATTTTTTTCCAAGCTTCGTGTATGTATGTGTAGCTTCTTTGCGGTTACTACAATTCCAACGTCCAAACATCTTCCTAACTTCTTCAAGGAAGTCGTATATTGGCAATTCCCTTGCTGAAACTAGTGCAGCACTGATTGACTCAGCAATATTTGACGTCATTGTCCATCCCCTGTTAACAGGTGCATACAACCTAGTCCACTTTTCGTAACCAGCTAACTCTAAGTATTCTTTCACCCTAATATCTACCTTCTCCACCTTCTCCATCAGACTGTCAAATTTAGCTTGTGTGTATGCTTTTGCCATCGAGAAGTATATCTCGCTCAACTTGGCATGGCTATTTTTGAATTTCTTAAATACGTTGTTCCATAGATGCCATATACAAGCAAAATGCGTTACATCTAGACACACTCTTGATAAAGATTTAATGATACTCTCATTTCTATCTGAAACGATGCACATGTTTTCCCTTTCACCGTATGCTATCTTGAATTGCTCAAAGAACCACGTCCAAACAACATCGTTCTCTAAATCAATAATAACATATGCTAGTGGCAATATATGACCTGTAAATACAATTGAATATAATTATTTTTAAAACATGTATTTCAATATTTAAAAATATTAACAAATTGTATTATAATTTAGATACTCACTTGCACCATCCAACGTGCTTGCCGAAACGAATTTCCCGATGTAGTAAGATTTTAGGTAACTTCCATCCACAACAACAATGGGTCTACAATGATCAAACCCTCTTATAAAGGCATACAAGGATATATACACGTACATGAATTCATTTTTTGGCGATTTTACTATTCTTATGTAGGAACCTGGATATGTCATATCCATTGTATATAAGTATCCTGGTAATTTTTTGTATGAATCAGCCGGTTCACCTCTCAGAAAATTCATTGCCTTTTCTTTAGCCCTCCACGCCAACATGTAGCTAACATCTACACCTAAATCTGATTTCACATCATCAATAATATCCCTTGGAGTGTATTTCCTCTTATGGTTTGTAAGCTTAGGCCTTATCATACCACCTATAAGGCTGCTACTAGCCTGCCGCTGCTCATACACCTTGTCCTTCAGCGGACATGTATGGTTATCATTGAATTCTCTCACTTTGAATAGTTCTGATTTGTTAATGCTTGAAGCCTTAAACCTCCATTCACAATCTTCTGAAATACAAAATAATGCATAGATGCAAAGAATTAATTATTTTACATTTGATTAGCATAAGTGTTTACAAAAAATGCAGCTCATATACAGACAAATACAATCTGACATAGATACATCCTGATATTTATATATATAAATTTTTATACTACTGAATTCCATTATAGTTATATGTGTTTGAATACAATGAATACAACTGAATACACTTGTTTGTATATGCATACACTTAATACCACAGTAGACATAATAAGAAAATAATTAGAGCCACTGTTGTGTATTTATACCGGTAAAATACATATGAATACATGTATTTAAGTGCCCTAAACAAACATATGTTTACTTCATCTGTGATCATCTAGAGGAAATACACAAATACGCATAAATACAACGACGTTAAACTTACAGCTAGAACTAATAATAAAAAATACAACGGAATTTTTTTTTAAATACATGCAAACCTGACAGCATTAGACCTATCAACCCGGAATTGAAACCTTTGAGCTATAGCATAATTCTCCATCACCTCTTTCAATATAGCCTTATCCTTATAAACTTGTCCAGCCATAACCTCCTTTTTGATTAGTTTTTGAAATTATCAAATCTTTGTGGAGTTCGAACACTCCAATCGCTTCTCCTGAATTGACAAAATCTAGAGCAGTGTATCATCTGTATCGGAATCGTACCTTTGAACTCCTTCGTCTATTTGCACAATGTCTCCTTGATTTAAACTACCTCCGGATATAAGATCTTTTTCGATAGTTGTTATGCACAAAGGATACATCCCAAATTCTCTGTTCTCTTTTTTCAATTCTACATACACTCTGTAACCCATATCATTGTGTATTTCCATTGGTTTGCAATTTCCTTCTACTTTGTATTGTATTTTAATGGTCTTTGAGCTCAAATCTATACCCAGTTGATTAGAAATTGAAGCAACCAGATCATTAAAGGAGGCATACTCCTTTATCAGTATTCCCTCAATTGAAAATCGATGTAATTGCCGTCATCGTTCCACTTGCCAGAATGACGCAACAAAACTGTTAAACTTGGCATATGTATAGAGGATGAATACCTTATTTTGTATATAATTTGTATCAATCGAAAAAAAGGAGAAGAGAATGGAAGAAGTTCGATCTGATGTTGCTCTGTTTTTTCGCTGTATTCACGTTTCTGAGATGCCGTCTTTGAGCAGAATACAGATTAATGTGTACTAGTTTTAGTTCGTTGAGTTAATTTAGGAGAATATCATGTGATTTGATTTCCTTCCGTTTTTAACCAGTTTAACCTTCCAGATTTTGCGCAGATACGTTACTGTATTTCACGTTAATGCCGCTTAAATACAGCTAAATACATATCAGACTTAGCTGGAATTCCCGTTTTTACGCCTATTTTTTTGTTGTATTAATGAATACAACATCTTAAATACATGAAATATATTGTATAAAAATATAAAAGATATCTATAACACGTAATATAGCAAATGATATATATAAATGACTAATTAGACCTAAAAGATGGTTCTTTATAAAAAATTCTCAATGATAAAACTGGAGAAAACAACATAGGTGGGCCGTGGGCATAATCCTCCAGCAACCCGAGGCCCAAAAGCGCGAAAAGTATAGTTCAGGTCTCAAAATTTGGCGCAAAAATCAAAGAAATTCCCCCAAAATTTCACTATAATTTCATTTGCAAATCCCTCCAGTTCATATTTCAAATATACAACCCCCCAAATTTTTTTCCCAATTCACCATTCAATGGCAGATTTCGAACCTCCATCTTTCTCTCTAGGGCTTGATTTCGATATTGATTCAGAGCCCCAGTCCACTGTACCGACAATCCAAGAAGCTGATGATATTGAAACCCCCACAATTGCTGAGGACACGGAAGATTCAGATCCACCTAGATCTCTCAAACGCCTTCGGCGTGGGCTCATTTCCAAATCCGAACCGGCGACCCTAAAAAGAAAGCTAGGAGATGCTTGGTGTAGTGTGGACGATGATATTGAAGATTTCTCTTCTCAGGATGATGAGCCCAAGGGTAAAAGACTCCACCTTTTTTAGGGTTTTGTCTTTAGCTAGGTTTTTACCTTTTGGTGTTTTATTTCCTTAATTTACTTGTGTTTCTGTTACAACTCCGTCAATTTGAGCTACACAAAATATAGAGGTTGATTTTGGGGTAGTCTATTAGTAGCGAAAAGGCTCTTTTTTCATTTATTAACTGGGACTTGTAAATATGTTGAGCTTGGATATCGTATTTCTAGTTTCTGTATCACCAGAACAAAGTTGAACGATGATGCTTAATTTTGTACTTGAAAAGTTATGAAGTAGCTTAGGAGGCAAAGGTGGATCCAAGATTTTAAGTTTAAGAGTTCTGAATTAAGGTTCCGGATAGATTATTTATACATATTTAGTGGATTCCTAAAAGAAATATCTATGCCAAAGCTATTGGGTTATGTCAGAACCCCAACTTCTACATTAGATTCGCTCTTATTGGGCAGTTGAGTGAAATGGATGAATCTAAGACCCTTGTATTTCAATAATATGCTATTGTGAAAACAAGATTCTGAGTTTAAGCTTGCTTTAGAAATCAAAACTTGCACTAGAAGTTTTATTAAGATCCTTTTACAATCCAAATGTATTGTTCTGTATGTGCAACACTATTATAATTGAATGTGCTAAAAAAAGTGAGATAAACCAAAATCACTTGGATGGAAGTTATTTCAAACATAATAAATGCGGGATTAGAACAATACATAATGAAAGTAACCCTATATACTAACAAATTAGTTGGGATTATGTATTAATTGTTGTGTAAGGCTTTAAGCCTTGGTGGACATAATTACTTGGTACTTGTATTGGTGGAAGGTAGCAGGTGCAATTAGTCGAGGTGTGTGCATGCTGGTCCAGACACCATTGTTATAAAAAAGTAACTTTTGTTACATATATAATACGTTTGGTGTTAGGAGTCTCTTTGGTGAGTTAGAGACTGCATATCATGGATGGATAAGTGTGCAATTTTTGTTCTTTTATGGTGGTTTTTGGGCCAACTTTATGCATCTAAACTATTCAGTGAGAGTACTTGCAACCTCACACCAATAGAGAGAATAGGATACTTAATCCCACAAGGATGATATAGACATGGAAAAGCTACCTTATTATATTGTCTACCTAATTTATTTTTGTCTATGTTGGGATTTAAACTCTGGTCCTATGGTTTTCATTCCCTTGGGGGCAGGGAGAACTTATAATTTGTTTTAAAAGACAAATTATTTAGTATTGGAATGAAATCAGTCCTAGTACAATGAAATGGATATCAAAGATTCATATAGTTGAGCTTAACTAGTTTGCAGTTGAGTTTTTTGCACAAGGAAAATGTGTGGTCATTGGCCTTACTATGTACTAGAATCAAAAATTTGTGTGTATTGGTGGACATTCTGTTCATATGATCTTAAATAATATAATCTGAAAGATGCGCCATCCTCGTTATCTTCTTACTAGGAGTATTGGTTGTTTATGATAATACTCTGTGTATTTCAGTAAAACTATGTAGTAGCAAGATCTCCAGGTCTAGTCTGACAAAACTGTTGTTTCTGTAATTTGTTATAAATCTGTATGAAAATTTATTAATAACCCTCATGCATTTTTAATATTGTTCGCATCAGATCATCCAAAGCAGTACAGTTCTATGTGTAGCAGTTCCAAAATCCCGTTACAGGGGCGAAGGGTATTATCCTCGCAATCTGCAAGCAGATGCACAGGAAGGAAGAATGAGGTTTCAAATGTTTCTTCCATTTCCCCAAGTATGGAAACTAGCACTAGCAATTTTGTCTTCCCAGAGCTAACTATTAGTCCACTGAGAAGGTTCCAGTTGATCGACTCTGATTCTGATGAGCTTTCTAAAAGTGAAGCCATGGAAAAAGAATCAGAACATGTAAATTCTCCTTTGAGCGGTAATCCACACAATACTGGTGCAGATTCAAGTTGCCAGAGAAATGCAGGACTTTCTGCTGGAAAGTTAAAGACTAGAGATCTGTGGGAAGACTTCTGTTCAGATAAGACCTTTAATATTTCTACACCTGCTCTTGATGAGGTTTGTGAAGAATATTTCAAATCAGTAAAACATGGAAAAAACACGCAGACTATTAACAGTGGTTTAACTGAAAGTAGCGTGCGACCTCAGGGGCCCCTTCTCCCTGCTCACTGTTATTTTTTCCATAAAGATCCAAGAATCCAGAAGCTAGTTCGTAATCGTTTGCCTAACTTTTTTCCTTTGGGTGCTGAGAACATTCCTGGACAAAAGCAAGATGATGCATCAGTTATAGATTACATGTAACACATTTGCTTCTTGCTTCTGTGTTAGTTTTTTTGTCATGAATTATATGATTTATTCCAAAGATCTTTGTGCATGTTGTCTTCAGGGGCCAATTTTGTCACGAAGGAGGCTCTAAAACGACTTCTAAGAATGGCGCTGTTGCGACAAACTCTAGAAAGAGCAGAAAGAATGTGAAGCAACCAAATTCTGTGGAGGAATCTCAAGGATCCGAGAGATGGGTGAACCCTAAAAGCTCTGCTGGGATTCCAAAAGATGCCGGCAGAAGAAGGGTCCAGGCAGTTGGCAAATCAGCGGGTCATTGGTACACAACTGGAGATGGAAAGAAAGTAAGTTGATATTTGATTCAATTGTTAAAAGCAGGTCATAGATACACTTGTTGAAATTTTTTTGGGTTAAATAGTCATTGACGATCTTAACAAATTCAAGAAGATGTACTGTAGATGTTGGTTGCTGCTGAAATTTGGGTAGAGTTTGTACTAGATTAGTATGCTTGATGTCTAGCCATGGTTGGGATATGGATGTCAGTGGGTAAATCACTAAATTTTATCTCATTCTCCTGCAACTTGGAATACTTGTTAGACATTTGTGTGTTTGTGTAGTTTCATGGAATCTCCTTGTTCTTTTAGGATTGATTCATGACATTCATGAAATCTTTTTGGTGTTATTTTAGAGTTGATTCATGACATTCTATCTTCTGTACATTAAGCAAAGAGTTGATCTACTGCTCTTTATCAGGTTTATGTCGCCAAAAATGGGCAGGAGTTTTCTGGTCAAAGTGCATATAGATGTTACAGAAAGGTAAATGTTTCTCTATTTTCTTCATTGCTATAGTTAGTAATGGATGTGAACACTGAAATCTTTGTTCTCTTTTTATGTCAACGTCTTTTTGGCTTGATATGTTGTGATTGATAAAGTTTGATAGTTTGAATATCTTTCTGTATTTCTGTGTGTGCTTATCATGTGATTACCTGAAACCAAATTAGCCTGGTCATCTTTAATCACACGAAGTACTCTTTCTGGGGATTGACTTGCCTACCCAATGATTTAGACTTGATATTAGTTGAAAATAGATAGTTATGGTCAACATTTTGTGGATCCTATATACACAATCATCTGATGAAATCATATCCTGTATTTTCTCCTTTCGCAGGAGACTGGAGCTGGGTTTAAAAAGTCAACAAAGAAGAGAACCGGCAAAAGGAAAGCAGCTTCAAAGAAGAAATAGAGCCCCTGTAAGAAAAGAATATACACTCCTGTATTTGCCATGTTCATGTCAATATGTTCTGGAAAAAGAAATTTTGATCAACCAATGTATTGTATATGAATTTGTTTTCTATGTTGACAGATAATACAAAATAACTATATTTGACAACTTATTAACTCAACCCAATGCATGATATTTCTTCCTTCATATTTTCTTTTCTTTTTCCAATTATGATCCAATTAACTGTAATTGCTTAGGCCTATTCGTACTGAAAATGATCATTCTACTACTATAGCAAAATTAATAACACTCTTTGACATGAAATTTAAAACATAGTAAATATTAACTGTGTAAAAGTCATCTCATGACTTTGATGAGTGGAACTATTCATCTCCTCTAAAGTTCTGCTGACGCCATGTTTTGCTATGAAAAATATTTACTCGCAGTCAGTGACTGCACCAAACTGCATTCATATAACTTAGCAAACAATTATTGGATGTGTTCATACAGATTGGTCAACACTTGATACATAAAAATCCTCATAAAATCGGCTAAGTTTGCAATATACTATGTGGGGTTTTCTATTGGTCTCATGATCTATAATTTTTTGCGTTTATACAAATATAGAACAAATTTTAGAGGGAGGTGTTGTTCACGCGCCAGATATCAGATATGTGACCAAAGTATCTGCCATGCTCATGCTAATATGCTGTGGAAAAAGAAATTTGGATTAGCCAAAGTATTGTACATATAGTACCAAAAATTTTTCTATGATGACAGCAAATACAAAAAGATTCAGTTCCAGATATCTTACAATAAATACATTTAAATATGATAATCCAAGGCACAAAATATTTGATTTTGCAATGTTCTGCCACAGGTCTTTGGAGTTGTTAAAGACTATACGCATCTAACCCTATCATCCTTCATTCAGTCTCTTCAAATAGAATGGGATTTTTACACAAATAGCCATTTATATTCTTTTTTTTTTTAGCCATATACATAAATTATACATTGATTATACACAATTATACACATATAATACATAAATTATGCATATATTATATCTCCACCGGCTATTTTTAGTTTTAATAGTTGGGTGACCAACTATTTGGGTTAATTCTTCAAATAGAATTGGTCTAAAAAGGATAGACAAAATAAAAAGTACAAATAACAACAAAAAGATTGTAAACTAGAAAAGAAAAACAAGCTTAAGAAAGAGTAGAGATATGCTTTTCTATAATTCATTTTTTTTAAATTTGTTTTCGTCATCTTTATTTATGTTTGACTATAATATAAAGTAGTTAAGTTACATAGAAGGATAAAATTCAAGATTAAAAAATCTTAAAGTAAAATTAGTTAGTTTTCTTACACTAAGTAGAAGAGAAAAACAAAAGGGTCAAATTTGCCCATTTTCCAGCTAGTTTATTATGCTAAATATGATCGAAGTAAATTTTTGTAATATTTGGAGCCACAATAGAGGTATATGTTACCAATCGAAATCTCATAGAGGTTTGTGAAAAATATTCCAAAATACATAATAAAAGGGAAAGAGAAAAAAGGGAAATAAATAGGAATATATACATAAATAGCCGGTTAAATTCACTGTCTATATTTCCTACGTTATACATAAATTATACACGGTTATACACACATTATACATTATTGTACATCATTCGACTATTTTAGCTTAAGTGGTTTGGTGGCGGTTATTCAGTCAAAATAGCATGGGCTGACCGTTTTTTACATTGGTATTGAAAAACAACCACTATTTAATGCGGAGATAAAATCTAGACAAAAATACTCTTAACTGAAATATGGAAAAAAATCAGTATAACATGTTGGATTCTAGAACTCATGCATATACAAATTCAGCATATTATGTTAGAATTCCACCACATTATGAATTTCATACATTATGCTTGAATTTTATATGTAAAAATTCGGATTCCATCATATTATGCCGGAATTTTCCAGGATTTGTAACGAAGGGTATTGGTTCAAATTTTATTTTCGTATGAAAAAGTAGCTAAATTTTGATTAATTGTGAAACTGTAGCTAACTTTCAGTTAGCAATTGCAAATCAAGCTTTTTCCAAATTTCTCCCGGCTATTTACGTTAATGGGCTTAGGCTATATCTGTGGTGATACTAATATTGTCTCCTTTTGTCTTTTTGTCTTCTTGAGCCGAGGGTCTTCCGGAAACAGCCTTTCTACTCTTTCGGGATAGGGGTAAGGTCTGCGTACACATTACCCTCCCCCGATCCCACTAGTGGAATTTTACTGGGTTATTGTTGTTGCTGGGCTTAGGCTATATGCCACTTGCATCTGAAGGGCCTTTTTTTTTCTTTCAAAACCAAGCAGCCCAATAGCCCAAAAAACAGCCCACAAAAGCCATAAAACCCGCGAAAAGAACTGACCGGATCCCTGAAACCTTTTATTTAAGGGATTTTTACCTATCTATACCATATATCAAACCTTATTAACAAAAATGTTCATAATTTGTTATTTACCCATGTAGTCCACACTTTTACTACAAATTATATACCAATCCAAAAATAGGTTGATTTTGCCATTAAAAAAGCCCTAAAATGAAGGCACCAGATCTGATGTGATTCTATCAAGGATTTTATTCGAATTTTGAAACTGAAGGAGATCTCTCTTCCTGATGAAGGCACCAGATCTGATGAAGGCGCCAGTTGCGTAATTCTCTCCTTCCTCAACAGAAAGAGATCTCTGTTGATATCAGCTACAACAAAAAACGCAATCAAATTGTACAATTACTGATGAGAGACTATATCTGTTCTTCGTCTCAAATTGTACAAAATTGCTCTTCGTCGATATCAGTACTCAAATTGTAGAAACTATATCTGTTCTTCGTCTTTTTTCCTATCAACTATACGAAATCATGTCAAAAATCCCAATAATGCTAAAATCGAATGGTAATTGGGATAACTATGGCAGATTTAGAGATTTTGAAGTTGATGCCATTGTGGTAGATGATAATGCAAGCTACGGAATTCTCAGTTCTACAATTGCAGAACAATTATCGATTGATACATCGGATAAAATTATAGAAATCAAATACATTGTGAACGAGAATTGTCCTCCAATGGAGATTAGGAATGATATGGGGGTTCGTGTGTACATGGAAACCAAAAAGGAGAATAAAAACTTAGGTTCGTATCCTTTATGTATAAGCGTAAGAGATTTCAATATGGAATTGGCAATCAACAATGAAAGCACCAGTGCAGGTATGTTTGATTCGACATTGCAGAGAGTTATGGTGTTACTATGTTATCTACAATATTACTACAATTACCTACAATTAAACTACAAAGCTCACATAGTACTGAAAAGGATAAAGCAATGTTGCTTTCAAAATTATCTACATAGAAACTACATTTATGAATTTATTGTTTGCAGGTTCGTCTGGATCCCTAAACTTACTTGAATTTCCATCCTCACCAGCTATAGAGGAATATCAAAGTGAAATAATAACTGAATCTACGCAAACATATATTGAAGAAGGACAAGTTTATCAGGACAAGCAAACAGTAGCTGCTGCAATGAAGAATTATTCAGTGATGCACAAGTTCCAGTTCAGAGTAAAAAGATCTAGTCATAGAAGGTATGTAGTTATTTGTGGATAATATATCAGCAAAATCAGTGTATGATTGAAGATAGGTGGGTTTTATAAATTGTAGTTAAATTGTAGTCAGTTTGTAGTTAATTGTAGTTTTTTCATAAATTTGTGTAAATATTGTATTTCTTTTGTAGCTACTGGCTTATATGTGTTGCTGAAAGCTGTAAATGGCATTTCAAGGCAACGTCAATTAATGATTCGGCAATGTTCAAGATAAGAAGTTTCAGCCGTCAACACACATGCTGCCTAATGGACGAAACATTCATACAGCGCAAACGTACTGCAGCAGTACTTGGTAGCATGGTCGTTCCAAAGTATTGTGATCCTAAGACTGTTTACACACCAAAGGACATACAAACTGACATGTTATCCGAACATGGACTGAACCTAAGCTACATGCAAGCATGGAGAGCAAAGGAAAAAGCTTTACAGTTTTTGAGAGGGAATCCGTGTGACTCCTACAACAAATTACCCAAATATTTTTATATTCTTGAGAAGAATTATCCTTGTTCTGTTGTTAAATTGAAGAAGGCAGCAGATGATTGCTTCTTATACGCATTTGTTGCTCTTTGTACATCAATAAATGGTTGGCAACATTGTAGGCCGGTAGTAGTGGTTGATGGGACATTCTTAAAGTCAGCCTACATGGGGATTATGCTGACAGCAAGCACCATGGATGCAGCAGGTAAATAATGGAATAATTTTGTACTTATTTTGTAGACAGTCTTTAAAATGCAGTTAAATTGTAGTTATGTTGTAGTTATTTTGTAGTTATATAAAAGAATGTAGTTAACATGTCTATATTTCTCAATATATATTGTAGTTGTTATTTAATCATATTTTATGTCTTAAAAATGTAGGTACTATTTTTCCCTTGGCATATGCTGTGGTTGATTCTGAAAACGACGCGTCTTGGAAGTGGTTCTTTGAGCAATTCAAGGAGGCATATGGTGAAAGACCTTCAATGTGTGTTGTTTCAGATAGGCATGAGAGTATACTGAAGGCAACATCAGTTGTCTATCCAGGATTGGCACACTACTCTTGCATGTGGCATATATGGACAAATATAAGGTCAAAATTCAAGAAGGGACATCTACAATTACATGAATTGTACTTTGCTACAGCACGGTCATACACTCTGGATGAATTTAATGAAAGGATGTTGAAGATTGAAGAGGTAGACCTGCGTGTAAAGTCTTACCTATATGATATTGGCTATCATAGATGGTCAAGAGTACATGCAACGGTGAATAGAACTTTTACTATGACGTCAAACATTGCCGAGTCGTTGAATGCTGTAACAAAAGATGCAAGAGAGCTTCCAATATTTGATCTATTTGAGTATATGAGGACTCTTCTTGAACGTTGGACAAAAGAAAAGTTATCGAAGGCAAAGGGTACTTTCACATACCTTGGTCACAAATACAACAAAGAATTGGAAGACAACAGTACATTATCTCAGAAACTAAGGGTAAGATATTTTTTTTGATGCAGTAGAATCAAAAAAGTACTAGCTGCAGTGTTTCCAGATTGTAGTTAAACTGTAGTCAAATTGTCGGTAATAATAGTTTGTAGATGAGCTGTAATATATTTGTTGCTGATTTGTAGGTAAATTGTTGATAATCCATTTTAATGATTGATGTATTATTATTTCTGTTTGGTCTTCAATTGTAGGTGAGGGCTTCAACAGATCATATACATACTGTGTTAGATGGTGTGAAGCGGTACATTGTGTGTCTAGAAAACAAGAAATGTAGCTGTGGACAATTCCAACTTGATGAACTTCCATGTGCGCATGCTTTGGCAGCATTAAGGCATAGGAATGAAACATACGAAAACTATTGCTCTCCGTATTACACAAGGAAGAGCCTTCTGCTTACCTATGAAATGCCAGTAAATCCTCTTCCTGATGAAGGCAAATGGGATGTGCCACAACATATTTTGGATGAGGTAGTAAAGCCACCGGCGGGAGATAAAAGGCAGCCAGGGAGACCTCACAAGGAAAGATATAAAACATTTGATGAAATAAAGTCAAAGAAATACAAGGTGTCATGTGGCAATTGTGGAGGTGAAGGGCATAACAAAAGAACTTGCAAGAATGCGCCGAAAAAGAAATGAATATCATGTAGTTAGAATAGTTATTCAAAATAAATGTTAGTGAGCTCAAATTATCGGATTTTCTTGTGTAATTGTTTAAGTTTTTGAAGATGAATAAGAAGTATAAACATCAATTTGTGTATCTGCACTATTTATGTTTTTATGTATTCTGTCAAGCATCTAAAGTTGAGTTGTCTTTTTTTTATAGAATAGTTAAACTTTAATATTTACTGTATACAAAAAAACTGATATTAATAAAGAATGCATTCAACGTAAATTGTATCCAGATTGTAGTGAATATGTAGTTTAACTGTGTTAGAACTGTAGTCCTGTTATTCATATGTAGAGGAGTTGTAGTTAAAATGTAGTTTGACGTAGTTTAAATGTAGATAAATTGAATTTTTTTGATAAACCTTGTTGATAAAAGATGGCTAAATTATTTATATGATTCCTGTATTTATTTTATCTTTATGCTGTGTAACAAATGACAGTTATATACAGATATTACTTGGCACTTGAAGGTATTTATAAAAATAACTTGAAGATTAAAGTCAAATTGTAAGACAAAGCTGTTGCTGTAAAAATGTAATCAGAGTACTCGAGTATAATGTAATCAACAAAAAGTGTTGTAGAAAACCAAAACGACATATTTCCTACATTGTTTTCCAATTCAACTACCAAATTTCACAGACCAAACTAGGAACACAATAGTCTATTTCTTCTTTCGTTGCACTCTAGTCCTCTCGTTTTTTGCCGGAGCACCCTTCCTCCTTGCTAGCCTGCCAGTAACCTCACTCTCACTGATTGACCCATCTTCTTGCTTCTTTGTTGCATAGTCCCACAGTAGAGCTCCATAGCGTCTACGGTGTTGCTTCTTTCTTGCTTTTTTATGTATGCCTTTGTGCTCTTGAAGTTAATGTCTTTACGTTTACCATAGAAACCAGTGCATGACAAATACAGAGGGATAATGATTGAAAACTTGTCAACCAATGTCTCAACTGTTTTATGACGGTTTGCTCTCACCATGGAATCATAAACATAAAGTTGTCTGTCCTTTATGTCAAAAACTAGCAACAACCAATGGAAGTTCTCTACAAGGTTCACAGGTATGAGCACATAGTCAACAAGATCCCAGGCAACATTAGCAAGAATTCTGTACCCAAGAATATATTCTCCAACATCATCCTCGGGTTTAACAACCGAATACCTTTGTTCCGGTGGAGAACTTATGAACTTGTCATAGATTCTTTCAATCTTTGTCTTGAACAAGCAATCCGTGGTTGTGAACCTAGTATTATTGTTGGGGCCATATTTGCCTCTTTTTCGCAGATAATACATAATAACATCAATGTGCTGCCAAAATAGAATAAACATATACAATAAGGTACGGTGTAACCACACTTGTCTACAAGACAGCTACAGATTAACTACAATTTGAATTTATTAAAAACTCTAACAGATTGCTGCAAATTAGCTACACTATAACTACAGAAATATAACAGTTAGTCCAAGTACCTCACAAAATGTAATTTAATTGTAGTTTGTATGAACCATAGTGAACAAGTACTATATGTACAATTGACCCATCAGACTACAAAACAACTACACATTAACTATATTTATGCACTGTCTACATTTATTCACTATACAGAGGAACAAATGAAACATACCACCTAACTTAAGGTCCCAATAATCAGCAAGTTCAACCTACAGTTAATATTAATAGGCACAATCACAAGCTCTACAATATTACTACAAGGTAACTACAGTTGTGGTACACAGAGATTCCAAGTCAGTCAAAAGTACCAAAATTCCAGTTTGTACATACAATCATCATCACATATGATACATAAGGTCCATAAAAAGCAAAATTTCACAGCTGAGACATAAATATAGTAACATATATATGTTGTCTACAATATTACTACAATTACACATCATAGCTGAAAAATAAACTACAATTACACTACACAGCTGAAGACAAAACAGATATTGTGAATGATTATGTTCTTTATACTTACTGTGTTATTGATGACTTGTCCGGGGTGAGCAAGGTCATAAAACCAGTCCTTCTTATCAATCTTTTCACAACCAAAATCCAACCAAGGCTTGATTTGGTTATCCTTCTTGGAAAAGTAATATTTCCTCCTGTAATAACAAAAAAATATCAAATACAAAAAATTGACAAAATGAATTACAATTTTAAAGTATAAAAATGGTGAACAAACAGTGTAAAATGAAGCATTCATACCTCCTAGATACTTTATCACTACGAATGTATAACCAGTTGGTGAACCTTTCTGTCAATTCAGGATCTACATTTTCACCTATGACACTTGTGAAGGGGTGCTTGAGGTAAAAAAATTTAGGTCCAACAGATGTGCTGCCTCCAGAACTATACAAAGATGTGAAAGGTGATCGTGCATGTTTTCCCGGTTGCCTGGTTCTACCGGGATGAACAGGGGTTGATTCATCTGGTATGGGCTCGCCATACATGACCAACTGTGATAAGTTTTCTGGCAGCTCAAAGTCATCCAATGTCAAACCTTTGTTTTCAATGCCTTCAGGAACAACTTTTTTATCAATGCCTTCAGGAACAACTTCAGTCACAGTCACACCGTGAATTGGCGACTGTGGAACTTCACCTTCTGTAGATAAGTGTAGATCTATGTAGATATGAATAGTATTATGGAGTTATAGAGAATATAGAGAATATATTACCTGCTTGTTGTGCCTCAGCTACTTCATCAATTACTGGTTCTTCCTCAATATTTCCTTGTAGATGTTCTGTTGAAACTTCAGCTTGAATGAATAATTGGAAATGAGAATTGTAGATATATGTAGGAATATGTAGTTAAGGTGTAAATTATTAAAATTTTGCATAAAAATATTATTGTAATGAAGGAATGGTTCTGTACCTGCTTTATATGCCTCAGCTACTTCTTGGAAGTCAGGATATAAGTCAACATGTGGTTGAAAATGTTCTGGAGAAATTGTAGCTGCAACACATAGTAAAAAAATGTTTAGTATAATTAAATAATGCTGTCTTGAAATTTGTAGATATGTATGTAGGAATTTTGTAGATACCTGTATTGCTTGTGCTTCCATGCAGTTGATCACCAGCATTGAACTGGAATTGCTGGTTGTTCTCTCCTTGATGTTGGTAATTATTTTTTGTTGAACTACCAGCAAACTACAATTTTGGGGAATATTTGAGACTACTTTATTCATATGTCTTAATTAGTCTTAGTACAAAATTATATGTAAATTCTTACCTTTGACTCGTCCAAATCAAACCTCTTGTTTATCACATTCATAACACCCTTCAAAGATTGATCTATGAACTCTCGAAGGCTTGAGAGTTCCTCAAAAACAGCCTTCCTATAGGCATCTAACTTTCCATCAACCTAAAAATTAAATATATAATTAGTTGGTAATCTTATTCTAACTGCTACAGTTACACTACAATTCAACAAACTATAATTGTTATAGATTTATACCACAAATTAACTACAATGTATAACATACTATAATTGTTATGTAATGAAGTCAAAATGTAGCAAATTATGTCAATATATTGTAGTTATTCATAATACCTGCACAATCCCCTTTTCCAACTTCATGAGCTTGCTACTGACAGATTCAATGTCCTCTTGACAATCTGTATATTTGGGTTCAAATGATGGAGAAGCAGCAGTTGGAACATGTGATGGTTGAGCACCATGTTCATCTTCATATTGAATCTTGTCTGGCAGATTAAGCACTCCAAGCTCTTCTCCAGATTCAATCATGTTTGTGAACTGAATGATGAAAATAACAGTTAATTCAAGTGACAAAAAAAATGTAGATTCAATGTAGTTATTATGAATGTAATTGTAGCATCATACAAAAGTGGAAAAAAATACCTTGATCCACTCAGGCTTGATCATCTTCTCTTCAATTGCAGTTAACCAAATCTGCCCCTTTGTAGCTGACCATCTTAAAATGCGAGGTATAGATTCAGAACATCTCGTAGCAAGCTCGGTGCTGACGGACGAGCAACACTCATATAGCCACACTTGCAAGGCTAATGAGCATCCCCGTATCAGATAAGAATGTACATGGGGATTAAGACGATGTCGGACAGATTCAATAACCTGCTTGAAGGATTTGATACCCCATGGGTATGACTCAAAATTACCAGACTCTATTAGAAAGAACATAAACTTGTCTATGAAAGTCACATGGTCTTTATCAGAAGGACAAACAAAAAATTCCAACATATAAAGAATGCACAACTTCACCGCATCCACATCGTTTGCCCATGCTTTATTAGTCACTACATTTTTCAAATGCCATTTCTCAACCCTTTCTTTGTTCGGAAAATATGTATTCATTAAAGGGCTAACATAGGTGGAAGTGTAACCATAGTCTGAAAACTTATTCACACAATTAAGACCAGTTATCAACCCAAATTCTCTCAAGGAAAAATTCAATTTTTCACCCTTAAATAGTACTGAAAAATATGAGTCAGTAGACTTTGTCAATTCATACTTCATCAGAAGATGAAGTGATTGGTTTTGCATACAGATTGTGGGGAGACCTAATAAGTAACCAAAACAAGTTTTTCTGAAAACCCTTAAAGCATTCGGAGAGAGTAAAGCTTGTATCTGGCTAGGTATGCTAGGATCACACAAACTGTGGAATCTAAGCACACCATAATCAACATTTTGTTGTGCAAAGTAAGGTCCATTCTGTAGAAAATATAAAATTAATGAACATTAGTAGTTTGCATAAAAAGGAAGCAGTAATCTACATATAACTACATGACAAATACAAAATATAACTAGAAGAAGAATAGCCTACCCACACCTATAACTACAAAACAATATCAGAAGAACAATGCACGTGTAAACATTATCTACAAGATGTAACAGTTACTTCAAGTATCTCACATAAATGTAGATTAACTGTAGTTAGAATGAAGTTAAATATATGAGCTATACAGGCTACAATAAAAAATAACATATCTACAATTTAACCATCAGACTACACATCAACTACAAACTAACTACATTTATACACTGTCTAAGAGTCACAGTTCCAATTAAACTACAAAATTGAGACAAAGAATCTACAAAACAGTTACTTCAAGTATCTCACATAAATGTAGATTAACTGTAGTTAGAATGAAGTTAAATATATGAGCTATACAGGCTACAATAAAAAATATCATATCTACAATTTAACCATCAGACTACACATCAACTACAAACTAACTACATTTATACACTGTCTAAGAGTCACAGTTCCAATTAAACTACAAAATTGAGACAAAGAATCTACAAAACAGTTACTTCAAGTATCTCACATAAATGTAGATTAACTGTAGTTAGAATGAAGTTAAATATATGAGCTATACAGGCTACAATAAAAAATATCATATCTACAATTTAACCATCAGACTACACATCAACTACAAACTAACTACATTTATACACTGTCTAAGAGTCACAGTTCCAATTAAACTACAAAATTGAGACAAAGAATCTACAAAATTAGGACAACACCACATTTTACCAAAATACACTTGAACAATCAAAGAAGAACAATGCACGTGTAAACATTATCTACAGAATGTAACAGTTACTTCAAGTAACTCACAAAATGTAGATTAATTGTATTTAGAATGAAGTTAAATGTAGCAGCAATACAGGTTGCAATGAAAAATACCATCTCTACAATTTAACGATCAGACTACAAATCAACTACAAACTAACTACAGTTATACACTGTCTAATAATCACAGTTCCATTAAACCTACAAAATTGCGAAAAATAATCTACAAAATTAGGACAATACCACATTTGGCCAAAAAACACTTGAACACTAAATTAACACTTGAACAACAGATTTTTACAACCAAAATCAAACTACAAAACAGTGAGGAAACATAAATAGTGTTTACCTTTATTGAAATTTTTTCCTTAACCAATTTTGGTACTTTTTTTGAGGGTTTCTTCTTTTTTGGTTTTGATGAAGAAGGAGAGACCTTGTGTTTTTTCACAGATGGAACTTTGGGGGAATCATCTACAAAATCATCATCTACACTCAACTCTTTCCCCTTGCGTTTGAGTTGATTCTCGACTAGTTTATAAACTCCACCAACATCAACATCGTGCAAATGCTTGCTTCTCATTTCTGCACGAATTTTTCTAGGAGATGAAATACCAGTAGTTTGTTCACTTGCACGCGTCGATTGTGGGTTTTTGGGTGGTGATTTTGGTGTTAAAACACCCAAATCAAAGGTTGGAATATCAGCTAATATAGCTTTTGATGATTTTTTTGGGGAGTGTTGGTTTTTTTCATGATTTAGGAGTTGAAGACAAAGATGGAAGTGAATTCAAATCGTGGGGGATACAACTGAAGGTAATTAAGTGGAGAAGAAAGTGATGGTAATTGTGGGTGAGAAGAGATTGTACGAGAATGGAGGAAAAACTGAAGGTAAATCGTGGGGGTGGGGGGGAATTAACTGAAGGTAAATCGTAGGGGGTTGTGGGGGTGGGGGGTGGGAGGAGAGAGAGGCGGGTAAACCAAATAACGTGAAAATACGGTCCTAAAATCACGCCTACAATAAATGAAGGAATAATTATACCCTTAATTTGAATTATGGTATATAAAAGGTAATTTGGTATGCTTAAATGTAATTAACACAATCCTTAAACAATGAAGGTAATAAGGTTTGATATATGGTATAGATAGGTAAAAATCCCAAGAAAAATTGCATCTAAAAGGCCCTTTCCTTCTTTCGAAACCAAGCGGCCCAAAGACTCGACAAAGCAGCCCCGAAAAATAGTTAGCCACCTAAATAGCCGACTCGTCTTTGTTACTATCTTTTATTATGGCATAATGACTTTCTGGCCACTTAAATTTGTAAGGCTTTTGAAAGTCGATATATGAACTTTGAATTTTTCCATTTGAACACTTCTACTTGAGAAAATGTCTACTAATAAACATTTGCCATGGTGTGTGTTGTTCAATTGCTGCTGACATGGATTTAATTTAATATTTTATATAGCCACATCTTCCATTCATTCACATTTGTGGCCACCTGTATGTTCAAGGTCCCACTTCTTTTTATTTTTTTTTATTTTTTTTGTCAAATTAATTGTTTCTCCATATAACCCTTATACCCCAAAAACTGCTTCCTCCTTCCTTGTTGCAGATCTTCTAAAGAGATAGTACGTATGTGTAACTCATCGCGCAAGCGAAAGCCATAAAACCACCTCCCGAGCTTCCACCATTATACATGTACTTGCCTTTGTGAAATATTGCAGTTACTTTTCAACAAATCAAAAAGATGTATTATGCTGTTGCTTTTCAAATCAGCAAAAAATTCAACAAATCAAAAAGATGTTGAAAAGCAACGAACACTGTTGCTTTTCAATTTCTTATTACCCATTCTTACTCCAAAAATTTGTCCCGATCTCTTCCATCTTCCTTGATTCTATGAATTTATTTTATGATAATGGATGTTGACTTTTCTATAATATAGAGTTTTTGAGTGTGATTGATGGTTAAAATTAAAGAATAGTCAGATATGTGGGTTGAATATGGAGCTTTTGAGTTTGATTTATCAAAATTTTGATTATGGCTTTAATTAAGAATAAAAAATAAAAGACGGGAAATGAAGAAGATAAATGGAGGGGGTGGGGCGAAGATAAATGGAGGGATGGCTTTTCTCTAAATTTGACCCGATGATTTTTTCTATTTTTTTTAAATTATTTATTTTTTAAAATTATTTATCATATTCGCGCGCTTAATACCTATGATTAACACGCAATTGACCACATCAGCTATAATATTGCCGTATAAGCATAGTCAACGATCAAAGGTGTTTATTAATAGACATTTTCTCAAGTAGAGGTGTTCAAATGGAAAAATACAAAGTTCATGTATCGGCTTTCAAAAACCCTACAAATTACAAATTTAAGTGGCCAGGAAGTCATTTTGCCTTTTATTATTGTAAAGATTTTTTTTATTACTAGTATTATCACCCGCGCGAATGCGCGGACATCAATCATATAATATATTTGAGTTATTTGAATTATATGTAAATAATCTTAAAACTTAAACTTTCTCTATTAAATATAGATAATCATTGGGTATTAATTAAGAAACACTACATGAAAAAGATTAACCATTTCTCAAATTTCCTAGATATAATTCTATTTTTCTTTTTTGATACCATTCTCGGCGGTGTCATTGGATCCTAAAAGTAGTCGGGAAGCAAAGTAATAATTCATATTTATGACAAAACAATCAAAGGTTGAGACTATGAAAGACTTTTTGGATACGACTTGACTCTTTTACTACTACTTGAACTCTTATTTTGTGCGTTGATATCTTTCAAAAATTATTTCTATTTTAAAATTTCAGTTTCTAAAATATTTTTTTCAAATAATAATTTATTTTATAATAATGTAAGTGAAAATATTATCCTTAATTCAAAACTCATTTTAGTCGGCTATCTAAAAATTTTAAAAATTATTTAGCCAGTAAATGTTTTTCCAATATGATTCCTGTGACGACCCGGCCAGTCGTCTCATGAGTTACCGCTCCGTTTCCCCCATTTCAACTTCTTTACGCTTCGTTATCCGTATTTTATGTGATCGAGTTGATTAGTTCGAGTTCGGAGAGGATTTGGTAAGAAATGAGACACTTAGTCTCTTTTAAGAAGGCTTAAGTTGGAAAAGTCAACCGGTGTTGACTTATGTGTTAGAAGGCTCGGAAGTGAGTTCCGATGGTTAGGTTATCTTCGGGAGGTGATTTGTGACTTAGGAGTGCGATCAGAATGGGTTTTGGAGTTGTAGAGAAGAATTAGGCTTGAATTGGCGAAGTTAGTATTTTGGCAAATTCCGGTTGGTAGGTGAGATTTTGATACGGGGGTAGGAATGGATTCCGAGAGTTGAAGTAGCTTCGTTAGGTGATTTTGGATGTGTGTGCAAAATTTCAGATCATTTGAGGTGTTTTGGTCGGGTTTTTGATCAAATGCGTATTTCGGAAGTTTTTAAGAAATTTAGGCTTGAATCTGATGTAATTTGATGGTTTTGGTGTTGTTTGTGGTGTTTTGATGATTGGAACAAGTTTGAATGATGTTTTAGGATGGGTTGACACTTTTGGTTGAGGTTCCGGGGGCCTCAGGGTGATTTCGGATGGTCAATCGGACCAATCTTGGTTTTTGAAGTTGCAGATTTCAGCTGAGTGTTGCAGAACATTTTTGTTCTTTGCGGTCGCAGGAATGCAATTGCGATCGCATAGAAGGTTTGGGGAAGGCCGTTCTGATTGCTCAATGCGATCGCGGAATAGGGTATGCGATCGCATAGGTTGAGGAGGTTGTTTATTGCGATCGCATGAGGAGTAATGCGATCGCGTAACGTTAAATGGACCTGAGGTTCTGAGGGGTACTTTGCTCAATGCGATCGCGGAGTAGTGTATGCTATCGCGTAGGTTTGATTGGTGAAGCAGTGCGATCGCAGTTAAGGGGTCGCGTTCGCATAGGACATTTTGGAGGCCTGGGAAAGTTGAGCTATGCGATCGCAGAGGATTGGATATGATCGCATAGAGTAAAATCTGGGCTAACAGAAGTGTTTTAATAAATATTTCACTCGCGAACCAAGTCCCATTTCCTCCATTGTTGAGTAACCTTGGGAGCTTTTGACGAGTATTAAAGAGGGTTTTGACTGGGAATCGATTGGAGGTTAGTCCTATGGCCTAGAAACGTCATTTAATTATAGATTCAACATCTAAATTCATGGAAATTTGATTAAAAAGGGAATGATTAGGGCTTGACTTTTGAAATAGAAATTTGGGGGTTTGAGGGAGCATTTGAGCTCGAATTTCGGTAAATTTGATATGTATAGACTCGTGGCGTGATAAGGAATCCGGTAATGTCAATTTTCTGATTTTTTGAGAAGTGGGCCCGGGGCTCGGGTTTTGCCAACTTTGTGATTTTCGATATTTTTCGAGTCTTTTCGATTGGGTTGTATTACCTTAGCCTATTGTAACGTATTACTTGTGGTTTTGATCAGATTCGACGCTCGAGGAGGTTGATTTGCGAGGCAAGGGAGTAGAGAACTAGGATTTCGGCTTGCTTGAGGTGAGTAATGGTTGTAAATGATGTCCTGAGGGTTTGAAACCCCGGATTTGCACATCGTAGTGCTATATTGAGGCAAGATACGCGCTGGATGATGAGCGTGGGGTCTTTCACTACTAGGGATTGTGACTTGGTCCATCCCGATTGATGATTTTACCGAATATTTGACTGAAATTCATTTGTTATCATCATGATTTGGGCTAATTGCCATATTTGGGCTTCGTGCCAACTATTTGAACCCTTCGAGGATTTTTATCACTGTTTCCTCACTGCTTGACTTATTATTTGAACTCAGTCCTGTTGATATCTACTGTTTTACAAACTCAACCACTTTTACTCAGATTTGAAACTTAAATAATATTTCTACATCATGTTTTGGGCTGAGAACTACTGCTTTACTAATGCCCAAGGGGCTTGTGATGATTTTTGGACTGAGTGAGGCCGAGGGCCATATGTGAGGATATGTTGAGTGATATGAGGCCGAGGGCCTGAGATACTTTATATGCCACGAGGTAGCTTGAGTGATGTGAGGCAGAGTGCCGAGTGATGATGCCACGAGGTGGCTTGATATAGCGCTTGGGCCATAAGGGGCCCTCCGGAGTCTGTACACCCACAGTGAGCGCGGGTACCCATTTTTTCTGAGTGATTGATGCTATGCCCGAGGGGCTGATATGAGTGATTGTGAGGTAGCCCGAGGGGCTGATACTATTATGAGAGTGAGCCCGATGGGCTGACACTGTTCTGAGTGATTGATACTGAGCCCGAGAGGCTGATACTGTATTGAGAGTGAGCCCGAGGGGTTGATACTATGCTGAGCGATTGATACTGTGCCCGAGGGGCGGATTTCTACTTGTTATTTACCTGTTAAATTACCGGTTTTACTTGTTTTAAAAGGAATATCATTTGATTTCTTCACTGATTTACTACTTTAAGTGATTTTTACTGCTTGATATGGAATTGCTTTGTGCCTTTACGTGTTTTCATACTTTCAGCCATTATTTATAATTATTACTCACTGAGTTGGAGTACTCACATTACTGCCTGCACCGTGTGTGCAGATTCAGGTATAGCAGAGTCCGCACCTGAGCGCTGATTCCGTCCACGCTAGGCAGTGATTTGGAGTTACGAGGTAGTTGTTGATGCCCGCAGCCCCTTGTCTCTCTTATCCTCTATCATTTATGTTTTCTTCAGACTGTTGTATCGGATTCCGTCTTTGTAGCCCTATAGCAGATTCTGTAGTAGCTCATGACTTGTGACACCCCGATTTGGGCTGTGTCGGGATGGTTCTTGCGGTTATTATCGTTAAATTTTACAATTTATGAGTATTATATTATATGTTATTACTGTTTATGATGATTAACTATATTAAAGAAGTGTTCCATTTTGGTCTGGCTGGCCTTGTCTTCATGAGATGCGCCATCACGACCGGGTTCGGGGATTGGGTCATGACAATTCCATTTTGATATTTGACATTAATCATATTAAATATCGGAGTTATTCGAATGATATGTAAATAACCTTAAAATTAAAACTTTCTAGATAATCGTTAGATATCAATTACGAAACAGTACATGAAAAAAAACTAATATTTTCTCAAATCTCGTAGTGATAATTTTATTTTTGCACCTAAAAATAGCCATATTTTTGCACCTAACATTCTCATTGGTGTCATTGGAACCTAAAAAAAGCCAAAAAAATAAAATAATAAGTTGTATTTATGTCAAAGCACAAAGTGTTGGCACAATATGAATGATTCTTTGGTCACGACATGACTCTTTTACTACGACTTGACCTCTTATTTGGTATGTTGTTATCTTTCAAAACATATTTCTATTTTGACATTCCAATTTCTAAAACTTTACATATATATAATTATTATCTTTATAATGATGCAAGTGAAGATGTTAGATGTTATCCTTAATTTAAAATTTACTTTAGTCGTCTGTCTAACAATTTAAATAATTCTTTAGCCGGTGAAATTTTATTTCAATATGATGTTATTTTGAGTTTATCGATATCTCTAGCCACAGATTTTGAATTTGGAATATCCTATATACAGAGGTGGATTGTAACAACCCGATCGGTCGTTTTGAGCTCCGGCGCGTCATTCAGCAGTTTGAGGCTATTAGCAGCTTCATCTCAGGTATATTGACTTGAGTGTATGGTCAGAATTAAAATTCAGGAAGTTTGGAGTCAAATCTAAATGGAAATTCTCATTTTGAAAGCTTAAAATTGAAGAAATGAACTAGGATTGGAATGTTGAGTAAAAGACCTCGGAATTGGGATCTGAAGGTTCTAGCAGGTTCGTATGATGATTTCGTACTTGGGCGTATGCCCGGATCGGGTTTTGGATAACCCGGGAGCGTTTTGGCGCCTATTGTAGAAGATAGCATTTTAGAAGAAATTGCATCAGTTTGGCTTAAAATACATTTCAGTGTTATTGATGTCCGTTTGGAATTCTGAGACTGGGAGTAGCTCCGTATGGTGATTCTGGATTTGGGAGAGCGATCGGAAGTGAATTCAGAGGTCCGTAGGTCATTTTGGAGCCGTTTGGCTAAATATAGAAATTTGAAGGTTTTTGAGAGAATTCGACCGGAAGTGGAAATTTTGATATCGGGGTCGGAATGCGATTCTGAAAGTTGGGGCAAGTCCGTAATGTCGAATGTGACTTGTGTGCAAAATTTGAAGTCATTCCTGAATGATTTTGGTAAGGTTTGAGACACTTAGTCTCTTTTAAGGAAGCTTAAGTTGGAAAAGTCAACCAGATATTGACTTATGTGTTAGAGCGCTCGAAATGAAAATTTTATGGTTCGGATAGCTTTGTTAGGTGATTTGGACTTAGAAGTGTGTCCGGAATATTTTTGTGATGACCGGTGTAGAATTAAGCTTGAATCGGCAAAGTTAGTATTTTGGCGAATTCCGGTTGATAGGTAAGATTTTGATCCGAGACTCGGAATGGAATTCCGAGAGTTGCTGTAGCTTCGTTATGTCATTTTGGACTTGTCTGCAAAATTTGAGATCATTCGGACTAGTTTTGACGTGTTTCGACATCGGATGTGAAAATTTGAAGTTTCAAAGTTCATAGGCTTGAATCCGTGGTGAATTTAGTATTTTTGCGTTGTTTTTGGTGATTCGAAGGAACAACTAAGTTTGTGTCATATTATGGGACTTGTTAGTATACTTTGTTGGGATCCCATGAGGCTCGGACAAATTTTGGAAGAGTTTTTGGAAGATTTTTGCCGTTTTGAGCATAAATGTAATGATCTAAAGGTTCATTTTTAGTTCTAGAGATCCAAATTTGATTCCGAGACTTCCAGAATTTTGATAATGAATTATAGGACTGATCTGGAATTTTGGTCTAATTTCATCAAGTCGCAATTAGGTTTTTGACGCGAAACATGAGTAATTGTTTAACGAGCGAAATGAATATCGCACTGGGTAAATGAGCTGCGAATTGAGTTTCGATTGAAGGGTTGTGTTCGTATTATTATTTGTGACTCATAGGAATAAGAATCGTCTAATTCCGAGTACGTATGATGGAGTTAGAGCCATTTTAGTTAAAAATGGTTGTGCTGCAATTTAAATTGGCTGCTAGTGCATTTTTTAGCAGCAGTGAACAGTAACCCACGCGTGAACAGTACCGCGCGGGTGAACAGTAATTGCGAAAAATCTGGGCAGTGAGTTTATATCCGATTTTGGGTAATTTTTCCACCATTTTCAGTCATTTTGAGAGCTTTTGGACGGGGATTGAAGGGAGTTTCAACTGAGATCGATTGGAGGTAAGTTTTATGAGTTAAATACATGATTTTATTGAAGAATCATCCTTGAAATCCATGAAAACATAGCCAAATTATAAGAAATTAGGGCTTGAGATTGAAATTCTAAAATGAAGATTTGAGGGGTCATTTGAACTACGATTTTGGTAAATTTTATATGTACGGACTCGTGGCGAGACGAGGAATCCGGTGATATGACTTTCATAATTTTTTGAGAAGTGGGCCCGGGGCTCGGGTTTTGCAAATTTTGTGATTTTCGATATTTTTCGAGTCTTTTCGATTGAGTTATATTCCCTTAGCCTATTGTAATATATTCCTTGTGGTTTTGGCAAGATTCGACGCGCGAGGAGGTCGATTCGAAAGGAAAGGGCATCGCGGAGTAGACTTTTGGCCGTCTTGAGGTGAGTAATAGATGTAAATGTTGTTCTGAGGGTTTGAAACCCCGGACTTTCACACCGTAATGCTATATTGGGGTGTGACACGTATTCCATGGCGAGTGTGGGGTCGGATGCTATTGGGGATTGTGACTTGGTCCATCCCGTGTGATGTTTATACTATACTGGTGATTGATACACATACTTCATTGATATTACGGGGCTTGATGCCATGTTTGGGGCCTTGTGCCGATTTGTAAAATCCTTCGAGGATTGATATTATTGCTTAGCATGATTTGCATATCATTTAATTTCAGTCCAAGGTTTTAAATGCTGTTTTGCAAACTCAGCCATAATTCTAAGTGTTGAAAACTTAAATGATATTTTTAAATGTATTCCGGGCTGGAAACTTCTGTTTTGTAAATGCCCAAGGGGCTTATTATATTATTTTCTGGACTGATTATAAAGTGACTTGAAACACTGGACTGATTATAAAGTGACTTGAAACAGTGGTAACAATGACACTGTGTGATATACTTGAAACAGTGGTAACAATGACACTGTGTGATATACTTGAAATAGTGGTAACAATGACACTGGATGATATACTTGAACAGTGGTAACAATGGCACTGTATGATATAAATTGGTCAGGTAACAATGGCTGACCGGTCAGGTAACAATGACTGACCAAGATATTGCGCTTGGGCTGTAGGAGCCCCTCCGGAGTCTGTACACACCCCCAGTGAGCGCCGTCGACGATAAATAAATATGGATGGCTCGGGCTGCACGCCGCAGTGGGTACTGGAATGTACCATCATATGCATTGCATTGCATTCATGTATTTCTATTTATACTGTTGTTTAGCTGCTCAGTTCCATATGTTGCTGTATATTTGGATTTTAGCTTACTTTGTGTATTTACTGGATTTTCTTATCTTCGGACTGTAGTTACTTTTATTACTCACTGGGTCGGAGTACTCACTTTACTCCCTGCACCTTGTGTGCAGATCCAGGGCAGTCTCAGGCTCAGTAGATCCAGTTGATCAGCAGATCCAGCTTCTGGGAGTATCGAGGTAGCTGCACGGCGTTCGCAGCCATTGATCTTCTCCCTCCTATCCTATCTCTTTATTTCCGCATTATCAGACTTTGGATATACCATGTATTAGGATGATATTCTGTATTCTAGAGGCTCAGATTCGTGACACCGGGTCCTAGTGAGATTATATTGTGTATTTTGTTAAATTCTTCAGTACTTTAATCTTGCTTAATTGATATTTCTTTCCGCTATTTTTGATAAATTGGGTTACGTGTTGAATAATGGTCGGGCTTGCCTAGTAGTGTGCTGGGCGCCATCACGACCGGGATTTGGGTCATGACAAGTTCGTATCAGAGCCTAGGTTACTTGGTTTCGTGAGTCATGAGCCGGTTTAGTAGAGTCTCGCGGATCGGTACGGAGACGTCTGTACTTATCCTCGAGAGGCTGCCGAACCTTTAGGAAAACTTCACATTTTTGAATTCTTATCGTCCGTCATTGATTCAGCTTGAAAAGAAACTTTTGAAATTCCTTCCGCGTGATCGTATGCACCAACGGGCGCTCAGTATTAGATGTGTCTCGATGGCTTTGATTCCCCGATCGAGGGGCGAGGTGTAATCTCTATGAGTTTGAAGTTAGACCAGTCTGGAGGACTTGAGGCCAAATCTTTGCCAATGGCTTGAGCACCGAGGTGCTGATTTTGTGAGCAAGTGTTTTGAACTCATATGTTCATTATTGTCCTTGTTAGCCGGAATGGCGGTTGGATATCCACGTGATGAGTATTGTGAGCACGTGATTTTTACCCTAAATATGATTATTCCCAAAATCCCAAACAAAATAATTTTCCTTTATTTTTTTACAATTTTTGTGCATTTTGGTGTCATTTTCTGATAATTGTTGCATTCTATTTGCGCATGTTAATTCTATAAAGTACAAAAATATGCATTTTTGCGTTTAGGTTTTAGTATCAATTAATGGTTAATTGTTTTAAAAACAAAACATGAAAATCACAAAAATTAGTTCACTTTTGCATTTTAATGATTTTTATTGTGAATTTGTCATGAAATAGCTTTTGAACAATTTTATTAATTAATTAGTCTTTGTTTTGAAATAACTAGGATTTCATGTTAGTTTTACATTTCCATAAAAATTAGAAAAAATTATAAAAATTGTAAAAGTGTGAAAAGAAAACAAAAAGGAAATAAGAATAGAAATTGGGTCTTAATAAAAGACCCAAATTTGGGCCAAATCAAAAGAATTTTTCAGGCCCAAACGCCTTAAACCATTGCAAATCAGCCCCAGCCCAAGTCCCCAACCCGGTCTGTTCCCCCTTCTAATCGAAACGACGGTCGTTTCGTGGTCTCTGAATCAGGACCGCTGGATCTCATCAATCCAACGGTCCGGAACTAACGAGGTTCCTAATTTAAAAAGGTTTGAAAGCCCACCCCAGACCCTCGTCTTCCTCACCCCACCCCTTCTCTCAAACCCTAATCCGCGCCGCCCCTAAATCCCTCGCCGGCGGTGAACGCAACCTACGCCGTTCACCCCCAGATTAACACCACAAATCCTCCTCACTCTCCTCTTTCCATGGCACCCACTGGTTCCCTTCGAATAAGGCCGGAGCTCGTCGAATCTTCGATTGAAGTTTCCGGTCAAATCGAAGGTTCATCCAAATTAGCCCAAAATCACACCACACAACCCCCGGCCCTCCCTCAACACCAATCCATGGTTATTTTCCTTCAAATCACTGTGAAACGGCTCGAATCTTAGATCTGAGAATTTCTGGCCAAAACCCTAAACCAAATCTTTGTGATTTCGAACCGTAGTATCCTTAACCATGTGTTCTCTTGTAAGAACACATGGTTAGGAATGTTACGCGTCAAAAATCTGAAAGGATTCAGACGTTTTTGACTGGCCGGAGTTCCTCGTGCTTCTGTGAGTTTTTACTGTTTCTTTTTACTCGCATGGTTGAAGTTTTAATTACCGTTTAGGTTTCATTAAGTGTTCGGTTAAATTTACGATTTATTTTGTGCATTAGTATAATTCTGCCAATTGTTGATCAGTTTTGAGTTGATATTTGTTTGAATGATTATGAGTTTATGGATTAAGAATTAGTTTCAGTTCATTTAATGTTGTTCATGTTAGCTTAAGCTTAGTTTGATTTCATTTAGTTTGATTGAGTTAATATAATTGAACAATTGGGTTTGGTCAGTTTGATTAATTGATTTCTGAGTGCTAATTAATCATTTTCAGTTAGTTTTAGATTGGATTAGGGTATTGGTTATAGCTGTTAAGGATGAGGGTAGGTTCAGTAACTTTGAGGAGCTTTCAGGGGTAGTCTGGGTATGGAAAAGGGTAATTCTGATAGGAATAGTAATATCAAGGTATATGGAAGGGCAGTATAGGTATTGTATGGGTAGAGGAATACCCTAGGGCCTTCTAGAATGGGATTTTAGTGCATATTTCAGCACAAAAGGGGGGCTTACGTGTTTAGCAAGTCAAGAATAGGGGGACTAAACTGAAAATATGGAGGGGACTAATTAGAAAATCAGAATCTGATCTATTCTCTTTGGGGTTGCCTATAAAAGGGCATGAAATGCCTTGGAAAAGTGGGTTCTTTTTCTTCTTTCAGCTCTAAGCTCGAAAATCCCCACAATGGGCTCTCCTCCCTGCTTTCAAATCCAGTTAGTAGTTCCATTCCAGTATTCAAAAATACAAACATCAAAAATGAGAAAATCAAAAACAATCTTACAGTTTCAGTATTAGTTCTGGATTTCAGTTGGGTTTTGGGTTTAGCAGCATTGCAGAGGTGTTTAGGTTCAGCTGGGAGGGCTAGGAGTGCATTTGAAGTGTGTGTTGAATTGATATGTGGAGTCTGCTTATATTTCTGGTTTTCAAAGCATTTCCCGGCATGTTCTGTGATATATATTGCTGAGTTTGCTGCTGTTGCTGTTCAAAGTAGCTGACTCCTTTCCTTTTTTCTATTTACATTTCAATTTCCAGGTACTTGTTCTGTAGCTCTCAAGTCTATGGAAATGAAGAAAATATGTTGTTTGAAGTTGATCTTTGAACTCCTCATGTTTTTGTTTGATTTAATGTATAAAACAGTTAGCTTACTCGATATTTCATGTCATTTGTGTACTAGACTAATCCTGGATTGTGTAAATTGGACTGATGAACTGTTAAGCATGAGTTTGTTCATTTTGATTATTAAGTGGGTACTTGGGTATTTAGATTCATGTATGTAGTCAAAACTGTGGGTTGTTTAGACTGTGCATTTCATGTTTATGTAATTGTAGTTTTCAGTTTTGCTTAAATTCCACAGTCTGCTGAAGTTAAATTTGCAAAGTTGTAATTGATTTTGAGTTCAATACACGTGACTGCTTTTAATTTTGGTTTAATATGAATTGTACATTCAATAGCTTCGTACTGGGCCAGATTTTGGGCCTGGCATATTAATAGGTAGCCCAGATTTTTTTTTGGGTTAAGTGATAAATTGAATTGGGGCCTAGGTGCATTAAAGCTTAAGAAATTAGTTAAATCAAAAGGTGCCCAAGGGCTCGATCCCTGGGCTGTACGAATGCCTGTCAATAAGTTAAAATTTTGGCCTGCTTTAGGCCCGATGCTTAGAGCTCTAAGAGTTTGCGCCTGCAGCATGTGCAATGGCATGATTTGGACTTTATGGGCTTAGAGCCCATTTTTCTCAGCATTTCTTCCTGGATGTTCAAATTCAAATTCAACAAAGTACTGGCCTTAATCAATTACGATCCTTAAGTACTTAATAGCATAATTATCTCACTGTTTAGATTTGGAAAGGTTGTTTAGTGAATTTTACCACCTTCCTCAAAATAACAATACGTTAGAATCTTTAGGCGCGATTTTAATTAAAGTACCTTCTTAAAACTCGGGTGCACATTGATGCGACCCAAATCCAAATCTCGACGAAGTCAAAACGTGTTGACAACCACGGGCGCATTGATTATGACGTGGATCAAAACGCATTTTCACAACGTCGCAATTCTGCTAAAATAAATAACAATAAAAGCGGTTTATGAATAAAAAGCACATAAGTTAACATGTATTAAAATCAGATAAAATCAAATACAACAGTTAAGCGACCGTGCTAGAACCACGGAACCTGGGAAAGCCTAACACCTTCTCCCGGGTTAACAGAATTCCTTACTCGGATTTCTGGTTCGCGGACTGTTAACAGAGTCATATTTTTCCTCGGTTCGGGATTCAATCGGTGACTTAGGACACTATTAATCTCTCAAGTGGCGACTCTGAATATTAATAACTAAATCCCGTTCCGATTGTCCTTTAATTGGAAAAACTCCGTTACGCCCTTGCGGGTGTAGGTATAAAAAAGGAGGTGTGACAAGTATGTTAGTGTTGCGAGGTGTATTTGTATGACTTGGTAGTGGCGAAGAAGCCTACTGGATAGTAGATGAACTGTTAAGTGATTCGTTTCTTATTGTGATCTGTTGAGTAGCCCGAGTTATGGGCGCGTGAAGAATATTTTTCGTGTCTCCTAGTTAGATACGTCTGGGAGCTGAGATCGCTTTCGTAAATGTATTATGACGAAATCATTGAGTCAAGGAGACCACCTTGAAGGTCGAAAATATTAAAGAAAGAATATGTTCCTACTTGGTTGAATAGCCCAATAATGGAGGGTTGAAGGGTATTTTCTATGTGTTATGATTCAAATAGGTGCAACGCATGTCCATGTATCAATTTAGATTTATGTAATTGATATGCATTGTGATGCTTTGTCAAGTTGTGGATGTGTTGTTAGGATGATTTTGGTGATTCTCTGGCAGGTGGATAGGACCAATTACAAAGGAGGCTCTGCCAAAATTTTTGAAATATTTAGGACTTAGTAAAAAAAAAAATTGGTCGCCTAGAGAGTGGGCTTAACTGTTGTGTGAGTAAATGCCACAATTGCAGAAGAGTTAAAATTCCAGATGATTCGTGTTTCCACGAGCTTATGATAGAGTGAGTTTAATCCCACCATGATATTACGACAACAATAGAGTATATGTGTTGTGATCTATGGCTTCGAGCCAAGTTGGGGAGCTTGCTGTTGATTAGCTGATTGCACGGTTTATTACCTGCATGAATTCTGGTTATTGGCGTATTGGTGGGTTATTGCAGCTACGGAAAAGGACCATGAGTGGTAATTTGAGTAAATGAATTGTTGGATGCATGCTATGGTTAGCCTTATTGGCTCATATTTAGACTTGAGGGAAGATTCATGATTTATGCCTCGTATAGGTGCAGGCTTCGAGGGAAGTGATTCCGTTGGGTGCTTTATCGAGATGGTATTCATATGTTATAAAATTCAGTAGAGTTGGTTGCATTCGGGGCCAAGTCAGAGCTGGGTGGCTCTCAATAGCGGTCCTAGTGAATTCAAGAGGCAAAGTGTGGTGCCTGATGATTCTGAGTCTATAAGTACAGTTAAGAGTCAAGCTTTTGAAGCAGCTTATGAAGAAAGACACAGAATGTTCTATGATGTTTTGACTTGCGGTGTAGCATTGAGAGACATGAAATGGTCATGGTTTTTGAGACAGCATGGTCTCATGATTTAAGGTCACTCGGGGTGAGTGCGGTTGGAATAAGTTAGGTGTTGAAGGGAGATATTATTATTTCTAAGGCAATCAAGGATAAACTGGAAGGAAGTAGATTGATTAGTCATAGTTGAGTTGGCATATTGGTGTCAGTAATCGGTTCGTTCAGCGTGATCGAGTTATGCATGTGATTTGTGGCGGTGCGTGTGAGGCTTGTCGGCCGTAGTGATTGATGTTATTCTGAATCATTCTTCTGTTAGGGCCTGTTATGAGTAGGCGGATCTCGGAAAGGGTTATGACGGCTTGGACCACTACTTAGAGATTGTCATATTCGACGGTTATGAGAATTCGCCTGTATGTTGCTATAGTTCTCCTGAAGTGAGTTAAATGGAAGGTCTTATGTGATGAAGTATTAGCCTATCGTCGGTTCCAGAGTTGTGATGGAGATCGTGTCTATCGTATATCGGCACATGAGGTGCAGTGAGTGGTATGGAATTTGAAGTAAGGACCAAGGTCGCAGTTTGGTCAATGAATGTGATGTCAAGAGCTCGGATGAGCAGGAAAGGAGTTTCAGTATTTTGAGTAAGATGGGTATTGGCGTCAGTATCACCTGAGATCGGTGTTCTGTGAGAAAGGCCTTGCATCCTGGTTAGGGATTCCTGATCGCTTTTCAGTGTTAGTGCAGCCGGTGGTTTGAATGTGCAGGCCTGTTAATTATTTCGGAAGATGGTGGGAGCTTGTCCCGCGGGAAGATTGTATAAGTGTGACATGTAGTCACTTGATTAATTAGAAATTTAAACCAAGTATGAGGATTTTGGTAATATCATCCATTTGAGAATTTATGCCTGGAGGGCACTCTGCTTATTGGGTTATAGACCTGGTGAAATATTATTGGCCTAGCTTGGCACGATCAGGATCGACTTGAGGTCGGGGGATAGATTTAAATGTGGAAGTGAGCCTTACGTCAGGCCAGTTGTGTTTATTTCAGCAATGCGCTCTGTATGGAAGGATAGTCGCGGTCTTATTTCGTGGTCAGATAATTCATGTAAAGATATATTGCGATGTATGAGTTGTGAGATGGCTTGGTAAATTCCTTATGTGTTGAGGTTCCGCTCAGCGGTGATGTTATATGAGCAGGATGGCTCTTGAGACTTATATCATGTATCGCACCTCAGTTGTGCTTGAGTTGTAGCCTATAACGCTATATGTTTCCTTGGGAATGGTATTATGCACCTTAGTGTGTTTATGACCGATATTCGGTATTTAGATGTGGTGAGCTATTCAGCTCGACATGTATCTCTTTATGTGAGTCCTATATGTGGATCGGGTGGCACGCCGCCATAGGTATGTTGTTTGGATCGGGTTGCGCGCCGCAACAGTGTGATGTTCAGTTCATTGCCCATATTTGCTTTTATGTGTTCTGTTTCCCTGTTTTCTGAGGAAGTCCATGTTAGTGTGCAAGTTGAGTAGTTCCTCCCAGAGTTCGCCTTCCATTTGTATCGCGTTCGAATTGGTAGCCTACTGGCACATTGTGGCGTTTTGTGGGATTTTTGATTATGTCCGAGGTGACTTATTGCCTGAGCAGTTCGTACTGGGTGAGACGAGGTTACTAGATTTGGGGTCAGTGCAAACTGATTATATAAAGTATATTATAGAGCAAAGATCATTCTTTGGTTTGAGACAAGGTAATGGAACTTGTCAGGAGTATAGATCCAATGAAATGTTGATTCAACAGTTGATTATGAATTTCGGCACATCTCTTCAGTCGTATCGGTGTTGTAAAAACTAGAGCAAGACCTATGTAGGTCATGAGATGCAATGAGAGCATCAGATTTGTGGAATTTCGACTATTATGTTTAAAGAATGTTATTGTGGTCCTATGAGTAAAGTGATGCAAAGTGTGAATTCAGCAAAGTTATGCAGCCATGTTGGGTACAGCGTGTGGAGATTGATATGGTGGTCGTATGATGGAAACAGGCTTGGCAGGAAATTTAGGATGTTGGAATTGGACCTAATGGCTTATTTGCTTGAATAAGGGAGTATACCTACAGAGTTGTCGAGCTAATGTGCTCAACTGAGTGGTGGTAGCACGGGAAGGTGCATGAGGTGTTAAACAAGTGATTTCAGACTACTTTAGTGTAGTTCTCAGCATGTTTGAGGACGAACGTATGTTTAAGTGGGGGAGATTGTAACGACCCGATCGGTCGTTTTGAGCTCCGGCGCGTCATTCAGCAGTTTGAGGCCATGAGCAGCTTCATCTCAGGTATATTGACTTGAGTGTATGGTCAGAATTAAAATTCAGGAAGTTTGGAGTCAAATCTAAATGGAAATTCTCATTTTGAAAGCTTAAAATTGAAGAAATGAACTAGGATTGGAATTTTGAGTAAAAGACCTCGGAATTGGGATCCGAAGGTTCCAGCAGGTTCGTATAATGATTTCGTACTTGGTCGTATGCGCGGATCGGGTTTTGGATAACCCGGGAGTGTTTTGGCGCATATTGTGGAAGATAGCATTTTAGAAGAAATTGCATCAGTTTGGCTTAAAATGCATTTCAGTGTTATTGATGTATGTTTGGAATTCCGAGACTGGGAGTAGCTCCGTATGGTGATTCTGGATTTGGGAGCACGATCGGAAGTGAATTCGGAGGTCCGTAGTTCATTTTGGAGCCGTTTGGCTAAATATAGAAATTTGAAGGTTTTTGAGAGAATTCGACCGGAAGTGAAAATTTTGATATCGGTGTCGGAATGCGATTTTGAAAGTTGGGGCAAGTCCGTAATGTCGAATGTGACTTGTGTGCAAAATTTGAAGTCATTCCTGAATGATTTTGGTAAGGTTTGAGACACTTAGTCTCTTTTAAGGAAGCTTAAGTTGGAAAAGTCAACCGGATATTGACTTATGTGTTAGAGCGCTCGAAATGTGAATTTTATGGTTCGGATAGCTTTGTTAGGTGATTTGGGACTTAGGAGTGTGTCCGGAATATTTTTGTGATGACCGGTGTAGAATTAAGCTTGAATCGGCAAAGTTAGTATTTTGGCGAATTCCGGTTGATAGGTAAGATTTTGATCCGAGACTCGGAATGGAATTCCGAGAGTTGCTGTAGCTTCGTTATGTCATTTTGGACTTGTCTGCAAAATTTGAGATCATTCGGACTAGTTTTGACGTGTTTCGACATCGGATGTGAAAATTTGAAGTTTCAAAGTTCATAGACTTGAATCCGTGGTGAATTTAGTATTTTTGCGTTGTTTTTGGTGATTCGAAGGAACAACTAAGTTTATGTCATATTGTGGGACTTGTTAGTATACTTTGTTGGGATCCCATGAGGCTCGGACAAATTTTGGAAGAGTTTTTGGAAGATTTTTGCCGTTTTGAGCATAAATGTAATGACCTAAAGGTTCATTTTTAGTTCTAGAGATCCAAATTTGATTCCGAGACTTCCAGAATTTTGATAATGAATTATAGGACTGATCTGGAAATTTTGGTCTAATTTCATCAAGTCGCGATTAAGTTTTTGAGCGAAACATGAGTAATTGTTTAACGAGCGAAATGGATATCGCACTGGGTAAATGAGCTCCGAATTGAGTTTTGATTGAAGGGTTGTGTTCGTATTATTATTTGTGACTCATAGGAATATGAATCGTCTAATTCCGAGTAAGTATGATGGAGTTAGAGCCATTTTAGTTAAAAATGGTTGTGCTGCAATTTAAATTGGCTGCTGGTGCATTTTTTAGCAGCAGTGAACAGTAACCCACGCGTGAACAGTACCGCGCGGGTGAACAGTAATTGCGAAAAATCTGGGCAGTGAGTTTATATCCGATTTTGGGTAATATTTCCACCATTTTCAGTCATTTTGAGAGCTTTTGGACGGGGATTGAAGGGAGTTTCAACTGAGATCGTTTGGAGGTAAGTTTTATAAGTTAAATACATGATTTTATTGAAGAATCATCCTTGAAATCCATGAAAACATAGCCAAATTATAAGAAATTAGGGCTTGAGATTGAAATTCTAAAATGAAGATTTGAGGGGTCATTTGAACTCCGATTTTGGTAAATTTTATATGTACGGACTCGTGGCGAGACGAGGAATCCGGTGATGTGACTTTCGTAATTTTTCGAGAAGTGGGCCCGGGGCTCGGGTTTTGCAAATTTCGTGATTTTCGATATTTTTCGAGTCTTTTCGATTGAGTTATATTCCCTTAGCCTATTGTAATATATTCCTTGTGGTTTTGGCAAGATTCGACGCGCGAGGAGGTCGATTCGAAAGAAAAGGGCATCGCGGAGTAGACTTTTGGCCGTCTTGAGGTGAGTAATAGATGTAAATGTTGTTCTGAGGGTTTGAAACCCCGGACTTTCACACTGTAACGCTATATTGAGGCGTGACACGTATTCCATGGCGAGTGCAGGGTCAAATACTATTGGGGATTGTGACTTGGTCCATCCCGTGTGATGTTTATACTATACTGGTGATTGATACACATACTTCACTGATATTACGGGGCTTGATGCCATGTTTGGGGCCTTGTGCCGATTTGTAAAATCCTTCGAGGATTGATATTACTGCTTAGCATGATTTGCATATCATTTAATTTCAGTCCAAGGTTTTAAATGCTGTTTTGCAAACTCAACCATAATTCTAAGTGTTGAAAACTTAAATGATATTTTTAAATGTATTCCGGGCTGGAAACTTCTGTTTTGTAAATGCCCAAGGGGCTTATTATATTATTTTCTGGACTGATTATAAAGTGACTTGAAACAGTGGTAACAATGACACTGTATGATATACTTGAAACAGTGGTAACAATGACACTGTGGGATATACTTGAAACAGTGGTAACAATGACACTGTGTGATAATAGTGGTAACAATGACACGGAACCAGGAGTAGTTTCAATTCTAAGTTCAACAGTCAGGAGCCCGTCTAGAAAATGGAGGTGTTGAATATTTTAAGCAGTCGAAACCAGGAGCCCGCCTGGGGAATAGAGGTGATATAATTCAATTTTAGTTTTCAATCCATCTCTTTGTCTATTTTGAAGTAAGGAGCCCGCTTGAAGAATAGAGGCATGCAATTCAAGTTTCGGAGGTCAGGAATCCGCCTGGAGAATAGAGGTATTATAATTCAAGTTTTAGTTTTTAAAATCTCGGCCAGTAACATGTGCTCGGTTTTCAAACTGGGGCAGAAAGTTTTCGTTGTTGTGTTTGTGTTGTGAAGTCAGGAGCCCACCTGGATAACAGAGGAATACATACAGTTCAAGTTTCAGAAGTTGGGAGTCCGCCTAAGGGTATAGCAACATGGATTTTATCGAGAAAGAACAAGACAACTAGGCAACAAGGAAGTACAAGAGCAAGTTTGAAGAATTTAGATAGGATTTTTATAAATCATAGAGCATAGTTAGTTTAGCTTCTTTTATCTTTGACATTGTATAATAAGGGAGGTCAGCAAGCAGTAACAGCAGCAGTAACAACAGCAAGCGTAGTGCAATCACAGTTCCTGGTAGTCCCAGCTACCAGACATTCCCGAACTACACTGACCTGATTCCTGTTTAGCCCAGGATATGTAGGCAACCTCCGAAGTAGGATGCGGTCAAACTTTTCAAAAATGCTTCACACGAAATTTTCAAATGGGCAAAAATCGCTCGTATTTGTTCACTTATCTTTGCCCGAAAACCCTTCGTGTTTCCGAGCAAAGAGGGGCAGCTGTGAGCACGTGATTTTTGCCCTAAATATGATTATTCCCAAAATCCCAAACAAAATAATTTTCCTTTATTTTTTTACAATTTTTGTGCATTTTGGTGTCATTTTCTGATAATTGTTGCATTCTATTTGCGCATGTTAATTCTATAAAGTACAAAAATATGCATTTTTGCGTTTAGGTTTTAGTATCAATAAAGGGTTAATTGTTTTAAAAATAAAACATGAAAATCACAAAAATTAGTTCACTTTTGCATTTTAATGTTTTTTATTGTGAATTTGTCATAAAATAGCTTTTGAACAATTTTAGTAATTAATTAGTCTTTGTTTTGAAATAACTAGGATTTCATGTTAGTTTTACATTTCCATAAAAATTAGAAAAAATTATAAAAATTGTAAAAGTGAGAAAAGAAAACAAAAAGGAAATAAGAATAGAAATTGGGTCTTAATAAAAGACCCAAATTTGGGCCAAATCAAAAGAATTTTTCAGGCCCAAATGCCTTAAACCATTGCAAATCAGCCCCACCCCAAGTCCCCAACCCTGTCTGTTCCCCCTTCTAATCGAAACGAGGTCGTTTCGTGGTCTCTGAATCAGGACCGTTGGATCTCATCAATCTAACGGTCCGAAACTAACGAGGTTCCTAATTTAAAAAGGTTTGAAAGCCCACCCCAGACCCTCGTCTTCCTCACCCCACCCCTCTTCTCAAACCCTAATCCGCGTCGTCCCTAAATCCCTCGCCGGCGGTGAATGCAACCTACGCCATTCACCCCCAGATTAACACCACAGATCCTCCTCACTCTCCTCTTTCCAAGGCACCCACTGGTTCCCTTCGAATAAGGCCGGAGCTCGTCGAATCTTCGATTGAAGTTTCCGGTCAAATCGAAGGTTCATCCAAATCAGCCCAAAATCACACCACACAACCCCCGACCCTCCCTCAACACCAATCCATGGTTATTTTCCTTCAAATCACTGTGAAACGGCTCGAATCTTAGATCTGAGGATTTCTGGCCAAAACCCTAAACCAAATCTTTGTGATTTCGAACCGTAGTATCCTTAACCATGTGTTCTCTTGTAAGAACACATGGTTAGGGATGTTACCCGTCAAAAATCTGAAAGGATTCAGACGTTTTTGACTGGCCGGAGTTCCTCGTGCTTCTGTGAGTTTTTACTGTTTCTTTTTACTCGCATGGTTGAAGTTTTAATTACCGTTTAGGTTTCATTAAGTGTTCGGTTAAATTTACGATTTATTTTGTGCATTAGTATAATTCTGCCAATTGTTGATCAGTTTTGAGTTGATATTTGTTTGAATGATTATGAGTTTATGGATTAAGAATTAGTTTCAGTTCATTTAATGTTGTTCATGTTAGCTTAAGCTTAGTTTGATTTCATTTAGTTTGATTGAGTTAATATAATTGAACAATTGGGTTTGGTCAGTTTGATTATTTGATTTCTGAGTGCTAATTAATCATTTTCAGTTAGTTTTAGATTGGATTAGGGTATTGGTTATAGCTGTTAAGGATGAGGGTAGGTTCAGTAACTTTGAGGAGCTTTCAGGGGTAGTCTGGGTATGGAAAAGGGTAATTCTGATAGGAATAGTAATATCAAGGTATATGGAAGGGCAGTATAGGTATTGTATGGGTAGAGGAATACCCTAGGGCCTTCTAGAATGAGATTTTAGTGCACATTTCAGCACAAAAGGGGGGCTTACGTGTTTAGCAAGTCAAGAATAGGGGGACTAAACTGAAAATATGGAGGGGACTAATTAGAAAATCAGAATCTGATCAATTCTCTTTGGGGTTGCCTATAAAAGGGCATGAAATGCCTTGGGAAAGGGTTTTTTTTTTCTTCTTTCAGCTCTAAGCTCGAGAATCCCCACAAAGGGCTCTCCTCCCTGCTTTCAAATCTAGTTAGTAGTTCCATTCCAGTATTCAAAAATATAAATATCAAAAATGAGAAAATCAAAAACAATCTTACAGTTTCAGTATTAGTTCTGGATTTCAGTTGGGTTTTGGGTTTAGCAGCATTGCAGAGGTGTTTAGGTTCAGCTGGGAGGGCTAGGAGTGCATTTGAAGCGTGTGTTGAATTGATCTGTGGAGTCTGCTTATATTTCTGGTTTTCAAAGCATTTTCCGGCATGTTCTGTGATATATATTGCTGAGTTTGCTGCTGTTGCTGTTCAAAGTAGCTGACTCCTTTCCTTTTCTCTATTTACATTTCAATTTCCAGGTACTTGTTCTGTAGCTCTCAAGTCTATGGAAATGAAGAAAATATGCTGTTTGAAGTTGATCTCTGAACTCCTCATGTTTTTGTTTGATTTAATGTATAAAACAGTTAGCTTACTCGATATTTCATGTCATTTGTGTACTAGACTAATCTTGGATTGTGTAAATTGGAGTGATGAACTGTTAAGCATGAGTTTGTTCATTTTGATTATTAAGTGGGTACTTGGGTATTTAGATTCATGTATGTAGTCAAAACTGTGGGCTGTTTAGACTGTGCATTTCATGTTTATGTAATTGTAGTTTTCAGTTTTGCTTAAATTCCACAGTCTGTTGAAGTTAAATTTGCAAAGTTGTAATTGATTTTGAGTTCAATACACGTAACTGCTTTTAATTTTGGTTTAATATGAATTGTACATTCAATAGCTTCGTACTGGGCCAGATTTTGGGCCTGGCGTATTAATAGGTAGCCCAGATTTTTTTTTTGGGTTAAGTGATAAATTGAATTGGGGCCTAGGTGCATTAAAGCTTAAGAAATTAGTTAAATCAAAAGGTGCCCAAGGGCTCGATCCCTGGGCTGTACGAATGCCTGTCAATAAGTTAAAATTTTGGCCTGCTTTAGGCCCGATGCTTAGAGCTCTAAGAGTCTACGCCTGCAGCATGTGCAATGGCATGATTTGGACCTTATGGGCTCAGAGCCCATTTTTCTCAGCATTTCTTCCTGGATGTTCAAATTCAAATTCAACAAAGTACTGGCCTTAATCAATTAGGATCCTTATGTACTTAATAGCATAATTATCTCACTGTTTAGATTTGGAAAGGTTGTTTAGTGAATTTCACCACCTTCCTCAAAATAACAATACGTTAGAATCTTTAGGCGCGATTTTAATTAAAGTACCTTCTTAAAACTCGGGTGCACATTGATGCGACCCAAATCCAAATCTCGACGAAGTCAAAACATGTTGACAACCACGGGCGCATTGATTGTGATGTGGATCAAAACGCGTTTTCACAACGTCACAATTCTGCTAAAATAAATAACAATAAAAGCGGTTTATGAATAAAAAGCACATAAGTTAACATGTATTAAAATCAGATAAAATCAAATACAACAGTTAAGCGACCGTGCTAGAACCACGGAACCTGGGAATGCCTAACACCTTCTCCCGAGTTAACAGAATTCCTTACTCGGATTTCTGGTTCGCGGACTGTTAACAGAGTCATATTTTTCCTCGGTTCGAGATTCAATCGGTGACTTGGGACACCATTAATCTCTCAAGTGGCGACTCTGAATATTAATAACTAAATCCCAATCTGATTGTCCTTTAATTGGAAAAACTCCGTTACGCCCTTGCGGATGGCATTTTTGGTTCCCGGTAAGTTGTCCCCTCCTCGATTTGAGTTGTCCGCTCGGGTACACAGTCTAGAACACTGACCCAGGTTTTGAATATAGAATAACATGACTTCATGCCGGATCCCTAGTAGGAACGATTATTTGCATCATGTTGCATCTGACTTAGTGGACTCAACACGGGGGTTGGGTCCGTCTAGGACTAGTAACCTGAAATGAAAAAGACCATCCTGATGCATCCTACTTGTTTTCTGCATTTATTTGTTTCAGACTTGCATGCTGACCGGCTTTTGAATATCGAAAAATTGAGAAAAAGAGAAAAAAAGAGAAATAATAGTGTAGAAAGGTAATTGCCTATGTTTTAGAAAAGAAAAAAAAAACCCAATGCCCAAATACTGCCGAAACTCTGCCAAAATTTTGAGAAATTTTTTTAGTTTTAAATAGTTTGTGTTACTCAAATAAAAAAAGAAAAAAAAAGTCTTTGTTTTAGTTTGGAAAATAGATTGTTTTATTATTTGTTGAAAATGAAAAATCGCTATTTTGTCTTATTTTCAAAGATAGAAAGTAAAATAGTTTGTCTTGCCATGAAAATAAAAATGATAAAGAGTCATGTTTTAAAATAGTTTGGTTAATTTGCCCGAACTACGCATGGTTTGATTCTCACAGGGCGTGAGATACTTAGGCAATCCTCATCGGGTCCAACTTTCCCTTTTGCAAAAATAACCAGAACATATCAAAATTTTAATTTTGTCATAAATAAACCAGGTGATGCCATTTTGTCAAAATTAGCCAAATATTCCCAAACGGAACGCCGGAAGGCTGACCTTGCATAAATAGCCACCTTTGGTCATGTGTTTTCATTTTTTTATTTTATTTGTTTTTATCTTGAAATAAAAAGAAGCTAAGTAGAGACGCCTTGTCATAAATAGCCTTAAAATCTTTTTCCCAAAGCACTGAAAGGCCATGTTTGAAAGTCAAGTTCTTCACTTGAAAATATATAAGCAATTTTGAGTCGCAAATATAGACAGTTTTTTTTGTTGTTGAGTCGAACAAGAGTTTTCCGTTGCTTAAACGCTTTAATAAATGTGCAGGATGAGCACGATGGTAAATGAGCCCTTTTCAATAATGACCAAAATCCCTTTTGAGCTACAATTATGGTGGAATGATTTAGGCAAAGAGGGGCAAGACGAAGTCAGAAAATATTTGAAAGACCTTCCGGATTTATTAAACATTCAACCTCGGGGGGATATTATCAGGGCATTGGTCTCCCATTGGGATTCGGCACATAATGTATTTCATTTCTTAGACTTTGAGCTCACCCCGACATTGGAAGAAATAGCGGGGTATATTGGAAGTGATCAAGCTCCATTGAGGTTCAAATACTTGATTGCTCCTAGGGCCATTACCATACATTAATTCTTGGATTCCTTGAAAATAACCCGAACAGTTCATCATCCAGATTTTGCAAAGGGTTGCTGCAGTTTCCGCTTCATGTATGATAGATATGGCCACGTGGGCGGGTTCAATAATCCATACTTTAAGCTATGCTGTAGAAATAGCCGACAAAAATGGGAGGAACACAGACGGGTGGCATTTATGATAGCCTTTTTGGGCCTCATAATATTCCCAAGGAAAGAGGGTAATATTGATTTGAAAGTAGCGGGAGTCGTCAGTGCCTTGCAAACCATGGGGAAAAGCACTTTAGCACCTATGATCATGGCTGACATCTTCCGAGCTCTCACTGCGTGCAAAGCTGGGGGCAAATTTTTCGAGGGATGTAACCTACTGTTACAAATGTGGATGACTGAGTATTTGTGCTCTCGCTCTCAGTTATTGAGTTATGGTTCGGTTGAGAAAACTTGTATAGGTGAATTTTACACAAGAATCAAAGGGGCTAGTCTACCTGAAGGAGTCACGGCCTGGGCATTATTATTTCGGAACCTCAATGCCAACTAGATACAGTGGGTACTTGGATGGTTGCCTGTCGAAGAAGTCATATATATGCCCGCAGCCCGACCGCATTTTTTGTTGATGAGACTCAAAAACATCCAGCCCTATGCACCATATCGGGTTCTGAGGCAGCTCGGGAGATATCAAGTAGTACCGAGAGATGAAGATCTGAGTGCCCAAGTGGTCAAAATTAGTCCTGACGGTCGATTCCCCGAGGAAGAAGTTCGCCAAATTTGGAGTGAGTGTCAATATTTGATGGCGAACACTTGTGTGTCTGATAGGTTTAAAGGGGAAGTTGCCCCAGGGTATCATGATTGGTTCAGAGGTGATGTGGCATGTGGGAGACCGGCTAAAATACCTCATCTCGAAGATTTCGCCAAGTCGTCCCAAGAGCAGTGGGACTGGTTAGCAAAGAAAGAAGGATATCGAGTTGAGATTGGTAAACTAAAGTAGCAAGTTGAGAGTCTGAAATTTGATAACAGTGTACAGGTCGCCGCGGATCAAGGTGAAAAGAATAGACTGGCTCGAGAAAATGAAGTACTTAGGGCCCAAATCCGGCAGTTGAAGATAACTGTCGATAAGCAACCGAGGAGCCGATCCGATGAGCAATTTATAAAAAGATTGGAAAACGAAGTCAGGGAATGGCGGGATGAATTAGAAAAATCTAAGAATGTCATGGCAGAACTTAAAGCACAGTGGGCTACAAGAACAGAGGAGCGTCGCCAATACTTGAATCAGTTGAAAAGGGACCATGAGAAAATTGTTGCCAGTTTAAAGAGAAAAGTGGTTGCCCTTGAGGGTAAAACGGTTAGGCAGGCTAGAGATTTTGAAATTGAAAGTGGACATTGTTACAACTTGTTGGCCCAAATGGAGGTAGAAGTACAGCGACTGCAAGACCAATACCTGCAGGACTCTCGAGCTTTAAAGACATGCAGCGATCAGATAAGACGCTTGCTCATAGAAAAGAAGCAAACAAAAGACAGGATTAGAGCCATTGCTCATGCCATTTTCAGGAGATGCCGGGTTTGTGAAGACATGACCCATACTACTTTTGTCTCAGCAGTGATGATCTATGTAAAGCGAACCATGAATGAGTTAGAGCAGCTTGAAAAGGATTTGGATCCTAGGCCCGCGGCGAGGCCGAACGACGCCCCGCGGACACCTAAGTTTGAAGCACTAGAATATGCATAGTCCGTGTCTGTAATTTTCTACCATTCTAAGTCAGTCTTTCGTATGTCCGTTATCTTTCCGGGTCAAGTATGTTCGCAGTCTTAGAGTCTGTATTTAATTTGCGTCCGTTAGTTTCATTCCGAAAAGTGTTGAGTTTGTAATAGTTTGTTTTAGTAATGAAAATTGAAAATTTTATTTCCACCCTTTATTTGTGCATTTATTTTCACGAACTACGCTGGGTCTGATTCGTGTGGGGTCATGATACGTAGGCAATCTCTATAGGATTCGACCATAATCGTAAGAAAAATAGAAAGAAGGAAAAGAGGAAAATAGAAGGAAAACCGAGAAAGAGAGAAAGAAAGAAAAGAGCGGAAAAAAACAAAAAGAGAAAGAAAAAGCACAAGAAAGGGATGAGGTGAAGAAATTTGAAAGAAGGATAAAAAGAAACAAGGAACGAAGTGCCGGGATGACGCATGCAATCGAGCAAACACATAATAGAAATAATTAATTGTATAAGTGCATTCATGCCAACGTGCGGTTGTTAAAGCTATTAAGACTTAATCGCTAACAGAGTGGTTGTCTAAATGTGTGAGTTCAGGCAGGTGGTTAGTTGATTGGCAATTCTGGCAACTCACCCATACAACACCCGGACGAAAGATCAAGTAAAAATGACAGGGCAGGATTCGGAAATCAGTATCGTAGACCCGTTGAATGAGGTTGAGGTAACAGATGTGGGTGCTATGAAAGAAGAGATGAGGAAATTAAAAGCGCAAATGGATGAAATGCATCGGGCATGGTCTCAGGGACATCCGGCACCACTATATCCTGCTAATCCATCTTACATCCCGCCCCTGGCTCAAGCTCAGGAGCCTACCACTCCCCACGCATCTTCAGCTTTCCCCTATCATGCTCAGGGTTATGGTACCACTTCATACGCTCCCCCAGCTCCACCCCCCAAACAGAACCCCCCACCACCCATGGGTCCTGTCTTTGTGGCACCTCCTCCAGCCCCACTACATAGATCGTCCAGTGAGCCGCTATTCCAAGCTCACGACACCCAATATTACCCTCCCGAACCCACTTTCAAAGCACCTGAGCCATATGCCTATTCTCCCCACTTTGAAATCCCTGGAGAGGCTGAGAAACCGGTTAAGAATACAGAACAAGAGGAATCGATTCATAAAGTCAAAAGTCTGGAGCAATCCTTCAAGAACATACATGGTTTAGGTAACCAAGTCAGCGTCGCATACAGAGATTTGTGCCCTTTCCCTGATGTTCAGTTGCCTGTGGGGTTTAAAATGCCGAAGTTTGATTTGTATGAGGGGCACGGTGACCCAGTAGCCCATCTGCGTGGCTTTTGTAGCAAAATGAGAGGTGCTGGGGGAAAGGATGAATTGTTGATAGCCTATTTCGGTCAAAGCCTGAGCGGGTCAGCGCTAGAATGGTACACGAGGCAAGACCCCGGCCGATGGTATACATGGGATGATTTGGCACATGCATTCATTGGCCATTTTGAATATAACCTTGAGATAGTCCCCGATCGTCTGTCATTGTTGAAGCTGGAAAAGAAGCCTGGGGAATGTTTTAGAGAGTTTGGTTTCTGCTAGAGGGAACAAGCTGCAAGGGTTGATCCTCCCATGAGGGAGAGTGAGATGGTAGATTACTTCTTGCAAACATTGGAACCTACCTATTTTGGTCATCTAGTGACATCTGTCGGAAAGTTGTTTAATGAAGTGGTAAAGATGGGAGCCATGATTGAAGAAGGATTGAAATCTAATAAGATCTTGAGTTACTCGGCGTTGAAAGCAACCACCCAGGCCATCCAAAGCGGTACTGGTGGTGTGCTTGGAAAGAAGAAGAAAGAAGAAGTGGCTACAGTTGAAGCTAGTGCTTGGCCCAGGCCCAATAACCCTCCACTCTATTACAACCAACCCAGACCCCACCACCCAAACTACCAATATACCCCATATGGCCCACCGCAACACTATTATCCACCACCAGAACCACACTTTTCTATTCACCACGCCCAGACCTACACTCAGCCCCCGGTGCACTCGCAGTGGCGTGCACCGAATCCCCAAAAGACACATCCACCCCTACAAAACACCTATCCCCCTCCCAGGGCAAACAGACCAGGAACCAACTTTTGCCCAAACCAAGCTTTCAGAAGTGAGAAGACCCCAAACAGAAAAACATTTACTCCACTGGGAGAATCTTACACTTCTCTCTTCATAGATTGAAACAGTTGGGAATGTTGACCCCGATTGAATCCAAAGCACCAAACCCCCTTCCCAGAAACCTGGACCATTCTGTTAGTTGCGAGTATTGCTCAGGGATGCCGGGGCATGATACTGAAAAATGTTGGAAGTTGAAAAATGCAATACAAGAGCTCATTGATAATCGCCGTATCGAAGTACAGGCTCCAGAGGCCCCAAACATCAACCAAAATCCGTTGCCAGCACATTATGAGGCCAATATGATTGAACTGATGCATAAGGGGACAGAGCCTAAAAAACCTGCGCAGGTGGTTATGGTGATTCGTTCTACGGAAGTCAAAGAAAAGACAGTGAGTGCAAGGCCAGTGGTTTAGTTAAAATCAATAAAAGACAAGCCAGTATTGGTAATGGGAAAGGGACCATTTGTGGCTACGAAAAAGCCAGAGCCAGTCAAGTTAATGGCACCAGGGTCATCATCTGCACCTGTGGTGGTTGTGAAAGGAGCCTACGTAGAACCAGTTGTCATAAAACCGGTAGTCCAGTTACCCGTGGTTGATAGCAAAGCCGTACCGTGGAGATATGACAAGGTAGTGGTGACATACAAAGGAAAGGAAATTGAGGAAGAAAGTTGTGAAGCACAAGGACTAACCCGGTCGGGACGTTGTTTCGCTCCCGAAGAGTTGAGAAAGGCTAAGGGCGCTAAAGACAATCCAGTGCCAGTCAAAAAAGCTGTGACGGAAGAAGAGGCAAAAGAGTTTATGAAAAAGATAAAAGTACAAGATTATTCCATTATTGAACAACTGAGAAAAACACCGGCCCAAATTTTGTTGTTGTCGTTATTGATTCATTCTGACGAGCATTGCCAAGCTTTGATGAAGATATTGAATGAGGCTCATGTGCCCGACAAAATTTCAGTGAACCATCTGGAGACAATTGCCAACAAGATCTTTGAAGTGAACAGGGTAGCATTTTCTGATGATGAATTGCCTGTGGAAGGCACAGAACACAACAAAGCTCTCTATTTGACGGTCAAGTGTGAAGGTTCAATGGTTACTCGGGCACTGATCGATAACGGGTCGAGTGCTAATATTTGCACGTTGTCCACGTTTAACAAGTTGAAGATCGATGAGGATAGAATCCGAAAAAATAGCATTTGTGTTCGAGGGTTCGACGGAGGGGGAACAAACACAGTAGGGGACATTGTACTCGAATTGACTATTGTCCCAGTCGAGTTCACTATGGAATTTCAGGTGTTGGATGCTGCAGTATCCTATAATCTTTTGTTGGGTCGACCATGGATTCACGCGGCCAAAGTCGTGCCTTCCACGCTGCACCAAATGGTCAAGTTCGAGTGGGACAGACAAGAAATTGTGTTACATGGGGAAGATCCCACATGCGCCATGAATGATGCCATTGTGCCCTTTATAGAAACTGAAGATGATAAGGGACCATGGGTTTATCAGGTCTTCGACACAGTCCCGGTGAGTAGAGTGCCCGAAGGTAAAAGCATGCCATGTCCCAGGGTGGCAGCTGCGACCGTCATGGTAGTATCAGAAATGCTGAATAACAGGTTCGTGCGAGGGAAAGGTCTGGGGGCTGAACTTCAGGGCATTATTCAACCTGTGTCCCTTCCCAAAAATCTGGACATCTTCGAATTAGGTTTCAAACCAACAGCGGCAGATGTTAGAAGAGCCCGTAAATTGAAAAAGAAAGCTTGGGTTCTTCTTAAACTTATCCCACGTTTGTCCAGGTCCTTCGTCAGATCGGGTAGCAAGAAACAGTCATTGGCAAAGATGTCAAGTTCGTTGATTGGGGCAGAATGGAATTTGGATAAGGTGTTCGAGAGAGTATTTGCTGAAGTAAACATGGTTGAGGCCGGGGAAGGGTCAAGCGGAGCAGATATACAGTACATCGAACCACATGCTAACATCAACAATTGGGAAGCTATTCCTCTTCCAATTCGGAGGGAGTCGTGGTAGTGGGTTTTGTTTTCCTTTTGTCACCTGGATTATTCCAGGGTTTTGTAATCCAGTTGCTATGTTCCGTCCGGTTGGATGAGTTAAAACCTTGTTATCTTTACATTTAATGAAATGCAATTTTCTTCGTCCCTAATTCTCTTTCCATTTTCTTTTCTTTTGTACAGTTCTTTTCATGCTGATATCAATGATATGACATGCATGAGGAATCTTCGGCCCAGTTTTAAAAGCCAATTTAGCTCGGAAGTAATAATATAAGAAATTGTGTGTGATGATGGGGTGGATTGTAACAATGATAAAGCTTATGAGGAAATTAGTAAAGAATTAAGTCATTTTGAAGAAAAACCCAAACCTAACCTAAATGACACAGAAGCAGTTAATCTAGGGGACCAAGACAATGTGCGGGAAACTAAAGTAAGTGTTCATCTGGAGCCACAACTCAAGGAGGAGATAATTAAAGTATTGCATGAGTACAAAGATGTTTTTGCATGGTCATATGATGATATGCCAGGTCTAAGCACCGATTTGGTGGTTCATAAATTACCCACTGATCCGGCACTCCTCCCTGTCAAGCAGAAGTTGAGAAAGTTCAAAACGGACATAAGTGTGAAGATCAAAGAAGAGATTACAAAGCAGTTTGAGGCAAAGGTCATTCAGGTTACACGGTACCCCACTTGGTTAGCCAATGTCGTGCCTGTGCCGAAGAAAGATGGCAAGACCAGGGTGTGCATCGATTATCGAGACCTTAACAAGGCAAGTCCAAAAGATAATTTCCCACTGCCCAACATCCATATACTGATCGACAATTGTGCCAAACATGATATTGGCTCTTTTGTGGATTGTTATGCGGGTTATCATCAGATTCTAATGGACAAGGAAGATGCAGAAAAGACGACATTCATCACGCCGTGGGGGACGTATTGTTATCGGGTCATGCTGTTTGGTTTGAAAAATGCCGGGGAAACTTATATGAGGGACATGACAACCATCTTCCATGATATGATACATAAGGAAATCGAGGTATACGTGGATGATGTGATCGTGAAGTCTAGACAGCAATCCGACCATGTTAGAGATTTGAGAAAGTTCTTTCAAAGGCTTTGCAGGTACAATCTTAAGCTCAATCCTGCAAAATGTGCTTTTGGGGTGCCATATGGGAAGTTGTTGGGGTTTATAGTCAGCCGGCGGGGTATTGAATTAGACCCGTCGAAGATCAAAGCCATTCAGGAGTTGCCACCTCTAAGAAACAAAACCGAGGTGATGAGTTTGTTGGGAAGATTGAACTATATCAGCAGGTTCATTGCTCAGCTCACGGCAACTTGTGAACCAATTTTCAAGTTGTTAAAGAAGGATGCCGCGGTCAAATGGACTGATAAATGTCAAGAGGCTTTTGATAAGATAAAGGGGTATTTGTCAAATCCATCCGTGTTGGTCCCGCCAGAACCAGGGAGGCCTTTGATTCTATATCTGACAGTTGTGGACAGTTCATTCGGCTGCGTACTGGGGCAGCACGATGTTACGGGCAGAAAGGAGTAGGCTATCTACTATCTCAGCAAGAAGTTCACATCTTACGAGGTTAAGTATACTCATCTGGAAAGGACATGTTGCGCCCTAACTTGGGTGACACAGAAGTTGAAACATTATTTGTCATCTTACACTACTTACCTTATATCTCGCTTGGACCCATTGAAGTATATTTTTCAGAAACCCATGCCCACAGGGAGGCTTGAAAAGTGGCAGATCTTGCTTACAGAGTTCGACATTATCTATGTGATACAGACTGCCATGAAAGCACAGGCATTAGCCGATCATTTGGCTGAGAACCCCGTCGATAAAGATTATGAGCCTTTGAAAACCTATTTCCCTGATGAAGAGGTGATGCACATTGATGAATTGGAACAAGCTGAGAAGTCGGGATGGAAACTTTTCTTTGATGGGGCTGCAAATATGAAAGGCGTGGGAATAGGAGCGGTACTTATTTCGGGAAACAGGTCAGCATTACCCTGTTACAGCTCGGCTTCGTTTCTACTGTACAAACAACATGGCAGAATATGAGGCGTGTATATTGGGATTGAGATTAGCTGTGGATATGGGTGTACGGGAAGTCTTGGTCATGGGTGACTCGGACTTACTGGTACACCAGATTCAAGGAGAATGGGAAACACGGGATTTGAAGCTTATATCGTATCGGCAGTGTCTGTATGAGCTTTGCCAGCGTTTTCAGGCCATAGAATTCAGACACATTCCAAGGATTCATAATGAGGTTGCTGACTCTTTGGCTACTTTGGCGTCAATGTTGCACCATTCAGATAAAGCTTATGTTGATCCATTGCAGATTCAGGTCCGTGATCAGCATGCTTACTGTAATGTGATAGAAGAGGAAATTGATGGAGAGTCGTGGTTCCATGATATCAAAGAGTACATTAGAACGGGAGTATATCCGATATAGGCCACCGGTGATTAGAAAAGAACAATTCGGCGATTAGCAAGCGGGTTTTTCCTTAGTGGAGGAGTGCTGTACAAAAGAACTCCAGATCTCGGTTTGTTGAGTTGTATAGATGCAAGGAAGGCCACAACTATCATGACTGAGGTACATTCCGGAGTTTGTGGACCGCATATGAGTGGGTATGTTCTAGCAAAAAAGATTCTCCGAGGGGGTTATTATTGGCTCACGATAGAGCGGGATTGTATCAATTTTGTGCGTAAGTGTCATCAATGCCAAGTACATGGAGATTTGATTCATTCTCCACCATCAGAATTACATACGATGTCCGCACCATGGACTTTTGTTGCGTGGGGCATGGATGTTATTGGGCCAATTTATCCAGCAGCATCAAATGGGTACAGGTTTATTTTAGTAGCTATAGATTATTTTACCAAATGGGTGGAAGCTAAGACGTTCAAGCCTGTGACTAAGAAAGCTGTAGTCGACTTCGTGCACTCAAATATCATCTATCGGTTTGGGATTCCAAAGGTAATCATCACAGATAATGGGGCTAATCTTAATAGTCATTTGATGAAGGAGACGTGTGAGCAGTTTAAGATTACCCATCGGCATTCTACTCCATACTGTCCCAAGGAAAATGGTGCGGTTGAAGCAGCCAATAAGAATATAAAGAAAATACTCCGGAAGATGGCTGAAGGATCTAGACAGTGGCATGAGAAATTACCTTTTGCATTATTAGGATATCGCACCACCGTTCATACCTCGGTGGGGGCAAATCCTTATTCATTGGTATATGGTACCGAGGCAATAATACCCGCAGAAGTGGAAATCCCATCTCTGCGAATCATTGCAGAGGCTGAGATCGATGATGATGAATGGGTGAAAAGCCGTCTTGAGTAGTTGAGTTTGATTGATGAGAAGAGATTGGCATCAGTGTGTCATGGCCAACTGTACCAACGAAGAATGGCAAGAGAATACAACAAGAAAGTACGTCCAAGGAAATTCGAAGTCGGGAAATTAGTACTGAGGCGGATTTTGCCTCATTGGGCTGAAGCAAAAGGAAAGTTTGCCCCAAACTGGCAGGGACCATTTGTAATAACCAGAGTGTTGTCTAACGGAGCATTGTATTTGACAGATGTGGAAGGAAAATGTATAGAAATGGCCATCAATTCCGATGCGGTCAAGAGATATTATGTATGATTTCTTTATTTTCTGAATGTATCTGTTTGTACTTGGCATATCTTAAAGATTGAAATGATGAAGGCGTTTTGTCCTGCTATCCAAACACTATTATCCCTTGTTATCCCTTTTGAGCCTTACTTATTTTTCATACCCCTCTTTCGGAATCAACGGCACTATCAGGGAACACAGGTGCCGAACATAAAAGAAAGAAGAGAAAAACAAAGGAAAAGGAAAAGAAAGAAAAAGAAAAAGAAAAGAAGAAAAGTAAAAGAAAGAAAAACAAAAGGAAAAGAAAGAAGAGAAAAACAAAGGAAAAGGAAAAAGAAAAGGAAAGAAAGAAAAACACAACAACAAAAGTTATAATACAATGAACTACGTTTGACTTGATCCCGAAAGGGTACGTAGGCAGCCTTACTCCGAGGTTCAGTCATATCAAAATAGAAATCCAAAAATCCCCAAGCAAGAAACTGGGGCAGAAGTTGTGGTTTTTGTGAAAATTGGATTCCGAAAGATGTAATTTAAACCCATTCGAATTGTTTTGAGCCTTTTATACCTTTCTTTCTAACCCAATCCAAAAGCCTACATTACGGTCCAAAGAAAGACCTTTTGATCAATTTCTAAAAAATGCCAGGTCGAGCAGGTAGCGGTAATTCGTATCAGTGGTGACACTCTGGTTCAAGCAAGAAAGAACGAAAGTAAAAATGAGAGAGTCTTATTTGTGAAAACCTTCACGGGCACCGTAAGGCGACAGGAGCTAAGAGAAAATAAATGAGAGAGTCTTATTGGTGAAAACCCTCGCGGGCACCTTGAGGCGAAAGTGAGTTGGAAAATGTTTGAATGGCAAAAGGTCTGTGGGTGGAAAAATGTTTCGAGGTACCGCAGGAAAGCAAAGTTAAGGTCTGGGTAATTCAAACAAGTGATGGAAGTTCTGGGCAACAAAGTATGGCGATTGAAAGCCGGTTATGTGGATAGTTTGGGCCAATCAATTCAAAACGCATGTCATAACCATTGGTACCAACTGTCTCGCTCAGATAAGTTTCTTTTCCTTCTTTTTTTGAAATAACCATCTGGTTTTGGATTCTTCTTATCTTTGACTCAAAAATCATCGCATTTCATTTTCTTTTGAGGGTTTTATCTAGTTGAGATGTTTCAGTACTAGTCTTGGTCAATGCAAGCAGAAAGGACTTCAAAGTTCACTACCGGTTTCTAGAATTGTAAAGCATAACGTGGTCAGAGCATGTCAAAAACAACTTGATGTCAAATGGAACACATGGAATTAAACGGAAGTTTCATCGGTGAAATGATTGGGGAATGTCGTGGGAAAGGCAAAAGCTTAAACAAAAGGTCAGAAGATGAAATAACAGCATGGGTGTAAAACATTTAGGTCGCCGGATGTTGGGAAATTTAAAAGTTGGTCAGAAAGTCAAGCGGTTCAGGGACAGTGCGTGGAAGGCAGTCAACACAAAGCAAGGCAGTGGAAGGATTTTTCAGCAAGAAGGCCATCAAATAACCACTATTTTAAACTCACGAAATTTTCTTTGATTGTAACAGGGGCAGAAAGTTAGCCGTTAAGAAGGAATTCTCCAAGAAGGAAAAACAAGCAGTAATCAGGTTTGATCGCAAAGTGCGGTTTGATTAAATACAAGATAATCTTGAAATGCATAAGGGGAATGGAATTTGATTGCAAAGTTGGCATGATTAGAATAAGTGCAAGTTGTCAGGACCTTCCTGGATAATAGGACGTAGTTTATATACCCGGGTAAGATACCTTGGTACAGTGAGAAGTAACACCTTAGGTTCATAATTGTTTGGAGAAATCAGGAGCCCGCCTGGATAACAGGGGAATACATTCAATTTCAAATTTAGAAATCAGAGCCCGCCTGGATAACAGAGGAATACATTCAATTTCAAATTCAGAAATCAGGAGTCCGCCTGGAAAATAGAGACATACCATTCAGATTTTGAGCAATCAGGAGCCCGCCTGAAGAACGGAGGTGATACAATTCAAGTTTTACCTTCCCCTCAATCTCTTTGTTTATCTTGAAATTAGGAGTCCGCCTGGAGAATAGAGACATACAATTTTATCTTGAAATCAGGAGTCCGCCTGGAGAATAGAGACATACAATTTAATTTTAGAAATCAGGAGTCTGCCTGGAGAATAGAGACATACAATTTAATTTTAGTAATCAGGAGTCCGCCTGGAGAATAGAGACATACAATTTAATTTTAGTAATCAGGAGTCCGCCTGGAGAATAGAGACATACAATTTAATTTTAACAATCAGGAGCCCGCCTGGATAATAGAGGAGTAGTTTCAATTCTAAGTTCAACAGTCAGGAGCCCGCCTGGAAAATGGAGGTGTTGAATATTTTAAGCAGTCGAAACCAGGAGCCCGCCTGGGGAACAGAGGTGATATAATTCAATTTTAGTTTTCAATCAATCTCTTTGTCTATTTTGAAGTAAGGAGCCCGCCTGAAGAATAGAGGCATGCAATTCAAGTTTCGGAGGTCAGGAATCCGCCTGGAGAATAGAGGTATTATAATTCAAGTTTTAGTTTTTAAAATCTCGGCCAGTAACATGTGCTCAGTTTTCAAACTGGGGCAAAAAGTTTTCGTTGTTGTGTTTGTGTTGTGAAGTCAGGAGCCCACCTGGATAACAGAGGAATACATACAGTTCAAGTTTCAGAAGTTGGGAGTCCGCCTAAGGGTATAGCAACATGGATTTTATCGAGAAAGAACAAGACAACAAGGCAACAAGGAAGTACAAGAGCAAGTTTGAAGAATTTAGATAGGATTTTTATAATTCATAGAGCATAGTTAGTTTAGCTTATTTTATCTTAGACATGGTGTAATAAGGGAGGTCAGCAAGCAGTAACAGCAGCAGTAACAACAACAAGCGTAGTACAATCACAGTTCCTGGTAGTCCCAGCTACCAGACATTCCCGAACTACACTGACCTAATTCCTGTTTAGCCCACGATATGTAGGCAACCTCCGAAGTAGGATGCGGTCAAACTTTTCAAAAATGCTTCACACGGAATTTTCAAATGGGCAAAAATCGCTCGTATTTGTTCACTTATCTTTGCCCGAAAACCCTTCGTGTTTCCGAGCAAAGAGGGGCAGCTGTGAGCACGTGATTTTTGCCCTAAATATGATTATTCCCAAAATCCCAAACAAAATAATTTTCCTTTATTTTTTTACAATTTTTGTGCATTTTGGTGTCATTTTCTGATAATTGTTGCATTCTATTTGCGCATGTTAATTCTATAAAGTACAAAAATATGCATTTTTGCGTTTAGGTTTTAGTATCAATTAAGGGTTAATTGTTTTAAAAACAAAACATGAAAATCACAAAAATTAGTTCACTTTTGCATTTTAATGATTTTTATTGTGAATTTGTCATGAAATAGCTTTTGAACAATTTTAGTAATTAATTAGTCTTTGTTTTGAAATAACTAGGATTTCATGTTAGTTTTACATTTCCATAAAAATTAGAAAAAATTATAAAAATTGTAAAAGTGAGAAAAGAAAACAAAAAGGAAATAAGAATAGAAATTGGGTCTTAATAAAAGACCCAAATTTGGGCCAAATCAAAAGAATTTTTCAGGCCCAAACGCCTTAAACCATTGCAAATCAGCCCCAGCCCAAGTCCCCAACCCGGTCTATTCCCCCTTCTAATCGAAACGAGGTCGTTTCGTGGTCTCCGAATCAGGACCGCTGGATCTCATCAATCCAACGGTCCGGAACTAACGAGGTTCCTAATTTAAAAAGGTTTGAAAGCCCACCCCAGACCCTCGTCTTCCTCACCCCACCCCTCCTCTCAAACCCTAATCCGCGTCGCCCCTAAATCCCTCGCCGGCGGTGAGCGCAACCTACACCGTTCACCCCCATATTAACACCACAGATCCTCCTCACTCTCCTCTTTCCATTGCACCCACTGGTTCCCTTCGAATAAGGCCGGAGCTCGTCGAATTTTCGATTGAAGTTTCCGGTCAAATCGAAGGTTCATTCAAATCAGCCCAAAATCACACCACACAACCCCCGGCCCTCCCTCAACACCAATCCATGGTTATTTTCCTTCAAATCACTGTGAAACGGCTCGAATCTTAGATATGAGAATTTCTGGCCAAAACCCTAAACCAAATTTTTGTGATTTCGAACCGTAGTATCCTTAACCATGTGTTCTCTTGTAAGAACACATGGTTAGGGATGTTACGCATCAAAACTCTGAAAGGATTCAGACGTTTTTGACTGGCCGGAGTTCCTCGTGCTTCTGTGAGTTTTTACTGTTTCTTTTTACTCGCATGGTTGAAGTTTTAATTACCGTTTAGGTTTCATTAAGTGTTCGGTTAAATTTACGATTTATTTTGTGCATTAGTATAATTCTGCCAATTGTTGATCAGTTTTGAGTTGATATTTGTTTGAATGATTATGAGTTTATGGATTAAGAATTAGTTTCAGTTCATTTAATGTTGTTCATGTTAGCTTAAGCTTAGTTTGATTTCATTTAGTTTGATTGAGTTAATATAATTGAACAATTGGGTTTGGTCAGTTTGATTAATTGATTTCTGAGTGCTAATTAATCATTTTCAGTTAGTTTTAGATTGGATTAGGGTATTGGTTATAGCTGTTAAGGATGAGGGTATGTTCAGTAACTTTGAGGAGCTTTCAGGGGTAGTCTAGGTATGGAAAAGGGTAATTCTGATAGGAATAGTAATATCAAGGTATATGGAAGGGCAGTATAGGTATTGTATGGGTAGAGGAATACCCTAGGGCCTTCTAGAATGGGATTTTAGTGCACATTTCAGCACAAAAGGGGGGCTTACGTGTTTAGCAAGTCAAGAATAGGGGGACTAAACTGAAAATATGGAGGGGACTAATTAGAAAATCAGAATCTGATCTATTCTCTTTGGGGTTGCCTATAAAAGGGCATGAAATGCCTTGGGAAAGGGTTTTTTTTCTTCTTTCAGCTCTAAGCTCGAAAATCCCCACAAAGGGCTCTCCTCCCTGCTTTCAAATCCAGTTAGTAGTTCCATTCCAGTATTCAAAAATACAAATATCAAAAATGAGAAAATCAAAAACAATCTTACAGTTTCAGTATTAGTTCTGGATTTCAGTTGGGTTTTGGGTTTAGCAGCATTGCAGAGGTGTTAAGGTTCAGCTGGGAGGGCTAGGAGTGCATTTGAAGTGTGTGTTGAATTGATCTGTGGAGTCTGCTTATATTTCTGGTTTTCAAAGCATTTTCCGGCATGTTCTGTGATATATATTGCTGAGTTTGCTGCTGTTGCTGTTCAAAGTAGCTGACTCCTTTCCTTTTCTCTATTTACATTTCAATTTCCAGGTACTTGTTCTGTAGCTCTCAAGTCTATGGAAATGAAGAAAATATGCTGTTTGAAGTTGATCTCTGAACTCCTCATGTTTTTGTTTGATTTAATGTATAAAACAGTTAGCTTACTCGATATTTCATGTCATTTGTGTACTAGACTAATCCTGGATTGTGTAAATTGGACTGATGAACTGTTAAGCATGAGTTTGTTCATTTTGATTATTAAGTGGGTACTTGGGTATTTAGATTCATGTATATAGTCAAAACTGTGGGCTGTTTAGACTGTGCATTTCATGTTTATGTAATTGTAGTTTTCAGTTTTGCTTAAATTCCACAGTCTGTTGAAGTTAAATTTGCAAAGTTGTAATTAATTTTGAGTTCAATACACGTAACTGCTTTTAATTTTGGTTTAATATCAATTGTACATTCAATAGCTTCGTACTGGGCCAGATTTTGGGCCTGGCGTATTAATAGGTAGCCCAGATTTTTTTTTGGGTTAAGTGATAAATTGAATTGGGGCCTAGGTGCATTAAAGCTTAAGAAATTAGTTAAATCAAAAGGTGCCCAAGGGCTCGATCCCTGGGCTGTACGAATGCCTGTCAATAAGTTAAAATTTTGGCCTTCTTTAGGCCCGATGCTTAGAGCTCTAAGAGTCTACGCCTGCAGCATGTGCAATGGCATGATTTGGACCTTATGGGCTCAGAGCCCATTTTTCTCAGCATTTCTTTCTGGATGTTCAAATTCAAATTCAACAAAGTACCGGCCTTAATCAATTAGGATCCTTAAGTACTTAATAGCATAATTATCTCACTGTTTAGATTTGGAAAGGTTGTTTAGTGAATTTCACCACCTTCCTCAAAATAACAATACGTTAGAATCTTTAGGCGCGATTTTAATTAAAGTACCTTCTTAAAACTCGGGTGCACATTGATGCGACCCAAATCCAAATCTCGACAAAGTCAAAATGTGTTGACAACCACGAGCGCATTGATTGTAACGTGGATCAAAACGCGTTTTCACAACGTCGCAATTCTGCTAAAATAAATAACAATAAAAGCGGTTTATGAATAAAAAGCACATAAGTTAACATGTATTAAAATCAGATAAAATCAAATACAACAGTTAAGCGACCGTGCTAGAACTACGAAACCTGGGAAAGCCTAACACCTTCTCCCGGGTTAACAGAATTCCTTACTCGGATTTCTGGTTCGCGGACTGTTAACGGAGTCATATTTTTCCTCGGTTCGGGATTCAATCGGTGACTTAGGACACTATTAATCTCTCAAGTGGCGACTCTGAATATTAATAACTAAATCCCGTTCCGATTGTCCTTTAATTGGAAAAACTCCGTTACGCCCTTGCGGGTGTAGGTATAAAAAAGGAGGTGTGACAAGTATGTTAGTGTTGCGAGGTGTATTTGTACGACTTGGTAGTGGCGAAGAAGCCTACTGAATAGTAGATGAACTGTTAAGTGATTCGTTTCTTATTGTGATCTGTTGAGTAGCCCGAGTTATGGGCGCGTGAAGAATATTTTTCGTGTCTCCTAGTTAGATAAGTCTGGGAGCTGAGATCGCTTCCGTAAATGTATTATGACGAAATCGTTGAGTCAAGGAGACCACCTTGAAGGTCGAAAATATTAAAGAAAGAATATGTTCCTACTTGGTTGAATAGCCCAATAATTGAGGGTTGAAGGGTATTTTCTATGTGTTATGATTCAAATAGGTGCAACGCATGTCCATGTATCAATTTAGATTTATGTAATTGATATGCATTGTGATGCTTTGTCAAGTTGTGGATGTGTTGTTAGGATGGTTTTGGTGATTCTCTGGCAGGTGGATAGGACCAATTACAAAGGAGGCTCTGCCAAAATTTTTGAAATATTTAGGACTTAGTAAAAAAAAAAAGATTGGTCGCCTAGAGTGTGGGCTTAACTGTTGTGTGAGTAAATGCCACAATTGCAGAAGAGTTAAAATTCCAGATGATTCGTGTTTCCACGAGCTTATGATGGAGTGAGTTTAATCTCACCATGATATTACGACAGTAATAGAGTATATGTGTTGTGATCTATGGCTTCGAGCCAAGTTGGGGAGCTTGCTGTTGATTAGCTGATTGCACGGTTTATTACCTGCATGAATTCTGGTTATTGGCGTATTGGTGGGTTATTGCAGCTACGAAAAAGGACCATGAGTGGTAATTTGAGTAAATGAATTGTTGGATGCATGCTATGGTTAGCCTTATTGGCTCATATTTAGACTTGAGGGAAGATTCATGATATATGCCTCGTATAGGTGCATGCTTCGATGGAAGTGATTCCGTTGGGTGCTTTATCGAGATGGTATTCATATGTTATAAAATTCAGTAGAGTTGGTTGCATTCGGGGCCAAGTCAGAGCTGGGTGTCTCTCAATAGCGGTCCTAGTGAATTCAAGAGGCAAAGTGTGGTGCCTGATGATTTTGAGTCTATAAGTATAGTTAAGAGTCAAGCTTTTGAAGCAGCTTATGAAGAAAGACACAGAATGTTCTATGATGTTTTGACTTGCGGTGTAGCATTGAGAGACATGAAAAGGTCATGGTTTTTGAGACAGCATGGTCTCATGATTTAATGTCACTCGTGGTGAGTGCGGTTGGAATAAGTTAGGTGTTGAAGGGAGATATTATTATTTCTAAGGCAATCAAGGATAAACTGGAAGGAAGTAGATTGATTAGTCATAGTTGAGTTGGCATATTGGTGTCAGTGATCAGTTCGTTCAGCGTGATCGAGTTATGCATGTGATTTGTGGCGGTGCGTGTGAGGCTTGTCGACCGTAGTGATTGATGTTATTCTGAATCATTCTTCTGTTAGGGCCTGTTATGAGTAGGCGGATCCCGGAAAGGGTTATGACGGCTTGGACCACTACTTAGAGATTGGCATATTCGACGGTTATGAGAATTCGCCTGTATGTTGCTATAGTTCTCCTAAAGTGAGTTAAATGGAAGGTCTTATGTGATGAAGTATTAGCCTATCGTCGGTTCCAGAGTTGTGATGGAGATCGTGTCTATCGTATATCGACACATGAGGTGTAGTGAGTGGTATGGAATTTGAAGTAAGGACCAAGGTCACAGTTTGGTCAATGAATGTGATGTCAAGAGCTCGGATAAGCAGGAAAGGAGTTTCAGTGTTTTGAGTAAGATGGGTATTGGCGTCAGTATCACCTGAGATCGGTGTTCTGTGAGAAAGGCCTTGCATCCTGGTTAGGGATTCCTGATCGCTTTTCAGTGTTAGTGCAGCCGGTGGTTTGAATGTGCAGGCCTGTTAATTATTTCGGAAGATGGTGGGAGCTTATCCCGCGGGAAGATTGTATAAGTGTGACATGTAGTCACTTGATTAATTAGAAATTTAAACCAAGTATGAGGATTTTGGTAATATCATCCATTTGAGAATTTATGCCTGGAGGGCACTCTGCTTATTGGGTTATAGACCGGTGAAATATTATTGGCCTAGCTTGGCACGATTAGGATCGACTTGAGGTCGGGGGATAGATTTAAATGTGGAAGTGAGCCTTACGTCAGGCTAGTTGTGTTTATTTCAGCAATGCGCTCTGTATGGAAGGATAGTCGCGGTCTTATTTCGTGGTCAGATAATTCATGTAAAGATATATTGCGATGTATGAGTTATGAGATAGCTTGGTAAATTCCTTATGTGTTGAGGTTCCGCTCAGCAGTGATGTTATATGAGCAGGATGGCTCTTGAGACTTATATCATGTATCACACCTCAGTTGTGCTTGAGTTGTAGCCTATAACGCTATATGTTTCCTTGGGAATAGTATTATGCACCTTAGTGTGTTTATGACCGATATTCGGTATTTAGATGTGGTGAGCTATTCAGCTCGACGTGTATCTCTTTATGTGAGTCCTATATGTGGATCGGGTGGCACGCCGCCATGGGTATGTTGTTTGGATCGGGTTGCGCGCCGCAACAGTGTGATGTTCAGTTCATTGCCCATATTTGCTTTTATGTGTTCTGTTTCCCTGTTTTCTGAGGAAGTCCATGTTAGTGTGCGAGTTGAGTAGTTCCTCCCAGAGTTCTCCTTCCTTTTGTATCGCATTCGAATTGGTAGCCCACTGGCACATTGTGGCATCTTGTGGGATTTTTGATTATGTCCGAGGTGACTTATTGCCTGAGCAGTTCGTACTGGGTGAGACAAGGTTACTAGATTTGGGGTCAGTGCAAACTGATTATATAAAGTATATTATAGAGCAAAGATCATTCTTTGGTTTGAGACAAGGTAATGGAACTTGTCAGGAGTATAGATCCAATGAAATGTTGATTCAACAGTTGATTATGAATTTCGGCACATCTCTTCAGTCGTATCGGTGTTGTAAAAACTAGAGCAAGACCTATGTAGGTCATGAGATGCAATGAGAGCATCAGATTTGTGGAATTTCGACTATTATGTTTAAAGAATGTTATTGTGGTCCTATGAGTAAAGTGATGCAAAATGTGAATTCAGCAAAGTTATGCAGCCATGTTGGGTACAGCGTGTGGAGATTGATATGGTGGTCGTATGATAGAAACAGGCTTGGCAAGAAATTCAGGATGTTGGAATTGGACCTAATGGCTTATTTGCTTGAATAAGGGAGTATACCTACAGAGTTGTCAAACTAATGTGCTCAACTGAGTGGTGGTAGCACGAGAAGGTGCATGAGGTGTTAAACAAGTGATTTCAGACTACTTTAGTGTAGTTCTCAGCACGTTCGAGGACGAACGTATGTTTAAGTGGGGGAGATTGTAACGACCCGATCGGTCGTTTTGAGCTCCGGCGCGTCATTCAGCAGTTTGAGGCCATGAGCAGCTTCATCTCAGGTATATTGACTTGAGTGTATGGTCAGAATTAAAATTCAGGAAGTTTGGAGTCAAATCTAAATGGAAATTCTCATTTTGAAAGCTTAAAATTGAAGAAATGAACTAGGATTGGAATTTTGAGTAAAAGACCTCGGAATTGGGATCCGAAGGTTCCAGCAGGTTCGTATAATGATTTCGTACTTGGTCGTATGCGCGGATCGGGTTTTGGATAACCCGGGAGCATTTTGGCGCCTATTGTGGAAGATAGCATTTTAGAAGAAATTGCATCAGTTTGGCTTAAAATGCATTTCAGTGTTATCGATGTACGTTTGGAATTCCGAGACTGGGAGTAGTTCCGTATGGTGATTCTGGATTTGGGAGCACGATCGGAAGTGAATTCGGAGGTCCGTAGGTCATTTTGGAGCCGTTTGGCTAAATATAGAAATTTGAAGGTTTTTGAGAGAATTCGACCGGAAGTGGAAATTTTGATATCGGGGTCGGACTGCGATTCTGAAAGTTGGGGCAAGTCCGTAATGTCGAATGTGACTTGTGTGCAAAATTTGAAGTCATTCCTGAATGATTTTGGTAAGGTTTGAGATACTTAGTCTCTTTTAAGGAAGCTTAAGTTGGAAAAGTCAACCGGATATTGACTTATGTGTTAGAGCGCTCGAAATGCGAATTTTATGGTTCTGATAGCTTTGTTAGGTGATTTTAGACTTAGGAGCGTGTCCGAAATATTTTTGTGATGACCGGTGTAGAATTAAGCTTGAATCGGCAAAGTTAGTATTTTGGCGAATTCCGGTTGATAGGTAAGATTTTGATCCGAGACTCGGAATGGAATTCCGAGAGTTGTTGTAGCTTCGTTATGTCATTTTGGACTTGTCTGCAAAATTTGAGATCATTCGGACTAGTTTTGACGTGTTTCGACATCGGATGTGAAAATTTGAAGTTTCAAAGTTCATAGACTTGAATTCGTGGTGAATTTAGTATTTTTGCATTGTTTTTGGTGATTCGAAGGAACAACTAAGTTTATGTCATATTATGGGACTTGTTAGTATACTTTGTTGGGATCCCATGAGGCTCGGACAAATTTTGGAAGAGTTTTTGGAAGATTTTTGCCGTTTTGAGCATAAATGTAATGATCTAAAGGTTCATTTTTAGTTCTAGAGATCCAAATTTGATTCCGAGACTTCCAGAATTTTGATAATGAATTATAGGACTGACCTGGAAATTTTGGTCTAATTTCATCAAGTCGCGATTAGGTTTTTGACGCGAAATATGAGTAATTGTTTAACGAGCGAAATGGATATCGCACTGGGTAAATGAGCTCCGAATTGAGTTTCGATTGAAGGGTTGTGTTCGTATTATTATTTGTGACTCATAGGAATAAGAATCGTCTAATTCCGAGTATGTATGATGGAGTTAGAGCCATTTTAGTTAAAAATGGTTGTGCTGCAATTTAAATTGGCTGCTGGTGCATTTTTTTAGCAGCAGTGAACAGTAACCCACACGTGAACAGTACCGCGCGGGTGAACAGTAATTGCGAAAAATCTGGGCAGTGAGTTTATATCCGATTTTGGGTAATTTTTCCACCATTTTCCGTCATTTTGAGAGCTTTTGGACGGAGATTGAAGGGAGTTTCAACTGAGATCGATTGGAGGTAAGTTTTATGAGTTAAATACATGATTTTATTGAAGAATCATCCTTGAAATCCATGAAAACATAGCCAAATTATAAGAAATTAGGGCTTGAGATTGAAATTCTAAAATGAAGATTTGAGGGGTCATTTGAACTCCGATTTTGGTAAATTTTATATGTACGGACTCGTGGCGAGACGAGAAATCCGGTAATGTGACTTTCGTAATTTTTTGAGAAGTGGGCCCGGGGCTCGGGTTTTGCAAATTTCGTGATTTTCGATATTTTTCGAGTCTTTTCGATTGAGTTATATTCCCTTAGCCTATTGTAATATATTCCTTGTGGTTTTGGCAAGATTCGACGCGCGAGGAGGTCGATTCGAAAGGAAAGGGCATCGCAGAGTAGATTTTTGGCCGTCTTGAGGTGAGTAATAGATGTAAATGTTGTTTTGAGGGTTTGAAACCCCGGACTTTCACACCGTAACGCTATATTGAGGCGTGACACGTATTCCATGGCGAGTGCGGGGTCAGATACTATTGGGGATTGTGACTTGGTCCATCCCGTGTGATGTTTATACTATACTGGTGATTGATACACATACTTCATTGATATTACTGGGCTTGATGCCATGTTTGGGGCCTTGTGCCGATTTGTAAAATCCTTCGAGGATTGATATTACTGCTTAGCATGATTTGCATATCATTTAATTTCAGTCCAAGGTTTTAAATGCTGTTTTGCAAACTCAGCCATAATTCTAAGTGTTGAAAACTTAAATGATATTTTTAAATGTATTCCGGGCTGGGAACTTCTGTTTTGTAAATGCCCAAGGGGCTTATTATATTATTTTCTGGACTGATTATAAAGTGACTTGAAACAGTGGTAACAATGACACTGTGTGATATACTTGAAACAGTGGTAACAATGACACTGTGTGATATACTTGAAACAGTGGTAACAATGACACTGTGTGATATACTTGAAATAGTGGTAACAATGACACTGGATGATATACTTGAACAGTGGTAACAATGGCACTGCATGATATAAATTGGTCAGGTAACAATGGCTGACCGTTCAGGTAACAATGACTTAGGATGATATTCTGTATTCTAGAGGCTCAGATTCGTGACACCGGGTCCTAGTGAGATTATATTGTGTATTTTGTTAAAATCTTCAGTACTTTAATCTTGCTTAATTGATATTTCTTTCCGCTATTTTTGATAAATTGGGTTAAGTGTTGAATAATGGTCGGGCTTGCCTAGTAGTGTGCTGGGCGCCATCACGACCGGGATTTGGGTCGTGACATGGATCTAGGGTTTATACTTTATGGATTCAATTTTTAAGATTTTAGCATTGAACTCATTATATTTTTAGAGTTATGGGTTCGTGTCTACTATTTATATAATTTTTAGAATTTTTACATATAAAGTTTTGCTCAGCGTGAAAAGTTATGGGTTCAAATTGAACATGTTGTCAACACTCTACATATGCCTCTGTAGTTGTTCTTTGAATCATTAAATGTTAAATTAGTTGACTGTTATTATATAACATTGCATATATTATCTTGAAATTGCCAAGTAATTTTTCTCGACACCATATTTGGCTTAACCTCAATGCAAACTACTCAAATTGCATTTATATTCAAATTCAAATATCATATCAGTTTGTTAGTAATAGTGCTTTTTTAAAAGCGACACACAATGTAAATTAAAAAAAATATTCTAAAATATCCTTGTCTTATAATCTATGTATTTGGGTTGAAAAAAAAGATTTAAAATCAATGCTATCGACTTCCAAATTTTTTATACTTAACATAGATGAAATAGAAGATGAAATTCGTTATCATCTCTTATTTCTAGTTATTAGATTTTTCATACATTTTTCTTTATTTATTTTTTTATCTTATTTTTTATGTCTTTTTTTTTTTTACAAAAAATTAATTTATTTCTCTATAAAAGGATGAGTTTAAATAGAAATTGTCTACATAAGAACTTTATTTATATTTTTAGTCTTTAGTTGAAATTCTTCCATATTTTTCTTTTGGATTTATCTAATCAACCTAACTAAGTGCTTGCCTTACCATTAAAACTAAAAAATTGAAGAATGTGTAATTTATACATAATCCATATATAATATATGTATAATAGTGTGTTGCCAGTGTATCATCTATGGATATTAGCTATAAAAAGTAAACAATAAATTTGACCAGATATTTATGTAAATATTCCATAAGATTTCGATTTCTTGATTTTGTCCATGATATGACTTCTATTATAATAATATAAAAATTCTACTAAAATTCAAAAATATCTTATCCTTTTATTTTTTAAGTTACATTATATTTTAAAAAATAATCCCATTTTGAAATAATTTACTTACATTTAAAAATATATATATATTTCATGTCATACCAGTTATATGGAATAATGCTTTTTCCGCAGGCACAGTAGCATTTAAATAATCGAAAAAGATAACAAAAGTTCCTAGTATGATTGCATATGATCATTAACTGAATTAAGTATAGTAACTTGACCAAAAAAAGATAAATTTCTTTTTTTTATATTAATTCAAATTTAAAAACTTTATCAATAAATTCAAAATTATTCTTTAATTCAAATTCAATTATATGTATATATATATATATATATATATATATATATTTACCATATACTATTTGCATTTATTAGCTTGCCACTTGACTTAACCACAATGCAATTATATATGGTAACTTTCTTGCTTTAATATACTAGTTTTGGGGTACGTGCGTTGCACGTGTAAACCACGCTTGTTTGTAAGAAAATTATATACCACCTGAATGAACTATATATAATAGTAATTGACGTCAAAATAGATTCAACATGAAACTGAAAAGAGAACATGAGTGTCATTACACTGATGTAATAGATGAATTTAAATATGGTTAATATTTTCTGAACCTGCAAATATAAACACTACAATTAGTTAAGGTCGTGATATGTATAACATTTGTAATTACAGATAATATATAATATGAGTTAATAACATGTTATGTTGTTGTATCTTACCTAATATCTCCTCGTAGACAATGTTCTTGGTGTATGTTCCCCTTCGTCTCTTCGGTTGCTCTGTCATGACCAAAACTTTTGTTATTGACATCGATATACCTCTTGATAGTGCGACATATAGTTGTCCATGTGAAAAAATATGTTGTGGCAAGTACAATCCAACGTTGGGTATTGCTGACCTTGTGCTTTGTTTATTATTATTGAAAAACATAAACGTACTGGAAATTATTTCTGATGAATTTAAATGGGTATCCTTCATTTTCTGGCGGCGAAAGTTGAATTCTTAGAATAAACACATGCTTGAAAGCATTTTGCCCCATCATTATTTCTGCATGTATAATGTTGCTGTCAAAACCTCTGCATATCATTCTTGTACCATTGCATAATCTGTTTGAAGGATCCAAATTTCTTAGTAGTATGATTGGTACATTTTCCTTCAAAACCAACATGTATACCATTATAAATTATATATATTGTATGTAATGACGCATGAATAAAAATAAAATAGAGTTATAAAAAGTAGACTAAGGATCTTTCGTTGTATAATTTTCAGAAGTCCATGTCTTTAATATTAGTATTATAGTTTTTATAATTTTTTATAGTCCTTTTATTTTTTTGCCAAAGATTATTACGAGAACTTCAATTGGAGTGCTTATTCTTTTCATATGGCAGAAATAATTTTAGCCACGTCTTTTTCATATATATCATTCCTCAAGGATGCATAAAAGAAGATCTGCAACATATATACCTGTTTTATATAATATGCATAGGTTTGCTACTGTCTTAAAGTATATACAATGGTATTAATAATCAAAAAGTATCAAATTTAAAGTTCACTAAAGGAAACTGGAGAAAGTTAAAACTAATGAAGAAATTTAAATAATAGTTAAATAGCTTAAATAATTTTGGCAAATGTAATGCATTAATTTTACTTAGCCAAGAAACAATTTGAAATGTAAGAAAGCACGGACAGGAGATGATAATTCATACCAAAAGAGAGAGCACGTCAGTTGAATTTGTAGAAAAATTCCAAAAAATTAGTCTGACAACATATCTGTGTGGTGGAAGGCCATTTGGTGTTAAAATATTTAGGTACTCTTCCTGGCAATAATTGTTTGTATCATTCTCTGCAAAGTCGAAACTAATAAACGTCTTACTTTCGTCAGGAAACTTGGAAATTAACATCTTATTTAGTTGATCAACATATTCATTTCTGCTTGCTAAAATAGCTCTTTCTGTCATGTATTTGTAGCAACTTGCATTTTTATCTAATGACGGAAATCTAAAGAAATTACCAAATATTGTTCCATTGGAATGCCTCTTCGAACGAAACGAAACTGTTTGAGAAGCTAACGGTTGAAAACGGGTTGTTGCATCTCTTGACTATAGTATTATTACTGAACACAATCTCAAATTCTTTGTGTACAGATTGAAAATTAGGTTTGCGATCATTTATGCGGCTGTTAATGATGTAATAGATACTGCCTTGTTCTAAATGTTCCTTCCACATATTCACTTGATCAGTGAAAAGTATAACTTGCATTTTTGTTCCCTGTAAAGTTTTATCATAATTTAATATCATGATTGGACGTAATACGAAAAATATCGAATATAATACAAAAATAAAAATAACATTACCTCCACATCTATAAATATGAGAGTCCATCGAAGGCCTTGATTTGTTTCATTTTTAAATTCTTTAACTGCTCCACATTGAATAAGTAAGACTTTTATTATTCATTGAGAGTCGGATCTTCTCAAACTGTTAAGTAGCACGCATTCGTTTGCAAATTCAGTTTCAATTTCCATTGCGAGTACCTAAAATCAAGTGCGAACACGTGGTCTAATATCAAAAGGGCACTAAAATCATATAAGGCATTCATAATTTTAAAAATTTTATTTAACAGAAGATTTAAAAGAATTACTTAGACCAATAATAAGGATAGCTAATGCACTAACGCATTTTAATCCAACCACAATGTACCTACTATTAAAATTGAGGATTGATAAGCTTTTTATGATTCTATTTCTATTTTGCGTTAATTTTTATGTACATTAAAACCAATTATTTTTCAATAGTAGCATAAATATCAAATAGCGCTAAAGCAGTTAAATTAGCATATAGTTTATGTAAATTGATATTACAGAATATCCCAATCTAAGATTTAGAAGAGTAACAGAAAAATCATAGTTGAACTACAAGTAAGCTACATAACTTTCAGAACATAATATATCACATCATAAAAAGAAGGTTATATAAAATATTATTTATGAGATCGATAAGGAAAATTGTTTATCTGAACCAACGAAAATTGTCAACACTTTGGGTGGATTCAGCGACGTCAATTGTCAAGGGCTATTATTTAAGAACACAATTTAAAAATTGTGATATGTATGACAATTTAAAAATAGTCAATTAAAAGAGATAATCAAATTTAATTTTGTGAGAAAATATGAGCAACTTCAGCTGCCATAACAATTAGTAAGCTGACATAAGGAGAAGATGCGAGGAACAATAAGCGATAATGCACTAACAACCATTATTACATAACTTCAAGAATATAGTACAAGATAGAAATTTACCGCAAGTAAGAAGCAAATTTGCTATGAGGACGTATGTTTATGACAAAGAATGTAGAAAATAGCGTCTTTTATAGTTGTAAAATTCTAGAAACTTAATTTGATCTCAAAACAACGAAGAAGGAACCTACGGTAAGTAAAGGAGAAATTAAATCCTTTGTAAAATTCTAGAAACCTAGAAACCTAATTTGATTTCAAAACAAAGAAGAAACCAATGGAAGAAGCCTAATACGGTAAGTAGAAGCCTAATGGAATTGAAATCCAAAACTTATACAAAGAAATTGAAATAGATGTCTAATACGGTAAGTAGAAGCCTAATGGAATTGGAATCCAAAACCTATACAAAAGGAGGTAAACCGCAAGTAGTCGACAATTAGCGTTTTTAATTTTTTTTTAAATTTTGAAGAAAATAGTTATTACGATTACTATTATATCCAACATATAATATACTTACGAAGGGTAAAAAAGGCGAACGACATTTCGATAGGGCCTTGTGCTTTTAATATAATATAGATATAGATAGATAAATATAGATAGATATATAGAATATATAGATATAGATATAAACAGTGTTTGGATTAGAGAATGGTACGCAAAACCTACTGATTTTCTCTTCTCTGACCTCAGACCGAGGAGGACCGCTCGATCAAACAAGGGATTCAAAAGAGGGAACCCGGCTGTATTTTCTGGTAAGATTTTCTTAGGTTTTTACTGGCTCATTTGTTCGATTGGATCCGTAGTCGACAGAGGTTTTGCTCCAATCTTTCCTCCAATCTGCTAGGCTTTTGTCTGCCTTCACCGGGCTACTTTTTTTTTTTAGTTAATATCGTCATGAGGGTTTGAGCCAGATTTAAGTAATACCTTCCCGTCGTGCGTTAATTTGTGGGGTGTATAAATGGTTTTTATTTATTCCAGATATATAATGACGGTCCTATTGAGAGCCAAGACTTTTCCTTTATTAATGTTCCGTTATCTTGAGCTCACTATTTTAGAAGAATCCACTGTGTTAGTTACTTTCGTGATTTGAGGGTGGAAAGCTCTAACCTTTTTTCACAGGTATTGTAGGTTATTTATAGACTCCTCGCGATGAATTCGAGAAAACATGGCAAAAGATAGTATTTTTAATGTTAGATTTTATGTTTGATATTAAAAAACTTAGCTTTAGTTGGATTGGGATACCTTTGTCCTTACAAAACATTTTTTTTACTATCTTAATTATTGCGCTGGCTAATGTTTCTTTATTTAAATTTGTGTTTGAACATTATTTATTACCAATGAAAAAGAAAAATTAGATTGCTAAAGATTGGATTTTTAATGTTAGAATATATCTAAGAAAGTAAAGATCTTAGCTTTAGTTGGGTTGTGACACTTTTGTCCTCTAAGACGATTTACAATGGAAAAGACTAGACTTTTCACTCAATTAGGGCAAGAATTCTTCAAAAGAGGATTGCTTTTCTTAATGTTTGATCGTACTCGTTGATTGAAAGAATCTTTAGTTAACAATTGTTTATACAACCAGCTACCTTTTTCCTTGGTTAGCAACTTTTGATTTGAGAGTGCCTGCCCGTTGAGTTTTAACCAGTGAATGTATACTTATTGTTTTACTATATTGAGAGCCAATATTTTTTTTTGTGGGTGTGATAATGTCCATTATCTTGAGGTCACTGTTTTAGAAGAATCCACTGTGTCTAGTCACCTCTTGTGATTTGAGAGTGGAAATATCTAACGTTTTTCACGGGCGTTGTAGGTTATTTATTCTCGAGAAGAAACTCCTCACAATTAAGCATCATGACAAGTAAGTCTTACTAAATTCATGTGATTCCACCATACTCTTAATGGTTTATGACATTTATAATCATTGCATCATCAAAATATTGTGAATTCTGATCTTGAATGCAATTTACCCTATCTTTGTCTAGGATCTTTAAATTACGATAATAATTAAGAGCGGAAAAGATCTTTTTCCAAAAATTATTCTAGAAAAGGATCTTTCTCCTAAAATTCCCTTTTCCTTTCCAACTCAGAAAGTATAGTTGTTTTCTCTTCTTAACCCTTCGGCCAAGCAGCCTTGTCTTTTCATTGGCTTGATGTCTGATACCTTTTCTTTCTCCCTAACCTCTGTCACTTACCTCTTAGTTTGAGTAATTTAGAGAAGATCAATCTCCACTTTCACTTGACAAGTCAGGATAGGCGTCGCTACCTTGATTAGACCCGAGGCCCAAGCTCGTGCAAATTTGAAGGGTTAAAGATCAAATCATTAAAGTTTGCACGCGACTAGTACAGTCCTACAACGTGAGAAAGAGGTTGTGATGCTACGTGTGAACACGTGATTTTTGTCCTATATGAATTACTCCCACAAATTCAAAACAAAATAACTTTTTTTCATTATTTGCAATTTCGTAAATTTTTGTGGCATCTTCTGTTATTGTTTGCATATTGTCTGTGCATGTTTATTTTAATTCATGAAAAATACAAAAAATATGTTGTATTTGCATTTGGGACTTAATTTTACATTTGTTAGACTAATTAGCAAATTAGTTGTCCTATAGAAATGGAAAAATCACAAAAATAGTTTATTTTTGCACTTTTTAATTTTAGTTTTGAATTTTGGTAGTTTTCCCTTCAATTTGGATCTTAATTAATTGTGATAATTATTATTTAGGTTTAACTAGTGTTTTGATAGGCTAATTTGGTTTTAGGATTTAACTTAGATTTTTAATTTAATTTTGAAAAAAAGAGAGAAGAAAAGGAATTTTGAAATAGGAAATGAAAAGAAAAGAAAATAAAAGGGTTTTGAATAAGATTTTTTGGGCCTTACTTTATTCCCAATCTCCAAGCCCAGACCAAACACCCCTGAACCCGCCCCAGTCCAAGCCAGCATGACCAAACGATGTAGTATGGGGGTGGGGCTGTGTCGTTTTGAGTTTCATAGGTTTTGATTAGATCCTGGCCGTTCATTTTGTTCCATCTAACGACCCAGTATATTTCTCCAATATTGTTTAAAACTGTCCGAATACCTCAGAGACCAATTCAGTTCACCTGTTTCATCTCCTCCATATCAGAACCCTAAAACCGCCGCCAGTATTCCCCACCTCGAGCCCGGCGGCGCCGCTACCAAATGACCACAAATCGATACACCAGAACCCCCTCACTCCCCTCGTTCCAAATCCCCACTCCATTCCCCTCAAATACTGCCGGAGCGTCTCGGATCTTGAATCTGAAAATCGAATCCTAGAAGCCAAATCCCAAACCTGTGCATGTAGGATTATTGCCCCCTTCCTCTGAGTTCTTTGGGTTGGTTTTGTCTCGTAATAACGTTGTTCGCTTGTTCTTGACAAAGAACAAACGATTGACGTTATTTGGGGACGAAATCAGAAGGTCGAGTCTCGGTTCCGAGCTTTTGGTCGGTAAGTTCTCCTTTCCTTTTTTGTTCATGTTTGGTGTCATTTTAATCTCCGTTCTACCTCATCTTTCCTTCATTTTTTTCTTTTCTTTCTCTGGTCACTTCAACTGAAGTTTGACCAAATTTTCTGGTTAAAGGATAAGTTATGAGCTTTTATTCCTCGTTTGCTTTATTGTCCCAAATTCGCTTCTCTGATTTCTGTAGTTTGTTAAGCGCAGCTTAATTTCTGGTTGTTATTCTGTTTAATCACCTAGTTTAATTAAATTAGGCCCATAACCTGGTTATTTTCCTTTTATGTAGCTAGGGTAATTGGTTCATTCACGTTTGTCTTAGTTTGGGCTGCATTTTTCGGGTTCCTTTCTTTTGGGAAGAGTGGGTCAGTTTCTTTAAATGTTGAATCTGTGGTTAACTTAATTTGGGCTAGGAAAGAATCAAAAGCCCAAGAAGGGAATTAATGAGAATCTAAAGACCTATGGGGCTTGGAACTGGGTAAATTTGACCCATGTATTGGTCTGTTTTTTTAGAAGTAAATTACAGAATTTTTAAAGGGTAATGTAGGAAAATTGGTATATGGAATCTCATTTTAACAGAACAGGAAGCTTCTAGGAAGTCGGGGAGAGAGCTGTTTTGAAACTCTGATATTTGAGCTAAGGGTAGTTAAGCAAAAACAAAAATTGGCTAAGGATCTCTAAGCTAAAACGAAAATGTTGAGAGGTGCAAAAGGCAAAATCTGAGATTTGTATTTGTTGCCCTAACACCCCTCTATAAAAGGATCATTTGCTGAAATTTTGGAGGAGGAGATCTTTTTTAAAAAAAAATCAGATACAACTAGAAATACTGAAAAATTACTGTTCCATCGAGATCTTCTACAATTCTTGAATTTTTTTCGGTTTCTGAAGTATATTCTGATTCATCTGGGTTTGAAAGTGGTTTGAATTAGGGGTTGTGGCTTGTTTCTGTTGCTATTGGTCTATTACTGCTGCTTCCTCTTAGTTTCAAGCTAATTGTTGGTCTATTTTGTTGTTATTCAGGTACACATTTCTACATTCCACCTAATGTAAAGCTTGATTTGGAATCGAAATGGAAATCTGGAGCTTTGAGTTGTATTCACAATTAGTTGTGTTCATATTTTAGTTTACTTGTCTACTTTTTTATTTAGAGAATTTCGCTTATTGCCTTTCAAACTCTGAATATGTGATCAGAGACTGAGCTTCTGAATATCATATGACCTGGTAGTTTGGTTTGGTGTCCATCTTAGTCTAATTCTTTAAATGTAGTCATTTGCATTACTTATTCGTTTTAAGGTCAGGATTTGGACTAGTTTAAATGCAGTCAATTCGAGATTTTTTTAGACTTTTAAATGTGTACTAAGTAAGGTTTTTAAGGCTACTGTAGTATGGATTTGAATCTTGTATGCAAGTTGAATTGATGGTTCAATGCCATAGCTTCTGAGTTTGATTTGTGCGATAAGCCTCGATGTTAGGAAATATCTGCTTTCCTATACCAGGGATCTAGGTTTGCTTCGTTATTTTTCTTTAGATTTAGTTTAAATTGGTTTCATGTTTAGCTTAGTTTTTTCTTTCAGAATCTGAGTCTTGTATTATAATCTTCTATTGAATTGTCTTTTAGAATTCAAGTGAGGCATTTTTGTTCTTGAAGAACTATGATTCAAACAATGAATCTACGGTTCAACAAGTCACAAAATTGCTAAATTATGTGGGGTTTTCATTGTCATTGGCAAGATCACAATCAAGATTCGAACTTCATGTAATATGTTGATGATTTAGCTGTGAATTCTTATTATTATTCAATGTTCAGTTTTTTTTTTAGAAAATAACGATCAATTGGGCGTATTGCATCTTTAGTTTATACACATACCAGTCAGTCATGTGCTGGCCAGGGCCAGTAGGCCCAGCTGACTTTTGGGCCTGGTCTTGGAGGCCTCTTTGGAAATAAGGAGTGGTCTCGCTGTTTTCGTTTGTCCTGGGCCTCTTCTTGAGCCTAAAAGTTTTATTGTTGCTGATGTTAACTAATAGGGGTGGTCCGGTATCTGAAAATCTAACGCCCCTCCCCCTTTCCCTAATAGTGCATACCTCGGCCTTAAATCGTGTTAGTTCAATTATTTGTGGTAATTAATTTGAGGCGTGCCATATTAGACAAACATACAATTCATAGCCCTCGTAAGTTAGTTTAGAAACTTTGTAATTAGAATAAATCGAGGCGTGCCATTTAGCAAATTTCCATGGCCCTCGCAAAAGTTAAAAGCGCGTTAGTTGCTTTAGGCGCGTATTTTAATAATATTACCTTCCTAAACTCGGGTGTGCATTTCATGTGACCCAAATCAAATCTTAAAACGTTGAATAAAATATGTTTAGGATTGCGGGTGCATTTCATGTGGCGCGATCCAAAGACGTATTTTAAACGACGTTTAATCTTCTCTAAAAATTGATTAAAGCGGTTAATAGGTTAAAATTTGCACATAGGTTCATATTCGTTTAAAATCAGATAATTAAGCCGAATATAACAGTTGAGCGACCGTGCTAGAACTACGGAACTTGGGAATGCCTAACACCTTCTTCCGGGTTAACATAATTCCTTACTCGGATTTCTGGTTCGCGCACTATTAAACAAAGTCAAACCTTTTCTCGATTCGGGATTTGAATCGGTGACTTGGGACACCATAAATCTCCCAAGTGGCGACTCTGAATCTTTAAATAATTAATCCTGTTTCGATTGTCACTTTAATTTGAAAAATTCCCTCATATACTCCCTTCCGGGGTGTAGTAAAATGGAGGTGTGACAGCTCTAGCGACTCTGCCGGGGATCGAACCCAGAATCTCTGGTTCAGGGTTCAAGAATTCGAGCTTAGAATAATTATTATAGTTGGCTTTATCCATTATCTGATTTTGTTACATGATTTGGGCCCAATGTGCTAATTGATTGCTTTTACCGCTTTGATATCCCGTGAACTGTATATAAACTGTTGTGAAATCCCTCTTCTCTCTGAGTCTTCTAAATCATGAAGAAGTGTGCACTTCGTGTGACTTTTTTCTGTTAGAGTCATTATCCCAAATTTAGAACGAGGTTCGGACAAGTTGCAAAACCGGCGAAGCTTCTGTATTCCCGGTACGCTGCCCCCCCTCAGCTCGAGTTGTCCGCTCGGGTAAGCCAGGTCTAGAACAATAAACCCCAGGATTTAAACCTAGAAAAACACAGCTTCATGCCGAATCCCTAGTAGGAACGCTTGTTTGCATCATGTGCATTTGACTTAGGAGACTCAACACAGGGGTTGGGTCTGTCTAGGACAGGTATACCAAAAATGAAAAGACCATCCTGATGCATCTTACTTGCTACTTGTGCATTTATTTGCTTCGAACTTGCATGTTGACCGGCTTATGAATATTGGGAAAAGTCGAGAAAGGGAAATAGCATTGTAGAAGGTTAAGAGAGTTAATCACCTGTGTTGAGAAAAATCAATGTCCAAATAGCACTGAAACTCAGCCGAATTTTTGAGGAAAACGAAGTGAAATAAAAAAAAGCTTTGTTTTCAAATATAGTTTGTTTTATTTGCCCGAACTACGCTAGTTTGATTCTCACAGGGTATGAGATACGTAAGCAATCCCCATCGGGTCCAACTTCCTTTTGCAAAAATAGCCCAAAAAGAACAAATTTTTTATGTTTATTGCAAAATAAGTAAGGTGATGTCATTCTTGTTAAAAATAGCCGAATGTCCCTCAAAAGGGCACCGGAAGGCTGTTTTTGCAAGAACAACCACTTTTAGTCGCTTTTAAAAGTTTTGGCTGGTTAGCCGACATAGCCTTAAAATCTTTGTTTTCAAAGTGCTGAAAGGCCGTATTGGCAAGGCCGGATATTTTGTGGAAATTTTGAAAAAATGGTCGTTTCTCTTGAGTTAAAATGAGTCATAGTTTCCTTTAATTAAAATCACCTTAATAATGTGCAGGATGAACACAATTCAAAACGACCCTTTCTCAGTCCATGAAGAGATCCCTTTGGAGCTACATATGTGGTGGCATGATTTGGGGGAAGATAGTAGAAAGGTTGTGACAAAAGCGTTGGGTGGTCTTATTGGGCTCTTGAAGGTTAAGCCAAGAAAAGGCGTGATTGAGGACTTGATACCATTTTGGGACCCAACACATAATGTATTCCACTTTGCTGATTTCGAGTTAACTCCTACGCTGGAAGAGATAGCAGGCTATGCCGGTTTTGAAGGGAATCTTAGAAGTCAATACCCGGTGGCACCGAGAACAGTAACCCCACACAAATATTTGGGCTTGTTAAGCATCAGTCGTGACATTTGAGACGGAAATTTGGCCAAAGGATTCTGTACCTTCTACTTTCTGTATCGACGTTACGGGAATCCCCGTGGCTTCGAAATCCCAAATACCGGTCTTACTCATGCGGGAAACCAAGACAAGTGGGAAGCTTGAAGAGGATTAGCTTTCATAGTGGCGTTCCTGGGTATTTTGGTTTGCCCTAGAAAAGACGGGAACATAGATTTGGGACTTGTAGGGATAACTGACTTTATGATGAAAAAGGAAAATAGGACTATAGTGCCGCTGATCTTGGCGGAAATTTACCGAGCTCTGACCCATTGTCGAGAAGGAGGGAAGTTCTTTGAAGGGTGCAATATGCTGTTACAACTATGGAGGAACACCTTTGCCACCGTCCCGGATACTTGAATTGTGGTATGACTAGCCTTGAATGCATCGAAAAACATGAAAAATGGGTAGAGGGTTATGAGTTCCTGGATGGTACAGAAGCATGGCATGCTCATTTGAGATATCTGACTGCAAACAAGATCGAATGGATGATGGGGTGGCTCTCAGTCAGTGAAGTAATCTATATGTCGGCTGAGGTATGTTTTTTGCTGTTGATGGTTCTTCGGAGTATCCAGCCTTACGCTCTGCACAGAGTTCTACGTCAGTTAGGCTGATACTAGACCATCCCGCACGATGAAGATTTGAGTCAGCAGGTCATTGAGTTAGAGCCAAAAGCTGCCTTCCCAGAAGAAAAAGTGCGTCGAATTTGGCATCAGTGCAAATTCTTAGGACCTAGTACTCAAGTACGAGATCTATCCATAGGCGAGGTGGAGCCTAGTTATATTGCTTGGTATGGTAAAATATACCAAGTTCAGCATGAGCCCGAAAGGCCCGCAAAGAGACCCCATGTCCAACAGTTCACCGATGGAGCACAAGTGCAATGGGACTGGTTGACCAAAGAAAACAAGTACAGGGCTATCATAAGCAAATTGGAAAAACAAGTCAGGGATCTTCAGTTTGAAAATAGCTTGCAAGCCGCGGCAGATGAAGGAGAAAAGAAAATTTAGCTAAAGAAAATGAGGCCCTTCGAGCCCAAATTCAGAAAATAAAAATAGCGGCAGAAAACCCCGCCTGAAGTGCCAAAGACGAAAAACTCATAAATAACCTGAGGCAGAAAGTAAATGACTATATTTTTGATTTGAACAAAGCAGAAAATGACCTAGCCGGGGCTTGAAAGCAATTGGCTAAAAACGCAGATGAACGAGCACGCCTGGTTAAGCAGTTGAAAGAAAAGTACGACAATGAGGTCACGGGGTTAAAGAAAAGGGTCATCGCCACGGAAAACAAAATGATCAAATAGGCAAAAGACTTCAAGGTTGAAAGGGAACATTATTATACAGCATTGGTACAATTAGAAATAGATTTGCAACAACTTCAGGAGCAGAATCATGTGGCCGAGAAAACTTTGGAAGCCAGGGCCCAGCAGATCGGGCGTTTGTTACAAGAAAAAGGTGTCATAAGAGAGAGAATTAGAGACATCGCCGATTACATTGTTGTGAAGTGCCAAGCTTGTGAGGATATGACTCGCACCACCTTTTTCGCGGTAGTGATGGCATTTGGTAAACAGATAATGAGTGACTTGGACCGACTTCAAAGGGATCTTGAATATAGGCCCGCGGCGAGACCGAACGATGTCCCACAGGAACCAAGAGCATTGATGTATTGATGATTTTTCATTTGAGTTTGTATTTCCTTTTCCGTTAGAGTCTGTCATTTGCATTGAGTTTGTATTTTCTTTCTGCTGGAGTCTGTCAATTGTTTTCGAGTCTGTATTTTCTTTTGTTGGAGTATGATAGTTTATTTTTGGAGTCTGTGTTTTGTATTTTCATCAGTGTCTATTAGTTTCTCTTGGAGTCTGTTAGTTTTGAGTCTTTGTAATCAAAGCATTTGCTTTTATGAAAATTGAAAATCCCAAAATGTTTTATTATTGACTTTCAGACTTATCTCCCAGAACTACGCTCGGTCTGGTTCATGCGGGGTTATAATACGTAGTCAATCTCCATAGGTTTCAACCATAACCAAAAAAAAAAGAAGAGAGGAAAACGAAAAAGAGAGAGGAAAAACAAGAGAGAAAAAGAAAAGAAAGGAGAGAAGAATAAGAAAACCAAGAGAAAGAAGCAATAGCAAAACAAGAGGGAAATGAAAAAGAAAGCAAGGGTAAGAGCAAAAAGTCGAAAAGAAGAAAAGAAAAGTCGGGATGACGCAAACATCTGATCAAATGCATAAAAATGGCTAATTGCTTAGGTGCATTCATTCCCCAAAATGTGTGGTTATCAATCTGTTAAAGCCCTAATCGCTAACAAGGTTGTTGTTGATGTATTGAGTCCAGGCAGGTGGTTAGTTGATAGACATTCTGGCAACTCACTCATACAATACCCGATCAAAAGACAAGCTGAACATGGCCAACCAAGAATTGGAGGCAAGTATTGTTGACCCGTCAAAAGAGGTGGAAGAATTGGATGTTAATGCGATGAAGGAAGAGATGTATAAGTTAAAGCAGCAAATGGCTGAAATGTACCAAGCCTGGGCAAAGGGGCATCCACCATCGGTTTATCCCGCCAACCCTGCTTATATCCCACCATCGACCCAACCTCAGGAGCCTCCCACTGTGAACTCATCTCCAGCCTTTCCCCTCTACCAACAATGCCATGGCACCACTTCCCATACTTCTCAAGCTCCACCACCCAAACAAGTCTCATACCCTCCTCCACCAATCACTCCTGTTTTTGTGGCACCTCCACCTGCTGCATTACACCGATCTTCCAGTGAATCTCTGTTCCAGACTCATAACAACCAGTATTATCCCCCTGAACCCACCTTTAAAGTCCCGGAGCCATATTCTTACACCCCTCATCTTGATCTCCCGGCAGAGACCGAGAAGCTACCCAAAAATCCCAAACACGAGGAAATGATCAGAAAGGTCAAAAGCTTAGAACAATCATTCAGAGATATGAGGGGGTTGGGGGGTCAAGTAAGTGTGGCCTATAAAGATTTATGTATGTTCCCAGATGTTCAGTTACCAGCAGGGTTCAAAATGCCCAAGTTTGATCTGTACGATGGGCATGGTGACCCGGTAGCACACTTAAGAGGATTTTGCAGCAAGATGAGAGGGGCAGGCGGAAGAGATGAATTATTGATGGCATATTTCAGCCAAAGTCTGAGCGGATCGGCATTAGAATGATATACCAGACAAGATCACAATAGGTGGTACACATGGGACGACTTGGCCCAAGCCTTCGCCTGTTATTTTCAGTACAATCTTGAAATTATCCCAGACCGTCTGTCATTGACAAAGATTGAGAAAAAGCATGGTGAGAGTTTCAGGGAATATGGATTCCGTTGGAGGGAGCAAGCAGCGAGGGTTGACCCTCCGATGAAAGAAAGCGAGATGGTTGATTATTTCTTGCAAGCCTTGAAGCCCACTTATTTTGGTCATTTGGTGTCAGCAGTGGGCAAGTCCTTTAATGAGGTTATAAAAATGGGAGGCATGGTATAAGAGGGACTCAAGTCTAATAAAATCATGAGCTACTCAGCAATTAAAGCAATCACCCAGGCCATCCAAAACGGTACTGGGGGTGTACTCGGGAAGAAGAAGAAGAAAGAGGATGTTGCGACAATTGAGTCGAGAGCTTGGGTCAGATCCAGGAACCTTCCATGTTACTACAACCTGCCTCGACCCTATCACCAAACTTACCCCCACACTCCGTATAGGCCACCACAACACTACTATCCACCACCAGATCCCTATTTTTCCGTCCATCATGCACAAACCTATACCCAACCTGCTGCTCACGCACAATGGCGTGTGCCAGCTCCATAAAATCCATACCCAACTCCACAAAATACCCATCCACCCCCAAGAGCCTATAGAAATCCCCCTGGAACAGGTTTTCAGCCAAATCAAGCCTTTAAGAATGAGAGGTTGCAGAAGCAGAAGTCTTTCACTCCATTGGGGGAATCATATACTAGTCTATTCCACAGATTGAGACAGTTGGGTATGTTGAATCCGATCGAGGCTAAACTGCCAAATCCCCCTCCCAGAAATCTTGGCCGCTCGGTGAGTTGTGAGTATTGTTCAGGGGCCCCGGGTCATGACACATAGAAATGTTGGAAATTGAAAACAGTTATTCAAGAGCTCATTGATACTAATCGGATTGAGGTCCAAGCCCCGGAGGCACCCAATATCAACCAGAACCCGTTGCCAGCCCATCATGAGACAAATATGATTGAGATAGTGCATAAGGGAGGGGAGACTAAGATGCCTTCGCAAACTGTCATGATGATTCAGGCTAGTGAAACCAAGCCATTTGAAAAGTCAACAAGTGAGAAGTCTGTGATCAAGTTGAACGAGGCAAATAATGAACCATCTATGGGGGTCAAGAAGGGGTCCTCAAATGACGTTGCAGGAAAACATGAAAGAGCGAAAGTGGTTGTGCCAGGAGTGACAAACAAGCCTATGGTAATTGTGAAGGGTGCCCGCACAGATCCTGTCATTATTAATCGGTAACCCAATTACCGATAGTCAACAACAAGACAGTCCCATGGAATTATGAACGAGTGACAATGACTTACAAGGGGAAAGAGGTTAAAGAAGAAGTGTGTGAGACCCATGGTTTGACTCGATCGGGGAGATGCTTTGCCCCCGAAGAGTTGAGAAAAGCTAAGACCTCCAAAGATAACCCAGTGTTGATGAAGAAAGCTGTAACCGAGGAAGAAGTAGAGGAATTTCTGAGAAAGATGAAAGTGCAGGACTATTCCATTGTGGAGCAGTTAAGGAAGACACCGACTCAGATCTCGCTATTGTCATTATTGATTCATTCAGACGAGCACCGTCGGGCTTTGATGAAGATCTTGAATGAGGCCCACGTTCCTGACAAAATCTCAGTAAACCACTTGGAAAAGATAGCTAACAAGATAATTGAGGTGAATAGGGTTACTTTCTCCGATGATGAGTTGCCCGTGGAGGGCACTGAGCATAATAGGGCCCTGTATTTGACGGTGAAATGCGAAGATTCTATGGTCACCCGAGTGCTGGTTGACAATGGGTCTAGTGCGAACATTTGTCCTCTCTCCACGCTGAACAAGTTGAAAGTGGACAATGATAGAATTCACAAGAACAACATTTGTGTTCGGGGGTTCGACGACGGGAGCAAAGATTCAGTGGGTGATATAATACTAGATTTAACCATAGGGCCTGTTGAGTTCACTATGGAATTTCAAGTGTTGGATGTGGCAGTCTCTTATAATCTTTTGCTGGGGCGCCCCTAGATTCATGCTTCCAAAGCGGTCCCATCTACTCTGCATCAAATGGTCAAGTTTGAATAGGATCGACAGGAAATTGTTGTCCACGACGAAGATAATTTGTGTGTTCCCAATGATGCCATTATTCCACTCATAGAGGTTGAAGACGACAAGGGGCCATGGGTTTATCAGGTTTTTGACACAGTACCGGTAGAGAAAATTCCAGAAGGGAAGTGCGTTCCAACTCCTAGGGTAGTTGCTGCCTCAGTCATGGTAGCCATTGAAATGTTGAAAAATGGTTTTATACTGGGCAAGGGTTTGGGTGCATCCCTGCAAGGTATTGTACAACCGGTTTCTCTTCCTAAAAATTTGGATACATTTGGTCTGGGGTTCAAGTCCACAATCGCAAATGTGAGGAGAGCCAAAAAAATGAAACAGAGAGCATGGGCCCTGCCAAAGCCAGTCCCGCATCTTTCCAGATCATTTGTCAGGCCTGGTACCAGAAAGAGCCCGTTGACGACGGATCCCAGTTCGGTGGTTGATGTGGATCGAGATTTGATGGAGAAGTTCGAGAGGATATTCGACAAAGTGAACATGGTGGAAGATGGAGAGGGTTTTAGCGAGGCGAATGTGCAATTTGTTGGGCCCAGCGCAAATATTAACAATTGGGAAGCTACTCCTCTTCCTACCAGGAAGGAGTTTTGGTAGTTTGCTTTGATTTTATTTCAGTTTATCTGGATTATTCCAGGGTTGTAATTCAGATTCTATGTTCCGTCCGTTTGGATGTATAAACCTTGTTATCTCTAATTTCAATGAAATGCAATTTCCTTTCTTCTCCCTTCCTGATAGTTTTATTTTTGTTTTTCTTTTCTTCCTTGTACAATTTTTTTATGCTGGCTTCAATGATATGACATGCATGAGGAATCTTCAGCCCAGTCTTAAAAGCCAATCTAATTCTAAAATAGTAATTCAAGAAATAGAGTGTGATGTTGAATCGGAATATGATGAGGATAAAGCCTTGGAAGAGATTAGTAAAGAATTAAGCCATTTTGAAGAAAAACCCAAGCCTACCCTGAGTGATACAGAAGCAATCAATTTAAGGGACCAAGATAATGTCCGGGAAACTAAAGTAAACGTCCATCTTGAACCACAACTCAGAGAAGAGATAATCAAAGCATTGTTTGAACTCAAAGATATTTTTGCATGGTCCTATGACGACATGCCAGGTCTAAACACTGACTTGGTGGTTCACAAATTGCCCACTGACCCAACGTTCCCTCCTGTCAAGCAGAAGCTGAGGAAATTTAAAACTGATATGAGTGTGAAAATTAAGGAAGAGGTCACCAAACAGTTTGAGGCCAAAGTCATTCAGGTCACCCGGTATCCCACCTGGTTAGCCAATGTTGTGCCTGTGCCGAAGAAGGATGGTAAGACCAGGGTGTGTGTTGATTATCGAGATCTCAACAAGGCAAGTCCCAAGGATAACTTCCCATTGTCGAACATCCATATATTGATCGATAATTATGCCAAACATGAAATTGGTTCTTTTGTGGATTGTTATGCGGGTTACCACCAGATCTTAATGGATGAGGAGGATACAGAAAAGACAATATTCATCACGCTATGGGGAACGTACTGCTATCGGGTCATGCCATTTGGTTTGAAAAATGCTGGGGCAACCTACATGAGGGCAATGAAGACCATATTTCACGACATGATACACAGGTAGATCGAGGTTTATGTGGATGATATGATTGTAAAGTCTAGAAAACAGTCTGATCATGTCAGAGATCTGAGAAAGTTCTTCCAAAGGCTTTGCAGGTACAATCTCAAGCTCAATCCTGCAAAATGCGCGTTCGGTGTTCCGTATGGAAAGTTGTTGGGGTTCATAGTTAGCCGCCGCGGTATTGAATTAGACCCGTCAAAGATCAAAGCTATCTAGGAGTTGCTACTCCTAAAGAACAAGACTGAGGTAATGAGTCTATTGGGGAGACTGAATTACATCAGCAGGTTTATTGCTTAGCTCACGACAACTTGTGAGCCCATCTTCAAACTATTAAAGAAAGATGTTGCCGTTAAGTGGACATATAAATGTCAGGAAGCATTTGATAGGATAAAGGGGCACTTGTCAAACTCACCTGTGTTGGTCCCGCCAGAACCATGGAGACCTTTGATTCTGTATTTGATGGTCTTGGGCAATTCATTTGGATGTGTGTTGGGACAACATGACATCACTGGCAGGAAGGAGCAGGCCATCTATTATCTCTACAAGAAGTTCACATCTTACGAGGTTAAGTACACCCATCTTGAGAGGACGTGTTGCGTCCTAACTTGGGTAGCCCAGAAATTGAAACATTATTTGTCATCTTATACTACTTACCTCATCTCTCGCTTGGACCTATTGAAGTATATCTTCTAGAAGCCTATACCCACGGGAAGGCTCGCAAAGTGGTAGATCTTGCTCACAGAATTTGACATTGTTTACGTGAATCGGACTGCGATGAAAGCACAAACGTTGGCCGATCATTTGGCTGAGAATCCTGTGGATGAAAAATAAGAACCTTTGAAGACGTATTTCCCTGATGAAGAGGTAATGCATGTTGATGAGTTGGAGCAGATTGAAAAGCCAGGATAGAAACTTTTCACTGATGGGGCTGCTAACATGAAAGGCGTTGGGATATGAGCGGTACTTATTTCTGAAATAGGGCATCACTACCCTGTTACGGCTTAGCTTTATTTCTATTGTACTAACAACATGGCTGAGTATGAGGCGTGCATTCTGGGTTTGAGGTTAGCCGTAGACATGGGTGTCCAGGAAGTCTTGGTCTTGGGGGACTCGGACCTTCTGGTGCACCAGATTCAAGGAGAATGGGAAACACGGGATTTAAAACTCATACCATACCGGCAATGTTTGCATGATCTTTGTCAGCGATTCCAATCAATAGAGTTTAGGCATATTCTGAGGATTCATAATGAGGTCGATGATGCCTTGGATACTCTGCCATCAATGTTACATCATCCAGATAAGGCTTATGTTGACCCGTTGCATATTCAGATCCAGGACCAACATGCTTATTGTAATGTGGTGGAAGAAGAACTTGACGGTGAGCCTTGGTTTCATGATATCAAGGAATATATTAGGATGAGGGTGTATCCAGTACAAGCCATAGGCGATCAAAAGAGAACAATTAGGCGATTGGCAGGCGGCTTTTTCTTCAGCGGAGGGGTTTTGTACAAAAGGACTCCAGATCTTGGATTGCTGAGATGCATAGATGCTAGGCAGGCCACAACTATTATGACTGAAGTATATTCTAGAGTCTGTGGACCGCACATGAGTGGGTACGTGTTGGCAAAGAAGATTCTCCGAGCACGTTATTATTGGCTCACTATGGAGCGAGATTGTATCAGTTTCGTGCGTAGATGTCATCAGTGCCAAGTGCATGGAGATTTGATTTATTCTCCACCATCTGAATTACACACAATGTCTGCACCATTACCCTTTGTTTCTTGGGGAATGGATGTCATTAGACCAATTGAGCCAGCAGCATCCAACGGGCACAAATTTATTCTGGTGGCCATCAATTATTTCACTAAGTGGGTTGAAGCTAAAACTTTCAAGTCTGTGACCAAGAAAGCAGTAGTCGATTTTATGCACTCGAATATCATTTGTTGGTTTGGGATCCTAAAGGTGATCATCACAGATAACGATGCTAATCTCAACAGCCATTTGATGAAAGAGGTGTGTCGACTGTTCAAGATTACGCATCGCAATTCCACCCTGTATCGTCCCAAGGAGAATGGAGTAGTCTAGGCAGCTAACAAGAACATAAAGAAGATACTTTGAAAAATGGTGGAAGGTTCTAGGCAGTGGCACGAAAAGCTGTCGTTTGCATTGCTAAGTTATCGCACTACTGTCCGTACTTCAGTAGGGGCGACTCCCTATTTGTTGGTGTATGGCACCGAAGCAGTGATACCCGCAGAAGTGGAAATTCCATACCTTCGAATTGTCGCGAAAGTTAAGATCGATGATGATGAGTGGGTCAAAACCCGCTTGGAACAATTGAGTTTGAATAACGAGAAAAGATTGGCAGCGGTGTGTCATGGCCAGTTGTATCAACAGAGAATGACAAGAGCATACAATAAGAAGGTGCATCCACTGAAGTTTGAAGTGGGTCAGTTAGTATTGAAACGCGTTTTTCCACATCAGGTTGAAGCAAAAGGCAAGTTTTCCCCAAACTGGCAGGGGCTGTTCGTTGTAACTAGAGTGTTGTCCAATGGTGCATTGTATTTGACAGATGTAGAAGGAAAATGTGTAGAAATGGCTATCAACTTTGATGCAGTCAAAAGATACTATGTATGATTCCTTTATTTAATTGTACTTGTTTGTATTTGCCATGTTTTGAATATTGAAATGACTAAGGCATTTTGTTCTGTTATCTAAACACTTTATCCTTTGTTACCCCCTTTGAGCCTTATTTATTTTTCTTTCATACCCCTCTTTCGAAATCAGTAGCAAATATTGGAAACACAAGCGTGAAAGATAAGTAAAGGAAGAAGAGAAAAAGAGAGAGAAAAGAGAAAGAAAAGAATGAAAAGAGAAAGAAAATAATGAAAAGAAAAAAGAGGGAAGAAAAACAACAAAAAGAGAAAAAGAAAGCAAAAAAAGAGAAAGAAAAGAAAGAGAAAATAGAAAACCACAACAACAAAGTAATTTCTATGACATGAACTACGTTTGACCTGATTCCTTTTAAGGATACGTAGGCAGCCTCACGGTTTGGTCCCATCAAAATAAAATCCAAAAGTCCCCAAACAAGAAACTGGGGCAGAAGTTGTGGTTGTTGTAAGAAAATCTGATGCTAAAAGTTGTAATTTTAAACCCATTCGAATTGTTTTGAGCCTTTTATACCTTTTCTTTCTAATCCCATCCAAAAGCCACATTACGGTCCAAAGAAAGACCTTCCGATCAGTCTTCGAGAAATGCCAAGTCGAGTAGGTAGAAATGATTCATATCAGGGGCAACACTCTGGTCCAAACAAGGAAAAGAAATCAAAAATGAGAGAGTCTTATTGGTAAAAACCCTCACAGGCACCGTAAGGCGACGGGAGCCGAGAGAACTAAAAAATGAGAGAGTCTTATTGGTGAAAACCCTCACGGGCACCGTAAGGCGACGGGAGCAGAGAGAAATAAAAATGAGAGAGTCTTATTGGTGAAAACCCTCGCGGGCACCTTAAGGAGAAAGTGAGTTGGCGGATGAACAAATGAGAAAGGCTTGTTGAAGAAAATTCAGGGCACCGCAAGCCGAACGAGGTCAAGGTTTTGGTGAAGAAATCAGGTTATGGAAACTCCGGGGCAACAAAGTATGACAACTAAAAGTTGATTGGTCGGGCAGATTGGGCCAATTAATCCGAAAGGCATGTCATGATCATTGGTGCCAGCCGCTCCACTCAGATAAGTCTCTTTTCCTTTTCCTCTTCAGATAGTCTTCCAGTTTTAGATTTTCTTATCCTTAACTCTGAAAGTCATTGCATTTCATTTCTTTTGGGTTTATTTCTCTAAGATATTCCCAATGTTAGTTCTGTTTAAGCAAATAAGAAGGAATTTCAAAGCTCACTACCAGCTTCAAGATTGCAAAACACAGTATGGCCAGAGCATACCAAAGATAGCATGATGTAAAGTGGGATAAAGTGCCAGCAAAAGTTCCATCGGCAAAATGATTTAGTAAATTTCATGGGAGATGCAGGGGTTCAGTTAAAGGGGTCAGAGGTGTGAAACAACGGTTCGGGTATAAAACACTCGGGTCATCCAAAGTCATGGAGGTTGGAAAGTCAGTCGGAAAATTAAGCAGATCAGGGCCAGTTTGGGGAAGCTAGTCAAAATAAACAATGCAGCGGAGAGACCTTTAGCAAGAATGCCATCAACTAACCACCACATTTTAAACTGACAAAATTTTTCTTTGATTAAAACAGGGGCAAGAAATTTCGGTTGTTTCGGAGAAACCCTCCGTGGAGAAAGGCGGTCACCAAACAGGTTTGATTTTCAGGACCCTCCTGGAAAATGGGACCTAGCGTAAAGTTCAGAAATAGCATAATCTAGCATAAATGTATCCCAATGGAATATAAGCAGGTTTAGAAGTTTGCATGTTCGAGATAAGATTCAATTAGGAGTTTCCAGGACCCTCCTAAATAATGAGACTTATCTTTAAGATTCCAATTAGATAACAACATTTAGTGTAAGTTCTGTTGTAGGGTAGTATAATTCAGCCGTAAAAGTTGTCACTCTTAATATAAGACTTGATGTTTGACTTTCAGGGCCCTCCTGGATAATGAGGAGTAGTTTAAGACCCTCTTAGATAACAAAATTTAGCAGGAGTCACACCTTTAGAAGATATAATTTAGATTTTTAAGGCCATCATTTGGCTAGGAGTTTTCAGGACCCTCCTAAATAATGGGACCTAGCTTTCAAATTCTTAGTAATACTTGATAACATGATGTAGTTTACACTCACATCTGTGCCCAGCCACCAAAATGGGGCAGAAAATTTTCTTTGTTTTGTCTATTTCGTTGAAGTCAGGAGCCCGCCTGGAGAGCAGGGAATACATTTCAAGTCAGCAATCAGGAGCCCACCTGGAGAACAACGGAGTATAACTCAAGTTTTAGTTTTCAAGTTCTTATTAATATTTGGTAATGTGGTTTGTTTTACACTTACATATGTGCCCAGATACCCAAACTGGGGCAGAAAATTTTTCTTTGTTTTTGTCTATTTTGTTGAAGTCATGAGCCCGCCTGGAGAGCAGGGAATACATTCCAAGGTCAGCAGTCAGGAGCCCACCTGAAAAGCAGGGAATACATTTTAAGTCAGCAATCAGGAGCCCACCTGGAGAGCAGGGAATACATTTCAAGTCAGCAGTCAGGAGCCCGCCTGAAGAGCAGGGAATACATTTCAAGTAAGCAATCAGGAGCCCGCCCGGAGAACAAGGGAGTTCAATTCAAGTTGTAGCTTTCAAGTTCTTATCGATATTTGGTGATGTGATTTGTTTTGCACTTACATGTGTGCCCAGCCACCAAACTAGGGCAAAAAAATTTCTTTGTTTTTCGTCTATTTCATTGAAGTCAGGATCCCGCCTGGAGAGCAGGGAATACATTTCAAATTCAGTAGTCAGGAGCCCGCCTGGAGAGCAGGGAATACATTCAGGTTCAGCAGTCAAGTGTCCACTTGGAGAAAAGAAAAAAAAACATCTCAAAGTGTAGTTGGCAGTCAGGCATCCACCTGGAGAAATGGAAAGCATCTCAGATTACAATTCAAGGAGGCAACAAAAGGATTCCACCAGGAGAATACAAGTCAACAAGGCAACAAGAACCGCAAGAGCAAGTTTGAAGATAGATAGGATTTTGTAATGCATAGATCATAGTCTAGTCTAGCTTCGTTTTATTTTATCATGGTGTATTAAGGGGATGTAGTAAGCAGTAGCAGCAGCAGCAACAGTAAAACCACAGTTTCATGGTAGTCCCAGCTACCAAACCTTCCCAAACTACACTGACCTGATTCCTTTTCAGCCAAGGATATGTAGGCAACCTTAGAAGTAGGGTGTGGTCAACTCTTTCAAAAAATGCTTCCAACAGAGTATTCAAATGGGCAAAAATCGCTCGTATCCGCTCACTTTATCTTTGCACGAAAACTCTTCGTGTTTCTGGGCAAAGAGGGGAAGCTGTGAGCACGTGATTTTTGCCCTATATGAATTACTCCCACAAATTCAAAACAAAATAATTTTTTTCCATTCTTTGCAATTTCGTAAATTTTTGTGGCATCTTCTGTTATTGTTTGCATATTGTCTGTGCATGTTTATTTTAATTCATGAAAAATACAATAAATATGTTGCATTTGCATTTGGGACTTAATTTTACATTTGTTAGATTAATTAGCAAATTAGTTGTCCTATAGAAATGGAAAAATCACAAAAATAGTTTATTTTTGTACTTTTTAATTTTTAATTTCAATTTTGAATTTTGGCAGTTTTCCCTTCAATTTGGATCTTAATTAATTGTGATAATTATTATTTAGGTTTAACTAGTGTTTTGATAGGCTAATTTGGTTTTAGGATTTAACTTAGATTTTTAATTTAATTTTGAAAAAAAGAGAGAAGGAAAGGAATTTTGAAATAGGAAATGAAAAGAAAAGAAAATAAAAGGGTTTTGAATCAGATTTTTTGGGCCTTACTTTATTCCCAATCTCCAAGCCCAGACCAAACACCCCTAAACCCGCCCCAGTCCAAGCCAGCCTGACCAAATGACGTAGTATGGGGGTGGGGCTGTGTCTTTTTGAGTTTCATAGGTTTTGATTAGATCCTGGACGTTCATTTTGTTCCATCTAACGGCCCAGAATATTTCTCCAATATTGTTTAAAACTGTCCGAATACCTTAAAGACCAATTCAGTTCACCTGTTTCATCTCCTCCATCTCAGAACCCTAGAAACGCCGCCAGTATTCCCCACCTCGAGCCCGGCGGCGCCTCTACCAAACGACCCCAAATCCATACACCAGAACCCCCTCACTCCCCTCGTTCCAAATCCCCACTCCATTCCCCTCAAATACTGTCGAAGCGTCTCGAATCTTGAATCTGAAAATCGAATCCTAGAAGCCAAATCCCAAACCTGTGCATGCAGGATTATTGCCCCATTCCTCTGAGTTCTTTGGGTTGGTTTTGTCTCGTAATAACGTTGTTCGCTTATTCTTGACAAAGAACAAACGATTGACGTTATTTGGGGACGAAATCAGAAGGTCGAGTCCCAGTTTCGAGCTTTTAGTCGGTAAGTTCTCCTTTCCTTTTTTGTTCATGTTTGGTGTCATTTTAATCTCCGTTCCTCCTCATCTCTCCTTCGTTTTCTTTTCTTTTCTTTATCTGGTCACTTCAACTGAAGTTTGACCAAATTTTCTGGTTAAAGGGTAAATTATGCGCTTTTATTCCTCGTTTGCTTTATTGTCCCAAATTCGCTTCTCTGATTTCTGTAGTTTGTTAAGTGCGACTTAATTTTTGGTTTTTATTCTGTTCAATCACCTAGTTTAATTAAATTAGGCCCATAACCTGGTTATTTTCCTTTTATGTAGCTAGGGTAATTGGTTCATTCACGTTTGTCTTGGTTTGGGCTGCATTTTTCGGGTTTCTTTCTTTTGGGAAGACTGGGTCAGTTTCTTTAAATGTTGAATCTGTGGTTAACTTAATTTGGGCTAGGAAAGAATCAAAAGTCCAAGAGGGGAATTAATGGGAATCTACAGACCTCTGGGGCTTGGAACTGGGTAAATTTGACTCATATATTGGTCTGTTTTTTTTAGAAGTAAATAACAAAAAATTTAATGGGTAATGTAGGAAAATTGGTATAGGGAATCTCATTGTAACAGAACAGGAAGCTTCTAGGAAGCTGGGGAGGGAGCTGTTTTGAAACTCTGATATTTGAACTAAGGGTAGTTAAGCAAAAACAAAAATTGGCTAAGGATCTCTAAGCTAAAACAAAAATGTTGAGAGGTGCAAAGGGCAAAATTTGAGATTTGTATTTGTTGCCCTAACACCCCTCTATAAAAGGATCATTTGCTGAAATTTTGGAGGAGGAGATCTTTTTTAAAAAAAAATCAGATACAGCTAGAAATACTGAAAAATTATTGTTCCATCGAGATCTTCTACAATTCTTGAAGTTTTTTTTGGTTTCTGAAGTATATTCTGATTCATCTGGGTTTGAAAGTGGTTTGAATTAGGGGATGTGGCTTGTTTCTGTTGCTATTGGTCTATTACTGCTGCTTTCTCTTAGTTTCAAGCTAATTGTTGGTCTATTTTGTTGTTATTCAGGTACACATTTCTACATTCCACCTAGTGTAAAGCTTGATTTGGAATCGAAATGGAAATTTGGAGCTTTGAGTTGTATTCACAATTAGTTGTGTTCATATTTTAGTTTACTTGTCTACTTTTTTATTTAGAGAATTTCGCTTATTGCCTTTCAAACTCTGAATATGTGATCAGAGACTGAGCTTCTGAATATCATATGACCTGGTAGTTTGGTTTGGTGTCCATCTTAGTCTAATTCTTTAAATGTAGTCATTTACATTACTTATTCGTTTTAAGGTCAGAATTTGGACTTGTTTAAATGCAGTCAATTCGAGATTTTTTTTAGACTTTTAAATATGTACTAAGTAAGGATTTTAAGGTTAATGTAGTATGGATTTGAATATTGTATGCAAGTTGAATTGACGGTTCAATGCCATAGCTTCTGAGTTTGATTTGTGCGATAAGCCTCGATGTTAGGAAATATCTGCTTTCCTATAGCAGGGATCTAGGTTTGCTTCGTTATTTTTCTTTAGATCTAGTTTAAATTGGTTTCATGTTTAGCTTAGTTTTTTCTTTCAGAATCTGAGTCTTGTATTATAATCTTCTATTGCATTGTCTTTTAGAATTCAAGTGAGGCATTTTTGTTCTTGAAGAACTATGATTCAAACAATGAATCTACGGTTCAACAAGTCACAAAATTGCTAAATTATGTGGGGTTTTCATTGTCATTGGCAAGATCACAATCAGGATTCGAACTTCATGTAATATGTTGATGATTTAGCTGTGAATTCTTATTATTATTCAATATTCAGTTTTTTTAGAAAATAACGATCACTTGGGCGTATTGCATCTTTGGTTTATACGCATACCGGTCAGTCATGTGTTGGCCAGGGCCAGTAGGCCCAGCTGACTTTTGGGCCTGGTATTGGAGGCCTCGTTGGAAATAAGGAGTGGTCTCGCTGCTGTCGTTTGTCCTGGGCCTCGTCTTGAGCCTAAAAGTTTTATTGTTGCTGATGTTAACTAATAGGGTGGTCCGGCTTCTGAAAATCTAACGCCCCTCCCCCTTTCCCTAATAGTTGCATACCTTGGCCTTATATCGTGTTAGTTCAATTATTTGTGGTAATTAATTTGAGACGTGCCATATTAGACAAACATACAATTCATAGCCCTCGTAAGTTAGTTTAGAAACTTTGTAATTAGAATAAATCGAGGCGTGCCATTTAGCAAATTTCCATGGCCCTCGCAAAAGTTAAAAGCGAGTTAGACGCTTTAGGCGCTTATTTTAATAATAATATTACCTTCCTAAACTCGGGTGCGCATTTCATGTGACCCAAATCAAATCTTAAAACGTTGAATAAAATATGTTTAGGATTGCGGGTGCATTTCATGTGGCGCGATCCAAAGACGTGTTTTAAACGACGTTTAATCTTCTCTAAAAATTGATTAAAGCGGTTAATAAGTTAAAATTTGCACATAGGTTCATAATCGTTTAAAATCAGATAATTAAGCCGAATATAACAGTTGAGCGACCGTGCTAGAACCACGGAACTCGGGAATGCCTAACACCTTCTCCCGGGTTAACATAATTCCTTACTCGAATTTCTAGTTCGCGCACTGTTAAACAGAGTCAATCCTTTCCTCGATTCGGGATTTGAACCGGTGACTTGGGATACCATAAATCTCCCAAGTGGCGACTCTGAATCTTTAAATAATTAATCCCGTTTCGATTGTTACTTTAATTGGAAAAACTCCTCATATACTACCTTTCGGGGTGTAATAAAAAGGAAGTGTGACACTTTGCATCAACCAATGAGAGAGAAAACCACTTGTCCAAATCCAATCTCCCTTTAGATATAGACATATGATGCTTATGCAAAAAAAAAAAAATGATGTAAATATGTGTGATTTCTTATGCGAGGTTTTAGGATTAAGCAAAGGCTAAATCCTTATCTATCTTCTAAAAGCTATTAATTGATAATCCTAGGTTTGCGTAATGATATTTTTTATTTGTAGTCAATGATTACTTGAAAGAAGGGCCTTGAATAAAATTTACATCACAAAAAGAAGAGTAGGTAGAACACTTTTTTCTTTGTTCAAATTAAAAAGGGGGAAAGAAAAAAGAATGAATATACTCCTCAAAGCTTTTCTGGACTAAAGAAAACCCAGTAATTAGAGGTGAGAGGTTGAAGAATATCGTTGGGTCGTCAGCGTGCAATTATTTTTGAACATAAATAAGGGGGAAGCTAGACAAGTGGTGCAGTTGCATCTATAATTTAGCGAACTAATACAAATTGTTTGCCATTGGGCTTTCATTCAAAGTCTCAGGGAACACTTCGGAATCAATAACCCTGTAAATTAGGCTTGAATCCAACATTTGAACCTTAAGTTAAACCCTTTATGGGTCAGGTGGGCAAGCGGGACATGCATTTAATTAAAAGATTGAAAAGTAGTTAGTTGTTGCACTTCTCGTTCATTGGTTCGTGGTCTTTTATATCTCAATTCATCTGCTTCAAGAATTCTTGCCTGCATTCATCTTGTCATCATGATACCAGTACTCAATCGTGTTGACCTTGGGTTGAAGACTATATCAAGGCCTAAAGTTAGTGGGCTGAATCACATAACAATCCCTCGTCCGAATGGCTCAGGTAAATGAATTTGGTATTTAGGCTGAATATTGAAAAGGAATTTTGAAATATATCCTCTAGCTTTGATTATAAAGTTTTAAATACATATTTGAATCAGCAATTCTACTCTCTTTTTGGATATGCAAACTACCAACACTTATATTTTCTTTGTGTGGAATATTTCAGAGAAAGCAAGCTGAAAAGATGGCCAAAGTTGGTCGTGTTGACAAGGAGAGTTCAGTCCTAGCCCCATACCTTACTGTACTCCTTCACATCAATCTGTCAATGGTTTTTTTTTTCTTTCCCGTAGAATGCTGTTGAATTTATTTATTACCATTTTGCTTTCTTTAGATTGTAGGTTTTGCGTTTGCCTATGAATATTATCAACGTATAGAGCATCACAAGGACGTGATGGCCATACTGGCAGGATGTCAAGGTAAAGCAAGAACTCTATCTCTTATGCTTCATCAGAAATAGATCATGTTGGAAGGCACATGTTACTTTGATCTCTTAATTTTCATAATTGTTGCAGGGAAAGGAAGAAAATGATGTTCGATTCAAGTGGTACTGGCCATCGTTTCAGGGGCGGAGCCATGCACCTAAAAAACACGCCCAAATTGATGCCAACTTGAAGCAACGAATCATAGAATCTCTAACTTTCGAAGTGATTAATATATGCATTACTGTACGTTGGATCATGCTGAATTAAGTTATTCTAATGAAAAATTAATTAATACATGTTATTTTAAAATTTCTCATCAGTTGAGCAACTTCACTTCTTGATTTTCTTCTTTAAGTCATGTTTTTTGTTCTTTCTTCTTTTTGTGTTTTTCTTTGTGTCAACTTGTTCTTGCTATCTTTTAGCAGTATCATTTGCATAACTCGTTTTTCAATGGTACACTTTCCAAAATCCCAATCTTTAGAGCTAGATTATTAATTCAATTTTCCTTTTGTCCTTGATGTTAGAATATACTATCATATTCGTAATGAAACCTCTGGTTTTCATTTAATTTTTGAGATTGTATAACGATGACGGCATCTATACTAACGAACACCTCCCCCTAGTACTAGTAAGGTACTACTATTTTAACAATTCTAAACCTTACAAGTCAATTCTAACACACCTCCCCCTAGTAAGTTACTACTATTATAACTTTTTTAACCTTATGGAATCTTTGTTGTTTCTTGTACTCTGAACTCTAATTAGAATAACCATATTTTGCCATTTCTAAATTCATTCTTTTTAAATAACATTCATTTTGATGTTCATAAGTAATTTGTGATCACCGAGGACGTTAATCGCATGATTTTATTCGTTGCTAGAACACCACACATGCCGATGTGGGTCGTAAATGGACACATAATTGATATAGACTACAAATCTAGATGGCCACCCTGTTGGAGTCCGTAACCTAAATGTTGTATTTTTGGACTCAAAATACATAAATAGATGGGAAAAAAATTAGTGACCAAAATATGTAAAATGCAGTTTTGAACCACGTTTTACCTTAACGTATGTTTGGGACGTTATGGTAAAACGCGTTTCAATACTGCGTTTTAATAAAACGTTTTTTGTAATCGTGTTTTACTTGGAAGCTGATAAGACGGCTATGTAAAGCGCGGTTTATAAAAGCGCTATATGTAAAGCGCTTTTATAAACCACGCTTTACATATATAAGTACTCGTCCCTTTCCCTTTTCCCCCGCGTTCTGGACAGAAACACAAAGAGTCCCCCCTCCATTTAACTCGATAAAAAACTCGAGTGGATCCCACCCGTCCCACAAAAACTAATCAAAGCTGGTCCCACATCCTAGCCAAGCCTTCTATTGTTGGGGGTTGCTTGTTTCGGAGTCAAATTTTTAATTCTTCAACTTTTCGAAAAACATAAATCGAGGTATTCCAATTTAGTTTATGTCGAAACTCGTATAAATAATGCATATTAGTTATTTTGAATGTGTTCCATGTTGTTTTGTATTTTTGTTTTGCAATTAAATTGGTACGTTATTTTTATCCGGACTAAGATATTAATGTTCTAAAAAAATATGTAAAAATTACGAAATCATTATTATTTATTAATAAAAATGTTAATAAATTACTATTACTGTTTTATATGTATTTTTATGAATGATTTGTGATTAAAATGTATTTGTTAATTTTTATCTGGTTTATATTATTTATTTGCTTAAAGACTAGTAATATAGTGCCATTTTAGGGTAGTAAAATGTAATGCCTTTTAGCATAGTAAAATATAGTGCCTTTTAGCCTAGTATAATGTAGTGCCTTTTAGCGTAGTTTGCCTGTAGTTTACGTATCTCTTATACTAAAAAATACGTCAAAATAACTGATAGATCAAACACAAACTCCGTCCAATTATAGTCAACATATATTTGGTGCTACTAGGCCGCAAATATCGAGTCTGGAACCCATATGTGAATATTTAATAATTAAATATTATATAAGTATAAAAATTACTTATTTAATTTGCAAACAAACATATAAAATTATAAAACTAACATGTAAAATAATAAAACTAACACATAGAAGAATTCAGGAAAAATTAGTGCTACTGGGCCGCAAATATCGAGCCTGGAACCTATATGTGAATATCTAATTATAAAAATTAATTATTTAATTTACAAACAAACATATAAAATTATAAAACTAACATGTAAAATGATAAAACTAACACAGAGAAGAATTCAGGATAAATTGGTGCTACTGGGCCGCAAATATCGAGCCCGGAACCCATATGTGAATATTTAATTATAAAAATTAATTATTTAATTTACAAACAAACATATAAAATTATAAAACTAACACATAGAAGAATTCAGGATATCTTGGTGCTACTGGACTGCAAATATCGAACCTGGAATAGATGTGTGAATATTGTATAATTATTAAAATTAATTATTTAATTTACAAACAAACATATAAAATTATAAAACTAACATGTAATTAATGTTGTTTAATTTACAGTAGACGACATGGAGGTGTCGCCTATTCATCCCGGACCTTCCAGCGATGAGCTACTATCGTTACAGGGCGATCATAGGTCCGCCCACGTAAGGGAGGGAGAGTTACTTACCCAGGCTCCCCGCGTCGGGAGAGTGGACGACATGTGGGACCTTCTGCATGAGAGAGTTCTCCATCCCCGTGTAGTCACACGCCTGCGGGAGACGAGTTTCTACAGGATTTTGGAGATCGAGCAGCTGCAGCTCGATTGGTCTTTGGTCACGTCCCTGATAGAGCGATGGCGATCGGAGACGCACACATTTCACCTGCCCATTGGCGAGGTCACCATCATACTACAGGATGTGAAGATTTTGTATGGGCTGCCCGTTGACGGAGTCCATGTTGCTCTGCCGCATGGCATGAGAGGCATGACACGTGTGCAGTACCTGGACATGCTATAACGGCTCACTGCTTTCCGGCCAGAGGATGAGAATGTACTGGCTGGGACCAGTCGTTTTCCGTTGATGACTATTCAACAGTATTTGGAGGCATTGCATCCTGACATCGATGACGATATACTGGATTATCATGTTCACCGGTATACGAGGTTGCTGTTACTCCTTATATTTGGAGGGGTCTTGTTCCCGAACACTTCGGGGAACTTAGTCAGGTTGAGATTTCATTATCATCTTGAGTAGCTAGATGACTTACCCCATTACAGCTGGGGTGTTGTTGTTCTTCGCTAATTGTACAGGCAGATGTGCCGGGCGAGCATGGGAATCCAACGTGACGTTGTTGGATTTTTACCGCTACTACAGGTGACAACATATTCGAATACTCTATTCATTTTAACATGCCTAGTAAAAATATATCTTAAATTTTATGTCAACTTTTTATATTAGGTTTGGGATTGGAGCGGTTCTTGCAGTTGCAGCCACCTCTACCACCGTTAGCTCTGGATGTACCACCTTCGTTTCTCCCTCTAGCTAGGAGATGGGTTCTCCGACGGGGATATACGTGTGAGTATGGGGCTCAGCATAATCTATCCTTGTGCAGGGATATCTTGGATTTGCTGGAGGGCGAACAGGTAAATGTATATCTAAGTTTACTTGTCATAGCTTTCACATGTGTTGCGCATACTCACGTTTTCTGTTGTTACTTAATAATTCATCTGGATGCCATACAGCAATGCATTGATAGCTGACTTGCCTGATTATTGCTCGGCCGGCCGACTTATGTGGGGCTCTTCCGTACCGTTGATCTGCCTTGATTTTGTGGAGCATCATGCCACCGAGCGAGTACTTCGCCAGTTTGGCCGTCTGCAGCTCGTACCGACACCACCTACCTGGCAGACCACACACTACCAGCGGAATGATTGTTCTAGGATGGACGATGCATATTTGGCATGGCTAGAGGAGTATATCAGTACTTGGGACCGACGATCTGACCTGATTCCGCCCCCCTCCTTCACCGAGTCGGCCGGATACTGAGCATGATTATATGGGTTGGTACTGCAGTGTTACCCGACTTTTCGTCGGGAATCCCATTCATGAGCTGGTGGTCGGTACGTTCCATACGTTTGGAGGCACGAGGCACTGGTATGTTATTTGGTATTCTTACTTGTAACTGTGACCTAGCGTTTCGTAACTTATATTTTACATGTTGTGCAGGCTATTAGCCTACATTTATTCCACCAGTTAGGACTGCAGATGCAGAAACATGCCGGCGAGGGAGTGGCCATTTTGCACGAGTATGGCCGGCAGGTACATAGCTGGTTGCCCGGACACTGCATCGAGTCAGAGAGGATGAGCGCTTAGTGCACATCCTTACTTATGTGGCGCCAGAGCACTACCATCGAGGTAGGCCTGTCCCACGAGCGAGGGGAGCACAAGGCAGGGCTGTCCCACGACGCAGGGCTGTCCCATGGGGTCGTGTGGGCCGGCGAGGAGGTGGTCCCCAGCAAGGGGGCGTTGAGGCACCTGTTGACGCACCTATTGAGGATGTTGGAGCTGATTTGCCGGGTGACCTCCATCAGCTAGATGAGGAAGATGGAGCTGACTACCGTCATTCAGCCTTCAGTTGTCGTTCACTCCAGCAATATCGCAGGTGACCCCGTCAGATCCATTGTTGATCACGGGCACGAGCATTGTCGGAGTTGATTGGGAGCAGTAATCTTCAGGCCCATCGATCGCTGCTGAGGATCGGCCGACCTGAGATATAGATAGTGTGCGTTGGCTGAGTTATGGCTCATCGTCGACGGGTGTTGGGGATCTTTCACAGGCGCAGATATGTTTGTATTACTATTAAATTTACATTTGTTTTTATCTCATTGATTCGCCATAAGTAATTTTATAATTTTTTTTATTAAGGCTTCATCTGCTCTTATCATGGAGGCCACTTTGTGTGATGTTGACCAGGATGCGACGGATTTATATTCAGGATCCCGACGAGACAATGGTAAGTCAATTTAATTTTTTTTACTTAACACGTACATTACTAATATATATTTTTATATAATGAGCTGACTTATTCTTCTGTAGGTTGCTGATGAACCAACAATCCCTTCTACCGATCCTGCCAGCACTACTAACGATCATGCTGCAGCATCCTCCGATAAAGAGGCAACGTGATGAGGATGATCCTAATAGCATATCCAGGCGGGATGGGATGCGCCTCAGGCCAGCGGTTGCATTGAAGCATACAGGCTGTGGGACACATTGATTTTTTATTTATTTGTATTTTATGTAAATAATAAAAATAATTTTTTATGTTTACATAATATGTGCATTATGTTTTTATTTCTCTGTTTTTTCTTTATTTTAATACTACAACACAAATAGAAATATAGCAGCTTAACATAATTTAAATTCAGTACAACTAATGAAAATACATGACACGGGAAACATAAATATAAAGTAGTACACTCAACACATACACGTCATTGTTTAGTTACTACCGCCTATTATTCTCTGTTCCAACCACTTAATTCTCTTCCAGCTTATTTTTTTCTTCTTTCGCCTCTTTTACTCCTTCAACTCCGTAATTTCTCGTTCATATTCCCACTATTTTTTGGTCAAATCATGACGATACTGCAAAGATCGTTTGTAGCATTCCTGATTACAGGGTTCATCAATCCATACCTCAAAATTGCAAAAATTTTCGTTGTTGCCTCCAAACCTATTCACACACATCTAGTATCTGCATTCAAATTCACCATCATCCCAACAGTCCGCCATCATACAACATTTGCTACATTGGCACATTGGTACATACATGCATTCAGACATTTGTTAAAGCGAAAAAAAAACCTTGCTTTTATGGAAAGTTTTGCTATTTGTTATGGTTAAGCGCAGAAAATAACTAGAATGCGCCCGTTATTTATAGGCAAGGCAACACACATAATGTAGTATTTAACCGCGCTATGCTCATATATAACGTAGTATTTAACCGCGCTATGCTTTGCGTGTTAAAGATTCTTTCGGATACAAAATAACCTTTTCGCAGTCCAGCAGCTTTTCAGATCGACAAGACAACACACATAGCGTAGTATTTAACTGCGCAATATATATTCACACAAAATGTAGTATTTAACTGCGCTGCGCTTCGCTTGTTAAATATTCTTTCTAATACAAAATAGTTTTTTTCGCAGTCGGCCAGCTTTTCAGATCGACAAGACAACACACATAACGTAGTATTTAACCGCGCTATATATATTCACTTATTTATCAAACATCTTCCTCCTCTGACAATGTAGTTTTCTAATAATTTTAGAGTGAAACTCGAAAGTGAACGTAAAAATTGTCCGTTTTTAATCGAATACTATTTTTGATTGTATGAACGGGAGGGATAAATTAATTAATTTACTCAACTGAAAAATGTTAAATATCAATAAGATCTAACAACAATGGAAACATAATTTTATTTGATACATCTTGCAACATAAACAAGTACATACACCTATTACAAAAAATATTACGAAGACAAAACACTACGTGTATCCTTGATAGTTGGGCACATTAGATGAACTTGCACCAGGAGCTGGATTACCACCACCACCCAAACCAGCTAAAGGACATTTACGATGGTCGTGTCCTGTTTGTGAGCATATGCCATATTTACGCGCATAAACGGTATCACCAACATCCATTTGGTTCCGTATACGCGTTCTCTTTTGCACTTGTAGCTTATGCAAATAGTCCTTGTTACACACCATTTTAAATGGTTTCGGCGGCCAATAATGCTCAGCACCCACTGGCTGCAGCTGCCCACTCTATGTGTTTAAGTATGCAACAATACTGTATTGCCTATCAACATAGTTGGTTGCCCCTAAACCTGTATGTTGAAAGTACTTCATGGCATGTGAGCACGACATGTGGTAGATGGTCCATTTTCCACATGATCACAACCTGTTAGCTTCATTTACGGTATGTATATTATTCCCCCGGTGTTGATAGATAGCGGTACGAACTTCAAAAATATTTTGCTCGTTGCAATACCGTAAAAATAAATGCCAATGTGCTCGCCTCCTGTATTTCTCAAATCTTTTCATTGGTATTGGCATAAATTCAACACCCCTATCCATCAATTCCGATACACCTCTATGCCTTTCAACAAACCTCTCCGCCATCTATTTGATGACATCCGTACCATGGCAGTGACAGACAATCCACGTGCAGACTTCAATAACCCATTGAAAGACTCCGACACGTTTGCAGTCAGGGTTCCCCATCGTCTACCACCATCTGCATCAATGTCCACTTGTGAAGCTCATGTCGCATCAACCAATTATAGGCTCTTTCGTCTAACTGCCGGATCGATTCCATGCGCCTCCTGAATTTGCACTCCTGGTGATCAGTGGCAACCATCCACCTTAAATCATGCAAGTCTTTGTTGGGATATTTCTTCTAGAAATTGGCCTTCATATGCCTTACACAGTAGCAGTGGTATGCATAGGGTTCCTGCCATTCAGGCAAATGCTCTACAGAACTTAATATACCACTATGCCGATCAGATATTAGACAAATACCTGAACGTTGTTTGACATCGTGCTGCTTCAAGTGGTTCAAAAATAGTGTCCACGTCTCTTGGCTTTCATTGGCATAGATGGAAAAAACTAGTGGAAATATTTGTCCATTGGCATCTACTGCAACGTCGATCAACAACTTAATATCATACTTTCCATAGACATGAGTACCGTATATGGAAATTACCGGACGACAATGCACAAAATCATCAATTGCTGGTTTAAATGACCAGAACACGTATCTGAATATATATTCTGATATTCCTGCACTCCGCTCAACCTTCCATTCAACAACAGTCCCGGAGTTAAAGTGTTTCAATGCGGCCATGTACCTGGGTAGAGATGCAAATGACTTATCCCAGTCACCATAAATAATTTCAAATGCACGTTTGCGCCCGAGATATGCCTTTCTTTTGGTAATAGTACACCCATATTCTTGGTGGATGGATGCAATACACTCTTTGATCTTGTACCTTATGGACGCTTCAATGTGTGGAGTCAGTTGAAGAGAAATCAAGTCAACATCCAAGTTGAAGTAATTCCCATTGAATGCGTCCATTTCATAAATGTGGGTGCCAATATATTTATCCACTTTCCACAACCCTATTTCCTTTTTGGTCGCACGCATAATCTAGTGACAACCCGTAAACCATCTACGGTAAACAACCTTGTATACATCCGGACATGACTCCCATACTATCATCTCACGACATTCTCTTACACTGTACATTTTACAAGCCCTAGTTAGGCGAGCTTTATTAGGAAAAAACATGCCCTTTGCCAGCACCATTGGTCTAGACTCATCCCACATTGCTATCCGAATTTTGTCAAGATCCCTAGTGAGGGCATCCGCATCTGGCATACTTGGTAAATTATCAAGGTAGGAAATATGCCTTGAATGAAACGGCGTGTAGGAATCGTACACTCTTGGTCTAATGGGAGGTGGAACATGCTCCCTCGTCAGCTCATGTTCGACATTCTCTTCCTCCTCCTCATTACCCTTGTCAGGGAAAGGTGTGTCATCTCCAGACTCATCGACATTGTTGTCATAATTACTATTATCTTCCTAACTCTGTGCATCTTCCAAATCCCGAGTAACTACGTCATCTATGGGCAACTGAGTGAGGTCAGGACCATCAAGTTGCTCGTTTTTATTGCACAAACAACAAAATAATAAGCTACTCAAATTGATAAATACTTTACATATAGCTATATCACTTCACTTACAAGTCGTAATGTGTTGACATTCCATGATGGACATTATCCTGTTGGTGATGACTCCCGGATGGACCATCGTGATCCAACACACCAAAACTACGCATATTCCAACTGGGCGTGGGTTCATAACTTGTAAAATTCATATCCGGGCGGTACCCCATGTGGAATATATGGGTGTTCATACAAATTTAATACAACAAAAACAAACATCGTAACACAAAGGAAAATTGAAGTTTACCAGTCATCTTGTGGATTATATAAAGTAGGAGAGAAATTATTTCCTCGCTCCTTGTTCTCCCGTGGAGATAAGTTTAGATCCGGCCAAACTCTTTCAGCAAATTATATCCCTGCTTTGCGCAACATCATTATTGCGAATGTCTTCAACCTTCACGTACATTTCCAACATTTTTATCAAAATAATTTCCCGGTATTCATCCGGAGTCCCCAAAAAATCTCTCAGAGTTTCATCATCCTCGATGTTAAACTCATGTAACAAGCAACCCCTTGCGGAGTCACAGAATATTGATATCTTCCGGTTATTTTGAGATTCACTGAACGTTTGCTCAACCTCATTTTATTACATAACAATGATACCCATCTATCGTACTCCATTGTAAGTGGCAACTTAACATGACTCTGTGGAGATAAACTATAGCTCACTGAGTTATTCGCCACCACAACCTCACCCCCCCCCCCATGTGATGATCCGGCCAGTCGTCTCATGAGTTACCGCTCCATTTTCCCCTATTTTTGCTTCTTTATGCTTCGTTATCCGTGTTTTAGGTGATCGGGTTGATTAGATTGAGTTCGGAGAGGATTTGGTAAGAAATGAGACACTTAGTCTCTTTTAAGAAGGTTTAAGTTGGAAAAGTCAACCAGGTGTTGACTTATGTGTCAAAGGGCTCGGATATGAGTTCTGATGGTTCAGTTAGCTTTGGAAGGTGATTTATGACTTATGAATGTGATCATAACTGGTTTTGGAGGTCCGGTGTAGAATTAGGCTTGAATTGGCGAAGTTAGTATTTTGGTAATTTCCGGTAGGTAGGTGAGATTTTGATCCGAGGGTCGTAACGGAATTCCGAGAGTTGATGTAGCTTCTTTATGTCATTTTTAATGTGTGTGCAAAATTTTAGGTCATTCGGACGTGGTTTGGTTGGGTTTTTGATCGAAAGCGTATTTCGGTAGTTTTTAGAAAACTTAGGCTTGAATTCAATGTGAATTGATAGATTTGGTGTTGTTTGAGGTGTTTTGATGATTGGAACAAGTTTGAATGAGGTTTCAGGATGTGTTGGTGCTTTTGGTTGAGGTCCCGGGGGCCTCGAGTGAGTTTCGGATGGTCAATCGAACCATTTTGGAGTTTGAAAGTTGTAGAAAACTCTGGACAGATGCAGAGAATTATCTTTTCGCATTTGCGAGCGGAGCCTCGCATTCGCGTAGAAGAATTTGAGGAAGGCCAGAACTAAGCCTTCGCGTTCGTGAGAGGTGCCTCGCGTTCGCGGAAGGCTAGGAGTTTGTGCTTCTCGTTCGCATGAAGCTCTCCGCGTTCGCGTATAAGGATTTGGGGTCCAGTGGAATTTGCTCTTTGTGTTCGCATCAGGTGTCTCGAATTCGTGAAGGTCAAGTCGGAAGAGGCATCACGTTCGTGACTGGCGTGTCGCGTTCGTATAGGGTAAAGTTGGTCAACATAAAATTTGTGCTATGCGAACGCGAGAGGTTGACCGCGTTCGAGTAGAGGGAAAGTCAGACCTAGGCAGAAAGTTTATAAGTTATTTCATCCGCAATTTTGAGTCATTTTTCCTCCATAGTTGAGCATTTTGAGAGCTTTTTGAGGGTGATTAAAGAATGATTCAAGGAGAATTGATTGGAGGTAAGATTTTTGAACCTAAAACATGATTCTATTGTGAAATCAACCTAAAAATTCTTGGAACTTAACCTAAAAATGGGCTTGGGATTCTGAACTTTTGAATTGGGATTTGAAGGACCATTTGAGGTCGGATTTGAGAACTTTTGATATGTATGAACTCGTGGGGTGATAAGGAATCTAATGATGTGAAAATTTCTGAGTTTCGAGAAGTGGGCCCGGGGCTCGGGTTTTGCTAATTTTGGGATTTTTGATATTTTTCGATTGTTTTCGCCTGGGTTTTGTTCCCTTAGCATATTGTGATGTATTCGTTCTGATGTTGGATAGATTCGATGCGCGTGGAGACCGATTCGAGGGACAAAGGCGTCGCGAGCTAGAGTTGTAGCCAGTTCGAGGTAAGTAATGATTATAAATGATGTCCTGAGGGTTTGAAACCCGGATTGCACATTGTAGTGCTATATTAAGTTGAGACACGCGCTTGATGATGAGCGTGGGGTCGTTTACTATTGGGGATTGTGATTTGGTCTGTCCCGACTGATGTTTTTACCGTGTATTTGACTGAAACTTGTTTGTTATCATCATGATTTGGGCTGATTGCCATATTTGGGCTTCGTGCCAATTATTTAAACCCTCCGGGGATTTTTATCACTATTTCCTCACTGTATTGATTATTACTTGAACTCAGTCCCGTTGTTTCCTACTGTTTTATAACTCAGCCACTTTTACTCAGTTTTGAGACTTAAATGATATTTCTAAATGATGTTTTGGGCTGAGAACCACTATTGTACTAATGCCTGAGGGGCTTGTGATGAATTTTCGGACTGAGTGAGGCCGAGGGCCATATGTGAGGATATGCTGAGTGATATGAGGCCGAAGGCCTGAGATACTTTTATATGCCACGAGGTGGCTTGAGTGATGTGAGGTCGAGTGTCGAGAGATGATGCCACAAGGTGGCTTGATATAGAGCTTGGGCCGTAAGGGGCCCCTCCGGAGTCTGCACACCCACAGCGAACGCAGGTACCCATCATGATCTGAGAGTGAGCCCGAGGGACTGATACTGTACTGAGAGTGAGCCCGAGGGGCTGATACTATTCTGAGCGATTGTTACTGTGCCCGAGGGGAGTATATCTACTTGTTATTTACCTGCTAAATTACTTGTTTTACTTGGTTTAAAGGAATTTTAGTTGACTTCCTCACTGATTTACTGCTTTAAGTGATTTTACTGCTTGATATAGAATTGCTTTGTTCCTTTATGTGTTTTCTTGCTTTCAGCCATTATTTATATTTATTACTCACTGGGTCGGAGTACTCACATTACTCCCTGCACCGTGTGTGCAGATTCAAGCATCGCAGCCTGAGAGCTGATCCTCCCAGTCCAAGCAGTGTTTTCGGAGATTACGAGGTAGTTGTTGGCGTCCGCAGCCCCCATGCCTTCCTTATCTTATTAATTTTATATTCTTCAAACAGTTGTACCAGATATTATATCTAGTAGACTCGTATCAGGATCCTTAGTTGCTCATGACTTGTGACACCCCGGTTTGGGCTGTGTCGGGATGGTTTCTACTGTTATCGTAAATTCCGCAAATTATGGTTATTATATCATGTTTTAGAACTATTTATGGTATTTAACTATTTAAAAGAGGTGTTCTATTTTGGTCTGGCTGCCCTTGTCTTCACGAGAGGCGCCATCACGACCAGGTTCGGGGTTAGGGTCGTGACAAGTTGGTATCAGAGCCTAAGTTACTTAGGTCTCACGAGTCATGAGCAGGTTTAGTAGAGTCTCGCGGATCGGTACGTAGATGTCTGTATTTATCCTCGAGAGGCTGCAAAACCTTTAGGAAAAACTTCACATTATTGAAATTCTTGTCGTGCGAACATATTGGTCCGAGTACTAAACTTCTGTTATTCCATTCTCTCATAGATGGTGAGGACGCGAGCTACCGGACGAGGTGGACGACCACTAGTGCCACCAGCTGAGACCACCAGAGGCCGTGGACGCGGTCGTGGCAGAGGCAGTGCAGCGAAGCCAACACCTGTAGATCTACCAGCTGCCTTAGCTCCGGATCAGGCTCCAGCTATGGATGCTCCAACAGCACCAGTTCAGGCACCAGCTGTGCCCATCGTGATTTTGGGTCTTCAGGAGGCCTTGGCACAGATCTTATTAGTTTGCACTGGCCTGGCTCAGGCAGTTTTAGCCACTACAGCAGCAGCTACTTCATAGGCCAGGGGAGGCAATCAGACCCCCGCTGCTCGCACACCTGAGCAGGTAGTGCAGGGACTTCAGACGCCGAGGGCACCTCCAGCCCAGCCGGGTGCACCAGCTTAGGAGTTTGTGGTGCCAGTTATGTCGGATGATGAGCAGCGTCGTCTTAAGAGGTTTGGTAGACTCCAGCCTCCGTCATTCAGTGGTGCTGAGGGCAAGGATGCCCAGGGTTTTCTGGATAAGTGTTAGCAGATGCTTTGTACAGCAGGGATTCTTGAGTCTAGTGGTGTGGCATTTACTACTTTTCAGTTTTCTGGGGCCGCCTTCACTCGGTGGGAGGCGTAGGCCGGTTGGTGCGGCGCCCCTTACTTGGCAGCAGTTCTCCACTCTCCTCTTGGAGAAGTATGTACCGCAGTCCCGCAGAGAGGAGATACGTAGACAGTTTGAGTGGTTGCGATAGGGGGATACGACTGTGTCACAGTATGATCCGAGGTTTTCTGAGTTGGCTCATCATGCCGTTTGGATGGTTCCGACAGATCGTGAGAGGATCAGGAGATTTGTTGATGGCCTTAACTATCATCTCCGTATTCTTATGACCCGAGAGAGGGTGTTGGGTGCTACATTCTAGGAGATGGTTGATATCACTCGTGAGATTGAGACGGTTCGCCGTCAGGATCGAGAGGAAAGGGAGGCCAAGAGGCCTCGAGGATCGGGCAGTTATGGTGGTGCTCCTTCGAGGCGCCAGTTTCAGTATGGTAGAGGTCGTTCTTTCAGGCCTGCTCAGTAAGCCCGCCTAGAGTATCGCGTGACATCTTCAGGTCGTGGTTATCATGGGTCTCAGCAGGGCCAGCCTTCACTCAGCGCCCTCCCAGCTCAGAGTTCATCTAGTGCCCCATCGGCTCAGGGTTCTTCTATTCCGAATGCATCAGCTAGTCACTCTGGTGTGAGGGGTTCCCTTCAGTCCCCTTCTCCAGCACTTGGGAGTTGTTTTGAGTGTGGAGAGTTTGGGCATGTGTGGAGGCAGTGTCCTCGTCGTGTTGCTAGTTCGTCCCAGCAGAGAGGTCAGCCCTCGACTTCTACTCTAGTTACTTCACCACCTGCCTAGCCAGCTAGGGGTGGAGGTCAGGCAGCCAGGGGTCGCCCTAGAGGGGGAGGTCGATCAGGCGGTGGCCAGGCTCGTTTCTATGCATTTCCAGCTAGACCCGATGTTATTTCTTCAGATGCTGTCATTACAGGTATTGTCTCAGTCTGCCACAGAGATGCCTCTGTATTATTTGATCCCGGTTCCACCTTTTTTATGTGTCATCATACTTTGCTCCTTATTTGGGTACGCCCCATGAGTTTCTTGCTTTACCTATTCATGTATCTACTCCGGTGGGCGATACTGTTGTTGTAGACCGTATGTACCGGTCATGTGTGGTGACTATTGGGGGTCTGGAGACCCGAGTGGATCTATTGCTATTGAGCATGGTGGATTTTGATGTCATTTTAGGCATGTATTGGTTATCTCCGTGTCGTGCTATTCTGGACTGTCTTGCTAAGACAGTCACTTTAGCTATGCCGGGTGTACCGCGGATCGAGTGGCATGGCATGATTGATTATGTTCCTAGTAGAGTGATCTCTTTCTTGAAGGCCCAACGTATGGTTGGGAAGGGTTGCCTTTCATATCTAGCATTTGTGAGTGATGTTGGAGCTGAGACTCCCAGTATTGATTCTGTCCCAGTTGTGAGGGATTTTCTCGATGTGTTTCCTACGGACATGCCGGGCATGCCACCGGACATGGATATTGATTTTGGTATTGACCTGGTGCCGGGCACTCAGCCTATTTCTATTCCACCATATAGTATGGCACCAACAGAGTTGAAAGAATTGAAAGAATAACTTCAGAAACTCCTGTATAAGGGGTTCATTCAGCCTAGTGTGTCACCTTGGGGTGCGCCGGTTCTGTTTGTGAAGAAAAAGGATGGCACCATGAGAATGTGCATTCATTACAGTCAATTGAACAAGGTAACAATTAAGAACAAGTATCCTTTGCCTCGCATTGATGATTTATTTGATCAGCTTCAGGGAGCGAGGGTGTGCTCTAAGATTAATCTTCGTTCGGGCTATTACCAGTTGAAGATCAGGGATTCAGATATTCTTAAGACTACTTTCAAGACTATATGGTCACTATGAGTTTCTTGTCATGTCTTTCGGGCTGACCAATGCCCCAGCAACGTTCATGCATTTGATGAACAGTGTATTTCGACCTTTTCTGGATTCGTTCGTTATTGTATTCATTGATGATATTCTGGTGTACTCGTGTAGTCAGGAGGAGCACACGGAGCATTTGCGAGTTGTATTGCAGAGATTGAGGGAGGAGAAGCTTTATGCAAAGCTCTCCAAGTGTGAGTTTTGGCTCTGTTCAGTGGCTTTCTTGGGACATGTGGTTTCCAGCGAGGGTATTCAGGTTGATCCAAAGAGGATATAGGCAGTTTAGAGTTGGCCTAGACCGTCCTCAGCCACAGAGATTTGTAGATTTCTTGGGTTGGCAGGCTATTATCGCCGGTTTGTTCAGGATTCTCATCCATTGCATCGCCCTTGACCAAGTTGACTCAGAAGGGTGCTCCATTTGTATGGTCAGATGAGTGTGAGGAGAGCTTTCGGAAGCTCAAGACAGCTTTGACCACAGCTCCAGTATTGGTTTTGCTATCAGCTTCAGGTTTATATACCGTATATAGTGATGCTTCGAGAGTTGAGATTGGTTGTGTATTGATATAGGAGGGTAGAGTCATTGCTTATGATTCTCGTCAGTTGAATCCCCATGAGAAGAACTACCCTGTTCATGATTTGGAGTTGGCTGCCATAGTTCATGCATTGAAGATTTGGAGGCATTACTTGTATGGCGTATCTTGTGAGGTATTCACTAATCATCGCAGTCTTCAGCATTTGTTCAAGCAAAAGGATCTTAATTTGAGGCAGCGGAGATGGTTGGAGTTGCTTAAGGATTATGATATCACTATATTGTACCATCCGGGAAAGGCCAACGTGGTGGCCGATGCTTTGAGCCGAAAGGCAGTGAGTATGGGGAGTTTGGCATACATCCTAGTTGGGGAGAGACCTCTTGCAGTTGATGTTCAGGCCTTGGCCAATCAGTTCGTGAGGTTGGATATTTCGGAGCCCACTCGGGTGATGGCGTGTATGGTTTCTCGGTCCTCCTTATATGAATGCATCAGAGAACGCCATCATGATGATCCGCATTTGCTTGTCCTTAAGGACAGAGTTCAGCATGATGATGCTAGAGATGTGACCATTGGTGATGATGGGGTGTTGAGGATGCAGGACCGGATATGTGTGCCCAATATGGATGGGCTTCAGGAGTTGATTCTGGAAGAGGCCCATAGCTCGCGGTATTCCATTCATTCGGGTGCCGCAAAGAAGTATCAGGATTTGAGGCAGCACTATTGGTGGAGAAGAATGAAGAAGATATTGTGGGATTTGTAGCTCGGTGTCTCAATTGTTAGTAGGTGAAATATGAGCATCAGAGACCAGGTGGCTTTTTTCAGCAGATGGTCATTCCTGAGTGGAAGTGGGAGAGGATCACTATGGACTTTGTTGTTGGACTTCCACGGACTTTGAAGAAGTTCGATGTTATTTGGGTGATTGTGGATCAGCTGACCAAGTCCGTGCACTTCATTCCTGTGTGTACTACCTATTCTTCAGAGCGGTTAGCAGAGTTATATATCCAAAAGATTGTTCGGCTGCATGGTGTTCTAGTTTCTATCATTTCAGATCGGGGTACTCAGTTTACTTCCCAGTTTTGGAAGTCTGTTCAGCAAGAGTTGGGTACTCAGGTGGAGTTGAGCACAACTTTTCACCCTCAGACGGACGGGCAGTCCGAGCGTACTATTCAGATACTGGAGGACATGTTGCGTGCTTGTGTTATCGATTTCGGAGGTTCATGGGATAAGTTTCTATCGCTTGCAGAGTTTTCTTATAACAACAACTACCAGTCGAGTACTCAGATGGATCCATATGAGGCTTTGTATGGGAGGCGGTGTAGATCTCCAGTCGGTTGGTTCAAGCCCGGCGAGGCTAGGCTATTGGGGACAGATTTGGTTCAGGATGCCTTAGAGAAGGTGAAGGTGATTCAGGAGAGGCTTCGTATAGCGCAGTCGCGACAGAAGAGTTATGCTAACCGGAAGGTCCGAGATGTGTCCTACATGGTTGGTGAGAAGGTCTTGCTGAAGGTTTCTCCCATGAAGGGTGTTATGAGATTTGGGAATAAAGGAAAGTTGAGTCCGCGGTTCATTGGGCCTTTTGAGGTACTTCGGAGGATTGGGGAGGTGGCTTATGAGCTTGCTTTGCCACCTAGCTTGTCGAGTGTGCATCTGGTATTTCATGTTTCTATGCTCTGGAAGTATATTGGGGATCCGTCTCATGTTTTGGACTTCAGCACGGTTCAGTTGGATGATGATTTAACCTATGATGTGGAGCTAGTAGCTATTTTGGGTCGCCAGGTTCGGAAGTTGAGGTCAAAGGATATAGCTTCAGTGAAAGTGTAGTGGAGAGGTCGGCCCATGGAGGAGGCTACCTGGGAGACCGAGTGGAAGATGCGAAACAGATATCCTCACCTATTCGAGGTTTCAGGTATGTTTCTTGATTCGTTCGAGGATGAAGGTTTGTTTAAGTTGGGGAGGATATGATGACCCGACCAGTCGTTTCATGAGTTATCGCTCCGTTTCCCCCCATTTTTTCTTCTTTATGCTTATTTATTCGTGTTTTAGGTGATCGGGTTTATTAGATTGAGTTCGGAGAGGATTTGGTAAGAAATGAGACACTTAGTCTCTTTTAAGAAGGGTTAAGTTGGAAAAGTCAATCGGGTGTTGACTTATGTGTCATAGGGCTAGGATGTGAGTTCCGATGGTTCGGTTAGCTTCAGGAGTTGATTTATGACTTAGGAGTGTGATCGGAATTGGTTTTGGAGGTCCGGTGTAAAATTAGGCTTGAATTGGCGAAGTTAGTATTTTGGTAATTTTCGGTGGGTATGTGAGATTTTGATATGAGGGTCGTAACGGAATTCCGAGAGTTGATATAGCTTCGTTATGTCATTTTTGATGTGTGTGCAAAATTTAAGGTCATTCGGACGTGGTTTGGTTGGGTTTTTGATCGAAATCGTATTTCGGAAGTTTTTAGAAAACTTAGGCTTGAATTCAATGTGAATTGATGGATTTGGTGTTGTTTGAGGTGTTTTGATGATTGGAACAAGTTTGAATGAGGTTTTAGGATGTGTTGGTGCTTTTGGTTGAGGTCCCGGGGGCCTCGGGTGAGTTTCGGATGGTCAATCGGACCATTTTGGAGTTTGAAAGTTGCAGAAAAATCTGCCTAGCTGTTGCAGAGAATTATCTCTTCACGATCGCGAGCGGAGCCTCGCGTTCGCGTAGAAGAATTTGAGGAAGGCCAGAATTAAGCCTTCGCGTTCACGAGAGGTGCCTCGTGTTCGCGGAAGGCTAGGATTTTGTGCTTCGCATTCGCATGAGGCTTTCCGCGTTCGCGTATAAGGATTTGGGGTCCTGTAGAATTTGCTCTTCGTATTCGCATCAGGTGTCTCGCGTTCACGAAGGTCAAGGCGGAAGAGGTATCACGTTCGCGACTGGCATGTCGCGTTCGTATAGGGTAAAGTTGGTCAACGTAAATTTGTGCTACGCGAACGCGAGAGGTTGACCGCGTTCGCATAGAAGGAAAGTCAGACCTGGGCAGAAAATTTATAAGTTATTTCATCCGCGATTTTGAGTCATTTTTCCTCCATAGTTGAGCATTTTGAGAGCTTTTTGAGGGTGATTAAAGAAGGATTCAAGGAGAATTGATTGGAGGTAAGATTTTTGAACCTAAAACGTGATTCTATTGTGAAATCAACCTAGAAATTCTTAGAACTTAAGCTAAAAATGGGCTTGGGATTTTGAACTTTTGAATTGGGATTTGAAGGACCATTTGAGGTCGGATTGGAGAACTTTTGATATGTATGAACTCGTGGGGTGATAAGGAATCTAATGATGTAAAAATTTCTCAGTTTCGAGAAGTGGGCCTGGGGCTCGGGTTTTGCTAATTTTGGGATTTTTGATATTTTTGATTGTTTTCGCCTGGGTTTTGTTCCCTTAGCATATTGTGACGTATTTGTTCTGATGTTGGATAGATTCGACACGCGTGGAGACCGATTCGAGGGACAAAGGCGTCGCGAGCTAGAGTTGTAGCCAGTTCGAGGTGAGTAATGATTGTAAATGATGCCCTGAGGGTTTGAAACCCCAGATTGCACATCGTAGTGCTATATTGAGGTGAGACACACGCTTGATGATGAATGTAGGATCGTTTACTATTGGGGACTGTGATTTGGTCCGTCCCGACTGATGTTTTTACCGCGTATTTGACTGAAACTTGTTTGTTATCATCATGATTTGGGCTGATTTCCATATTTGGGCTTCATGCCAATTATTTGAACCCTCCGGGGATTTTTATCCCTATTTACTCACTATATTGATTATTACTTGAACTCAGTCCTGTTTCCTACTGTTTTATAACTCAGCCACGTTTACTCAGTTTGAGACTTAAATGATATTTCTAAATGATGTTTTGGGCTGAGAACCACAGTTGTACTAATTCTCGAGGGGCTTGTGATGAATTTTCAGACTGAGTAAGGCCGAGGGCCATATGTGAGGATATGCTGAGTGATATGAGGCCGAGGGCCTGAGATACTTTTATATGCCATGAGGTGGCTTGAGTGATGTGAGGCCGAGTTCCGAGAGATGATGCCACGAGGTGGCTTGATATAGAGCTTGGGCCATAAGGGGCCCCTCCGGAGTCTGCACATCCATAGTGAGCGCGGGTACCCATCATGATCTGAGAGTGAGCCCGAGGGGCTGATACTGTACTGAGAGTGAGCTCGAGGGGCTGATATTGTACTGAGAGTGAGCCCGAGGGGCTGATACTGTTCTGAGCGATTGTTACTGTGCCCGAGAGGCGTATTTCTACTTGTTATTTACCTGCTAAATTACCTGTTTTACTTGGTTTAAAGGAATTTCATGTGACTTCCTCACTGATTTACTGCTTTAAGTGATTTTATTGCTTGATATAGAATTGTTTTGTGCCTTTACGTGTTTTCTTGCTTTCATCCATTATTTATATTTATTACTCAATGGGTTGGAGTACTCATATTACTCCCTGCACCGTGTGTGCAGATTCAGGCATCGCAGAGTTCGCTCCTAAGAGCTGATCCTCCCAGTCCAAGTAGTGTTTTCGGAGACTACGAGGTAGTTGTTGGCGTCTGCAGCCCTCGTGCCTTCCTTATCTTATTACTTTTATATCTTCAAACAGTTGTACCAGATATTATATCTAGTAGACTCGTATTAGGATCCTTAGTTGCTCATGACTTGTGACACCCCGGTTTGGGCTGTGTCGGAATGGTTTCTACTGTTGTTATCGTAAATTCCGCAAATTATGGTTATTATATCATGTTTTAGAACTATTCATGGTATTTAACTGTTTAAAAGAGGTGTTCTGTTTTGGTTTGGCTGGCCTTGTCTTCACGAGAGGTGCCATCACGACCGGGTTCGGGGTTAGGGTCCTGACACCCTAATATAATGAAACCCTTACTTTTCTCTCTTCAGACATTATGAAAAAAGCTTGAGAATTTAACAATAAGAAAAAATTATCACGAAGTTGGAGCATTTCTGAATGATTTTTCTCAAAACCCTTAACGCCTTTAAGTAAGGCAATGCCAATCCGGAGGGGGGGGGGGTCAAATTTTTTGGAAGTAAAATGTAGTTTAAAAGGGCGTTTTACATATTTGAATTATTGTTATGTTAGTTAAGCGCAGAAGAGTTATTGGTGGGCCCACAAAACAAGTAAAACATGGTTACAAAAGTCATTTTATTGAAACACAGTATTGAAACGCATTTTACCTTAACGTCCCAAATGGACGTTAAGTAAAACATGGTTCAAAACTGCGTTTTATATATTTTGGTCACTAAGTTTTTTTTCCACCAATTTATGTATTTTGAGTCAAAAAGGACAACATTTCAGTTCCGGACTCCACCCTGTTGTATATACTATGACTAAATCCCATGTAATGACATTATAACAAGCTGCACTGGGCAAGTGGGAAGGGTACTTGCTCGCTATTTACTATTTCCTCCGGTCCACAATAAGTGACCAATTTACTTTTTTATTTTGGTCCAAAATAAATGTCCATTTATATAATCAAGAAAAAATTAATTGTTTTTACAAAGTAACCCTTATGTACATATTCCTAAAAAAAATTCTTACTCTTCACATTAAATATTTAATTAAGGGTAATTCAGTCATACCGGGTAGTTTTGTATAAAGTTTAGTATTTTTTTAATTGGCATGTTAAAAACAAATTGATTGGACCGAAGGAAGTACTATATCAGTTTCAGTATAGTACTCTTGAGTTAAAGTATAAACTTTACGTTTATGGATTAGACACATGCCAAAATGAGATTTGATTGATTCCTAATTGCTAGTATTTTAATGATATCTTTGAATCATGTTTGATACAAAATTGGTTTATTCTTTATATCTTGGATTATATTTTGAGGGGAGTTTGTGTCGGTTGCTCGATCCATTTTTGGGCGCTCTTCTTACCGTTTCAGGTGCATTGTTCGTAAGAGATGAGCAGGCCTGGAATCTTCAAATTTATTGGTGTATGGATTTGGGGTGTGACATTGATGACCCTATAGATCAGGGGCATATCTAGCTCTTAGTTCTTAGTGCATGCGTTCACGTGAATCCATGCTCATCTTCCTAAATTATATATAATAATATTATATTTTTTTTAAATTACTTAAATATATATGTATGAACTCATGCTCAAGGACTCCGCTAGTGCAATAATTTTTGGGTGCACCTCTACAAATAAAATTAGCAGTTCAAAACCACTCTGGATGGTCTTGTTTTCAAAATTGAGATAGATATATTTGTGAAAATCAATAAAATTTCAAAAAGTATAATTTTAAACCTATAATTTCAAAAATGTAGTGGACTTAAACCCATCAAATGACAGTCCTAGATCCACATCTTTATAATAGTGCATCCATCCTCTTAAAATCCTGAATCCGCCTCTGCTATAGATCGTGAAGTTAGTTAGAAGACGAAGTGAAAAGATTATGTTGGCAAGAGATAAAGAGTTAGGAACTTCCAAGGAGTTAGACTCATCATAACTCCTTGCAAGTGTAACTCGCACGCACATAACAAAAGTATTAAATGAAGAAAATCTATATTATTATATTATATAATATAAAGCTAGGCATATATAAGGTTTGGCCGCATTCTTATTTATCCTTTTCCTCATTTTTTGGCATTTTCTCCCTTCATTTCTCTATATACTAGATGGAGATACCCGTGCTATGCACGGGCTTAATACCCGATACAGTTTGCTCACTCTTGTTTGTTTATGAACTGTTCTCTCAACTCACGGTGCTTGCAAGCTTTGCAAAATACTTTCCTAGTAATGTACAGTCTCACCATTGTTGGTTCCTAACCACGTCTATCATTAGACTCAGAACAAATTGTTCTGTACCGAAAAATAAACATGTGAGACTGTTCCCATCTTCAAGTACAACAAAAGCGCACTGAATCTATCATTTTCATGACTACAAGCCACAATCAACTTAGCAGTCAATTTCCCTCAATATCCTTGGGAATCGTAGAATAAGTAGACTTAGCAAAAATCATACATCTACCAGCTTTATAATTAAGGAGATGTATACATGTGCAAGTTCAATACGGTATAGAGGGACGAAGCATCTTCGTTTTTGAACGAAATCTTGTAATTGCACGTTGAGCAACACCCAACATCTTCACCCCTAGATTGCACTAAAGTGGCCAACTCTTCATCATGTAAGAATATATACAACATCACATCCCCCAACCTAAATAAAGGCTAGAGTACTGTCAAATAGGATATGCACCTTAAACATTGTAAGGAACTTGTTAATGCAAAAAAGTAGTAGTACTTACATAATTCACCTATGTCGATCATAGGAATAAATGTGTACATGGATATCACCTTTAATGAATATCACCAAGGACAAGTTATTCACCTATTGAAGAAGTAAATGCAACAGTAGTGTATTCTTCTATGACTATTAGTAGAAATAATCTGTTGTAGACCATTTAACCTTATAGCACATTTTGATAGCCTCATAAAATAAAGGATACAACCACACTGTATCTTAGCATACAACCACCTTTATCACCTTCAAAAAGCACTCGAGGAAGAACTATATCTATATATATATATATATATATTCTGTCTTTATAAGTATAAACTTTAAATAATATAAATATTATATTAAAATTTGTGTTTGATTCATAGTATAAAAGTGAAGACAAAAGTGTAAGTACAAAAATAATGATTGTCGATTCTATTTATCCAACTCAATAAAGGAAGAAACTCTACCTTAGAAGTCAATAGTCATTTCAGTCAATATTATATTCAAAACTTAAATTTTGTTCAAGTTTTGAAATTTTATTACTCAATGAACAAATTTTCATGTTTACTTTTTAGTTTTAGCAATAACGCATAACCGTTTTATAATCTAAAATTTTTTTGATTTTTTTTGGTGATCAATTATTTTTTATTCTTAAATACAAAAATAGAGTCAGCTAATTGAGAGAAGGTTTTTTTTTTTCAGGCGGACAAAAAGTAAAATTTTCTATTTATTTAATCTATAGAAAAATAAAATGATAGCTTGCTAATCAATTTAATCTTTAATTATATATCTTTTTTTGTGGTTTTCTTAATTAAAGATTATCGCATACTTCATTCCTAGATGCGGTCCAACTATAGACACGTTCTTGAACTTTATGCTTCTTCTGTCCAAATTCATGTAAAGGTGTTTAGATTTTGAGAGTCAAATGAATTATTCTTTTGGTTTAGATATTTTGTATTATTAATAATTATGATTATAGTATTTTTTTTTTTTACATATTATTCATATACGTATGTAACTTTATTTTGAAAAAAAAAACTAAAAAAATTATATCCAAATGTATGATCAAAATTAAGAAGTTTGAATTTCGAAAAGTAAAAAATATCACATAAATCGGAACAAAAGAAATAATGATTATGACTAAAACTCTGCTATGATAAAAATAATCTGACAGATATACTATATACTATCAAGGTGCTTGATTTTGTCGGTACTCTTGAAAATCATGAGAGTTGGACATATATTTTTTTATAATTTGCAACTCTTTTATTAACTTTTTCTAGTTTTATATTTCCATTCCTAAACATATTTTATACCAAATGATAATTTAGATCTATCCTTCTTTCACGTGAACAAATGAATGGAAAAAACTACACAAAGATCAAACTTATCTCTCTCTTGTAATCTTCAAATAGACCAAAGAAAAGAAACTAAATCAAAAACTTATAGTAGTAGTAATATATAGATTCTAAACTGGACCAACATTTTAAAGAAAAGAAAAAGCAAAATCATATTTCAACGGGTTACTAAGTAATGAAAATTCGCTTATTTGTCGCACATGAAAAGTAGCAATAATAAAAAATAATACAATTTTATTGACATGCAAACAAAATAAGATTTTGAATCCTTGTATCTTTGTCAGCCACAAACAACTTTAAAACTATACAACAAATCAATAAATCACAATAAAAATAGCATGCATGACGCATAAGAGGTAAAACAAAAAAGGCATGTCAAGGATGAATTTTAAGAAAAAAATTAAGTGTCATTTACCATACTTACCAGGAGTCTTAACACATATGGTTCATGTGTATATTGTTGCTAGAATGTTGGTGTTACCAAAACAAATGTGTTACGTTGTTTTTGCTGGTATTTTGATGTTATGAAATATGAAATAAATAATTTTATGAACATTTAGTAAAAGGTATCAAAAGAATGAAAAGTCACGATTAGTTTATTTAGCTTTGGGAAGTAACAATTTATTTCTTTAGATTTGAGAAGTGATGATATGTTACTTTTAGCTTTGTAATTTGAATGGTTGTGACAATTAATGAAGGGGTATGAAGCACTGGTTTGGGGTTGTTTGTGGCGTTACTTATTTTCTTAATTTTGATAAATAATTTATTCAAATTATTTAGAAGGGTAATTTAGTAATTCAACTTTTAATTTTTGAGCTTCCCACTTTTATAATAATTAGTTTTAGAGTACGCGCATTGTGCGTGTATTTCATATCAATGAATACAAATTTTATGAAAATTACATAGATATTATTCACAAATGTGCCTGAATTATCAAAAGGAAAATTAAAAAATCCAAATTCTTGAAAACTAATCATGAACGCTAATTACATTTATCTAACTCAATAAAAGAAGATCTCTACTATACAAATACCTTATTATTTAAACTTTCATTAGGGATAGATTTAAGTTCTCACGCCATCCTTCTAGGTAGATTCGATCATTATCATAATAAAGAGATTATACATGTTAATATATATTATTACTTCCTTTAGCTCAATAATAATGGGTTAGTATCAGTTAGCCACATATCCCTATCTTGATATTTATTTGTGACTGCTTGCAATATCTATCCGCTAGATAGATTTATTGATACAACGAGAAACTACAAAACTCTATGACAACACTTTTTAGAAATATTTTATTAACATTTTTTAAATAAAAATAACTTAAAATAGCTAACATTTTCAAACGCTATCAACCTTAAATCTTATTTTAGTCATCTGAAAATAATCGTGAGCTCCTGATTATGATTTCGGTTTAATTTACTTTAAGTTTTCGTCTCTTGGTATTTTAAAGTGGAAGACTTCTAATGTCACCTGGATTAGTATTGTTCCAATAAAAATAATAATTTTTAAAATTATGAATTTTGTGAAAATTAACTTACTCGACTTATATGAGTAATCTTACTATGACATTCCTAAATATTAGGAGTTCATATATACATATCGAAAAGATTTAATAGTTAGAACTTCAGTTAATTTTAACATTATAAATATTAGAAAGTACTAATTAAATGATAATTTTGTCAATTGTAAAATTTATTTTTAAAAGATAAAAAGGTCGATCTATTTTGCATTGGAGTTTCATGCTTTTATAATAGTCTACATGATTGAAAAAGACAAAATTAAAATAAATGCGAAATATTATTTTCTTATATATTTAATAGTTTTTAATTTTAGTCTCACGCTCTTTATCACATAATTAGAATAAATTAATGTAAGTTTTTGCAAGTACTAAGTGAAGTAAAGTTATTCTTCGAAAAAATTCAATGATGGTAAAAAATTATTGAGTTCATCAGGAATACAATTAGAGTACCATTAGGATATCACGTAATTGCCGAAACTACTTCAAAAGAACGTCTACTACTTTTGTACTAACAATCCAAATAATTGACTTTTTAAATATTTACTTAAACTTTAATCAATTTTACAGTCTTAAATTTTAGATATATAATTTAAATAGGTAAAGATTTAATAACCTTATTTCAACGAATTTTTAAGTCCTAAATATTAGGAAAATAATTAAATAACTGTTTTATCTAGTGAGAATTTTTCTGAAAGGACTACATTAATATTATTCTAAAAATAGTGAAGACATAAAATTCAATCAAAATTAGAAGAAAAGACGATGTTTCTACAAACTGAAATAACATTGTGAAAAAAATAGAAATACTCGCAAGCCTAAAACTCTCGAAGATACATAACGTTCCTTGTAGCTTGCAGTACTGGAGATCACTCTCTTACCTCTTGGCCCCTACTTATTTTTTTTATTTTTAATATTCTGAATCTTTAAAACCTTTTTCACAATCTTTAATTCATCCACCAAAAGAGTGTAATCCGGTAGAAGACGAATATATGGTGAATATGAAGTAGACTAAGGTTGTTTTACATGCAAGTTTCAACGATATTAAAGAATGAATTCACATATTAACGTTCATAGTCAAAAGTCAAAATATTGAAATAGTAGATTTATAACAAGTAAAAAGGACATTTATATTTGTTGGATCTTTATCGTAAACTTGTTAGAATACTATCATCCTCCTTGTAAGCTCTAGCTGCTTTCTAATAAGAACAAAAATATTTATCTTACGGCAATGTCTAATATTAGTATGAATTCATTAATAAAATATAGGGGAAAAACAAATTTAAATTAATAAGATATTTAATTGAAATGAGTTGCAATGCCTAACTAATTTTCTGTTACGAACTGCATTAATGATTCGCATATTATCACTTTTAGCATATGCCAAAAATTATTCACATTCGATGCCAAAAAAACATATAAAATTTGTATAATTTTTGTTTATAACATACATAATGTGTGTGTACATGTGTGTGTGTGTATATATATATATATACAAATATATATATACACAATTTATATATATATTCGGTTATTATTTTGAGAGTGGCTATACAGTGTCATTTTCCATTAATAATCCAAACAACTTGTACAAAATGTGAAAAAGTCAATTTAAAATGATAATTGTATATGAGATATTGTAAACAATAATCACGACATGAATTAATATTGCAATTATCTATCAAGAATTACATAACTTCAAGAACAAACTAAAGGTTATAAAATTTAGGCCAAATACATATACAGACCATTAAACTTGGCCTAATTTTTTATTGGAATTTTTACCTATCTATACCATATATCAAAACTTATTACCCTCAATGTTTAAGGTTTGTGTTTATTACATTTAAACATACCAAATTACCATTTTTATACCATAATTCAAATTAGGGATATAATTAAGGGTTCATTTTTATTAGGCATAATTATAGGACTGTATCTTCCCACTTTCTCTTTCCTTTCATCTCAACTGTTCACAACACACACAAAACTCACGATGCTACTATGCTTCCTCTCGTTGATCATCCCCAACTGCCCACCACCGTCGAAGAATATCATATTTTCAGATTCACATGAAAATTTTAAATTCTTTGATCGAACCACTTGAATTCTCACTGGAAATAATAATGGCAGAGAGTTCGAAATTCTTTGACCTCTTTTTTTTTTTTGGGCAGTGGTTGAAGGTTACTGGTTAACACTGTCGATTGAAACTCGAAGAAGAAGAAGAAGAAGAAGAAGAAGAAGAAGAAGAAGAAGAAGAAGAAGAAGAAGAAGAAGAAGAAGAAGAAGAAGACGACGAAGACATATTTCCAGAATTTGTAGATATTTTGTAGTCAAATTGTAGTCAAATTAGAAAAATTGTAGATAAACTGTAGACTGTTTTTTGCAGAAGATCTTGTAGAAGCTTTAGTCGTTTTGGATTTGTGAAAACAGAAAATAATGCATCTACAATCAGAATACAAATAATCTACAATTTATCTACAAGATATCTACAAAATAGATACATTGAATTTTAATATCCAAATTCTCATTTCAATTGTAGCATAATTGGCATTTTCGACATAATTGTAGAAGATTTGTAGAAGTTTTAGTCTTCCCAATCTACAATTCATCTACAATTTATCTACAATTTATCTACAATATATCTACAATTCTACAATTTAACTATAATTTATCTACAATTTCTGGAAATACGTCTTCTTCTTCTTCTTCTTCTTCTTCTTCTTCTTCTTCTTCTTCTTCTTCTTCTTCTTCTTCTTCTTCTTCTTCGAGTTTCAATCTAAAATTCAGTCAAAACCAAGTCTAATCTTCACCAAAACCCCTCAAAATTGAGATATAAACTCCTAAACATATTCCGAATTATTTACAACAACACCCAATCCAAACAAATAATGATTTTTGAAAACCCAAATTTGAATTCAAAGCTTTCAAGCTTTTTAATGGCTATCAATGGTGGAAAATATATGGAAGAACAGATGAAGATGAAGATGAAGAACAAAATCTCCTTTCCGTTTGATTGCTAGAGCTTCAGTAGCTTGCGTTTTTTGAGAATTGTAGTTGAGTGAGAGAAGAAAGATCTCTTTCCGTTGAGGAAGGAGAGAATTACGCAGCAATTCGAATTTAATGTTGACAGAATCACACGCAGATCTGGTGCCTTCATTTTAGCGCGTTTTTTATGGCAAAATCTATCTATTTTTGGATTGGTATATAATTTGTAGTAAAAGTGTGGACTACACTGGTAAATAACAAATTATGAACATTTTTTGTAATAAGTTTTGATATATGGTATAGATAGGTAAAAATCCCTTTTTTATTTTGGCACTTTAACTTAGCCTTGTTCCATTTTGGCCTTCCAACCCTATTTCTTTTGTTTCACTTCGACACAAAAAAATTTCTCCCAGGTAAAAATGCAGCGCGTGCAAATACCCAACTGCTACCCCCACTCCCACTCCACTGCCCACCCCCGCATTTTTTTTTACTTTTTTTTTGTAATTTCAAATTATTATTTTTTTCGTTTTTTCTGCCCACATCCCGGGGAAAAAATATTTTTTATATATATTTTCAATAATAACTACGGGTTCAACTGAACCCATAACTTTCGACGCGGAGTAAAAATTTGTATGTAAAAATTCATTAAAATTGTAAAATAAAATAGATATAAACCCATAACATTTAAAAATATAATGGATTCTTTTGTTCCACTTTGACACAAGAACTTTTATCCTAGCTAAAAATGCAGCGCGGATAAATACTCAGCTGCTACCCCCACCCCACCCCATTGCCCACCCACCCCCGCAATTTATTTTTTTTGTAATTTCAAATTATTATTTTTTTCTGCCCCTCTCCCGTGGAAAAAATATTTTTTTATATATATTTTTAGTAATAACTACGAGCTCAAGTGAACCCATAACTTTCGACGTGGAGTAAAAATTTGTATGTAAAAATTTATTAAAATTGTAAAAAAAATAGATATATGCCCATAACTTTAAAAATATAATGGGTTCAATGTTAAAAATATTAAAATTGAATCCATGGGGTTCAAATTCTGGAACCGCTTCTACGTTGGCGGTATGAAATTTGGCTTAAAAAATGGCTCTCACACACCTACAAGAGTGAGGCAAATCACACATGGAATCTAGTCAGCTTTTGTGTCAAAGTGGAATAAAAGAAATAGGGTTGGAGGGCCAAAATAGTATAAGACTGAGTTAAAGTGCCAAAATGAAAAATTGGGTCATATTTAATGGATTGTCTACGTATTTGGCCTATAAAATTTACCTCAAAGCACAAGCAAGTTTACCTTCGCCGACACTATCAATATTCTTTTAATGAAATATTGAGCTCCTCTTTATACTAAATGGCTTTAAAGTTTAAAAATCAACGTAAGTATAATTATAATTGCTAAATTAATCCTAAACCTAAAGTGATATTAATGGCTGAATTTTGCAGTTTTGGTAAAGAAATCTAAAGACAAGGGAATCGTAAATCTAAACAAAGAAAAAATACGTCAAAAAATATTTAGACATAATGAGGGTGTTTGGCTAAGCTTATAAGCTGGTAAACTGGCTTATAAGCATTTTTTGGCTTATCTATGCGTTTGGTAAAATTAAAAGTGCTTATAAGTTAAGTACTTATAAATTAAAAGTCATAAGTTGGTCTTCCTCAACTTATCAAATTTCAGCTTATAAGCACTTCAGGTTTGACCAAAATATTTACTATTTTATCCCCAAAATACTTCTTTTTAAAACAAAACTCTTCGTATACCCAATTCTTCAGTTGCTTATTATTAATTTCAGCACTTTAATCCAAACACATAATTGCTTATTTTTTAAATCAGTTTTAGCACTTAAAAGTGCTTTTCAGCACATAATGCTTATCAGTTACTCTAAATCAGCTAAGCCAAACGGGCTCAATGTCAATTCAACAACAACAGTAAAAGTTATGCCTCAGTCCTTAATTTTTTAGTTTTTCCACCAAAAAGAATTAGTCAATGCCTAACGGGAAAAAAAAGAAGAAGAAAAGGACCTAAACCTAAATCACGGAGACCTGTATTCTAAAAAAAAGGGCAATTTTTTGGTTTTCCTCTACAAAAATAAATAAATAATAGTGAATCCTAAAACTAAACAAAGAAAAGACATGGCAATTTTTTGATTTTTCCAAACAAAGAAAAATTAGTGAATCGTATACCTAAACAAAACAAAAGAATACCTAGACAAAGTAAGATGTAGCATTAATTAGTAACTTTAATTGACAGAAAAATCCAAAATTTTATAATGAATCCAAAGCCTAAATAAGAATAAGTTGTACTCAACAGAAAAAGGCAACAAACGGTAGCTTTTGGTTTTCTTTTCAAGAAAAATAATTAGTATTTACAATGACAATTTTATCCACCATAGAATACACTTATGAAGGGTAAAAAAATTGATTAACATTTCGATAAAGGCTTCGTGCTTTTAGTATAGTATAAATATAAATATAGATATAAATATATACCTTAAAAAAACGTGTTTATCATCAACCTCATAGTAAGAACTATGTTAAGAAATATTATAGAACATTAACAACAATATAGTAACCACAAACAATTTTTAACTTCAAATATTGATGTATGTCATTTCAAAGGGATGATCTACTCTCGAACAAATATTAGTTAAAGCAGAAAGCTAAAGCTAAAGAGACACCAATATTCTAAGATCGACAAAGGCAAAAAGAAGCTCCAGTATTAGCAAGGCCATAAAGTATATAATGAGAGTGTCAAATTACTTCGAGAAGCTAACTATTACACAAGGAACAAATTAAATGAACAGAAAATACATGGAATATTCAATGAGCCAATATCAGACTGGACAGATTATTGCCGCATTTTTCACGAGTCAATAACTAATATTTTACACAAATATGGCAAATAAAGCAGAAAATGGAGGATAATTTTTGGAAAAACCAAATGACATTTTGACCTTCTATCACCATTACCTATCTAAGATTTTCTGCACATGGTAATAGAAGAGGAAAAGCAGAATGTGCAAAAATAAAAACTTGCTAAAGAAATCTTTTAAAAAAGAAGACTCATCGAAATTCTCCCCCAATGATACACTACAAAAAAACGCTAAATTTGCGGCGATTTTATTGAAGCGGTTTCTATAACCTCCGCAATCTATAATAAATTGTGGGGGTTTATTTACCCCCACAAATATATTAAATTTGCGGCGGTCGTTAACCTCCGCAATCATTAAAAAAATAGCGCCCAATGTTTCCCTCGTTTTTTAATCGTTTCCCTCTCTTTTTTTCCCAAACCCCTTTCTCATTTTTGCTTTTTTCACTTTCAGAAATCCACTCTCACTTAATCACTTAATCAAAAATAGCAATATTCCATTTCTTCAGACTTAATCTGCAGATGCCGAACAAAACTTAATCTCTTCCATTTCTTCTTCATTTCCTCTGATTTCAAGCTCTCTGCTTTTCTTCAGCGCCTCATCTTTCTTCAGCGCCTCCTCTGTTGCAAAATGAAAGAGATATGAAAGAAAACTTCAGATCTATCAATCAATTGGATGTAAGTTTATTTGATTTTGCTCTTTCATACAAATTCCTCTTCGATTTTGCTTTGATTTTGCTCTTTTAGTCTTTGATTTTGCTTTTTTGTCTTTCTTTCTTCATGCATGTGGGTTTTAAGTTTATTTTCTCTGTTAATTTGGTAGAATCGGTGTATTTTGAAGAAATTTGGTAGAATTGGTATATTTTGAATCGGCAGAAATTTGGTAGAATCGGTGTATTTTGAAAAAGGACATAACACTCTTTGTTGAAATCGAGATGCAAGTCCTCTTTCTCCTTTCACATTAGGTTCTAAAATTTAGATTTTTTGTGTATTTTGTAGGTTAATTTCTGTGATTGATGTCTTAATTGAAATATTTCCTTTTGCATGTGTATTTTAGAACTCCTAGGGCCCTTCAGAGAAGACGCAATTGTCGCCGGCTGCTTTCCCTCTTTCTGCTCTACTTTGTGTTTGAATCAGTCTCAAGGTACATTTTTTGTTTTTCTGCAGGTTCTGGGCATTTCGGTTCAGGATAAGTTTGTGAATGGTCATTTAATTGTTCGGTCGTGGTCTGGTATAATCCTCTCTTTATTTGAGCACCTAGATTCTGTTTTCTTTGTGATATCTGCTAATAGTGATAGAAGCACTGAATTTCTCGAATCTTTGTTATTTAACTGTCTCCTGCCAAGAAAGATTATGTTCGGAATTCTTCTGCATACCAGGCATCAATAGCAATTGTTGTTATATTCGTAACATTTGGTTCTTCAGTACACAGAATTCTTGATTAGTACTATTATGTGCTGGAAAAGTTACTAAAGGAAGCTGAATTTAAGTTGTTACTTTTGTCATTTTCTAATAATTTAAGGCATCAATAGCAATTGTTGTTATATTCGTAACATTTGGTTCTTCAGTACACAGAATTCTTGATTAGTACTACTATGTGCTGGAAAAGTTACTAAAGGAAGCTGAATTTAAGTTGTTACTTTTGTCATTTTCTAATAATTTAAGGCATCATCAAAGAATATCAGCTCAGACATCTACCTCCATCTTCCTATATTGAACGGATTGATGCATTTTACTGATGTTTGAATCTATGTCCAAATAGTTTCTGCCTTGCTCGTCCACCATTATTAACGTTTCATGTCATCTTTCTTTTGCTCTTTTTTGTTGTCATGTGGTATCAATTAGAGTTCACTTCTGTACTAGGAGCCGATTGAATTATCTATAGAACGCACCATTAATCATCACATGTTTCCTTCAGAAAAATGGAAAAGTTTCTAGTCTTAGTTTTTTAAGGGCCTTTAAATTTGTTGAATGTTCTTTTCTCACATATTGTTCATTTATATACTTCTGAAGACTCTGCTAGTTCATCATTATGTTTTTTATTTGGAACTTAATACTTCTTAATTCCATTTTGGAGATATAATTTGATACTATTAGAGTATAGTTCTCTTTCTTGATTTTACTGTTGATCTAGCTACTTAAAGAGAGCACAGGATGCAATATGTGCAAATTTTTCATAGTATTTCTTCCATTACAAATACTAAAATACATACTATTATTCCCTCCGTCCTATATCTTGTTTCTCTTCTTTAGAGTCAATTTGACTAATCTTCAAATCTAAATTGGATTATATCAACTCAATATTTTGAAACTAAAATTGGATATTCAAAAACTATAGGAAAGTACTATAAGTTTGTGATGACCCGGTCAGTCGTCTCATGAATTACCGCTCCATTTTTCCCATTTCTGCTTCTTTATGCTTCATTATCCGTATTTTATGTGGTCGAGTTGATTGGTTTGCGTTTGGTGTGGTTTTGGTAAGAAATGAGACACTTAGTCTCTTTTAATAAGACTTAAGTTGGAAAAGTCAACCGGATGTTGACTTATGAGTCAGAGGGCTCGGATGTGAGTTTCGATGGTTCGGTTAGCTTCGGGAGGTGATTTGTGACTTAGGAGTGTGATCGGAAGTGATTTTGGAGGCCCGATATAGAATTAGGCTTGAATTGGCGAAGTTAGTATTTTGGCGATTTCAAGTTGATAGGTGAGATTTTGATCCGGGGGTCGGAATGGAATTTCGAGAGTTGTTGTAGCTTCGTTATGTCATTTTGGATGTGTGTGAAAAGGTTTAGGTCATTCGGACGTGGTTTGGTTGGGTTTTTGATCGAAAACGTATTTCGGAAGTTTTTAGAAAACTTAGGCTTGAATTCGATGTGAATTGATGGATTTGGCATTGTTTCAGGTGTTTTGATGATTGGAACAAGTTTGAATGAGGTATAGGGTTGTGTTGGTGCCTTTGGTTGAGGTCCCAGGGGGCCTCAGGGTGATTTCGGATGGCTAACGGGAAGTTTTGGAACTTGGGAGATAGTAGATTTTCTACTGCTGCTGGTGTTTTCGCACTTGCGGTTTGGGGACCGCAGGTGTGGTATCGCAGATGCAGGGTTATGGGTCGTAGAAGCGGAAAGGATGGGGAATGCCTGGAACCGCAGATGCGGAAGGGGGACCACACCTGCGGATCTGCAGATGCGGTGTTGGCCCTGTAAGTGAAATTCCGTAGATGCAGAAAAATGACCGCAGAAGCGGCTATTGGACCGCATATGCAGTTATGTCTGGGCAGTGAGTTTATTAAACATTGCATCCACGATTTTGAGCCATTTTTCCTCCATAGCCGAGTATTTTGAGAGTTCTTTGAGGGGAATTAAAGAGGGATTCGGGGAGAAGTGATTGGAGGTAAGATTTATGAGCATAAAACGTGATTCTATTGTGAAATTATTCTAGAAATTCATGGAAATTTAGCTAAAAATGAAAGAACTAGGGCTTGAGATTTTAAATTAGGATTTGAACGGCCATTTGAGGTCGGAATTGAGAACTCTTGATATGTATGGACTCGTGGAAGGATAAGGAACCCGTTGATGTAAAAATTTCTAAGTTTCGAGAAGTGGGCCCGGGGCTCGGGTTTTGCTAATTTCGGGATTTTTGATATTTTTCGATTATTTTCGCTTGGGCTTTGTTCCCTTAGCATATTGTGACGTATTCATTCTAGTTTTGGTTAGATTCGACGCGCGAGGAGGCCGATTTGAGGGGCAAAGGTGTAGCGAGCTAGGGTTTTACCGGTTCGAGGTGAGTAATGAATGTAAATGATGTCCTGAGGGTTTGAAACCCCGGATTTTCACATCGTAGTGCTTGATGTGAGACACCCACTTGATGATGAGCGTGGGGTCGTGTACTATTGGGGATTGTGACTTGGTTCGTCCTGAGTGATGCTTTTACCACGTATTTTAATTGAAGCTTATTTGTTATCATCATTGTTTGGACTGATTGCCATACTTGGGGCTTCGTGCCAACTATTTGAACCCTTCGGGGAGTTTTATCACTATTTCCTCACTGTTTTGACTTACTACTTGAACTCAGTTGTACCGTTTTCCACTGTTTTACATCTCAGCCACTTTTTACTTGCTTTTGAAACTAAAATGAAATATTAAATGATGTTTTGGGCTGAGAACTACTATTTTACTAATGCTCGAGGGGCTTATATGATTTCTGGAATGAGTACGACCAAGGGCCAGATGTGAGGATACTATGGGATCGGGCTGCGCGCCGCAATAGTGTTATACTGATATTGATATGAGGCCGAGGGCCTAGATTTGATGCCACGAGATGGCTTGATATTGCGCTTTGGCCGTAAGGGGCCCCTCCCGGAGTCTGCACACCCCTAGTAAGCACTGTCGACGATCAATATATGTATCGGGATGCACGCCGCAGTGGGTACTATAGGGTACCGTTCTATGTGTTTGTTTTCTTTATATGTCTTACACTTAATTTCTTATTTGTTGTAGCATTTCCATATTTTGTTTCCATTGGTTTATTGCTTCCATATTACTTATTTAAACTGCCGCATTATAGATTACTCTATGTTTTCCGTGATTTCTTATTCTCAGTCATTATTTATGCTTATTACTCACTGGGTCGGAGTACTCATATTACTCCCTACACCTTGCGTGCAGATCCAGGTGTTCCAGAGGCTGAGTGAGGATTTTCGGTCGATCAGTTCATATCCGGGAGTATCGAGGTAGCTGCACGGCATCCGCAGCCCGGATCTCTCCCTTCTATCCTTTCATTTTATCCGTATTTCCTAGACTGATTATGTATTAGGCTGTTAAACTTGTACTAGAGGCTCGAGACTTGTGACACCGGATCTGTATGGGCTATGTAGTAGTATTATCATCTGAATTTCCGAATATTTAACTCGTTGTCTTAAACTCTTATTAGGGTAATTTAGCAATTTAGTCGTGTTAGCTGATAATGATTTTTATAAGAAAAATGGATTGAGGTTGTTAGTTGGTCAGGCTTGCCTAGCAGTGTGTTGGGCGCCATCACGACCGGGGTTGGGGTCATGACAAGTTGGTATTAGAGCTTAGGTTACATAGGTCTCGCAAGTCATGAGCCGGTTTAGTAGAGTCTCGCAGATCGGTACGGAAACATTTGTATTTATCCTCGAGAGGCTGCAGAACCTTTAGGAAAAACTTCATATTCTTGAAATTCTTGTCGGGCAAACTTGTTGGTCTGGGTACTAAAACTTATGTTATTCCATTCTATCACAGATAATGAGGACGCGAGCTACCAGACGAGGTGGGCGACCACCAGTGCCACCAACTGAGGCCATCGGAGGCTGTGGACGCGGTCGTGAACGTGGAAGAGGTAGAGCAGCAAGGGCAACACCTGTTGATCCACCAGTTGCCCCAGCTCCGGATCAGGCTCCAACAACACCAGTTTAGGCACCAGCTGTGGCCATCGTGATTCCGGGTCTTCAGGAGGCCTTGGCATAGATCTTATCAGTTTGCACTGGCCTGGCTCAGGCAGTTTTAGCCACTACCGCAGCAGATACTTCACAGGCCGGGGGAGGCAATCAAACCCCCGCTGCTCGCACACCTGAGAAGGTAGTGCAAGGACTACAGACACCGGGGGCACCTCTAGCTCAGCCGGTTGCGCCAGTTCAGGAGTTCGTAGTACCAGCCATGCCGGATGATGAGCAGCGTCATCTTGAGAGATTTGGTAGGCTCCAGCCTCCATCGTTCAGTGGTGCTGAGGGCGAGGATGCCCAGGGTTTTCTTGACAAGTGTCAGCGGATGCTCCGTACAACAGAGATTCTTGATTTTAGTGGTGTGCCATTTACCACCTTTCAATTCTCGAGAGCTTCCTTTACTTGGTGGGAGGATTTTGATAGGCATAGGCCTGTCGGTGCAGCACCCATTTCTTGGCGGCAGTTCTCCGCTCTCTTCTTGGAGAAGTATGTACCGCAGTCCCGTAGAGAGGAGCTGTGTAGGCAGTTTGAGTGGTTGACGTAGGGGGGTATGACCGTGACCCAGTATGAGATGAGGTTTTCTAAGTTGGCTCGTCATGCCATTTGGATGATTCCGACAGATCGTGAGAGGGTCAGGAGATTTGTGGATGGCCTTAACTACCATCTTCATATTCTGATGACTAGAGAGAGAGTATTGGGTGCTACGTTCGAGGAGGTAGTTGATATCGTTCGTGAGATTGAGATGGTTCGCCGTAGGGAGCGATAGGAGAGGGAGGCCAAGAGGCCTCGAGGATCGAGCAGTTGCAGTGGTGCTCCGTCGAGGGGCCAGTTCCAGCATGGTAGAGGTCGTTCTTTCAGGCCTACTCAGTCGGCCCGTCAAAAGTATCGTGGGGCATCTTCAGGTCGTGGTCATCATTGGTCTCAGCAGGGCCAGCCTTCATTCAGCGCCCTCCCAGCTCAGAGTTCATCTCATGCCCCATCAGCTCAGGGTTCTTCTGTGCCGAGTGCATCTTCTAGTCACTCTGGTGCGAGGGGTTCCCTTTAGTCCCCATCTCCAGCACCGGGTAGTTATTATGAGTACGGAGAGTGTGGACATATGAGGAGGCAGTGCCCTCGACTTCGTGATGGTCAGTTTCAGCAGAGGGTCAACCCTCGACTTCTGCTCCAGTTACTTTACCACCCGCCTAGCCAACTAGGGGTGGAGGTCAGGCAGCCAGGGGTCTCCCCAGAGGGGGAGGTTGATCAGGCGGTGGCTAGGCTCGTTTCTATGCTATTCCAGGCAGGACAGATGTTATTGCTTTAGATGTTGTCATTACAGGTATTGCTTTAGTCTGCCACAGAGATGCCTCTGTATTATTTGATCCAGGTTCTACCTATTCTTATGTATCCTCATATTTTGCTCATTATTTGGGTATGTCCCGGGAGTTTCTTACTTTACATGTTCATGTGTCTACCCCGGTGGGCGATACTGTTGTTGTGGACCATGTGTACCGGTCATGTGTTGTGACTATTGGGGGTTTGGAGACCCGAGTTGATCTATTGCTATTGAGCATGGTGGACTTTGATGTTATTTTAGGAATGGATTGGTTATCTCCGTGTCATGCTATTCTAGATTGTCATGCTAAGACAGTCACTTTGGCTATGCCGGGTGTACCGCGGATTGAGTAGCGTGGCGTGACTGATTATGTTCCTAGTACAGTGATCTCTTTCTTGAAGGCCCAGCATAAGGTTGGGAAGGGTTTTCTATCATATCTAGCATTTGTGAGGGATGTTGGAGTTGAGACTCCCAACATTGATTTTGTTCCAGTCGTGAGGGATTTTCCCGATATTTTTTCTGCGGACCTGTCGGGCATGCCACCGGACAGGGATATTGATTTTGGTATTGACCGGTGTTGAGCACTCAGCCCATTTCTATTTCGTCGTATCATATGGCACCAGCAGAGTTGAAAGAATTGAAGGAGCAGCTTCAGGAACTCCTGTATAAGGGGTTCATTAAGCCTAGTGTGTCACCTTGGGGTGCGCCGGTTCTGTTTGTGAAGAAAAAGGATGGCAAGATGAGAATGTGCATTGATTATAGGCAATTGAACAAGGTAACAATTAAGAACAAGTATCCTTTGCCTCGCATTGATGATTTATTTGATCAACTTCAGGGAGCAAGGGTGTGCTCTAAGATTGATCTTCGTTCGGGCTATTACCAGTTGAAAATCAGGGATTCAGATATTCTTAAGACTACTTTCAGGACTAGATATGGTCACTATGAGTTTCTTGTCATGTCTTTCAGGCTGACCAATGCCCCAACAATGTTCATGCATTTGATGAACTGTGTATTTCGACCTTATCTGGATTCGTTCGTTATTGTATTCATTGATGATATTCTGGTGTACTCGCGTAGTCAGGAGGAGCACGCGGAGCATTTGCGAGTTGTATTGCAGAGATTAAGGGAGGAGAAGCTTCACGCAAAGTTCTCCAAATGTGAGTTTTGGCTCGGTTCTGTGGCTTTCTTGGGACACGTGGTGTCCTCCGAGGGTATTCAGGTTGATCCAAAGAAGATAGAGGCGGTTCAGAGTTGTCCTAGACCGTCCTCAGCCACAGAGATTCGTAGCTTTATTGGGTTGGCGGGCTATTATCGCCGGTTTGTTCAGAGATTCTCATCCATTGCATCGCCCTTGACTAAGTTGACTCAAAAGGGTGCTCTATTTGTATGGTCAGATGAGTGTGAGGAGAGCTTTCGGAAGCTCAAGACAGCTTTGACCACAGCTCCAGTATTGGTTTTGCTATCAGCTTCAAGTTCATATACCATATATAGTGATACTTCGAGAGTTGAGATTAGTTGTGTATTGATGTAGGAGGGTAGAGTTATTGCTTATGCTTCTTGTCAGTTGAAGCCCCATGAGAAGAACTACCATGTTCATGATTTAGAGTTGGCTGCCATAGTTCATGCATTGAAGATTTGGAGGCATTACTTGTATGGCGTATCTTGTGAGGTATTCACCGATCATCGCAGTCTTCAGTAGTTGTTCAAACAAAAGGATCTTAATTTGAGGCAGCGGAGATGGCTAGAGTTGCTTAAGGATTATGATATTACTATTCTGTACCATCCAGGAAAGGCTAATGTAGTGGCCGATGCTTTGAGCTGAAAGGCAGTGAGTATGGGAAGTTTGGCGTACATTCCAGTTGGGGAGAGACCCCTAGCAGTTGATGTTCAGGCCTTAGCCAATTGGTTTGTGGTACTAGATATTTCGGAGCCCAATCGGGTGTTAGCTTGTGTGGTTTCTCGGTCTTCCTTATATGATCGCATCAAAGGGCACCAGTATGATGATCCGCATTTGCTTGTCCTTAAGGACAGAGTTCCGCATGATGATGCCAGAGAGGTGACCATTGGTGATGATGGTGTGTTGAGGATACAGGGCCGGATTTGTGTGCCCAATGTGGATGGGCTTAGAGAGTTGATTCTGGAGGAGGCCCATAGCTCGCGATATACTATTCATCCGGGTGCCGCGAGGATGTATCAGGACTTGAGGCAGCGCTATTGGTGGAGAAGAATGAAGAATGATATTGTTGGATTTGTAGCCCGGTGTCTCAACTGTCAGCAGGTAAAATATGAGCATTAGAGATCGGGTGGCTTGCTTCAGCAGATGGTTATTCCCGAGTGGAAGTGGGAGAGGATCACTATGGACTTTGTGGTTGGACTTCCTCGAATTTTGAAGAAATTTGATGCTATTTGGGTGATTGTGGATCGGCTGACCAAGTCCGCGAACTTCATTCCTGTGTGTACTACCTATTCTTCAGAGCGGTTGGCAGGGATTTATATCCGGGAGATTGTTCGGTTGCATGGTGTTCCGGTTTCCATCATCTCAGATAGAGGTACTCAGTTTACTTTGCAGTTTTGGAGAGCCGTGTAGAGAGAGTTGGGTACTCAGGTGGAGTTGAGCATAACATTTCATCCTCAGACGGTCGGACATTTCGAGCGTACTATTCAGATATTGGAGAACATGTTGCATGCTTGTGTTATTGATTTTGGAGGTTCATGGGATGAGTTTTTGCCGCTTGCAGAGTTTGCCTACAACAACAGCTACCAGTCGAGTATTCAGATGGCTCCGTATGAGGCTTTATATGAGAGGCGGTGTAGATCTCCGGTTGGGTGGTTCGAGCCCGGCGAGGCTAGACTATTGGGGATAGATTTGGTTCATGATGCCTTAGAAAAGGTGAAGGTGATTCAGGAGAGGCTTTGTACAGCGCAGTCGCGCCAGAAGAGTTATGCAGACCGAAAGGTTCGAGATGTATCCTACATGATTAGTGAGAAGGTCTTGCTGAAGGTTTTGCCCATGAAGGATGTTATGAGATTTGGAAAGAAAGGGAAGTTGAGTCCGCGGTTCATTGGGCCTTTTGAGGTGCTTCGGATGATTGAGAAGGTGGCTTATGAGCTTGCTTTGCCACCAGCTTATCTAGCGTGCATCCGGTATTTCATGTTTCTATACTCGGAAGTATGTTGGAGATCCGTCTCATGGTTTGGACTTCAACACGGTTCAGTTGGATGATGATTTGACCTTTGATGTGGAGCCAGTAGCTATTTTGGGTTGCTAGGTTTGGAAGTTGAGGTCAAAAGATATAGCTTCAGTGAAAGTGCAGCGGAGAGGTCGGCCCCTGGAGGAGGCTACCTGGGAGATCGAGCGGGAGGTGCGGAGTAGATATCCTCACCTGTTTGAGGCTTCAGGTACATTTCTTGACTCGTTCGAGGACGAACGTTTGTTTAAGTTGGGGAGAATGTGACGACCCGACAAGTCGTCTCATGAATTACCGCTCCGTTTTTCCTATTTCTGCTTCTTTATGCTTCGTTATGTGTGTTTTATGTGGTCGAGTTGATTGGTTTGCGTTTGGTGTGGTTTTGGTAAGAAATGAGACACTTAGTCTCTTTTAAGAAGGCTTAAGTTGGAAAAGTCAACCGGATGTTGACTTATGAGTTAGAGGGCTCGGATGTGAGTTTCGATGGTTCGATTAGCTTCGGGAGGTGATTTGTGACTTAGGAGTGTGATCGGAAGTGGTTTTGGTGGCCCGGTGTAGAATTAGGCTTGAATTGGCGAAGTTAGTATTTTGGCGTTTCCAGTTGATAGGTGATATTTTGATCCGGGGGTTGGAATGGAATTCCGAGAGTTGTTGTAGCTTCGTTATGTCATTTTGGATGTGTGTGCAAAATTTCAAGTCATTCGGACGTGGTTTGGTTGGGTTTTTGATCGAAAACGTATTTCGGAAGTTTTTAGAAAACTTAGGCTTGAATTAGATGTGAATTGATGGATTTGGCGTTGTTTGAGGTATTTTGATGATTGGAACAAGTTTGAATGAGGTATTAGGTTGTTTTGGTGCCTTTGGTTGAGGTCCCAGGGGGCCTCGGGGTGATTTCGGATGGCTAACGGGAAGTTTTGGAACTTGGGAGATAGTAGATTTTCTGTTGCTGCTGGTGTTTTCGTACCTGCGGTTTGGGGACCGCAGATGCGGTATTGCAGATGCGGGGTTATGGGTCGCAGAAGCGTAAAGGCTGGGGAATGCCTGGAACTGCAGATGCGGAAGGGGGACCGCACATGCGGAGCCGCAGAAGCGGCGAGAGGACCGCAGATGCAGTGTTGGCCCTGTAAGTGAAATTCCGCAGATGCGGAAAAATGACCGTAGAAGCGGTACCGTAGAAGTGGCTATTGGACCGCAAATGCGGTTATGTCTGGGCACTGAGTTTATTAAACATTGCATCCGCGATTTTGAGCCATTTTTCCTCCATAGCTGAGTATTTTGAGAGCTCTTTGAGGGGAATTGAAGAGGGATTCAAGGAGAAGTGATTGGAGGTAAGATTTATGAGCATAAAACATGATTCTATTGTGAAATTAACCTAGAAATTAATGGAAATTTAGCTAAAAATGGAAGAACTAGGGCTTGGGATTTTGAGATTTTTAATTGGGATTTGAAGGGCCATTTGAGGTCGGAATTGAGAACTCTTGATATGTATGGACTCGTGGAAGGATAAGGAACCCGTTGATGTGAAAATTTCTGAGTTTCGAGAAGTGGTCCCGGGGCTCGGGTTTTGCTAATTTCGTGATTTTTGATATTTTTCGAGTGTTTTCGCTTGGGCTTTGTTACCTTAGCATATTGTGACGTATTCATTCTGGTTTTGGTCAAATTCGACGTGCGAGGAGGCCGATTTGAGGGGCAAAGGCGTAGCGAGCTAGAGTTTTGCCAGTTCGAGGTGAGTAATGAATGTAAATGATGTCTTGAGGGTTTGAAACCCCAGATTTGCACATCGTAGTGCTTTATTAAGGTGAGACATGCGCTTGATGATGAGCGTGGGGTCGTGTACTATTGGGGATTATGACTTGGTCCATCCCGAGTGATGCTTTTACCGCGTATTTTGATTGAAGCTTATTTGTTATCATCATTGTTTGGACTGATTGCCATACTTGGGCTTCATGCCAACTATTTTAACCCTTCGGGGAGTTTTATCACTATTTCCTCACTGTTTTGACTTACTACTTGAACTCAGTCGTACCGTTTTCCACTGTTTTACAGCTCAGCCACTTTTTACTCGATTTTGAAACTAAAATGATATATTAAATGATGTTTTGGGTTGAGAACTACTGTTTAACTAATGCCTGAGGGGCTTATATGATTTCTGGACTAAGTACGGCCAAGGTCCAGATGTGAGGATACTATGGGATCGGGTTGCGCGCCGCAGCAGTGTTATACTGATATTGATATGAGGTCGAGTGCCTAGATTTGATGCCACGAGATGGCTTGATATTGTGCTTGGGCCGTAAGGGGCCCCTCCCGGAG